>NC_140931.1:99249140-99919140 GCF_014529385.1 Adiantum capillus-veneris | reverse complement strand
CACATGTCAATGGGCTATGGCTCACTAAAAAAAAGAGGCTAAAGTTTTTTTTTTAGCAAAACTCACAATTGTGAGTGAATTATATTAATCAACCCAAATAATTACAAGGTCTTGTCATGCTCGTGTTGAGCCATGACATCATCCAGGAACCAAAATTACATCGGCCATCAGGGCAGCCATCCCAACCAACTAGCTCGCCCCCTTATCCTTGATACATAAGGTCCATTATCATGTTCTTCGAAGATCTTTTAATTACTGAAAGCCAAGACTTTCCCCCGTCCTAGGCATACCCTCTGCTGACCACAAGGCACAAGTAGTCCTAGACCAATCCTCCGAGTGTTGCTTGTGCCCGAGCGTCCATATTAGCACTTTGCTTTCTTATATAATTTCTGTGAAGCTTTCCACCTCAAGACCTCCTTCAAACACACGGCAGTTCCTTGTCTGCCATACATTATGTGAGAAGAAATACCTGACGATTTGAGTGCTGGTGAGGATGGCAGGACCACCTGAATTCTTCCCTCCAAGGAATAGATCAGTCTTGTAAAAACCAATTTTCCATGTTCTTTGGACCCACTTGCATATTTTCCGTGCGAGGCCTTTGATAGTTGGGCAATCCATGAAGAGGTGGACCAGATCTTCACTAGCCAACTTGCACCCCAAGCATCAATCTGACCCAATCCCTCTTTCCTGAATCTTCACCCCTGTCGGTAGAGCATCCCAAATTACCTTCCATAAAAATACCTTCATGTGTTGAGTAACCTTTGGCTTCCAGATGTTCTCCATTACTTGCTCCCACCTTTCCTCCGGCCATTGTTTTTTCCATATCTTGTTAAGGGGGCTAGACCAATTCTTCTTATGCATCATTGTATGGTAAATGTCTTTAGGATGGGATTTCCATCAGAGACTGCTTCCAGGCCATTTCCAGGCGTTCCAGTCAAACTCCGAATCACAGATAGGCATCACTATGTTGTCAAGCTCTTTCCACACTTTGTGGATCAGCAAGACCTCCAAGCTATTCAGTTGGTATTGGGTAACCAGAAGGTCAATGGTTGTCCAACTCTTGTTGTCACCCAGAAGTTCCCCAGTTGATTCAGACCCTTATTATTCAGCTTCCTGGCTGTCTCTATCCAATAGGAAATTTGTGGTGGATCTACAACTTTGGAAAGCTAGGGGACCAATGCAAAATGGAGTTCTTGAAGTATCTGGTTTTTCCCCCCCACTTTAAGACTCCTCCTGCTCTATTGCATTTTCTCACCAATTCTCTTGAGCTGCCCCCCAGTTTTAGGGTAGTCCACATTAGGGCCAACAACTTGTCATGAACCTCCACCCCTCTCTACTTTCCACCTTTCAAGCCAAGTTTAGCTACTTCTATCATATCTTTGATCATGACAGTCCAAACTTGATCCTGTTTAGCCAAGGAAACAACAAATTTGGTGCAACAAGCTTCTGCATGGGCCACACGGTTCAGAATTCCGAGGCCTCCTTGATTTCTCGGTCGAGCAACTGATTCCCAACGGGCCCATTGCCATGGCCTGGATGATTTCGTGTTGTTTTTGCATAAAAACCTTTTCATTGGTTTTGAGAACTCATTCCAGTGACACTTAGCCATCTTGAGAAGCGGGCTAGTGAAGGCAATATAAGGAATCATAAAGGCATTTATCACTTTTATCCGACTTGGGAACGGGAGAAGAGCATACTCCCACCTACTCATTTTTGTTTTGATTTTTCAAGCAACCACTCAAATCCTTGCTTGTGAGTTACGTCCACCCCCAAGGGAGCTCCCAGATGTCTGAAGATATTCCCTTTTGTGACTATCTCCCCCGACCAATCAGAAGGGTCAAATGAGTCATTTTCTGATAGGGAGATCAACCTTGACTTCTCTATATTACACTTGGACCCCGAAGCTACTGAGAATATTTGTACAATCTCCAGAGCTTTCCTGATGACCTGGGGGCATGCCTTCAAGAAGAGGAGAGAATCGTCAGCAAAAAGTTTTGCTAGGAGTTTGCTATTACCTGGCAAAGCCATGCCTTGCAACTCCCCTTGCACAAGGAGCTTGAAAAGTAAAAAGCATTGCTTGTAAGGAAGCAAACACAAAGAGCTAGTGGCAGTTTTGGAGGAGAGCAACGGCTGAAGTCAATTCATTATGAGGAGAGGTTGTGACCTCATCCTTACTCTCTTGATCCAAACCCCTCCAATGCTCAATGAGGAAGCAATGAAACATCTGGCCATAAAGAGAATGCATTGGAAGATCACCCTCTTTTTGGCATCATCCTTCTAGTTATCACTAGTGGAGAGATCAATAGAGTAAGATGACCCATTTCCCTTTTTCTTCCCATAACAAGGCATACTTGTAGGGGTCCTCATGGGGATCTACTTCATGAGGGTCTCCTCTGTGGGTCTGTCACCCACAAGAGTGGGAGGATCCGACCCCATGAAGTGATGGTCAACATCCATGCCACCTAAGAGAAAAGTGGAGAAATGACATCAATACATAACAATGCAGAGCTATCTCTAAGGCTCTTGAGGGACCCTCCTATGCAAGCCTTCCTCACTCATGGTGACACTTAGGGGACATCATTGATTACCAAGATTAGGAGGAGGAGACCTCGTGAGATGGAGAAGTGGATGGATATGTGAACAAGTGGCCCGGTTTGTACTGGTTAGGAGATCCTTTTGGAGACTTCAAATTGAGGGGATTATGATACTAGTATAAGCAGGGGGAGAATCTCATAGAGACATTTCTTTGGTAGTCAAGGTGGGTGGATTGTGGCAAAAGGTGTCACCCAGCATAGAGTCTGTGTGATACCCACATTCCTATCCAATCTCTCTCTTCTCTATTTGCCTCCACCTTCCTTCTTGGCTTCCAACTACTCCCACCTTCAAGGGATGGCCTCCATAATGCTATGGAGCCACTATTGGGATAAAGACCAAGACAAAATGGAGGAAAATCCTTCTCGATGGCCCCACAATCTCCCAAGAAATTATATACCAAGCTCAATATTGTCTCACACATGTGTTTAATCAGCCAATCCAAAGCCATGTGATCAATCTGCTATGATTAGCTCACGTGGCTTGTTGTGAGAGGATTGAGAGAAGACAAAAAAACACATTAAAGAGAGATTATAGAGAAATAAGAAAGAGTATGAGCCTCTAAATGATAATAAATTTTGACAAATGATTTTTGATATCCCAAAAATACAATTCAACCATACATGCAACGTTCACTGTACACCTCGACTATGCAATCCCCAAAGCCAAAAATCGGTGCGCCTAAGTCAATTAATAGGCACTAAATCCAATCAAATTAATCATATCCAACTTTAAACCTTGCATTAAAACCAACCACAAAAATAAGAGATTCATAACATAATCATATAACTATAAG
The DNA here is from genome assembly GCF_014529385.1 of Adiantum capillus-veneris. Lineage (NCBI taxonomy): Eukaryota > Viridiplantae > Streptophyta > Polypodiopsida > Polypodiales > Pteridaceae > Adiantum > Adiantum capillus-veneris. The sequence continues at coordinate 99,915,752 of NC_140931.1, read as the reverse complement.
TAGAAACTTAGAGAGAGAGAGAGAGCACAACTTTAAGAGACGACACAGCCGATCCCCCATAGGGATTTTTGCACAAGCTTTTAATCAAGCTAAATAAAATCATGATACATCAACTTTCCCATAAGGTGGCCTTTGCATCGTGCCAATATAACGTCCTTATCTGATCAAGACAACAACGTTGAACTTCTATGATCTGAAACATAGCATTCCTCTCTTTGAAGAAGCATCATTTTCTTTTTTCTTTGACATCTCTTCTTCCTCCTATAGAACATTAGGAACTAATTTGTAGCTAAGTAGAGATTAGAGTGGTTTAATTAGTGAAGAGAGATAATTTTCACACACAAGAGAGATAATAAAGAAGAGACATGACAAGCACACACGATATACATGGTTCCTTCAAGTGTGGGATACATCCATAGAAAAGTAGCCACTCAATGGGTTTGCACTTCTAACTCAAAGTAGGTTAGAAATGGATTAGCAACCCTTAATGGAACTCCCGCCTCGCTTCACTCTCTTTCACCACCTTACACACAGTTCACCTCACACCACAACAATTCATTTTGTGTGTAGAAGAGGCCTCCTTTTATAGGCCAAAAGGGCTACCCTCTCTCACTGTGCTTAGGCGCCCTTGTGTAGACAAGTCCAAGTTGAGCTCTCCCATGCACCCATGTGTAGCCATCCTTAGGAAGACAAGTCTGTTTGAAGATCGGCTTGAACGCCGGCCATTGGCTATTGAATTTGGCCACCAGCCATAGACTTTCAACCACCAGCCAACCGGCCATTAACCACTGGTGGCCACCAATCCATCATTTTTTGGTCCAATGAAAAGGAATACTCTGGTGGACCGATCTTCAGCTTCAGACTAGGTTTGAAACTTTGGTTTTTTGGCAAGTGATTTTTTGTCACGCATGATGGATTTTCTCATAATAGGGGCCTTACAAATGTGCATTTTTTAAAATAAAAATTACAAGGGGTGAATCGGGCTCCATACTTAACAATCTCCCACTCGGAGACTGATCTCCACACCAAACCTGTGACTCCTTTCTATCCTAGATTCTTATTTTGAATGCCGATTGATGAGAGAAAAATCTCAACTTCTCTCTCTCTCTCTCTCTCTCTCTCTCTCTCTCTCTCTCTCTCTCTCTCTCTCTCTCTCTCTCTCTCTCTCTCTCTCTCTCTCTCTCTCTCTCTCTCTCACACACACACACACACACACACACACACACAAAAACAAATAAACAAACACAACACTCCAATCGCTCTCCATTCATACACATACATGGGTGTGCTCAGATACTTATACGCCTCCATAAATGTACATGCACACAATGTTTCTGTACTGAGCATACTCTTCAATGTCTTTCATTAAATCTTGTTGAGATGTGTTGGCCATTCCAGTCTCTACCTTCTCTTCTTGTTTTTGGTGCCTTTAACATCTTTCTTTTGTTATTGTTCTACCTCTCTGGCACTCTGACCTGGAGCATTATCATCTTTGTGAGCTTCTAGATCTATAGGCATGTGCTCCTCTATCTTCTCTTCAACTTGTGTAGTCTCTAGCATATCCATCTTTGTGTGGCGGAAAGATCTTGGGTAGAATCTTCTTCCATATTCTTATAAAATCTTTGTAATGGTTTGTGGGACTAGCACAATCGTAGAAGTGACCTCAATTTTAGTGGTTGTTGTGTCTCTTGTCTCTGCTTCACTTTATATTATCTCTCTCTTTCTTCGTGGCCTATATTTAACGGGATAATATTACAGTTTATTGGCTAGAATTTGAGTTTTAATGTTGGTAAAACCCTTCAATGTCCACAATCTAAAAAATACACACAAGGCATTGATTTTCCCTTCTACACATAATCTCCCTCTCTCTCTCTCTCTCTCTCTCTCTCTCTCTCTCTCTCTCTCTCTCTCTCTCATGTGCTACAACACCTCTTTCTTTCTTTCTCTGTCCTACTCATTGACCTATCCTTCTCTCTCTTGTCTTTCACACGTCCCCATTCACTCTCCCTCTGTACTTTATGCATCACTTTCATCATCATAGCTTGCTCCACATGTTTTCCCCCACATGCCATCCCAATGTTGGTTGGCACCTATTGCCCTGGGTATTGACATTGCTCCCATAAGCCGACCCTCAACTGCCAATGCCCTTACACCATCTCCATAGCCACTTATACTACCACCACCTTTCTATATTGTTGATCCATCACCCATAGCTTGGCTACATAATATTCAACCCTGCTTAATGCCAAGGTCACCACCATGTGCTGCTCCACTCATCTTCTTCTTGTGCTCTTGCTCGGTGTAAGCACCATCAATGCCCAAGTCCTTTTGGCTTGTTGCCCCTGTCTGTGCTTCATTGGTTGCATGCCTATTATGCAACAAGCCATCATGCTTGCCTTTGCCCTATGGAATGACAAGCTGCCCCACATGCTTGACGTGGCTCCAGACCTACTCTATGGTGCCCTTTACATCCCTTTTAGCCATAGTCCGCTCCTGCTCTTGCCTTGTGCACTACAGGCTTTACTTCATTGGTATAGCTCAAAGCAACCTTAGCCACCATTGTCCTTGGATCCGCCACCACTACCTTGCCTACATTGCCCTAGCTCCACATCCATTCTATCAAATTTACTTGGTGGCTCTGCCCTGATTCGTACATCATCGTCTACCCTATTGCTCGCTTTTATGTGTCGCTTGTCAAAACCTTTAGTGTTGTAATGTGGCTGCTCCTCTACACTCGATTCGCAACCCCTGCATTTTATGTCCTTGTACTCACCCCTTGTTCCACCCCACTCCAATTGGCGAGCTTCCGTTCTCGAGCATGTTGAGCCTTCAACCACCACATCCGACCTGTAGCTTTCTCTCCACCCTCCTACACCCTCAAGCCACTTGCCAACACACCACCACATCACTCATCTCATCACAAACACAAAATTTTTAGGGAAAAAAAAGGTAAAAAAAGAAATAAAAACCTAAAAAAATAAAGACTAAATTTTAATTTCAAAAAAATAATTTTTCTAATGAGGGGACGACTTGCATGTGGGAAATTTTGCAAATGTGAAGGTTTGTAATAAGCAAGGATCTTCAAAGTTTTGTTGGAGTTTTGTGTGCAAGGATTTACAAATTCATGGTAGCTTAAAAGTTTAGGGGTGGGTTCCAGGAGAAAATATAGTGCTCTTGAGTGAGAGACCTTGAGAACGGGAAGTCAATTCAAAATTCATATTGTAGGCTACATTGTTGGATTTAAAAATTATGAAGGCTATTGACGAGAGCTAGCTCTGTTGGTGGAGCTTTCAAGCGTCGTGACCTGGGTGTATCTCTCAAACACAAAGTAGGGGTTTGGAGCGAGCTTTTGGAGTGAGCCTTTTTTGGGTTATTGTTTTAATTACCATTTTTTATCAAGAAAAGCTCGCTCGATACTCTTCTCTATCTCTATCTACCTCTCCCTCTCTCTCTCTCTCTCTCTCTCTCTCTCTCTCTCCATCTCTCTCACTCCCTTTCCCTCTCCATCTCTTCTCTCTCCGTCTCACTCTACCTTTCCCTCCTCTATCTCTCCCACTGTGTGTGTGTGTGTGTGTGTGTGTGTGTGTGTGTGTGTGTGTGTGTGTGTGTGTGTGTGTGTGTGTGTGTGTGTGTGTGTGTGTGTGTGTGTGTGTGAGAGAGAGAGAGAGAGAGAGAGAGAGTGTGAGTGAGTGAGTGAGACATAAAAATTTATAATCTAAGCAATGGGTTTGTTGTTCCAACTCTACAATTCTTGGCTCTTGTTGTGCTTGCTCCTTCGTATGCCATATGAGCCATCTCAATCTCTTGCCTCTTTCCACACTCTTGTATCTCTTTGAGACAAACTGCTTGTTATGTTAAGATGCTATGAAGCTTGTTAGCGTACTCTTTGTTGTCTTCAAAAATTATAACCATCCAACCCATTTGGCTCCCAAGCAATGCTAACGTCCCAGAATCTCCTCCGTACTGCACCACAATGTCATTCTGTTTTGTGAACTAAGGCAACAATTGCCACATGCAACCATGCCTGCGTTCCACACCTCTTGCATTTCAATATAAAGGTTAGAGAAATATGACAAACTATAACTTTACTTGTTCATAATGCTTGATTTTACCTCTCAATGGCGTGTCATCCTCTTGTTTTGTCCATTCAACCTCCTAGAGTGGATCGAACCAAGTGTCCTCTCACGATAATCTAATGGCCGCCGTTGTCGATGGATGCCCCTTCTTCATTACATAGACAAGCAATGAATGAACATTTTTGTTTTCCTTTTTGCATATCGGAGTCTTGTAGACGAGCACGTTGGTATGGTCCTCTTGCCATCCAACAACACCTATAACGTCTCTCACCATCGCGTGATCATCATCTTGACACACAACAACCAATCTTCCATTGTCATCGGCCGTTGCATACGACAACCGAGCTATTTTGCTGAATGGACACACATCCATAGAGTTCCATTGTGGAATCTCAATATATTCGATAGTCCATGCACCAGAGTATCGGTGGGCAAGAATAAAATCGATGCATGCACCGTAGAGCTCGAAGACATCTCTTCACGATATGGACAAAGGATTATCTCCCTAATATGTGGCTTGATGAGGTTCAAGAGAGCGTTCTTTGTGTCTTTCTTTGTCTTATCAAAACTGTAATGTGCAATTTGAATGCAACCACCATTACTACCTAAAATATTTCACATAGACTCTGATATAAATTTAGGTTTCATTCAACTAGAATATCCACCATTTGCAATCTTTTACTTTGATGAGGAGTAATTAATAGTTGAGGAGTACGTTACTATTGATAGGTATGACACATACATTATATTCGTTTCAAGACTTATCGCAAAATCAAAGATATCCTTGGAAGTCAGATGCATCACTTTTTTCCTTACTATCAAACAAACAGTAAGTTGACCTTCAAATGGACGTCTCATATTCACAAATTTATTTCAAAATAAAATAAGTGATGTAACCTACTATTTCCCTTTGTGCTCAAAACTAGCACATAAATAGTGTCAACTAATGCAAAACCATGCTATCTTAATGTACCTCCATCAATCGTCTCTAAGGGCTAGGTCAACTATGGCCAACACGTGCTTTTTCATTCTTTGAGAAGGGCCTTATTTCAAAGAATGCTTTCTTAGATTGGGCTTGGAACTTTTGCAGCAACATGGACTCTTTCTCGACCATAATCTTCTTGAGGACAGGAGCGTACTTGTCCTATATAAACAACCATGTATTATTTTACACTTGCATATGTTGTGGTATTAGAATTCTTAAGATAAATCCACTTACCAAATAAAGGAGTTGTGATATTATAGTCACATTGTACTGTAATTTTTTTGTATTTTTTTCCCACCTCTCCTATTTATACCCACTTACATCCAAGTGTATAGAATGCATGGGAGCTTTGCCATGATAGCATTTTTAGAGGCTAGTCTCATTGCGTGCACCATTAACAACATGTCTGTTATCGATGTAGCTACAAAACCATATAGTTCAATCTACTATTACATGGATGTCCAAGATAAACTCATAATTAGCTGAATGACTAGAAAGAGGATCATACTACTATACATTATTTAATCGAAAGTATTGTAACCTACTTTTTTATATCCATCACAATACTGATCATATTCGTTTCATTTTGTTGACTCTATCAAGATTTACTCGAACTTTGAGGTGAAGATTATCATCTCTCTCGTAGCAACAGCTTTAAATAAAAAATGCAAACTTAATGGGTAGTATTGGCCGACATGCTATTGGTACGGCATTAACAAACAAAGAAACTTACAATCTTTTAAGACCCCCATTTAAGTGTCCAATTGATGGTTTTTGTCCCACTTGTACAACATCTTTCCCAATAAATCCGCCCAACAAGGTTCCTTAAAGTCCGCTTCAAACTCATCATTAGATCTTTCCATAATGGATCCTAATAATGTTGCACAATTTCATTTATCGACATCAATGGGTAGATATGCTGATGCATCCTAAAGGAACCCTTAGGCTTGTAATATCCCTTGAGTAAAAAAGATTTTACCACGGGTCTCAAACGTTTTGTATCTTAGCTCACTTGTCTTGCTTTTTCCAATCGCATGAGTTGACATAGTGAAATCCATTGCAATGGAGTTTCTCGCTCATCCTTTATGTTGTGCATAATTTTACAAATCAAATTTTAGAAGAGAAATTACAGATATCTAGCTTGTAAAATTTAACAGAAATTAAATACCTTAAGATTTTAGAGATGTATATATAGTATGTCTTGACAAAGAGTAACGCCTTCATTTATTGGAAAACCACCGCATGCAGTAGCTCCTACCAAGATGTAAGCTTTCATCTCTCTATTGTCAATTTCATCTTCGTAATCCTCCACTTTTGAGATAATTTTAGAGGTGGTACCCTCTAACACTTTTGCCTTACCTTTCATAGCCTTAGTAAGCACAATTTAAGCAAAAATGGGTGGTATGGGCAAACATGTGTACTAAGAAATTGATACTGTAGATGTTGGGAATACCTCTGTATATTTATCCCCTTTTCTAGATGTCTTTGAAATTTGCTATAAAACTGAAGGTGGATGTATGAAACACTCAAGCTTTTTTGCCAAATTCAAATTGAAATTAGGATCAACGATTGAAAACTCTTACCAAATCGTATTTTGGCCAAGCAATTATACCGTTCTATACTCTTTTCAAGGTGTCAGTCTTTGCGCCCATTGAGGGAACATGTGGAAAGGGATCATCTTTGCCATCATACATTTTAATAAGAGTAATAATCTACCAATGGTAACTTTCTTCCACGCAAGTATGATAAGTTTGACGTGTTCTCAATTTGTCATCGTTCGACTGGTTCTCCATTATAGATAAACTAAACAAAAGCACCAACATTAGGTCTCTTTGTAGGTGCCGTTTCAAGGTTTTTTGAAGACAATTGTACAAACATCAAACAAAAACACATTAAAAGTAAAGCAACAAAGAGAAACAAAAGAAATAGAGAAATAGTGAGAGAGCGAGAGTGTGCCAAAGAGCCTCGGATCTATCTTTGTATTCACCTCTCTCTCTCTCTCTCTCTCTCTCTCTCTCTCTCTCTCTCTCTCTCTCTCTAACAATTGCATTTTATTTGAGGGATAGAAAATGTTTTCTATGTGAAGATTGAACTATTAAGCAACAAAATATGCATCACAAGGCATATGCGGAGAGGAATAAGATAAACAAGGAGATCTCTCATGAAAAAAATTTGCTCAAGGAGGAGGCAAGTCCCTTGAGCGAATAGGAATGCACTACCTATGAGGCCGAGTTATAATTGAAAGTAAGCTTTTGGATTTTCAATGGATACCGGGTGTTGGCATAGATGAACTAACAAGCAAAGCCGATGATGTACTTCTTGTTGAAACTTGGGAGCATGATACATAAAGGATTAATGGATTGGAGGATTACAATGTACATTCATTGATGTGGTCAGATAATCTCAAGCAACGAATACGACAGATATGAATGCTCACACAAAAACATCAAAACGTGATACTCAAAAAAATGGATATGCTATATATTTCAAGGGAGGAGTTGGAGGAAGTTCACTTGTATGATCGTACTTCAATGGATGAGGAAGTACCGAATCACTATGGAAAGTTACTTTTACACATGTGCAATAGCATATGTATGTTCATTGCCAATGGTGTATCTTTGTGGAGTGGAACCAATGGATTTACATGTAGAAAACATAATGGAGATAGTGTGATTGAATATATGCTACTCTCTGAAGCCATCATGTATTGCATAAAGAGTTTTGTGCTTGGCCAACAAACCTTGAAATCAGACCATCGGACCTTACGTATTGACCTTGCATGTGGACAAATGACTAAGTGTGATAATCTTAGCCAAAGGAAAGAGAATTTATCACTTCGTATGGATTTCAAATGGATACCAATGTATGTTGAAATGGTTGAGCAATAAGTTATGGATGACAAAGCTTCAATATGATGCACCATTAGAAACTAAATGGGAAGCTTTCAAGAAAGTTATTTTTTCTTGTGCCGAAGAATGCTTTTCCATAAAGCATATCCATGGTATCAACAAAGAGTGATCACGCAAAAGGTGGTTTGATAAAGAATGTCAAGATGCTCAAAAGTCCTTGATAAAGCTAGATACAACCATGGACAAAGACAACTATCAAAGTCATTTGCATGCATACAAGGCACTGATTCAAAAGAAGAGAAGAAGATGAGAAGTCAAGCATCAATTTCTTCAAGTCCAAGAAAAGGCACATGCATGTAGAAGATTTTGGAGAAACTTGAAGGGCAAGCGGGTTGAGAGTTTTGGTAACTTGAGTCTTGTGGATATGTACACACATTGTAGGCAACTATATAAGCAACCAAATGATGGAAAGACTCCCTTTTATGGTTCACTCCCATGTATACCCTCTATTTTTACTATTGAGGATGTGTGCGGTGGGCTCAAAAAGTTGGCCACTCTCAAAGCGGGAGATCTTCAAGGTATCAAGCCAGAAATGATTAAATGGATGGGAGATTTTACACATGAGTGGATGTGTGATATGTTTAGCCTTATACTTCAACATGGCATGCCTTGTGATTGGAGCACTAATTGGGTCAAGCCTTTGCATAAAGAAGGGGTGTTGGGGTAAAGACGCTATGCCTTTTGCCCGGGGCCAAACGTTCGATGTTCGGCCACCCGCCCACGTGTGTACAGGTCCTTATTAATTATATACATATGAATAAGGAGCACCTCACTCACTACTTCCAGAGCCTGCTCCACTCACACACGGTCTCATGTTTCTCCCCTTCCCCGCACGCACCGTACTGCGCATGCGTGCACTCACAAGTGGTATCAGAGCTTTGGCGACACATGCGTTCCTGGCAAGATGGAAGCGATGGAGCTTGGCTATGGTGGCTTGAGCTTGGCGGTGGGGGAGAGATCAAGAAAGCTCAAAAGCTTTGTGAGAATGCAATGGGAGCTTATGAGCTCAGCTGAGAGTGATGTATGCTCTTGTGAAGATAGTGTGAGAGATTGTGTGTAAGTGAAGGTGCTGCCCTAATAACTGTGCGTGCAGTAGCACTATTTTCATATTTTTTTTTCTCCTTAAAGAATGTAGATATAAGAATTCCGCCTTCTATGCCCATCCATTTTGATGTGGTCTACAACGTTGTAGAAGAAACTTTTTGCAAATTCCTCACCGTTTTGCTGATATTTAGCTCAGACTATCTGTATACAGAAATTGCAGGTTTTTTGTTTTTGCATAGTGTGCGAGTTTGATGCACTTTTGGAAGCACGATAGATGCTCCAAGTGGGTGCATAAATTCTAAGCTGAAGATGAAATTTAAGCTTGTGCAGAGCTTGTGGTTTAAGATTTTTGGGAGATTTGGGCAAAGAGTCACGGAGGCATTTACACACCATCGAAGCGGTCTCTTGAGAGACATGGTTTTTGGAGCACACATGTGGAGCTTCTTTCACAGGTTTTCACAGGATACTTTGGCAGTGATTTTGTGCTTGGATTCATGGTCATTGCAGATAGTTTGCATATGGTGATGGCACATGGTTGATTCCCATTATACATGCATTTTGGCAAGCACTTTCAAGTACCGGTGAGCTCTCTTGAGAGCATTGTTTTCGCATTGATCAAGTTTTCAAATTGCAACTCTTTTGGTGCTTGCTTATGCACTGTCACTCCATTGATGTACGTTGAGTCCGGATTGCCATTGTATGTGAAAATGTGGAGCCATTTTGGCATTTCTACTCATTGACATTGAGTAGTGTTATGGTTTATGGTTTAGAGTCCTCGTTCGAAGACTTTAGTGGTCGAGTTGGACTCCCACTTTGACAGGTTTTGTCAGCTTGGACACAGTTTGGTGTTCTTGTACCCACTCTCGTAGGAGTGAGGATTGTGTATGCTAGTGTGGCTATCGACTTTGCGAGTCACAGGTTTCACAGGTTTTTTGCAGACTTTTGCAGGCAGTTTCTCTTGTGGGATGCGTTTTGAGCTAGTTTGTTGTATACTTGCGTATATGGTTATGCCCTTTACTACGCTCAGTTGGTCAGTTTGTCCCAGGTTATATGCTTACAATTTACAGATTGTGGAGTTATTTTATGCATATGTGAGCATCGGTTTTGATGTGTTTGATCGTGTTTTCCATGATTGTGTAGTGGTTGAGTTATCTCCCACTTTCTTGTCATTTTGGCATGGTATATGGTAGAGATTGTACTTGAGGTTTTACTCAGTTTACAGGGGAGACTCTATCATATTTCTCCGATGTTTTGTTGCCATAGTTTTTTGAAATTTACTTATGGTTGCAGATATGTGTGACAGTTTAGAGTCTACAGCTATGACTCTTGAAAGACGGTGGTCTCATTCTTCTCGATACTTGCGTTGTTGGCATTGTGGTCACAGAGGCTACATTTGGCACCATTATTTTAGGTGTATGAGTCAAGAGCGGAGATCTATGCATGGTACACATGAGGTTTTAACAGATGCTAGAGCAATGGCTTCATATGCCAGTGACGGTGATGTCACATCTGTCTTTAGCGTTCATTTTGATTACATGTCTTTGAGCAGTAACACTTCTCCATGTTGGTTGCTAGATGAGGATGTAGTTTTCCATGTCACACCGCATCGTGACAGGTTTAGCACCTTTTGGTTGTCTACACTTGGCAAGAGATGTTTGTTTGTCTTTGCCCACTGGTGTGTCATACACACCAAGGCATGTGCACTACGTTCCTCATTTGAGATAGATCTTGATCTCAGTGAGACAGTTAGCAGACTTTGGTTATCAGATACTGCTTAGAGAGCAGTCTTTCCAAATGCATTGTGGTTCATTAGTGATTGCCAAAGGAGCCCGCAACGGCCCGGTATATCCTATGCATGTGTCTCAGGTTTGAGAGGCGTAGTCTCGGTTTTGTTATTGGCATGCTTTGAGCGATAGACAAGACATGTCTCTTTCACAGGTGAGATCCACCATTCTCACAAGATAGAGAATTTAGCTATGAAGGACGTGCCATTGGACTTTGTAGAGACAGATATAGAGTGGTGGTGCTCTAGTGAGACACAACAGGTGTTGTCAGACTTTGTGCAGGCAGAGGTAGAGTAGGTTTGCTCCCTAAAGACACAGACAGAGCAGACAGATATGGAGTTCTTTGATATGCTCATGTTAGAGGCTGATGATTTGGTGCCAGGACGCACAATATTGCCTATGGTTGACAGGGACATAGGTTTCCCAGTGTCCATGTTGACACATCCATGCGCGATGGGTAGTCCTGATGATGCAGTGATTGCAGATAGCACATGAGAGGCAAGCACAGCCATGTTTGTGCAAATTTTGTCAGCATTCGGCGTCTCATGTTTGACTTGTTGGTGTCAGGGTCCGATCTAGCAGCTGTAGTGGGAGCATTAGCAGCAGAGGTTGTTAGTCATGCGATGGCTGATACTAGCATGATGCACAGTGGAGTTTTGCAGACCATACAGAGTAGTCTGCAGGATTTACATGCAGGCTCTATCGTGGGGACGCACACTCTCCTACCACCAGAGCCAATACGACTGCGTGTGGATCGATAGAGTGAGTCAATGGGCATAGGTTGAGAGAGTCTCTCACCTAGTTTCTTGTACATACTAGTAGTTTAGCTAGTAGGCCTCACTTATCGATGCCTCACCTGTAACTGGGACATTGTTGGAGTAAAGGTGCTACGCTTTTTGCCTGGGGCCGCACGCTCAGTGTTCGACCGCCCACCCATGTGTGTACATGCATGCAGCAGGGCTACAGTGTCGCAGGCACTAGACAGACAGTTAGTTGCAGTTGGGGGCTGAGTCCACACTGGACGGACTTTTGCCTGGGCTGTGACACGTGGCTTGCATATTGTTGGTGGTCTAGCGGGCACGGGGCCAGACTACCATGACCACAATTTTGAGATAGTCTTAGCTGGATTAGATATTTATGAGCCATTGGTGGCTCTTTATGGTTGTATATATCCATAGTTGTTTGGGTTTTATCGGATCATCTACTTTTGTGTGGTCAGTTGTCTAGAGTCTATCATCTGAGTTGTACACTGCACGTTTGCACCATCCCTGCACAGTTGAGCCTCGACACCCCCATTGTACCTATGAGATATGGGCTACAATTGAGTGTGCTGCCATGCTAAAGTCTGTATCGATTTCTTTGAGATTGTCGATGTTCATGTTGTTCATGTTCAGGTTCTGTTGAGTCGTACTATTGTTGCTCTATTGTTCATCGTCATTTGTGTTTGCATTCTATGGAGTGAGATCTCACGCACATTGCACTAAGGAGCACCCACTATAGAGCGCACGACACATTATCTCCGCCATAATGTCCTTATTCGTTATATACATATGAATGAGTACCTCACTCGCTACTTCTAGAGGCTGCTCCACCCACACACAGTCTCATGCTTCTCCCCTTCCCCACACGCACCGCATCGCAGACGCACGTAGCATCTGCGCACACGTGCACTCACAATGCGTTGTAAAGAATGTAAATAACTACCGGACTGTGATGTTTGGGTCTCTTATGGCAAAGTTTTTTGGGTGCATAATGCAGATAAAATTAAATGATTATGCTGAAGAGAATGGGAAGCGTGCAAAAGGACAAGTGGGTTTTTGTCGACGCCATAGCACCATTGACCATCCTGTCATTCTTCGTGTTCTCATTTACAAAAGTCCGTTAAAAGAAAGCGATTATATTGTTGCTTTGTGGACTTTAAGAAAGCCTTTAATATGATTCCCACAATGTGAGTTTATGCTTGCGGTTTCTCGAATCTATGAGAAGGTGATGTGTCAATTTTGCATGGAAAGGAATTTCAAAGATTTTTGCAAGCACTATTGGGGTTAAACAAGGATGTCTGCTGTCACCAACTCTCTTTGGTTTATGCATCAATCAATTGGAACAAATGGTACTTGACTTTATGCAAGAATAAGGCATTGAAGAGGTCACTATCCGGAAGACAATTGCAAGGGAAGCAAGTAAAAAGGTTCAAAAGAGGCATAAAAGCAAGATCTTGAGCACGAGATGGATGCGAGACATAAAGAAGTGGTTTGGGAGATGGGATGCATCACACTTGCTATATGATGTCTCAATAGACTCCCAAGTGAATGAAGCTTTTCTACAATGCCAATGTATAACGGCTTGGGAGGAATCGAAGGGGTCACGCGTCCTACATTACACCACCTATATTGCCCCCAACTACAAGACCACGTTCTTCGCTAAAAGAGGAAGTCGTACTCACCATTAGATGCCTGACCCTATTCCCTTGTCAACGATACACACTATCGCAGCCATTCGAATTAGCTCCCACTCCCTTCGATGTGAGATAGGGCATTGGGGCCATGGAGAAGAGTCAAATCGATTGGGCACATTATGAAGAGTCTGAGTACCACACACTACTAGAGTGCTCAGATTTTTGTCACTTCAGAACTTGCTTCCCTCACATTTTTAGCCATGAATTAGACCTACACACTTTTGTCTCCCAGCCACATTGTGGGATCTCCACTGCGACTCTCATCACCAAGATTTTGGAGCACCGAGAATCACTCATCAGCCGCACACATACTACATCACATGTAAGCTTTGTCCCATAGGTCATATTTGACCTCTGAGGATAATAATAAAACATATATATCTATGTATCTCTCATGCGAGAGACATGAGAGAGAGAGAGAGAGAGAGAGAGAGAGAGAGAGAGAGAGGAGAGGGGGGGGGGGGGGGGGGGGGGGGGGGGGGGGGAGGGAGGGAGGGAGGGAGATCAAGAGCAAAAGAGAGGTAGAGGTAGAGAGCAAGAGAGAAAAAGAAAATACCTTTGTGTCTGAGATAAGTTTTTGCGCTTCAAATTGTAAATGGTATGTTCACCCCCCACTTCCCTTTATATAGGTTTTTTTAGAGTAGCGTTTTCTCCTCTTTCTCTCTCTCACTCTCTCTCTCTCACACACAGTCCCTAGAGCTCGATTGATGTGCATGTTACAGGAGATGGGTGTACCCACAAAGCTAATTTGGGGGATCATGGCCCTATAAAGGACAGTTGTGGGTCAGGTGCGCACTCCTGAGGGGGTATTTGAGCTTTTTCACTACACTATAAGGGTGAAATAAGGTTTTCCACTCTCCCCTACTTTATTTGGTATTTATGTGAATGAGGTTTCATATTACATTGAGAGGAGAGGTGACAAAGGAGCACAAATTATCAGGGACTTGGATCTCACTTCTACTATATGCAGATGATATTGTGTTGATCGCAAATTCACCAGAGGGAATGCAGCGACATTTGGATACATTGCACACATTTGCTAGTGATAGCGGCTTATCGGTGAACCTTGGCAAGACCAAGGTTATGGTGTTCAACATCACACCACAGTGGGTCAGGCGATCTGCACCTACCTTTGCATAAGGTCAGGAGACAGAGGAGTATATCGATGCATACACTTACCTTGGTGTTGTCTTTAGTGACCCAATGTTTTCTTTGAGGAGAGTAGTAGAGACTATGCTAACGAGAGTGTACGCGGCTTTAGATAAGATGGAAAGGATGTGTTTACAGGTTCAGTTTCAAGAACCTCAAACAAAACTATGGATTTTTGACACTTTGGTCACATCAGCTATGCTTTATGGGGTGCAAATATGGGAGCCATCGGTGGACCGCCATAGCCAGGCTGGAAGTACTGATGGATGGAAGTGCATGGAGAGGCCTCTGATCTCTATGATTTCTTGGATGATTAGGGCCAAGGCCTCTGTACCGCATGAGATTATCCGAGTAGAGCTCACTGCTCCCCCACTAGTCATCGAGGAACTTACCAAATCCGTTTCTTTCATAAATAGTATATGTGGGATCTCCCCAGAGATAGATATGCCCATCTAGCTTTATGTTGGGGTATAGGCGCCTGTGCCTTGCCCGGCCGCCCAGAGTCTAGGCGTCCACTGACTTGTATACCTTATACATAGCATAAGTGTATAGGGGGCTGCTCACTCTTTGAGTCTCCCCACCCATATCTGTGTGTCGTGTGTCTCCTTCTCTCTCTCACTCTCCGTCTGTGGTGCTCTCCGATCCCCTTCAACAGAGCGACATGTGTGAGAGACTAGATGGACGGCTTCGCGATGAACTCGTCGGCTATGGCGGAGAGGTCACAGATCTGAGCAAAGAAATAGAGGAGTCTTGTGGACAGCCATACAGAGGCTTGCAGGAGAGCTCTCAGGAGCTTCCTAGTGCTCACAGATCAGTCCACAGTTCCTCTACAGATCAGCCCACTGTGTACAGCATTTTCCCTCTTCTCGGCAAGCTTTGCAATGGCTACATCGGCGACAAATTGGAGCTTGGAGCTTCCATAGACATGGAAGCATTGTGAGATTGATGCATTCATCTCACGCATCGAGGTGGGAAGTGAGTTTGAGCCTTTTTGTGAGCTCAAAGAAGCACAGAAAAAAGTCGTTCAGTTTTTGGCAGTTTGACAGCAGTCTACTATTTTGCTCATAACTTGAGCTACAAAGCTCCGATCCAAAACTTTTTGGTTCAAAATAGAGTTGGCTTCAAGCTCTACGACTTTGTAGAAGGAATCATTTTTTGATTCGGAGTGCAGGTGGGTCTGAAATTAAAAACACAGAGACTGTTTTTCCGGACAGTTTTGGGCTCTGTTGTTTTCTTTGCTTCAGACAGCTTACCCGTGCACACTGCAGGTAGCAGGCACATATGAGGTGTATTGGTTGGATTTGCTCGATTGTGAGCATTTCCAGATGTTACAAGATCTGGTTTGACTCCCAGGTATAGGTTGAGTCTAGTACTCCCGCAGGTGTTGTCAGTTGCAGTTGAGTGGTTCTTCTGCAGTGTTGTGGCTTGCATACATGGTCTTTGAGCGGGTAATGCTCTATGTATGCTTATGTGGTGAGCAGTACATCTTGTGAGCAAGTACAGAGGTTGGTTGTGGATGATATGTATGGTCATCTGTGGTACTCTTTGTGAGCATTTGTTGGACACAGGTTTGCAGAGTTTATGCATGTATGTTGAGTGTAGTTTGATGTGCATTGATTGCTCATTGTATTGAGCTTGCAGGACAATGGTTATTTTGTGTTGATAGCCATTGTGCGTCGAAACTCTAGCGAAATTTTCCCAGGAGTTTTATGCGTATCATTTATGCGATCTAGGTAGAGATTGCGGGTTGCACTCAGCATTTGCGAGCGGTGTTCTCTGTAGATGGGAGATTTGTGCGTGTGTATGCATCGATACGGCACAGTGTGGGCTTGGTGATTAGCTCACGGTTTGACAGGCGTACAGTTATCTTGGCACACTCATAGGAGTGAATATTGTGATGTATGCTTGTGTGGCTACGAGCTAGGTAGCCGGATTCGAGTCATATTGACTTGTGATTTTGTGCAAGGTTTTGCACGGTTATTGGTGCAATTTTGCATCAGGTTTTGAGCCATATTTGCAGACTTTTGTTGATGCGATTCGAGCCAATTTAGGGTTGATTTGGTTGACATTTGCTACTTATTGTTGGTTGCTCTTTTGCGAGCATTATGGCTGATTTTTCATTTGACTTCCAGCGTTATGGTCTGACACAGTTTGATGGTGCAGATTTTGTTGCTTGGAAGGAGAATATGCTTGTTCCATTGACGGATTTGGGGCAGGATAAACCCTTGCGTGGTTTATCAGCGAAGCCCAAGTCTATGCGTGATGATGATTGGCAGGATCTTGATGAGTTAGCCATGTCTACGATTCATTTGCATCTGGTTGAGTCTGTTTACTGGCAGGTCTCGAGGGAGACTACAACTCATGCTTTATGGCAGAGTTTACATGCTATGTACGCGACATCCATGTCTACAGGGGAGTGTAGTCCCACTTCTATGTCCATGGGAGAGATTGGTCCCACACGCAAGTCTCGACGGCATAGAGACTTGACATGTTCGCATTGTGGACATAGAGGGCACATTAGGCGTCGATGTTTCAGGCGTTTGAGACAACGGAGGCAACAGATGCGTGATGCAGATTTAGGCATGACAGATGCTAGTGAGATCAGTACGGTGGTTACTGAGTATGCTTGTGACCGCGATGTCACATTTACATCTAGCTTGTCTTCAGACGATCTTATGTCTACGGATTGCATATCGGATTGCACATTGTCTTCACATTGGTTACTAGATTTAGATGCTACTTTCCATGTCACGTCGCATCGTGAGTGGTTTAGCACATTTTCTAGTGGGAGACTTGGTTGTGTGCACATGGCTGATGGTGTTGTGTATGACATTGAGGGTGCAAGAGACATATGTTTGTCCTTGCCCAGTGGTATGAGATTTACCCTACGTCATGTGTGTTATGTGCCAGATCTGAGACGGGATTTGATCTCAGTCAGACAGTTACGGGATAGTGGATGTCGGGTATCGCTACTTGAGTGATCTTTTGCGTTGCATTTGGGTTCGCTAATGATTGCGAGAGGTGCTAGAGTTGGTACATGGTACCCATTGCACGTAGTACTGGTGCGAGATGGTCGAGTCTCAATCTTGTTACAACCATGCAGAGAGCGAGAGACCCGGACAGTCTCTTTTGCTCATGGGTTGCAGGGTGCTTTGCATGGAGTGTAGAGTAGTGAGCTCATTGCACACAGTTGGGGCACGACTTGAGCAGTCACACAAAGAGGTGGCAGAGTCAAACATGCATGCTTTGCTAGTGACTAAGCAAAGCAGAGAGTCAGTTGTGCGAGATACTCCTACGCAGGATAGACAGGTAGAGCGGTCTTGCTCTAGTGAGTCACGACAGGAGGACGTTGTGTAAGATTCTATGCATAAGGAGTTAGAGCATGAGAGCTCTAGTGAGTCACAGCAGATTGAGTGGTCATGTTTGCAGTGGATGATTGCAAAGGAGACTGAGATGTCTTTGATTATGCAGTCATTCCTTTCTATGCTCAACAGTGAGCATGGGGATATAGTTGTGTAGGATATGTCTTCCAACAGACACCTAGAGCAGCTGGTTTGCTCTGAGGTTGCACGACAGGTTGATGCGTCTTTTGCGAACAGTCAGTAGATGCATGTGGCTGACACGCCTTGTCATTCAAAGATGCCTATTGCCAGGGATATATATGTTGATGCATGCTCCGTAGAGCTAGCAGGGCCTGCTAGCATTGCATCGGCATTCGGTGGTCTCATGTATGAGATATTGATCTTGAGACTGGATATCGCAGCTGCTGTGGGAGCATTTGCAGTTGGGGTTATCAGTCGTTTGTTGACTGATGATGGCATAGTGCGCGAGGGAGATATGCAGGTATTGCGTACATACTTGCAGTATGTGTGCGGTACGTCTGGTGGTGTATGGACTTACACGGGAGCAGGACAGCCGGATGCACACGATCATAGCCAGCCAGTGGACATCGATTGAGAGCGGTTTTCTCTCACCTTTTGTAGTCTTTAGACTAGGTTCTCTTGCTTAAAGGCACAGTCGCCTTTAAGTGGGAGGTTGTTGGGGTATAGGCGCCTGTGCCTTTCCCGGCCGCCCAGAGTTTTGGCGCCCACTGACTTGTATACCTTATACATAGCATAAGTGTATATGGGGCTTCTCACTCTTTGAGTCTCCCCACCCATATCTGTGTGTCGTGTGTCTCCTTCTCTCTCTCACTCTCCGTCTGTGGTGCTCTCCGATCCCCTTCACTTTAGAGTCTTCTTGACAGCTTGCCTCACAAGGGATACCTCTTATTGGTATGCACAGATTACAGCTTGGTTCAAGTTGCATGGTTTTGACATGGATAGATTACCCCTTTCCAGTATTCGTTGGATGCACCCTCCTTGTCTCTCACACGGATCAAGATCACTCAACTCATCAGACGGGACTTTATTCAGTTATACATTAAGAGGACATGGATACAGCCTATGCGTGTTCTTGGCACAAAGATGGCTTTCTATAGAGAGCATCTCCTTGAGCTTACAGAGGATGGTTTCGTGACCAGACCCACCTACATGGACACTCATCTATCCCATGGATTACGATGTGCTATTGGACAGATGTGCACATCATCACATCAGTTAGAGATTGAGGTTGGTAGATTTAGAACAGTACCAACAAAGGCCAGTATTTGTCAATTATGCCATATAGAGCCAGAGATAGAGTAACATCACATATGTCACTACCCAGTCTATTATGAGATATGAGGTCGTTTCAACTGCCTATTGAGAGAAGGTTTTGGACCACTGGCCAAAGTTTTGAGATATCAGGATCATATATGCCTCGGGCTATTTTTATTGGAGTTGCACAGACATGAGGAGAGCCTCTTGATAGTAGGAGACACTCACAGAGGGAGATCACTGATTTCTTCAGACTACATACGTGACATTCAGATGAGCAGGCATCACGACAGACTTCGGAGTCCACCTGTACCAAAGGAACATTGACTAACAGGGCCACTGAGCTTGGAGATCCAATCACCCACAACTACAAGGGTCATCGAGACATCCGTGGAAGCTGCATCAGAGGGTCCGCACTATTCTGCCAGGACATGGGAGACGCCCAGCCAGAGTACTCATTGAGAAGGATATTGATGAGCTTCGCCAAAGACCGATGTTGGATATCATAGAATAGGATCTTGATTCTAGCATCTTAGCCTTTCATTTTATTTCATCCCATTTCATTTCGTTCCATTTCACTTTAGCTTAGTTCAATTTAGTGTTTCATTTTTTAGTTTTTCAGTCTTTTACACAGACATTGTATAAGATTCACGATTTGTAAACTCTTTTGTCTCATAAGTCACTTTGGCCTTTGATGACGTTAATATATCATTTCATTTCATATCTCTCTCTCTCTCTCTCTCTCTCTCTCTCTCTCTCTCTCTCTCTCTCTCTCTCTCTCTCTCTCTCTCTCTCTCTCTCTCTCTCTCTCTCTCTCGTGCAACCATTTTTGACCTAGTAGTAGTCGTTCACTCTTTTGATCATAACTTCTTCATTCAAACTTTAATTTGGGTGATGTATAGCATCAATCAAAGAGCACACCACCTCTATGCACTGATGAAAAAAAAAAATGAGCAATGGAAGGCTTTTTTTGCAGCAACATTTTTAAAGTGAACAGATTCCGGGAAGTTGACTCTGATCTCTTATTTTACATACAATGTCTTCTAGCACTTGCAAGGGTTCTTCTTCTTCAAAAAGGTCCACATAAATTGTAGAAAATAATCCAAAATCTCCTAAGTATGGAGATAAACACAACCACTTCAGTAACAACATCAAAAACCATGATTATGACATACTAGAGACTGTAAACAAGCAAGGTGAAGACTTACATGCACTTGCAATGGATAATGCACTAAGGGTTCTTGTTGTTGAAAATGAGCATCTCAAGAGGACATTCAAGATGCAACAACACGTTTGATGAAACTTGAAAAGGAAGTCAAAGAATGTAAACGCTCTCTTGTGGACTCAAATGGTTTGAAGGAGCGCATGAGCAAAGTGGAGTATGACCATGAGTCGAGATGTATGCGAATGAAAAATGTATGCACAAACAAGTCGGGTTGATGTATGTGGTAGCTTTCAAAATACAAACTACATTCTACTTGGCAGTTGTATAGAGCATGTTTCAATATCCTTTTTCAACATTCAATGGACCATCCTCGCAAGCTTGTAAATGGTGTTGTGAACATAAGACCCCTCAATGGCCACGGACAAAATAAACTACAAACAAGAAATTCAAAATGCTAGATAGGTAATGGAATGAAAAATGAGAAGCTTTTATTTTGTCGTTGTAAACATTGTTTTGAAAGAGTCCATTGAACCTATTGACATTTGCAACAAGGATCATATAATCTCCTTGACCTTGTGGTCTTGGGCCTAGGACAAGACCCAAGGAGCTTGAAGCAACTTTGTCTTCCCCCAATCATAGTACTGTGCAGCCAATAACACTTCAAGGGGACGATAAAATAGAATTCCACATGGAACCACACGTATATTTGCATCCCACAACAAGCTTCCCACAATCTTGTATATGTGCATCGGATTTAGAAAAGCTCAATTTTTTTTCCATTAAGCATGGAAACTCAAACAGCATAAAGAAATTATTCATACATTGCAAAAGACATCATTATGTAGACAGTATTGCTTCAACCACTCCCTTGCTATTAGTAATCCAGCAAGGGTTACATTGCATATAGCCCTCAAGCAGCTCATAGGTTTCTAGAAGTAATCCTTGAAGACCTTCACATATAACCTCTTAGCACTTGTAATCAATAAGCACAAAACCTTGGCCATTGTAGCCACTAGGCTTAAGTCTTGTATATATACAACATTGGAATTGCACGCACACATTGAATGGATACAATCTGTCATGTCATTAACCACTGTGTAGAGCAATCTCCTTGCCACACACACTGAGTGGGCGTAACTTCCCATGTGCCACAAGCCCGTGGAGATATACTCACTTTAATTGAGCATTCTTCATCACTAGCCATTACTCTTAACTCTTGTACATATACATTGGAATTAGGTGCACACCTTGGATGGGTATAATTTCTCATGTGCTTGTAAGTAGCATTCTTCAAACCTAAAAAGGCATGCACTATCCACATTAGAATACCTTTGATCAAGGTGCTGGAATGACCACCATATTGGCTCATGTCCACCAATTCTATGCCTTCCTAGAGTTGTTGTAGCTCTTATAGTACAAGACAAAGATGCACGTACATGTTCTTTACTTCATATTTGCTTGATACAATTATATGCCTTCCTAGAGTTGTTGTAGCTCTTCTGATACAAAAACAAAGATACACGTACATGTTCTTTACTTTGTACTACCTCGATACAAGAAAACTTAAGAAAAAGAGTCTCCTCTTTGTTGCCAACCATGGTGGAATATGGAATATTGTAGTTGACAATGTCAATGGGCCACACACTATAGGATGTGGAGCACTACTCAAATGGGCTTGCATTGACCATAGCCAAGCTAAGCCATAAATTCCTAGGATCTTGAGTAAATCTAGCCATGTGTCATCAATGTAATTCCATGTTGTATTATCTATAGTAGGGATCCTAATCACATTATCTCTAGATTGTGCAATGATGCAAGAGCCTCCATTGATATGCATCAAAAACAATGTTGATGCATTGCACAAGTGGTAAATATTTCCACACCTTCTATGACACTTTTTGTCCTTGGAGGTTTGTACGATATATTTTTGTTCCACACTTCTTGCATATCTCCATTTCTTCATACTCACCTTGAAACAAAATGAAATCACTAGGGCATCCATATATGGAATTCTAACCCATGCCCAACTTTCATAGCACCTTACTTGCATCATTTCTTGAGTTTGCCATTCTGTTGCAAACTTGCAAGATCTTTTTCTTAATCAACGTGCAAAAAGCAAGTATTGAGGCAACATTCACATATAGGTATTGTTGTGTAAAGTATAAGAAAAACATTGCAAACTTCACCTAAAAATTTATGTGATACTAGTGTCACTCCATGCAAACTTTGCTTGCATGTTCAACAAACCGGGGAGTGTCTTCAATATAGACACTTTGCTCCCTCATATAGTGTTATAGAAGCCTTTTCTTTCATATCATTGTACATGAGCCCTTCTAGTGCATAATTGTGGCAATTATGTTATCAAGTTTTTACTCAACCATCTTGATTTCTAGAGACTGCACTCCACCATCTCTAGTTTGCACACTCAAACAAAAATTAGGGATTGGCACCTATTCTCTAGTGTATTTGAGTGACTAAATCTTCTACAAATCCATCTTAGAGGTTCCAAAATTGTACCCACATGTCCACAATTAGAGTCTAAACAAATCAAGACATTGACTGTATTATACAAACAAAGCATGTGGATTGCACCAAATTTGTTGACTAGTTCATGTCATGGTCCAAACTTAATGACAGGGCAAGAGAACATTATTAAGATCTCTTTATCAATTTTCATTAAGGGACTTCTGAGGGTGACTAGTTGCATACATGATAGAAAGATGCTTGCTAACTTTCATAAATTGCTTTCCACTCAAAATAAATTGCTAGAGCCATATGAGAATCTTTTGAAATAGGCTCAAGAATTTGTGCATGACATTAAAAATTATAGCTCCCTTATCCAGAACTTTAGTAGATGTTTTGCTAAAAAATATATGATCAAAACTTCAATCCCAAGTAGCATAAAGGCCACATTACATGACTCCCAATTGACAACATGGACCAATGATGAATGACTAGTTAGCAAATATTAACTAGATCTAGTGCAAAAGTTTGAAATAGAAGAGACTTGGCATGCTTTGCATGTAACGTCTACTTTTCATTTATATGCTCTAGAAAAGGAGAAATTATGTTTGAGAGAAGACTATTTACTATAATGAAAATTATGTTTGAAAAAATATCTCTCAAAATATGCTAGTTGTCCACGACTCAATTGTCCTTGGTCATAATTTGCACTAAGTATGGGGTCGAGTGCCTCAAAGTTTCAAAGAAACACCACTTTGCTACTCAAGGTTTCTTATCAAATTGACTCCTAGCTACCATGTAAATCTGAGGTGAACCTCCATTATCACTCAACCTCCACTTAAATTATATATTGTAGATTTTTGCATTTCTTGTGTAAAACGATGAAACATTGATTTCCTAAATCTTGACAATCACCATAAATTGGCTTCAATATTATGCAGTCCCCACACACACACACACACACACACATAAACACACATACAAACAACTATTTTGTATAGGTCATCTAGTAATGGTTGTCATTAAAGAGCAGGTTCTGAGTGGCTTGGTGGCTAAATCAACAATGAGCAAGTAGGTGGCACAGACAATGAGGGAGTATGAGGATAAAAAGAACCTTTTTAGAGTTCCAAGTACAAGGAAAAAATGAAGCACAACTAGATTAAGGGCAACAAAAATAGAGCAAGTAGTAGCAAGGATTACCATGCTTGTGTTACAAACACAAGGATTGTTATACTAGCTGGCATGCCTTGTTGGGTTCTTAAACCATTGTGTCTTAATAATATGTATATGCTCTCGAAAAGGTGAAAGTGTATTTGAGAGAAGACAATTTATTGTTATGGAAATTACATTTGAAAAATATCTTCTCAATTGTCCACAACTCAATTATACTTCGGGGGTTGAGTGACTACAAAGTTTCAAAGAAACAACACTTTTCTACTCAAGGTTTCTTATCAAATTGGCTCCTAACTACCATGTCAATAGGAGGTGAAGCTCCATTGATAGTAAACTAATGCTCACACATAACACTATTAGTTTCTTACAGACTTTATGATAGTTAAGCCTAGCATATATAGTATTGGTTGCAACTAAACTGCCTATATGCATACAAAGGTCACATATCTCTCTCTCTCTCTCTCTCTCTCTCTCTCTCTCTCTCTCTCCCCCCCCCCCCCCCCCCCCCCATGTGTGTGTGTGTGATGCACATGCACACGTAGAAACATAAACACACATTAAAAAAAATACTCTGTATAGATAATCTAGTAATGTTGTGTAGCAGGGCTACAGTGTCACCTGGATAGGACAGATAGTTAGTTACGGTTGATCTGGAGTTCACACTGGATGGGCAGTGACACATGGGAGTGATGCGGGCGGTTGTCTGTTAGACACCGTGGGCAGATCACCACCACCACAATTTGGAGATATTCTTAGATATTTTGCTAGCTAATGGTGGCTCTTTATGATGTTATATATGTGTAGTTGGTTATAATCGTTGGGGGAATGATCTACTTTCTAGCACATCTGTACTCTCCCTACACATTGGAGCCTCGACACCCCCATTGCACTTGTGAGTCCTAGCTTGGAGTTGAGTGTGTTGCCAAGTAGAGTTTGTATTGGTTCCATGAGCTGCTACTATTACTTTTCATCATTTAGATTCCCTACATATTTTCATTTGTATAACCATTCACATGTTTCTTTTTCTTTGGCTCCTTTCTATGATTTATCTCACACCCTTCAATGCCTTGAGATACTCCTACATAGATGTGCTCCTTTTAGACAAGAAAATAACCTTCATGTCTCGCATGATGCGCATGCCAAGAATATGATTTGCTTCACCCAAGCCTTTCATGTCAAAGCACCTAGTCATGTAATCTCCATGCGTAGCATTGACCATCTCCATGTGGCTTGTCAAGTTGAACTAGAGTAAAAGGTATCTATCATGTCTTGTACAATAAAAAATGTCTCTAATGCAAGTTAATTTTAATTTGTTTCTATTTTATCTTTTTGGCTCTTTTGTGTCTTCACCTTAATCCAAACTATAACAAAGGGTATCAAATTACTATTTAAGCCAATTAGCCCACTGGTTAATTAAGCATTCCTACTTTATAATGTGTGGGCATGTTTTTGGGATTTTTAATGAGAGAGCCTCCATGAACAAGTAGCCCTAATAAAGTGGATACCAGGCATAGCGTTGAGCATTCAAATTCCTCATAATCTTTTCGTTTGATTCCTCATGGGCTTCACCAATATACTTTTTCTAAACTTGCTACCCACTACGATTCAAGAAGCACAAAAATTTAATTAAGTGTGGTTTGTGGGCAAATTTTAGTTGGATTTATTGTAGTCGCTCGGGTGCCGAGAAAGCCACTAGCCTTACCCCAACTTGATTTTTCAATATCGAGAAAAGTTCCTGCATGTTTTGTGGGCTCCATGGTCACCAAAAAATTCACCGTGAAAAACCATGACTATAGATCTCTTTGGAGATCAATTATGGAAATTAGTTTTGATCCCAAAAAAAAAGGATTTTTTAAAGGTTTCTCATCACAAATTGAAGATCCCTAACGATTTTGGCATCTACCCGTCCATACTTTCCCTTCTATGAGGAGCTTCTTGAGTATAAAATTTGTCATTTTTGAGGGGCATTTTTGCCTTGAAAACATTCATCAAAACCTCTTAAATGGTTCCTAGTGGTTTGTGAGTTATTGCCAATCCTCTGCAGGAACACTATTCTAAGTTTGATGAGATCAACATTGCTAACAAATAAGAAATCGACACACAAAGTTTTAGAAAAAACAATTTTGTTCCTTTTAATTCTCAATGCTATAGTAACTTTTCCACATTTGAGCTATTAGGTTTTCAAAGGAAAATGAGGGAATTTATGCATAGCATAGACAAAACCAAGACAAAATACTACATCAACGTCCAATGTGAAAGGCCACTCTCATCGATTCTCGCTGCTCCAAGTTAATCTTGCATGCAACATTTATATATGCAAACAATGATGCATAGTCTCAAATTTTGGATCACTTGGGGGTTCCGAGGCATGTGACATCCACCTTCTACATTCTCTTTATTAGGTGCATAGCAATTGAGTACTCCTATGTTATTTCTAATGACTTGTTATGGCCTAAAATCATCAAAATATGATCTTCCAAGTTTTGACATGCATTGAAATTATATTTTTCCAATCCAAAATTGGTCTATATCACAAGAGTTATGAACTAATGATAGCCTCATCAATCCTAAATCTAACTTAAAGAAGCCATTTTAAGCATCACATTTTGCATATAGCCCCATCCCTACTATAGATCACCAAAAAGTTAAGGTGACAAGTGACCTTAGATAAAAGTGTTCCTAATACCATTCTAGACTTTAGTTTTAACAAAAGAACTGTCTAGTGATGCTAGGAATCAATTTGAGAGCGGGTAGGGAGCTACAATATTTCCAAGTTGTAGCCCTACCATCAATAATCTAAATGCCATCACCAAGGGTGAGACAAGCCACATTGCTATACTCGTATTGCTACGATGACATCCTACAAAAGGAAACAAAGAATCCATGTGATTGTATTCATTGCTTTCAAGCAATAATATATATTGTAGCATAATGTGGCTCAAGCTGTGTTAAAATTTGCTTAAAGGCGATCATAAAAATATTATCACATTGGGTCAAGAGTCACACAAGGCCACGTCTAACCACACATTATCTTTTGAATTTGTTTGGTCAAGTCTTTCCACTTGCATCAAATGATGTCACATGCTTTCTATAAATTCTTCCCATTCATCAAACCACAATTGCTACATCGTGATCAGAGTTAAGTTATTCATCACAAGAGATCTCCATTTGCAAATTGTTGACTCGAGTGGTCTAAAAGCAATTCAATAGGGAAATCATTAGATGAAATTAAACTATTCGTCAATGGTAAGATTTGCATGAGAAGGGCAACCAAAGAGTCACAAACTACAATAACTTTGCTCTTTAGACTGTTACTGAAAAATGAACTCAAAAATCATGGCTAACTAGGCTTAAAAGAAGACATTGGCAAGATCGGGTGGTCGCGTCCCACTGTCACCCAAAGACCCCCGCTCGAGCATAGCATTGAAAACCACTTTTGTACAAACATTGTTCAAGGCTAATATTTAAACCACATTTCCAGTTTACACTAGTAAATTTTTCATAATGCAAAACATCATTGTGGATATGTGTGTGTGAAAGAAATCTCACCAACTGAGTTATGACATGCATTGCCGACGCAAACTGTGAATCATTCTTAAAAGATAGTCACAATAATTGCATTTTTCAAACAATTGGAAGATCAACATCACAAATCCAGTGTAACTGAGTATATAAGGAGCAGAGTCATCACTACCAAAACCTCCAACCAAAAAGTATACAACTATTTCGTCAACACAATGACTTCCTTCTTTGCTTACCATCATCCCCCCAGAGTGTTTCTAAACAAGAACGGGCCGTTAAAATGCAGTTCCAATTTGAAAAACGCATTTTAGTCAGCTTCCATGTAATAATTCTGTCTTCATTGAGAGCAGGCTCTCGTATCTCTCCATTCCAAGAACAACAGTGCAGCGCGATAGTGTGTATAAGCTCCAGCAATAACCAGTATGTGAAACAGGTTGTGGCTATGGCCCCCAAGATCAAACTTCCCTGGCTTCCACCTCTCTGGAATTCGGATAACGTATATCATAGTCCCCAAGGCATAGAATCCAGCCATAATTGCCTCATGAGCCACCGTAACTGCACATAAGGGCTCATGCCAATTGGTCACAACAGCATGAACAGCAGGGATAAGACCTGACACTCCCATGGTTAGAAACAAAAACGCCCGGAAGGGCCTATATTTCGGGCTTTGACACACTGGAGCAAACAAGACAACCACCGCTATCACCCCCATTACACTAATAGTTCCCAGATACAGCCATTGCCATATCGGAGTGCATTGGAAGATGTAATAAATAGGAGGAAAGAATGAAGTGGCTATCATGATTGCAATTCCTGCGTAGTCGACTCGCATGAGAAAAATTGCCAGTGGCTTGGAGTGGCATGTGAAGAGGTGGCAGACTGTGCTAGCAAAAAGGCAGAACATAGAACCCCCCATAAAGACAAAGAAAGGCCATCTTGTGGTCCTTTGAAGCACCGGGTCCGTCACCCTCGAAAGTCTTTCTTTCATAACAAGCTGAACACCAGAAAATGTGTTATAATTTTTTCAAGTCCTTATTTTTAGCACAACCAATTACTGAAAATTTTCTTACCAACAAACAAGGCTCATAGGTGTTGTTCTCTTGCCCTTGATCATGTTGGCACCTGTAGAATTAAAATTCAGGGGAGCTACATAATAACTAATTTAATCCCACCATAGAGAGAGAAAATGGGAAAACTTACCTACTCAGAGAACTTTGCCACTGCCATAGCTCGACAACAGTGAAGATTGTCAAAATCAAGAAACACAGAAACCCCAATAAATGCCTGTAAAACAAAGAGCTCACTTTTCTCACCAGTTACACAACACCTTGTATAACATCAATTGATTCTTCATAGGTTAGCCTTAGTGAAAGAGAGCCACAAGTGCGGAAGCTCTACAGGTAGTTCATCAAACAACAAAGGACATCCTTGATTCTTAAAAAGAATCTGATTGATGATGGCAGCAGAAATGTAACTCATCGTACTCACAAGGAAGACTGCACATGAGAGAGAAATAAACTGATAATCACACTAGAATATTCAACATCTAGGTGACTGTTTGTACAATGAAAGGGGCTTATATGGTCTGCCAAATGACAGGTAAAGTGACATCAGAATCCATTTGTTAACCTTGTGTCAGTGGATGTATCATGAGACTTTGTGTTATTGATGGTTCCTTTCTCGGAATGAATAAGCCGTCGAAAGAGAGAGAGAGAGAGAGAGAGAGAGAGAGAGAGAGAGAGAGAGAGAGAGAGAGAGAGAAATGAAATGAAATGTTATATTAACGTCTTCAAGAGGCCAAAATGACCTATGAGACCAAAAAGTTACAATTGGTGAATCTGATACCATGTCTGAGTACGGAAATTACAAAGTTACAAAGAAAGAAAGAACTAACACTAAGACACTAAAGCCCTTTGGGGAGGAGGGGGGGGGCGGTTCAGATGAAATCTCTCATCGGTCGTTGTCGAATCTCATCGACCTCTTCCATGGTGAGTACTCTGGTTGGGCGTCTTGCATGTCGAGCTAGAGTGATCTGTATCTTCTATTGCAGCCTTCGTCGGTAGTGGACGTCTGGATCTGCCAAGCTCAGTGGCTCGGTCAAGCAGTGTACCTCTAGTATGAATAGGCTCTAAGATCTGCTGTAATGACTGCTCCGTTGGCTCTCCTTTGGCTAGTGTAACGAAATCTGTGATTCGTCTCTGAGGCTGTCTTTCCCCTGACGCCCTCAGCAAGCTCTCCCTAAGTCTACGCAGCTCTAGCAGGAACAATCCAAGACACCTCTGATCCTTGTATCAGAACCCTTCTCTGAAGACGCAGTGGAAGCGGCCACGTATCTCATAGTATGTCGGACATTAACTTGTGTAGTGCAACTCTGTCTCTCGCTCTAAGTTACATAGGTGACATATCCTGGCTCTTGCCGGCACCCCTCAAAATCGGCCAGTCTCGATCTGGAGCTGATGTGAGGATGCGCGTATCTGTCCAATAGCCCATCTTATCCCACGAGATAAGTGTGTATCCATGTATGCACGCCTAGTTACAAAGCCCTCCGTGAGTTGGAGAAGATGCTCTCTGTAGAAGGCCATCTTCGTGCCCAACTCTGTGTCGGATGTATCCATGTGCTCCTGATATTTAGCTGAACCAGATCCGTTCTGTCCATGTGAGAGACAAGGAGGGTGCATCCAGGGAGTATTAATGCGGAGGTAATCTATCCATGTTGAGACCATGCGACTGAAACCATGCTGTCATCTGTCCGTACCAACATTCTGTATCGCCTTGTAGAGCTAGTTGTTGAGATGACTCGAGGGCAAGCCGAGCGTATTTGTCCCTGGAGAGATCCCATAGACCGTGCATAAACGATACTAATCTCGTCAATGCCTCCACCACGAGGGGGGGGGGCGGCTAGCTCGGCTCGGATAATCTCATGTGGTACGGAGGCCTTAGCCCGAATCATCCGAGCGATCATAGAGACTAGAGGCCTCTCCATCCATCTGTGTTGCCAGATCTCCCATGGTGCTCTACTGAGGGTCCCCATACCTGAACTCCATAGAGCATAGCTGGAGTCACCAGAGTGTCAAAAAGCCAAAGCTTTGTTCGCGGTTCCTGAAACTGAACCTGCGAACACATCCTCTCCAGTCCGCCCAAAGCTGCATATGCTCTTGTCAGTCTAGTCTCTGATGCTCTCCTTAGTGAAAACACCGGTCCACCGAAGACTACCCCAAGATAAGTATATGCATCTGAGTACTCCACAGTCTCCTGGCCATACATAAATGTGGGTGCCGACCTCCTGACCCACTGTGATGTGGTGTTAAACACCATAACCTTGGTTTTCCCCAAATTGACAGACAATCCACAGTCACCAGCAAATGTATGCAAAGCATCCAAATGGCGCTGCATCCCCTCTAGAGAGTCAGAAATCAGCACAATATCATCAGTGTATAGTAACAGCGGTATCCATGTCCCTGCTAGCTGAGCTCCCCTGTCCCCTTGACGCTCTACATAGTCCGAAAACTCATCCACATACATCCCAAAAAGAGTCGGGGATAGGGGGCATCCCTGCTTTACTCCAATAGTGGAGTGGACCATGTCAAGCATTCCCTCATTGGTGCGTACCCGCCCCATCATTGTCCTGTATAGAGCCAGAATACCCCATATCAGCTCTGTAGGCACACCCATGTCCTGTAGTCTGCGTATAAGTCTCGCTCTCGGCACTGTGTCAAAAGCTTTGCGGAAATCCACAAAGCTACAATAGATCCTCTTGCCATGGTGTCTACCCTCCTCAATAATAGCTCTGAGTGTCAGAATCTGGTCAAGAGTGGAGAAAGTTGAAACCTCTCCTGAAACCTGCTTGCCATGGTGCTCTTATGCCCTCTCGCTCTGCCCATCTACTCAGCTCCTGCTCAAGAACATATGCATAGAACCTAGCTAATGTGTGACCAACCATGATGGTGCGATAATTCACGGGAATCATGGGATCTCCAGACTTGAAAATAGGCACAATCGTAGACAAACTCCAAGTCTCCGGCAAGCCTTCATACATGGCTCGATTAAACATCATAGCCAGGAGATCTGCAAGCATATCTCTGGCATGGATGAAGTGCTCTACTGCCAAACCATCATGATCATGTGCTCTCCTTGTCTTCATCCTGTCAATGGCTTTCCTTACCCGCTCGGCGGTAAAGAAAGAACATGTCTCCGGGCATGTCTCTAGTGGGTCCGACAGAGGTGGTTGCCTTGATGCTGTGTAGAGAGATGTGGCATATTCCCCCCATGTCCCGGTGGAGGTGACTTTCAGACTCGATGGTCAATTCCTTCCCTTGCGGAAAAATCCCAAGAGACTAGCTCCCAATTCGATTTTTGTCTGTTCCCAGAGCGTGAAGCTCTGCAAACCTTTCCCATTTCCAATCTCTGAGCATAGGCCGGGGCCTTGTTGCTCCTTCTCCGTGATGGAGTCCCTGCAAAAACACAAACACAAAAACAACACGAATCACTAATTCGCAATTTATACCTGTAACTCCGAGTACGAGAAAGCGAACTCCGTGTACTGGAGTCTCTTGATCACTTGCAGATTCTCCGCCGGTAGTACTCCTCTGCTCTAGCACAAGCAACACTGTGTGTGTGTGTGTGTGTGTGTGTGTGTGTGTGTGTGTGTGAGAGAGAGAGAGAGAGAGAGAGAGAGAGAGAGAGAGTTGCTTTGGCATGAGGAAAGAGAGAGATCGCAATGTTTATTTTCAGCCAAGACGCTCAGCGTTGGTTTTTATTTAGGCATGGTTTATTTTCTTTTAAGTGGGCGGCCGGTCACTTTTTTTTTAACATGTGAACCTGGACAAAACTCAATAAAACTAAGTGAGCTGAAAAATGATGCTATACAGTCACATTCCAGGCGTCCTTGGATGCAGTTCTCAGGCACAGATGCAATGCAAACATAGATTCCTCGTGGAAAGACATTCGCTCTTCACAAAAAATATTCAAAAATATTCCTCTTTTTAAGAAAAAGCTTCTCAAAACCCATCTTTATTCTTGTGCTTACGTCTTTACGAGTATTCCTTTTTCAAGTTTGGGTTTCCTGCAAGACCAATGGAATATTCCCTTCCCGATGCTCCCGTCACCCATCACGTGACGCATCAAGAATATCCGTTTCCCGGTCTCTTTTATCGAACTAATGGTTCAACACCTTCACGATGCTTCATATGACACATCAACGTTGTCCATTCCTAATGGCTTTTAATTATTCCAGTAGGTCTATAGTTCCTAACCTTACAGTTCAAGTGCACACACTTAAATATCCTAATTTCAATAAAAAGAAATTACTCAAAAAAATAAAAAAATGGTCCATTTAGCAACATTGGTCATCTTGACCACTTTAGTCAACCCCATAAATTTCCCGACTTAGTCATTCCCTCCTTCAAGAAGTTCTTTTCCTCACTGGTTAACGAGGGTAAATGTTTACAAACAAAACTTCCAGCTCCCAACTAGCATCCATAAGAGGTAGACCAAACAGCTAGAAACTCTTGGATGACACGGTTCCTTATCCGTTTTTGTCTTCTATCTAGTAAATTATACGGATTATGATCAAAATCTTATAGTTCATTTAAAGTAACAGTACCAAATGTGGATGGCTATTATATGCCAATTGTATCAATGGAAAATATGAAGCCCAATCAATCTACTATCAAAAACAAAGCCTCAAAGCATGTCTTCTAGAATTTTTCACCCTTTCTAATTTGATCATTTGTCTCTGGGTGACACCACTACTCATATTAAAGAGTACCATTTAACTTGGCATGCCAAAAATGTCCTATAAATATCTGACAATATGGATTGTGGTAATCCATGTAGTCTAAAAATGTTCTAAATAAACAAATCTACCTCATGTGGAGCTCTCACAATCTAGGCTATAGAAATGAAATGAGAAATCTTGCTCAAACACTCAACCACTACCAAAACAATATCCTTTGCTCTATGAGTTCTTGGTAGTGCTACAATGAAATCCATGGATAGACTTTGCCAATTCTGTTTTGAAATCAGTAAAGGATATAACAAGCACCTTAACTATTTCAATGTCACGAGACTGTGACAACCACTATATATATTTGTTGGTTTCTTTCCCTTGATTTTTATTTAATTCTTGGGACCCTCTTGTTGAAATCACAAATGCCCGAACATTGCATGGCCACTGTCAAAACGGCCGTTGGCCAAGAGTTTCACCCGTAGAAGTCAAGGCCAGACAACCACGAGATGGTTGGGCCGATCAACACTGAAATCTGGCTAGTAAAGAAGTGGCTAGGCTCAGTTGTTAAAGTCATTAAGGCCCCTTGGCAAGACTTTATAAGTTGGTGGGTACTAGGAATTAAACCAAAAGGAGCAATTTGGACACATGGCAATAGGAGAGCAACCTGCAAGAGAACTCACAGTTCCAGAAGTCTTATCCCAAGAGGGGGCGTCCAAAAACTTGAAAGGGGGCTGATTTTCAACTAAGTGTTCCTCAGTGTGTGGGTGAGTAGTGGGTGCGGGTGATCACAACCTTATGGAAAGCTTGCCTTCTCCCTTGTCTCATGCAGCGCGATGATTTGCTCTTTGCACATTCCTCTCTCCCCTTTGTACATATGATAATGCCCCGCTTCTCAGATAACCATGTACAATTCTGGGGGTTTTAATCCCCTTCAGGTACACAGAGTTCCATCATGAAGGAATGCGAAAGCGGAGAGTTTTCTCGCGTGAAAACTCGTCCAATTTACAAGGGAACTGTCCCATTGCGTGTGGGAGCTTCCGAAACGCGTAGACGTGTTTGCTCCGCTCAAAATGATGCGAAACAGGGAATTATTGTCACGATTGTGACTATGTTACAGCATTACATCTACTCTTAGTTGCAAATACGCAAAGTGCCATGCCAAGGAGAATCCCTACGCTTGGATGGTCACGACCCTTTGCTCAAGAGACATGCCTCTTCGCCAAAAGCCACACTCCTTCGACGACCGGTCACACCCCTTCGCTCTACGGTTGTGACTCTTCATCCAATGGTTGCAGCTCTTCGCCGAAAAGATGTGTCTTTACGTCTAAAGTCGCGTCTCTTCACATGAGACGTATCTTTTCATTTGTGTCTCTTCGTCTCCTATATAAGGAGCCTATTGTACTCAGTTTTGAGAGCATTCATTCAATCAATCAAACACACATTCAATCTCTTGAGTCTCAGTTTGATCTTAAGTATGAAGTTTTAAGTCTTAATTATAGGATTAGCACCACTAATCCTCACAGTGGTATCATAGCAATTTTTTCCCAGGACCCAAAGGTTGTGAGCCTCTCACCCTCGTTGCTACCCTCTTACCCCCTCCCCCTCTCCTGGAATTGTATGGGCGCAACCAAAAGGTGGTACACACACACAAACACACGAGGTAACATGACTTTATTACTTCAGTTCAATTTGATAAACGACAGAAGAGCTCTATGTGTGTGTGTGCAGCGTACCCAAAAGGCTGGCACCCAATGAACGGACCCACTCCTAGCTGGCTGGATTTCCTTCGCAACGCACCCCTTCGTGATGCTCTCCCCAAGCGTTGCACCTTTTCGCTGGCTGGCTGCTTGCGCTAGCATGCCTCTTCGTCAAGTTTTTTTACGCAAACCTTTACTAGCAACGTTTCAATTTATTTAACGCTATGGGAGCACCCTCACTTTGAATATTAAGTGGCCATTAAGCCCTTAATGTGAACACCTTTACAACCTCCAGCCTCGTTTTTACATTAAAAAAAAAATTGACAGACACCCAGTGATTGTGGATTCCACACGCTGCTTTCAATCCCAACGCTGGCAATTTGGGTCATTTGCTGCTCCTTTCCCGATCGCGGTACTTTCCCCTGCAATGGCCGACGACGAATTCGAGATATTTGTCCCATTTCTCTCGTATGTAGACCGGATTCCGAGCACTAATCTCCCAAAAAAAAACCCCTGCACCCGAAGTGGTAGTTCTTTCCGATTCCCCGACTCCAGAGCCCGAACCCGTTTCCTACATAGTTTCAGCTCCCGGAGTACCCGTCCCAAAACCTGCTCCTACACCTGTTCGAGAGTTCCCTTTGAGACGTAACCATACCGAATTCTCAAGACGGAGGTGGTCAATCCTATAATGCCCTTACTCTTATCAAGGAGTAGATGGCCACACTTTCCACAAGCCTCGCATCACTTCACAATCATCCTACAACTTCTCGGACAACTAATGTTGCTTCTCCACCACCTTCCTCCGAAGCTTCAATGGATGAACAAAACGAACCCGATCCAACTGATGAGGTAGACAATCGTGAACTTCAATTGCTTCATAAAAACTTTAATGAAGCAATTGAATGAGGTAGACAATCGTGAACTTCAATTGCTTCATAAAAATTTTAATGTTGCACAGAAGAAGAAACTGGATGTTAAACTGCCTGAGCCCTGTAATGGTGGCTGTGGCAAGCGCGTACTGGACCAATGGCTATTCAAAATGGAGGTTTACACACGGATTTAATAGAGAGCAAAAAAGTTGCACTTGCTAGTTCTCTGCTCAAGGACACAGCATTTCTTTGGTGGCAACGACGGTTTACTGACGATAAACACACACCTTTTTGCGATAAATTTTGGCGTGCTGTTCGCAAGGCGTTCGAACCTGCCAATGCAGATTTTCATGCCCAGTCCTCTCTTCGCTGCCTGAGCCACACAGGTTCCTTGGCCACGTACATCACAGAGTTCCAAAGGCTAACTCTGTAGATAGAGAATCTCAACCCCTCTGATAAACTACACAGTTTCATTGACGGGCTTAAACCAACCCTGAAGGACGATGTGCACAAATACAACCCTACTGCTTTGGATGCTGCAATTACCTATGTGGAGCGTCTTGACGATAATTGGCGCCCTACACGGAATTTTCTCCCTGGTGAATAGATCTTCAAATAGCGCTCGCTTTTCACGACGCGATCGCAGAGAACGCTATAGCCAAAGTCAGCAGCAGCAATCTCAGTTCAGACACCAAGCCACAGCACCTCATTTAACTTCAAGGTTCTATTCTCAAGATCGACAATCTCAAAGCAGATCTTCTTCAAATGTTCCTCCACTTGATCGTGGTAAGGACGTGATTTTTCTCAAGATCGGTGTTCTAATCATCAGCAAGGTTCTTCGTCAAATGCTTCTTCTACTTCAAAAAAGGATGGATTATGTACAATTTACAGTGGTGACCATAGATGGTATCAATGTCCAAAGAGACCAAATCCGTCTAATTTGAAAAGAAATTCCAATGCGGAAACATCATCCAATTCTGAACAACCAACTAGTGTTCAAGATAAAGGAAAATTTGTGGTCGATACAATTCGTGTCTCAGAGAATACGACTATTCTTATGAAGCATGCTCAATTTGATTCTTCAATTTTGGAGCCTCTTTCAAAGCAAGTTTTGAGCCTTTTTGGAACTATCAATGGTCTATCCATCAATATGAACAGTGGATGCTCGAATAATTTCATTAACACTCAGATAGTTCAACAGCTTGGCTTGTCAACTCAGAAGACATCTCACTTATATAATGTGGAATTAGCAGATGGATCAATTTTAACTTGTGATGAGACAGTTCGACAGTTGCAGTTCGATATTCAAAATTATGCACATCCACTGGCTTTTGAGATCATGCCTTTATCTTATTACGACATGATTCTTGGTCAACATTGGTTATTCCAATATGATCCTTCCATTAGCTTACGAGGACAAACTATCAATTTATTCAAAGATGAACGTGAACTTATTTACACGGGCTTTATTATACAGAACGAGCGATTCAAGCCTCACGTGTACTAGTCAAACAGCATGATACAGTGGACTATGAAGCGAATATGATCTCCGATGCAGATGCAGAAATTATTATTGATGAATTTTGAATTCATTAACTTCTCCTGAATCAATTGATGAAGACAGAGATCATTTTAGGCAAGAGGTTTTTTCAAGTGATACTTCATTACCAGACAAAGATAAGGACATAGTTGCAGATTCCGAGTCTGAAGATGATTATGCTTTCTTTGATTCTTTATTGGATGATGATATGCCAATTGCAAGTCATGAAGTGACAGTTTCTGAAGATAATTTTGAAGAATTTTGGGATTCATTATTGGAAGATGATTGCAATCTCAATCCAAAATCGTCTCTAGTGATTCATAAAGATGAAGTTACCCTCTCTAAAGAATGTCTTGAAAAGATTTCCTCTTTACCAAATGTTTCGCAATTATCGGAAGCTCTTAAACCAGAAAACTTACATCGCATGTAGGGTTTTGAAGATCAATCTCTTGTTGCAGTCAACCTGATTATGCCAGATTCCTCTAAAAAGTCTTTGAATAATGCAATGACATGGGATTTAGCAATCAAAGCAAAAAGGTTTCGCAAGAAGCAAAAGTTCAAGACAAAGATTTCAGATAACTCAAAAGACTGAAGATTTTCGAAAATTTAGTACTTTTCCAGAATTCTATCAATATTAGAAGTCATTTCTTTGACACGGGCTCTTATTTTAAATGGGAGGGAACGTCACAATTGTGACTATGTTACAGTATTACATCTACTCCTAGTTGCAGTTACGCAAAGAGCCATGCCAAAAAGAACCCCTACGATTGAAGGGTCACGACCCTTCGCTCAAGAGATGTGCCTCTTCGCCAAAAGCCACACTCCTTCGACGACTGGCCACACCCCTTCGCTCTACGGTTGTGACTCTTCGTCCAATGGTTGCAGCTCTTCGCCGAAAGGATGTGTCTTTACGTCTAAAATCGCGTCTCTTCACCATGAAACGTGTCTTTTCATTTGTGTCTCTTCATCTCCTATATAAGGAGCCTATTGTACTCAGTTTTGAGAGCATTCATTCAATCAATCAAACACACATTCAGTCTCTTGAGTTTCAATTTGATCTTAAGTACGAAGTTTTAAGTCTTAATTATAGGATTAGCACCACCAATCATCACAATTACAGCCTGCTGTGTTTCTTTGCAGGTTTAATATTTCGCACCTAAACTGCAAGGTAATGTCAGGGGAGCCTCGAGAAAGCCTTGGGTGCTTGTACAGGACAATGACAATTTAGAAAGATTTCCCGCAAGGAATCTCGTCTATTTCAAAAGGCAAGTGACCCTATAGGTGCGAGAGCTCGAGTGCTACCAACACGAGCGATCAGCAAGCGAATTGGAGCGCAAAACAGAGAATTACAGCTTGCTGTAATTTACTGCAGGTTTAGGGTTCTGGCCAGTTTTGATGTCTACAGGTCCCAAGAGCTTCGAGGAAGCTAGGGAATCACCGAATACGTGTTTTGGTGCAAATTGGAGTCCAAGCACAAAGATTTCAATGTGCTGTAATTTATCGCCAGGTTTTGTAAAGTGCGTGGAAAGTCACTGTTTACTTGGGATTTTGTCCGTGGAGACTTCTACTGTGGTTATGCTGCCGAAATCGAGTTAGAGTAGGGGAATTTCAACCCGATAAAAGTGGGACAGCTAGTAAAAATTTACAGGTTTTTCTCAAGTGTAATAAAAATAAAGAAATACCGAAAGGGACGCCAACCTTTGGGGCCAACGCGGTGTCACTGTCTACTTGGAAGCACTCTAGCTGCCAAGCTGTGGTTTGTTTGAAGTGTTAAATTCCAATCACAGGTTTATTTGTGAAGTTCCTTTGTGTCGTATAGATGAAGTCTATTAAAATAAAGATCGAGTGAAAGCTAAAGTCGGCCACCCTACGGGCCGGTTTTATGTCACAGCACACAAGGCAACCTTCTCATGCAAGAGAGCCCGTCGAGGCTCAAGCCCAGATTGCTTATGCGTCCCAGCAGGGCAGGGAGCACTCACATGTTGCGGAGTCAGTTGGGGCTCCAAGGCAAATTCCTTCTATCCACGAACAAGTGGTTAGGACGCCAGTTCCACAAGCTATACTAGTTCAACCAGTCATCTTTTGAAGTCCAAATGTTGGTTTAAATGGACAGGGAACTAATTTCCAGGCTATGCGTCAGGTTTTCCCACCACCCCCGTACATCCTGGGTATTTTGGTGGTGGATCTGTGTTCAAAGCATGGCTGGTTATGCGCCTAGAAACCAGCAATACATGCCAGGAACAATCTTTGGGGGTATGCAAGGCATGATGCCAAACCCCATGTATGATAACATTGGCATACGACAAGGGTTTCAATGCAATCAGGGCCAGTTTGGGTGCCACAGGGCAATTTTGGCATGGCTAATTTTTCCGACCAACAGGCAAATATAGCTCAAAATGTCAATAGCCAAGGGGCGCCCATGATCCCTATTATAGTGCCCATGTTCCGAACAATTCCCTATGATAATTTGGGAGTGCTACAAAAGCAGCCAAAACCATACAAAGAAGGTGCTATAGCTGTGAAGTTTGATACTTTCAGCGGATTTGAGAACAAGACGAAGGATCTTACTTTCCTCCAGTAGTTTGATACAACTTATGCAGGAGGAAATTTTACAGAGGCCTCCAAGGTCAGGAAAGATGCCACTCTTGAAAGGAAATGGCGTTCATGGTGGGCGAAATTGTTGATGCAAGAACAAGCACCCACCACATGAGTATACTTCAAGCAAATCTTTGCATCTACGTGGTTGTCAAATGAATTTGAAGCCGATGTCATGACAGATTGGCATCAACTCACTGCGGCTACTTGTAAGAGCCTAGAGGAGTACAATCGGAGGTTCTGTAAAGCGTTACTTGACAAAGCAGATAGACAAGTATTGTTGTGGGTTGCTTGAAGGGCTCAAGTACTATTGTATAAAGAATAAAGTGGCCACCCTTGCTCAACTTATGGAAGTTTCCAAGGTTGGAAAAGCTGCCACTTGCTTGAAAGGAAATGGCGTTCATGGTGGACGACATTGTTGATGCAAGAACAGGCACCCACCACATGA
This sequence comes from Adiantum capillus-veneris, assembly GCF_014529385.1. Classification (NCBI taxonomy): domain Eukaryota; kingdom Viridiplantae; phylum Streptophyta; class Polypodiopsida; order Polypodiales; family Pteridaceae; genus Adiantum; species Adiantum capillus-veneris. The sequence goes on along the minus strand of NC_140931.1, from coordinate 99,875,513 downwards.
GTATACTTCAAGCAAATCTTTGCATCTACGTGATTGTCAAATGAATTCAAAGCCAATGTCATGACCGATTGGCACCAACTCACTGCGGCTACTTGCAAGAGCCTAGAGTACAATCGGAGGTTTTGTAAAGCGTTACTTGACAGAGCAAATAGACAAGTATTGTTGTGGGCTGCCTAAAGGGATCAAGTACTATTGTATAAAGAATAAAGTGGCCACCCTTGCTCAACTTATGGAAGTTGCCAACACTGGTCATGCCTTGTTGAAGGGAGAAGACAGTGGATGTCAGGGCAACATGAAAGGGGGTCGGTCAAAGAAAAATTCAGCAAGGAGGTCCTTTGCAAAAGCGACTCCAAAAGCTTCCCAGGGGTCAAGAAATGCAGAGAAAGCTAAAGACTCAACCGAGTCTAAAGGACGGACCAAAAAAAAACAAAAAAAAGTTAAGGGAAAAGTTGCAAGACGTTATTTGGCGAAGTTCAAAAACTATCCACCTATGGATGCAAAGTGGATGGAAGAAAGTGAACTGATAGTCACCAAATGTATTGCAGTTTTACCTTGAAGCTTTTGGTTTACAATCCACGTATTCTCCAACTCAGAGCACTTCCGTAGAGCAAAGGTCAAAGGGCTTGACACGTGCTCATAAGAGGGGTGATGATAGACCTTCACTTCATATGTACATAAGGATTCAGTGCAATAGCGCATTGTTTCACAAACGTATGAAGGTCTCATTAAGTCATTTGTACACATGTTTGATAGTCTTTCTTGCGGATACATGCGATGATAAAAGGGTGCTTACCACACTAAATCATCTATGGCATGTAAATATGGCATGCAATCGAGGACGTTTGCGATTTTAAGAGGGGGGTATGTCACGAGACTTTGACAACCACTATATATATTTGTTGGTTTCTTTCCTTTGATTTTTATTTAATTTTTGGGACCCTCTTGTTGAAATCACAAATACTCGAACATTGCATGGCCAGTGTGAAACGGCCGTCGGCCGAGAGTTTCAGTCGCAGGAGTCAAGGCCAGATAGCCACGAGATGGTTTGTCCGATCGACACTGGAATCTGGCTAGTAAAGAAGTGGCTAGGCTCAGTTAAAGTCATTAAGACCCCTCAGCAAGACTTATAAGTTGGTGGGTACTAGGAATTAAACCAAAAGGAGCAAACTGGACACATGGCAGTAGAAGAGCAACCTGCAGAACAACTCACAGTTCTAGAAGTCTTATCCCAAGAGGGAGCGCCCAAAAACCACAAGAGTGATCGGCACGCAAATCGAAGCGCAAAACAGAGAATTACAGCTTGCTGTAATTTATTGCACGCTCAAGGTTTTGGCCAATTTTGATTTCTACAGGTCCCAAGAGCTTCGAAAAAGCTAGGGAATCACCGAACAAGTGTTTTGGTGCAAATTGGAGGCCAAAAACAGAGATTTCAGCGTGCTGTAATTTCTCGCCAGGTTTTGAAAAGTACGTGGAAAGTCACTGTTTACTTGGGAATTTGCCCGTGGAGACTTCTATCGTGGTTATGCTGCCGAAATTGGGTTAAAGTAGGGGAATTAGAGCTCGATAAAAGTGAGATAGCTAGTAAAAGTTTACAGGTTTTTCTCAAGTGTAATAAAAATAAAGAAATACCGAAAGAGGCGCCAACCTTTAGGGCCAACGCGGTGTCACTGTCTGCTTACAAGCACTCTAGCTGCCAAGCCGTGGTTTGTTTGAAGTGTTAAATTCCAATCACAGGTTTATTCGTGAAGTTCCTTTGTGTCAAAGTATAGATGAAGTCTATTAAAGTAAAGATCGGGTGAAAGCTAAAGCGACCACCCTACGGGCCAGTTTCATTCGGCTTTATTAACTAGATAATTGAAACATTTTGAGACATACTTGTGGACTCCCACTTGAGTTTAGGCCACCAAAATGTCCTCTTTACTAATTGTAAAGTACATATGTAGGATAGACCGCACAAGGACTATCATGGCAAGCATGCAAAATCTTGCTCTTAGTTCCCATGCACAAGAAACATTAATCTTTCCTTTTCGTTTAAGAATCCATTCGCCACTGAAAATTTTGCAAACAAACTTGGAGTAGGTCTACTTGATGAGTCAGACGATGCTATGCCATTAAGATCAATTAATGTGTATCAGTCCTAGAAATTGTAAACATCATATAGTTCAAAATCCTTGATAACACGTCTGCCACAACATTACATAAAGGTCTAGCCTAACGGCTCCTCAAATCTGGTTGGGTGCAAAAGTATTTTAGAGTATGGAGATCTGCATGCATCTTAAACTCTACACCATAAAGCTAATGATGCCAAATCTTAAGAGCATGCGTTGTAGCATACAATTCTAGCTCATGTATTATATATATACCTAGATGAATCCAGGATAAGCCCAGATTCATCCTTGAAGGAAAGTGCAAGGTATAGACCCATGGTAGTCACCCACAAGACAATATAACCATCAGCTCCATCATGCATAGTATTGACTAAATACAACGACATCCCCACTAACGCCGTCAGTGCCCAATAGTGACTTTCAAAAGCGGTTGGTCGTCCATCTTGACTAAGGATTGCCCTTACCACAAGGCTACCAGCATCGATCTGCATATCAAAACGCTTCTTAAGATCTACAATTTTAAGCACCATGTAGAAGCAATTATATGCTCCAACTGTTCAAAACTTTCTTGTTGAGAACAATCCACTAAAAAAAAAACGTTATCTCGCAACAAATCATATACCTTTATAAGTTCAAAATAGTCTGAAGTCACAAATATTAAGAGGGGATAAAACACTCATAAAACTACAAAAGTAAGGGACACAAGAAAACAAGAAAAGATAAATAAATAAATCACTTTATTTGCTACTAAACAAAACTAGATAAAACAAACCATTATTCACTTAGAAATGTTTTTAGAGAAGGCATACACAAAATACGTTGAAGCAACTTACTTGGCTAAAACTTGAAACAAGTACTCAACTTTAAACTAAAATGGATAAGACATCTCAAAGATATAGCTAGATGAATCCAAGATAAGCCCAGATTCACCCTTGAAGGAAAGTGCAAGGTAAAGACCCATGGTAGTCACCCACAAGACAATATAACCATCAACTCCATCATGAATAGTATTGACTAAACACCATGACATCTCCACAAAGACATCTCAAAGACTTAATCCTAGAAATCAAACTCCACACAACAAGTTATAAAGGAACGAGTTCTTAAGTCCTAATGTAAGTAAATACTAGAAATGCATACTACTACAAACCTACAAAGAAGTGGCTAAAAACAACCAAAGAAGTACAAAGATCCAAACTTGACAATATGTGACCTCAACTTCATTGCTTGTCCAAACAGGAAGAATAAGATTATCACCTTTATCATGATAGCTTGGACAATAGCTATGACATCCCTACTCACATCGTCAGTGCCCAGGAGTAGGTGCAAGTTTGTATAGAGGTCATTCATGCTTTGAACTTACTATATAAAACCAACAAGCTGAGTTTCTATCACCCTCCGAAGGTAATAGGCATACTCAGCCATGATAAAGGCTAACATTTGCCAAGCTAAAGCAAATACACTAGAAGCGCTTAAGATCAAAACATCAAAATAGTAAGTTACTAAGTCAAACAAAAAGTGGGCTTTTAAGCTCTCCACTTTTATTGAATTTTTTATTGATTATCTTGAGCATTCCAAAGGAAGAAACATTGAAAATAAACTTACTACAATGCAAAAATGAATAAACGTTTTTCATGATTCTCTTAAATGAGTATCCTTTCTCAACGAGTAAGAAATAACATGACACGATTGAACAACAAAAGCACATATACTAGAACAAAGACGAGAAAATCTAAATAGTTGACACCGTACTTAGCTAAAAGAGAAATGTTCGAAAAAATGTGAGGCATACAGATGATATTTAGATTGCCATATTCCGGTTCGAGGCGTTTATCATAGATATCTACTTCCAATCCCAAGGGGGTTTGAATAATCTTAAGGTCTAAAAAGGCACAACAATCACTATTTATGGTACAGTTAAGTTCACAAAACTTCTTAGGATAAATTCCTCCACCTATATAACTCAAATTCAAGTACATAAAATCTTAAAAAGAAGGAACGTCACGAACAAAAAGATCATCTACAAAGTGTCTTACATTACACGACTTGTGCAAAAATATTGGACGAGTGTTAGCAAGGACAGGACGCTCCATAAAATCAAACCCATAAGTAAAAAGATAGAAATTAACAAGAAAAACAGCACAATCGGTGCCCATAGGGATACTAATTGTTTGCTTGAAAAGAGAGTCACCGACGGTTATATATAAATTATCCAAAAGAAAATCTAACCAAGATATGATGTCAATGTCATCTACAATCCTGGTGAATCTCTTTCTTCCTTTGTCTACGTTTACATTCTTACTTTTTAACCATAAGAAGTCAAAGTTCAAGGCTGACTTTTCTACTAGCAATGCCTTATACCTATCCTTCTCAAGCTTTGTATGCGAAAGCTTTTGATATAAGAGACTTGACTCTGAATTTAAGGTCCCCCAAATTTATCTTCATATATCATGTTATAAAGTCAAAGGTTTCGAAACAAAGGAGAAGATTTCTCCTTAATGCTTCTTGAAGAGATCGAAAACTTTATAACAATTTGCATTGCTTCTTGGAGTAGAAGCTTTTGACTTTGAAGGCTTTTCATGTAAACTGCTTTTCAGGCCAAGGGCCTTTAAATATGAGGTTAGGGCTCCTTCTCTAGCATGCTTCCTGGAGAAGGTGCAGAGGCTGGAGTTCCGGCTTGTACTATGTTGATGCAATATAAAGAAATACCGAAAGGGGCGCCAAGGTTTGGGGCCAATACTCTCTGGGGTGGAATCCCACCACTACGTGTCGCGTGTCATCTCTCTCTCTCTCTCTCTCTCTCTCTCTCTCTCTCTCTCTCTCTCTCTCTCTCTCAGTTCAATTGTTATTGAAGTGCTAAAAGTCTGTTCAGTCTGTTCTTTTCTATTGGCACGTGGTGCCCGTCTTGTGGCACTCCTACAAGGAGGGGAAGGGGTCGACAACTTGCACGGAACGAGACCCACTTAGCACCGAATCTGTGCGCACCAGCCTGCTTGGGTGAACTCGTTTCATCCACCTCCTCGGAGAAGGCCTCTACGCTACACCAAGAGTGTTCGTCACCTTGCTCGCTACTCGATACCAAACGGCATCTCTGTTGAAATTTCCATCATAGGTGTGACCACCTCTAACCAAGGAAGATTCACCCTGCAAAGCTTTAAGGTCAGCAAAATTTTGGTGCTAGAACTTCGACCCTAGCGAATCACGCTTCAGCACGTCATGGTTTTGCAAGCCAAAGAGGAACCTTCCCATACGAGGCAAGGAGTAGTGTAGAAAATTGCATACCACAACATTGAACATATTTTTTGCTTTTGAGAAGGGGTTTGACTCCAAACCGGGTGGTTCTCCAAGGGGTTATATCCCATGCTATTCCAAAGCATGCAAAGGCCCTACATAAGGTCATCACATCTAATGGATCTTTAGCAATTCCCACCAAGCTGCGAGACATCGTCCGGATTTCACATAAGCTTGAAAGAGAGAGAGGGAGTGTGGCAGAAGGTGCCAAATCTTATGGCGGCACAAGCTTTGCACAACCAAAACACCATGCAAGGGAAGCCAAGCTTCTACGTATGCACAGCATCAATTAGGGCACATCGACAAAGGAATGGCCAAAAAGTTTGAGAATTTCATGATTTACATGGTTTTTCTTACTCCGTATACAAGTTTATTTTGCAACAAGTCACAAAGAGGTTTTAGAGAGTTGAATTTTGATGACATCATTACTGATTATGCCTTCATCTCATACATGGTGCCTCTGACTAAGAGCGAGCACCGACTGTAGTTCAACGGCTAAATGTCTTTTTCTTGTACACATCAAGGAAAAATTTCTGAGCTCTTACAAGCGAGGATCGAGGAATTAGTCAACAAGATACATCACTTTTTTTGCATTTTTTCTACACTTTTTAGTTTTCCAAGGAAAACTAGAGCCTTAAAAGATTTCAAATCCCTTGAAGCTCGTGCTTGGGTTAGTAAAGATAGAAAGGCAAGTTTGCATGAAGTATGGCTATCACGGCTTGCCTCTTCAAATACTTATCATGCATGGCATGTACATGTCTAAAGCAACATCAAAAAGCTCCAAGCACAGAAGCTCGATAAATTTCTCATTATTGAGTTGTCATTATCTAAAGCAAGGCTTCAGTCTTATGACACTAGAATGGTAGCTTCCGAAGTTTGAGATATGCTATCATCGTAAGGACTTGGGAGTCTTTGCACGTGCATACGATGTTAGGTGCAGCGCGACCTAAGGGCTGAAATCTGCAATCTTGCTACTGCTGTCCAAAAACGCTATGGGCTGAAATCTGCGGCTAGTCATAAAACGCTGATTTTGGGGCTATTTCTGTAGGTCTTTGACGCTAAAAATCTGCAGGTTTAGGGCTGAAAACTGAGGTTTCTTTAGGCTGAAAACTGATGGTCTTTCAGGGCTGAATCTGCTACTCTTCTAGGGACTGAACTTGCAGTTTCTTCATTGCTGAAAACGTTGCATTGCTGTGGCTGAAAACGCTGCAAATCTGTAACAACGCTAGGTTGATGTGTCTCTAAAAACGTTAGCCTGCTGAGATCAAAAACGCTAGGTCAGGGATTTCTATGGCGATGATGCTGATGCAAAACGCTAGGCTTGGGACTTGCTTGGCTATGGTTGCTGATGCTGAATGTGGAAACGCTAGGGGATGCTGATGGTTCTTCTTGCTTGGAGGGGGAAACCGCCAAGGGGTCTTGTTGAGAAGTTGCCTGCTGAGCTTGGCTCCTGTTGCCTCTTCTGCCCATTAGTGCTAGTCTAGGTTTGCTTATATACAAACTTACTCAATTTGCCCTATCTACTTTCCAACAAAAGTCACTTAAAAATAATAAGTGAAAAATGTCAAAAATAGGTCAAATAGGCTAAATGCACTGGAAAATTCCCCTGCAGGATTATGATGGATTTTGATGGGAATACCGATGATCATGTTGTGTGCAACCAGAGGATATGCATCTACACTAAGTGATTGGTCATGCACGGTCTGCGAACAGACTCACAAAAGTGCCAGATCACTTCCTATTCTAGACTGACTTGACTGAACTGAACCCTGATCATGTTGTAGCTTGTCCACAGACACATAGGGCTGGATGTGTCACGTGACATCCCCTCCTTTTCAAAGTGAGGTACTCGTACCGAACTGTATGGCGTCGAGAGAGATCGCCAATAGCATCCGGAATCCTGGAAGGGACTCTTCGCCGGCCCACTCTGATGTGTGGTCGTGCGGTACTTGAACTTCAAAAAGGTCTGCAACGCTTGCTTCCTTGGGCCGCACCGAAAGCGACACAAAATCTTCTTCAATGCTTCAATTGCATCTAGAGTCATGCTTCTTTCTTCTTCAAGAATCTCCATGGCTGAAAATTCCTGAACCCATTTCCAACACAAAACCATGAACATACCTATTCCATGTAAAGTGAGTGGAAAAAATCTTGTCTTCCTCAAAGACTGTGCATGCAATGTAGATGAACAAATAGACGGAGTGCCAAACCGTTCACCACACACACGCAAACAATGAGATCGAATCTTTCTCTTATGATCTAGAGCAATCAACTGTGGCAATTCACAACGGAAATGCCTATGCTTGGGAAGTTCATCATCCTAATGTTGTATGTTGATGACATGCTGATTGCAAGTGCTAACATGCAGGACATCAAAGACCTAAAAGAGGAGGTGTCTAAACCTTTTTCAATGAAAGATTTAGGTGCTGCAAAGAGGATACTTGGTATGAAAATATCAAGGGACAGGACGAAGAAGACAATAAAGCTATCTCAAGAGGATTACATCAAGAAGGTACTAGAAAGGTTTGCAATGCAAAATGAAAAACCAGTTTCTACACCTTTGGCTGGTCACTTTAAACTAACCAAGGATATGTTTCCAAAGACACAAGAGGAGATAGCCTATATGTCTAAAGTTCCGTATGCTGCAGCAATAGGTTCTCTTTCTACAAATGTGTCATGCCAAGGAAGAGACATGGAATGTGACTTCCTTGAATGCATACTTTTTTTCAGCTTTTCATGAAAAATCCGCATACATTCGTGCTCATCCATGAGGGAAACATGCTCAACATACAATATGTCATGCCTAGGAAAAGGGATCACATTAAGACGCTGACTAAAATACAAGAAACGATCACGAATGAAACACTCGAACAATGCGTGTGTATCAATCATGCGAACACATAATACTTCCTGTGAGGGTTCTTTGGACCTAGGCTCGAGAGCCAAGATCGGTTCTTCCTGAATGATCGAATCGTCCTATGGGGGTTCTTTGGACCTCGACTCGAAAGCCAAGATCGGTTCTTTGTGATTGAGCGGATCTACAACGAGGTTAGTTGCGCTAGAAAAAGCATCCACTAACACATCATCCTTGTGAACAATCACATCATCTTCATGCAACTCATCATGCTTGTGAGAAATCACATCTTGATCATGCAAGTCATCATGCTTGTGAGAAATCACATCTTGATCATACAAATCATCATGCTGGTCATTGTCATTCAAATCGTCATGCTTATCATTGTCATTCAAATCATCATCATGCTTCTCATAATCATCCAAAACATCATGCTTATCATCATGCAAATCCTGTGTATCATACTGTGGAGAAGAAGAGACTGAGAGAGTCTCCTTTTCCCGAATCTCTTGCATATGTGCCTGAGCTTGAGAAAAGAGTCACAAGAACTCTTTCATGTGTTGGTCGTTCTTTTCTTTGATGGCTTTGTTCTCGCGATCAAATTCTGCTTGTCTTGCTTTGTTCTCGCGATCAAATTTGGCTTGACTTTATTTTTTTTCCAAGTCGTACTGACGGTCTATGGCTTCCATTCTTGCATGGTATTCACGATCTATGGCTGTCCTTTCTTCATAGTCACGATCTATGGCTGCCCTTCTTTCTTTGTAGTCGAACTTCCTATCCATAAACAACTGCGGCAACTCCTTCATAGGAGTTAGTGCAATCCTTGTCGTAGATGGGGAAGGGGGAGGATCAAAAAAACCTCCTGGTGGGGAAAATTCTTCTTTGCCTCTCTCATGCTCATCACCTCCAAGCGAAGTATCCATTCCGCTTCGAGTGATGACCATTCTGAAGTCGTGGGTTCTTGTGGGTTCTTGGGGGTTCTTGTGGGTTCTTAAGTTCACGAGGAACTTGGGTTCTTGCGGGTCTTGGTTCTTGGGGTTCTTGAGTTCTTGAGGTTCTTGCGGTTTTCTTTCGCTTGCAATCTATGTTTGAGAAGGATCTTCTCTTCACCCGAGTTCTGCTCTTTTCCGCGGGCGTACCCCTTGGCGGCCTTGCGCTCACACCAAGGTTGCTTTTTCCCACCTCACGTCGATTGGCCCATCGTTAAGTGCACGGTTCGCTCTCAATGAGTGAAAAGAGGCACAAGGGGAGGCTAGACAAGCCCTTCTTTCTTGGGATTCTTGTTACTCTTTAAAAACACGATTAGGAATCGACACACCCAAGCGAAAAAAAATTATGTGGTTCTTGTGGTTCTTTCCTTGAGTGATACAGAACATTGCCAAAGCTCTGATACCAATGTTAGGTGCAGCGGAATGAATGTTTACGCTTTGCTCAAGATGAGTGCTCCGAACTATGCTCAAGGTTCCTTTTGTTCTTATGGATGGGAGAGCCTTCCGTTCTTCATGAGAGAATGCTATGATCACAAACAAAGTGAAGGGACACTGTGCGTGCAAGTGTATGAGACTGAGAGATAGAGAGAGAAGAGAGATACAACACCAGAGACGTTGTAAAACCCTCCTACAAAGGCCCCACTCTCGTCGGCGGTCTACTTATGATTGCACAAACTGGTACAAACGGTATGCATGACTAATGCAAGTCTAGGCTATGTCGGTGCTGACGACGTGAATGACGAGACTGACCTAAGGGCTGAAATCTGCAATCTTGCTACTGCTGTCCAAAAACGCTATGGGCTGAAATCTGCGGCTAGTCGTAAAACGCTGATTTTGGGGCTGTTTCTGTAGGTCTTTGATGCTGAAAATCTGCAGGTTTAGGGCTGAAAACTGATGGTCTTTCAGGGCTGAATATGCTACTCTTCTAGGGGCTGAACTTGCAGTTTCTTCATTGTTGAAAACGTTGCATTTCTGTGGCTGAAAACGCTGCAAATCTGCAAAAAACGCTAGGTTGATGTGTCTCTAAAAACGCTAGCTTGCTGGGATCAAAAATGCTAGGTCAGGGATTTCTATGGCGATGATGCTGATGCAAAACGCTAGGCTTGGGACTTGCTTGGCGATGGTTGTTGATGCTGAATGTGGAAACACTAGGGGATGCTGATGGTTCTTCTTGCTTAGAGGGGGAAACCGCCAAGGGGTCTTGTTGAGAAGTTGCCTATTGAGCTTGGCTCCTGTTGCCTCTTCTACCCATTAGTGCTAGTCTAGGTTTGCTTATATACAAACTTACTCAATTTGCCCTACCTACTTTCCAACAAAAGTCAAAAATAAAAAATGTCAAAAATGTCAAAAATAGGTCAAATAGGCTAAATGCACTGGAAAATTCCCCTGAAGGATTCTGATGGGAATATTGATGATCATGCTATGTGCAACCAGAGGATATGCATCTACACTAAGTGACTGGTCATGCACGGTCTGCGAACAGACTCACAAAAGTGCCAGATCACTTCCTATTCTAGACTGACTTGACTGAACTGAACCCTGATCATGTTGTAGCTTGTCCACGGACACATAGGGTTGGATGTGTCACGTGACATACGACCACTTATCCAATGGGTGAAGGCATGAACCAAGCCAAGGGGCTTTCAAGGTACATAGAACGAGCTCTGGGTATATCACAATCCACAGCTATGAGCCGCATTTAAAGTAAGATACTTCAAACACCACGGCTACCAGCCAAATACAAAGCTCCGAAACTTGAACCATGAGGGCTTCATCAATGCATTTAAGCTTCAACACCATGCAAAGAGCAAGGCTTATCAAATTAGAGTTAATACTTGTAACTACATTGCAAGAACTACAAAATCCATCCGAGATCCATTCTCAAGCGAGCATATGCTTCTAAATTTTGAGACGACTAGCACGGGACGAACGACGAGGTTGAAAAAATTCAAGTTTTTACTGTTTTTATGCTTTTTAACCTTTAATTTGGAAAGAACCATAGTTTGCAAAGCAAGGTGCTTTCAAGGCCATAACGGAAAGCAAGGCTTCTATCCCATGCCAATGCCTTGCTCGTTGAGTTGGGAGCTCCGATAAGGCACCAACCACTAGAAAATTGGCATTCTTGGGATACAAGTTCACATTTTACGTATGACAAGGTCGAATCATACTTGAATGCCTTAACACCAATTCTGGATAGTGCAAGGCACTTCAAGGTATCAGCTAAAACCATTGAAGCCATCATTGTAGCCATGGACTTATCAATCTATTTTTTGCGAGTTACATGCAAGATGTGCTTGTAAGGTGGAATTAATTCCACCCAATCAACTTTTACGCTTCCGCTACGACACAAGATACTCTGTCAAGGATATCCTCATCCAGCTAGCAGTATATTATTTACTTGATAATCGACAAGGTGGATTCAAATTAAGGTGGTACTCACATGCGCTCGATTTACAGGATTATTTTAGATTAGCGATTAAGGCTCATATAGTTGCTTGTCTTCGTTGCATAGTAATACATCGACGTGCACTATATATATCATTGGCTCTATGCACAAGGTGCATGCACTAAATGTAAGACTATCTAATCTATTTTGCTCATTTTATCCACCAATACATCCTGCTTACATTGTTATTTAATATCAATGACATTCTTTGAGTTGCACATGTATGCACTTAGTGTGCTACACATATTAGAGATGATGACTTCTTCTTCAACAGACAGGCATGGCTTGGCTATCAAGAAACTTGTTCATGTGCTAACATGCATCTTCTATGAGAGCGTTATCCCACTACAGCTCTATTAACTTGCAAAAAGACATTCATGATTGTTCTTCTATATATGCAAGACATATTTTAACTGTCACAAACTACTAACGTGTCAAGCCACTGAAGAACGGAGCCAAACTGCAAATCTCGGCCGAGGAGCCTAAACCCTAAGAAAAAGCAGGAGAAGAAGAAGAAGAAGTCCTACGAACTTATGGGACCCCGTCCAATGGGGCCCAATGGACCCAAAGGCATTAAAATTAAAGCGGTGCCCACACACACACACACACAAAAAGTGTAGAAGATGATGATGTGGCAATTGTACGGAAAGCCCGCAAAACACGCTGGCATGCTGACTTGGCACCTGTACAGATTCCCGCATTTTACACTAATGAGCTATAGGATTTCCGTAAATTACGTTGGGTTTCTTTTGAGACCAGATGCTTTTGAGTTTGAAGCTTTTCATGTAACAGCTTTTCATGGCCAAGGGCCTTTAAATATAAGCCAAGGGCTTATTCTCTAGCATGCTTCTGCGTGAAGGTGCAGGGATTGGAGTACCAACGTTGAAACGAGTTGAAGCAATATAAAGAAATATCGAAAGGGGGGCCAATGTTTGGGGCCAATGGTCTCTTGGGGTGGAACTCCGCCACTCCCGTCTTGTGCCGTGCATCTCTTTCTATCTAGTTGTTATTTGAAGTGCTTATAGTTGCTCAGTCTGTTCTTTTCCGTTGGCAAGTGGTGCTGTCTCATGACAATGGTATCAGAGCTTCAGGCATGTGCTTTTCTGAAAGCATACAGGTCCTACTAAAGAGCAAACAGAGCAAGGTGGCGCTTCGAAGTTTCACAAGGAAATTTACTGAAGAATCTTGGTGTCCCGACCCCGGACTTATTAGCGACCTCGGACTTATTAACCACTCCCACCCTCACTCCATCGCGCATCGAGCACGTTCTCGTCTTCATTGCTTAGTCTTACAAGGCAAATAAGGATCTGAAAGCATGGCGTTCATGGATTCGGCAGAATGCTTGCAGTTTCTCTCGACAAGCTTCGCAACATTCTTTCGCGGCATCCTCAACAAAATCTCCCCATGCTGCAAAGTTTTCAACAGTTTCTAAATTACATGTTACCCCCCCCCTATGCCCCACGTGGTACCTCCTCTTCCGGCGCCAGAAAGTACGAGAGCTTCCAACCGACCGTTGCTCTCACCTCCCCCACCATCGCCACCAAGCTACAATAGTTGGAGCCAATATGGATACCCTTATTATTTGTACTCGAGATACACGCCTAGCCAACCAAAAGATTTCAAGGATGGCGGCACAACAATCTAAGTTTTCACCTTTTCTGGGATGAAAGATCGGAAAAAAGCATTGCAGTTCCTACACCAATTTGACAACATCTATGCTTTGGGGAACTATACAAAAGAATCCAAGAATTCCCGAGCAGCAAGATTTCTTAAAGATAATGCCATGCATTGGTGGAGTTCCATTGCGACGTAACCGCATGCTCCAAGGACATAGCAAGCTTTCAAGACAATATTTGCACGCAGTCATATGACTTCTCTCTTTGAAGTCTGGGTCTTGGCAGAATGAAGCAACTTGAAAATGCTTACCACAGAGACCATGGACAACTATAACCAAAGGTTTCTCGACGTCTACCTTCCGATGTCCTTCTTTGAGTTCATTTCCTTGGACCAATGCGAGCGATACACCATTGGACTACCATCACCGTTGCAAGAATATTGTCTATCCGAGCAAGCCTCAACCATGCAAGAACTTATGGACCATGTCGCAGTCGGCTACAAACTGATGAAGAGAAAGTTGGAGTTTACCACAGAATCGACTCCAACCACCAACCAAAACTCTAGGCAACAACGAACAAATTCTTGGAGGTCTCGTGAAATCCAACCTCAAAGGCCTCGTGTGTCACAACGTCAACAAGAAACCCTTTTACAAGAAGGCTGATGCTTCGAATGTTTTCAAACAAGGCATACATTCACTACATTTCATGAACAAGCCTCGATGTCTTTAGAGAAACCTTTTCAGCTCCCATGACAAAAAGATCCCCAGGGCCACCTCCAGCTAAGAGAGCTAGACCCGCTATTGGACTAGTCCCTGATATCTACGGCATACGCCTTGAAAGTGCGAATGAATTGTGTCGAGCATATGGCAAAGTCAACGGCTTGAAAGCCCTTATTTTCTTTGACCCTGGAGCTAGAGAGAACTTCATCCATCCAGAATTCTTGAAGCAGATGCACTTTGATTATGATGCAGAGGATGGAGAAATTGAAGCCGAGCTAGCCACGAGGCAAACTCAGAAAGTGGTACCGCTCATTGGTGCTCTTTCAATGACCAAGATTATCATGGAAAAGCCGATTTCCACATTATGAAGTTGGGCAATTGCGACGTTCTCTCGGGCATGCCGTGGCACAACAAGAATGATGCTACTTGCTACATCCAGAACCGAACCATTACCTTGATGCGGAAGGACAAGCCAATCGTCCTCAAAGTTCGGTTGTCCGAACAAAAACCTGAATGAATTTTCTAGTTGTTTTGTAGTTAGATACTTTTGAACTTTGTTTGAGCAAGTATTGTTTGAAATTTGTTTGCAATGGATGATTTTAAACCTGTCTTGGTGCCGATTTGAACGTTTGACTCTGGTTTTAATACTTGCTTCAATGATTGGTGATTTTACTCCCGGGTGTAGTGAGAAATGTTGTTTTGGTATTTGTCTGAACCTCAAAACGTCACAGACGGGATGTCAGGGAAGCGTTCCGTTGTATGCTTGAAAACCTCGGAACGACGTAGACGGATGTCTAGGGAGCTTTTCGATGTATGCTGGAAAACCTCCGAACAACGCAGACGGGATGTCTGGGGAGCGTTTGGTTGTATGCTTGAACCTCCAAGCGAGGTAGGCTACGGTCTGGGGAGCATTTGGTTGTACGGTCCTCTGAGCTCATGGCCCGGCCCAATTGTCATATGCATGTTACAAGACGCAACGAACGCCGCTAAGCACTCCCCCGAGATAGACGGTCTGCGGTATGAAGCTACTCAACGACAACCTCGTCACTCCCCCCACGCGCACACACACAAAGCATAGAAGATGATGACGTGGCTGCTGTACGAATTTCCGCGTTTTACACTAATGACATGGCAACTCTACAGAATTTCATAAATTACACTGAGTTGCTTTTGGGACCAAATGCTTTTGAGTTTGAAGCTTTTCATATAACTGCTTTTCATGGCCAAGGGTCTTTAAATATGAGCCAAGGGCTCAATCTCTAGCATGCTTCCACATAGAGGTG
Source organism: Adiantum capillus-veneris (assembly GCF_014529385.1). Classification (NCBI taxonomy): domain Eukaryota; kingdom Viridiplantae; phylum Streptophyta; class Polypodiopsida; order Polypodiales; family Pteridaceae; genus Adiantum; species Adiantum capillus-veneris. The sequence goes on along the minus strand of NC_140931.1, from coordinate 99,860,210 downwards.
CAAGGATTGGAGTATCGGCGTTGTACTAAGTTGAAGCAATATAAAGAAATACTGAAAGGGGCGCCAACGTTTGGGGCCAGTGCTCTCTTGGGGTGGAACTCCGCTACTCCTATCTCAAAGTTGCTCTGTCTGTGGTGCCCGTCTCGTGACATTAACCCAAGGAAAAGTACGAATAATTTCTCTTGGGTTTTGAGAATCTCTCTTTTTTCAACAAGATGATATGATTGTTTTAATGAGCCAATTGTGAACACGATTCCAACTTGAGAGGATCTACGGTATAGTATATAGAACCAACAGTCTCTATAGAAGCAATATTTTTTGAATATGACCAAGCTTGTGAATGCCAAATCACTCCATAAGTGTTAATGGTCCCTTTTTTGACCCTTCACACTTGTGCTTTCAAGGAAAGCACTTCTACACTGTCAAGTGGCAGTAATTAAGTTCACTTTACCCATTTGCTTACACTCACTACTGGTAGCAAGGACGACTATGATGGTCTCCCTCTCCTTAATGGTTTAATAGTATCCTTTTGGAAGTTTCAAGTTGCCAAGCCAAGACCAAGGGTTCTTGAACAAGATAAAACCAAGGGTTCTTTCAAGTTGCACAACAGTGTTGCACACCTTTTCTCGATGCAAGTGACATGGTCATACATAGTTACAAGGTAGCAATTGTGAGAAGGATTAGAGTTTAGTGTACCAGAAACCTCCTCTAATACTTTTTCCTTATCCGTGTTGATTTTCCTCATGATGAAATCGAGGGTCCACTCTTGGTATTATATACTCTTTTAGTGATCATCTCTACTAAGACGATCATAGGCCTACAAGTAAAGATCATTGCATCCAAATCCTTGCTAAAAAGCAACACTCCATCCTCATACTGACTCATACTGACTTGAAAACGCATGTTCTCAAGGGTTTTTCGCAACAAAACCGAAACAAAGCAACGTCAACCCCCTCCCAATGTAAAAATACAGATCTATAGAAGGTATGTGCCATAAAAACGCAGCCACAAGTCGCACTCCTGCTGGCTAAAAATCTGCAGCCCAATCAATGTCTTCACACACTCCCAATCGCAAGACAGGCGACGTCAATCCATGGCTCTGATACTATTTGAAAGTGCATCGGGAGGTGTGATAACTTGAGAGCACGGGGAAAAGAGTGAGGAGAAAAAGGAGAGGAAAATGCTAGAGAGAGAGGATGGAGAGAGAGAGTAGACCAGCCCCACGGGAAACTTTAATAGAACAAGAGTACAAAGGCTTACAGCTCCACCTCCAAGGCCCCCCCCCCCCCCCCCCCCCCCCCCCCCCCCCTCCTCCCCTTCCCTATATAGAGGAGCACCAAGGTTGCTCAAGCCACACTGAAAACCCCACAACCAATATCCAAGGGTCAACGAGCCAAAAATTGGGAGCTCTAAAAGAGGCCATAAGTGCCAGTCTGGGCAAAACCTGGTAAACTTCCATGATGCCCAGAATCAAGAAAAGCCTCACAAAGCCAGGCATGGCCACAATAAAGCCCTCACTCACTAAATCTAGATGAGAAACCGAAGAAATGACCTCCAAAACACCCTATGGTACTTTGAAAACAACCCAAAGGTGCTTCTTTTGCAACCTGTTTGCAATGTTATTGGGATCTTCTCTTAAACCTTAGATCAGCCCTAGCAGCCCCCAGAAGAAGCCTTTATTCAAGGAATTGCTTGGTTGTTTGCAAAGGAGGGAAGGGTGAGCCCAAAGTCAAACATTCAACAGAAATCTTCAAGGAGGTGTTTCAACTGCATGATCATCAAGCATTTGTATCTGATTATTTCACAATAAAGAAGTAAATACTACCTTGGCAATGGGATAGGAGACCCTTGAAAGAATTGATTAGGACTAACCTTGTGCTTATGAACCTCTGTAAGTATCTCTAATAAATTATCTCCCTCTATCTCTTGGGTATCTCATCTCTCTCTACATTCTCTGAATATAAAGGAAAATGAAGTAACAGGAACCGTTCCCAAATCAAAAGAGCACAAGTCTTTAAAACCTCCACAAATTGTGCTTGAGATAATTAGATATTGGTGTCTTTTTAGTACGTGGACTTGGAGAAATGCCAATCTTTTCCACAATGTCAAGTGGCCACACTCTCTTCCATGATCTCATATTAGACATGGCGTTTTATTGGATGCTGGTTGTCTTCCAAGTGACACCAGGATGTTTAGGGAGTTGGCCAGGTATGCTATTTGCTCTTTGCTCTGATGTACCAGATGACATGTAATGAAATGAATCTCTTTTCTCAACCAAAAAAAAAAAAAAAAAGGGAAGCGATCACTCACGTCCAGATGTTGACGGTCTCATTGTGCAATTCAAACAAGCTCCTGAAAGCTTGGGTGAATGTGAAGTCCGCTCTGTAGTGTGACAGAATGTACTCATTGTCCTTCAGGTACTCTGGGAGTGCATGGTACTCCAAGAGACGATACTCGCGCTTCACCTCATCTTGCACCTTCTTCCAAACCTTGACGGTTCCATTCAAAGAATCCTCCACAGCATCCAGCAAGGGATTATCATCCGAGGAACAATCATGATCCTGTGAGTCTTGCTTCATGGTCCTTTGCCTGAACCCCATATATGTAGTAACAGACAAGAAGAGAATTGAACCCGCCTGATGATAGTAAGAAGGGAAAAGGGTGAGGCAATCAACTTTTAGCCCAAATTGATGGAAATCATCTGCAGCGCAAGGGCCAAACAGTGAGATGAGCGTAATGCTGTAGAGGACAACAGAGTGCTCTGGGTGATGGCGAGAGGGGGAGACTCGAAATGGTTTATTTATGTACGTTTAAGAGAGCTCTCCACTGGTTGTAACTTGTACGCCTATCACCCACGAGAGAGAGAGAGAGAAAAGCAGCTTCGGAAGGGCATCGATTCCTTCGTACTACAAAAGGCTGACCTTCAAGAAATATCTACATCAACATTTCAAACTCAGGCCCCATGTCACACACGTCCGCGGCGGCGTCCGGGAAAAGTGTGTCTCAGTTTTGCCTTGAGTCGGTGAGAAATTCAAGACAGCCGGTTGAGAGGAGATTGAAAAAAAAAATCCCGTTTGAATTTTGCAAGAAAATAGTGTAAATGTAGCTTAAAATACACTATAATTTACAAAATTTCCACTCTAGGATTGGCTTAAAGGGATTTGTGCATCTTTGGCATTTAGGTTTTTCCCTAAGAGTGCATGGTCTTTACGAACGTGTGTGCAAATGAGATGGCGAAAAGCCATATTGGTGGGATGAGGAGTCCATGTGAGGGTAGAGAGAGACAGCTTGACCCCTCGTCCATCTAGAGCCGCTTGTGGTCATGGAAAAAAGACAAGATGCGAAGCACGTTGACAAGTTCAAACTCCACTTCATTCGCTTGCATAGACAACCCAAGACCAGTTGGGCTACACTGATTGATTGCTAAAAGCCTGAGCAAGTAGTAATTTGTTCAAAGTTCACCGCTCATGCGACCGACTAAGCGCCCAAACAAGTCCCTTCATAGCTCGTTCAGTGCTCGTGCGTGACACGAGGCTCGGACTAGACCTGAAAGAATAAATTGTATGAGTCGTTTATATTTATTGCTTCGAGTGTGTTGGTTGAAACAAAGTTATGTGCAACCTCGTTGCTAAAGTTAGGGAGGTGAAGACATCCGGCTCCTATTAAAGGAAGGCATTGTTTAAGGTTAAAGAATGCACACCTAGTGCAAGTAGACCAAAGCAAGAGAGAATATGCAGAGCATGGGGACACTACAAAGCATCGAACTCACATAGTAGTTTTTTACTTCAATGGTTCACTTCCAAGTTTCTCTAAAGTTTGGGTTCCTATCTTTTTTCCTTGTCTTACATACCACCTCGTGTTACAATGGCATTAAAGGAATCGAATGTGATCCTCACATCAAGTTCATCTCCTTCAAAGCATGTCGGAGGATACAGTACTTCTACAAACAAGGCATCGTTGAATCCATACTCATTGGCAACCTTGGGATGCTATATAAGTCTCTAACTTTACTCATCGTCTAAAAATTATTGGGTGCCATCGTGTGAGCAACACATTCAGACAACAAATAGAGCCTAGAGATTTATATAGCCTAGGCCTAGTAATTTTCACTCAATGGAGGGCTGATGGCAAAAATGGAGGGTCGTCACGAGGCAAAGCTATAGCCCCATAGAATTTGTTGGAAGTTGAAAGTGTAGTTGTACAAAAGCTGAAATGTTGCCATCATTTTCAATGGGGCTGGCTCAAAGTATCACCTTTTAATGGGCTTTAGCAAGTTTGAAGGTTGGCCAACTGCAAGCTCTTTTTGTAGCTTCCCATCCACTATAAACTTGATATTCAAATGTAGAGGGCCTTCAACATGTTGACGATCCTTCCAGTCAAAAAGGCCAAAAGGGGCACCTTCAAATAAGCAAAAATTTTATCTGCTTATTTTCTATAGCTAGCCTCTCCCACTCTCTACACGACTACCTGCTTTGCATAAAGAGTGACACTAGGATTGTTATTATATTATGGTCGTGATGCGTGTTGAGCACACTTAGGATTGTCAGCCACTTTTTGCCCCTCTTTGAGAGGTTTTTTCCCTTGGCTTGTATATATGCCCATCACTCTAGGGCAAGTCTTTACTTTGTATTACCACACTTAATAATACTACTTCCCGTGTTCTGCTTTGTTGAGCTTCTCCTTCATCTTTGTGTGCATTCCTACAACCATATTTTCCAACAATTAGTGTCAAAGTAGACTTCAACATGTGTTGGAATTAGGGTTGAAGAGAAACGCATACAGCTTGGAGAAGACGAAGGAAGCTCAAGGCACACAATAGAGAGTGTGTTACTTAGTGTGCAATGGAAAGATAGATAGCCCTAGAGTGATGGGCGTATATACAATGCACGGGGGAAAAAACCTCCTAAAGAGGGAAAAAATGCCCCGGCGGTCCTAGTGTGTTCACACACATCACTACCACATGTATACGGTAACAAATCTCCCCTGGAGTGATGCGGTGAACGAGAGCTGGCACATGAGTAAAGGGAAGTGCCATGCCCTAAGGACATGATCAGTCCACAAAGGGGAGTAAGCCCAAAGATTTGCGGAAAGCTTCAAGCTTCTCAGGAGACAATGCCTTTGTGAAAAGATCTGCAAGGTTGTCCTGTGTTGGCACATAAGCCAAGCTGATCTCTCCTGCTGAGAGCCTCTCCCTGACATAGTGGTAATGCACCTCAATGTGCTTTGAGCGAGCATGAAAAACTGGGTTCCTCGCAACTGCCAATGCGCTTTGACTGTCAGTGTAGATAGTGTTGGCAATGTCCTGTCCAACACCCAAATCAGCCATAAGGCATCTTAGCCATACACACTCAACCGTAGCTATGAAGACTGCCTTGTACTCAGCCTCACAACTCGAAGTGGCCACAGTAGGTTGCTTCTTGCTCAACCATTATATACATGAACTGCCAAGCATGAAACAAAAACCACTTGTGGACACTCGCGTGTCAAAACAACCAACCCAATCTGAGTTCGAAAAAGCATGTAAGTCTGGCGGCAATGATCCCCCCTTGGGATAAAACAAGCCAAGGTGTAAAGTGCCACTAAGGTAGCGGAAAATCCTCTTGACAGCCTTCCAATGCTTAGACCCTGGGCTATGCATGAATTTGCTGACCTGTGAGACTGCAAACTGAATATCTGGCCTCGTGTTGCATACATAAATGAGGCAGCCAACAGGAGTTTGGTAAAGAGTGACATCAACAGGATCGTCAGCATCATGTAGACTCAACTTCAAACCTGTTTCCATGGGAGTGGCAATAGGTTTGCAATCCTCAAGTCCAAACTTACATAGCAATGTCTCTATGTAACTTTTCTGACACAAGGCAATACCACCATCACACTGCTTAAACTGTATACCCAAGTAATGATGCAACAGCCCCAAACCTTTCATCTTGAAAGTAGCATTCAGATCAGCCTTAAATTCAGCAATATGTCTCACATTTGGTCCAGTGAGATCAACAAATCATCAACATAAAGAACCACAAGAGAAGTACATCACCCTCACGCTTTACATACAATGTGCTTTCTGTTGGACTATTACGAAAGCCTCGTTTAACCAAATGAGCGTCAGCTTTCTCATACCAAGCACCAGGAGATTGCTTCAACCCATACAAAGCCTTCTTACATCTGCACACTTTGTCCTCTTGTCCTTTTATGACAAAACCGCCAGGCTGCGTTACATAAACTTCCTCAATATATGTCACCATTCAAGAAAGCAGTAACAATGTCTGATTGATGTACATCCCAACCAAAATGAGTTGCCAATGCACATAGAAAACGCACAGTAGTCATACGACAAGTGGGAGCAAAAGTCTCTTCATAATCTATGCCTTTTTGTTGTGCATAACCCTTTGCAACAAGTCGAGCCTTATGGCGATCAATCTCACAATCCGGCTTGCGTTTCAACTTGTAAACCCACTTCGTACCAATGGCCTTTTTTCTAGGAGGCAAATCACATAAAGTCCATGTGTCATTTTCCATAAGTGCATCATGTTATGATTGCATGGCAGCCATCCAATTTTTTGAATTTTGTGCTTCATCAAAAGACAGAGGCTCCTGAACATCATGTAAGCTAGACACAGCCAAAGCATAACAATCTGATGCATAATATGCATGGCGAGACCCTGAATGAGTACAACTAGACAAAGGTGCATCCAATTTACTGTCACGCAAAGTGTGCACAAGCCATTTTGGCATACCTCTAGCCTGCTCATTTTCAGCCCTTTCCTCATCAAGTACATCATGTACATCTGCATCAGTAATAGGCTGATCTGTAACATTTTTAGAAACCCCCATAGGCTGTACATTTGCCTCATTGGAACTTACATTCGTATTTCCACCACTGAAAAGAGGTAACAAAGTGTCATAAATGTCCTGTGAGATTACATTACTGTCTCTACTACATGACAGCAAGGGCTGAATAGAATCTTCCACAAACACTACATCCCGTGAAACCAAAATACGTTTTGTTTGCGGATGATACAACCAGTAACCTTCGCTTTCAGCAGTATAACCAACAAAAATACGTTTGACAGCCTTATCATCCAATTTTCTGCTCTGTGTTTGTGGCACCAAAGCATATGCCAAACAGCCAAAAACATGCATGCGCTCAATAGAAGGCTTTCTATCATGCCATGCTTCATATGGAGTAATAGACTGCAAAGCTTTCGTAGGACACCTGTTAAGTACATAAGTGGCACACACGATGGCCTTAAGCCAAAAAGAATGCGGCAAAGCTTGACTTTCGACCATACAACGTGCCATTTCCGTAAGTGACCTGTTTTTCCTCTCAGCAACACCATTTTGCTGAGGTGTATAAGGCATTGTACATTGGTGTTTTATCCCACGACTAGCCAGAAATGCATTAAATTCATGAGACATATACTCCCCCCCTCGATCCGAACGGAGGGTGCCCATAGTACATTTCGAGACATTTTCAGCCATAGCCAGAAATTGTTTGAAGCACATAAAAACTTCAGACTTCGCTTTAAGCGGAAATACCCATGCATGCCTGGAGTAATCATCAATGAAAGTCATGAAGTACAGGTAATTGCCCAAGGACGGAGTATGCATGGGCCCACAAACATCACTATGCACAAGCTGCAATCTGCATGTGGCCCTAACTGAACCATCCTTTGGAAACTTAGAACGTTGCATTTTACCCAGAAGACAGCCTTCACAAACATGTTTGACAGGTGCTTCAAGAGGCGGCAAAGAAGCAACCATATCAGATTTCTACAAACACGGCAAACTAGCAAAATTCAGATGACCAAAACGTGCATGCCAAAGTTTTGCATCTGAAATAGCCCTTGAATCTGCAACAGCATTTGCAAAATTTTGTCCACACTTGTCATACAAAGTGAGCTTATACAGCCCACGGCACAAAAGGCCAGATACAACAATCTCATCACCAAAACTGAGATCATGAACTGTACATCTGTCATCCACAAATTTGACTATCAGTCCAAGTCTAGCAAGTGCGGATACAGACAAGAGATTCTTCTTGATCCTAGGTACATAAAGTGCATCAACAAGTGTGAAAGAATTGCCATTTGCAGCAGTAAGCACAATCTTTCCAACTCCCTGAACTGGATAAGAGGCATTGTTGGCACAAGTGACTGAATTCCCATGAGGGACAGACTCGAGAGAGGTAAACAATTCACGATGTGAGGTAATGTGCTTTGTAGCACCACTGTCGAAATACCATACATGTGAATCTGCAGCAACTGACAAGCATGCATCATGGACAGCAGGATTGTAAGTGCACTCTGCGCTAAAAGCCCATTCTGCATCAACATAAGCATCACAGTCTCCTTTCACAGAAGACTCAACAATGGCTGCATTTGTAGTGGAACCAGCATTTGCAGTGGAACCACCCTCTTTCTTTTTAGCCTCTTTGGCCTTCAACTTAGGATACGACTTGATCAAGTGATCATTAGCTTTACAATAATGGCAACGCATCTTCTTTTTGCCCTTATCACCAGAATTTACAGATGAATTGCTGCCATTAGAAGCATTAGGAATAGAAGTTTTGCCACTCGCAGCAGAACCATAAGAAGTGGCTGCATTGCTCTTACCACCCTTTCTTTGAGAAGCAATAAAAGCCAGCTCAACTGCACGCTGCCTAGTCCCGTTTTTTCTGGAAAGTGACTCTTGCAACAGCAATGTGCATAATGCATCAAACTTGACAACTTATGGATTTCCTTGGGTCATCAGTCTCCAAGTACTAGCAAAAGTCTGGTAGGAATGTGGTAAGGCATCAAGAACAGTCTGCACAAGGGAACTGTCTGAAATGACTTCACCAGCAGAAATAAGTTGCTCATTGATATCCTTGACACTAGCAAGGAAAGTGTCCATATCATCTTCCTCATGCATAATCTTCGACTCCGGCTCTTTACGCAGCAAAGCAATTTTAGCCTCATTGCGAGTTGCATAAAGACCAGCCAAAATATCCCAAGCCTGTTTTGCAGATTTTGCTGAAAGGATGTGAGGAACAATGGTGCGCTTCACAGACAATGCAATCAATGCATGAGCCTGCGCATCCTTTACATCCCAATGAGCTTGTTGTGCCGTAGGCATAACAACTCTAACAGCAGCAAGACCTGCAGCATCGCCTACATCCTCAGAACCAGGATGTACATCAATGCCCTGCACAATGTTCCATACGCCCTTTGACACAAGAACATGTTGCATCATATAAGCCCACATAGGGTAGTTGTCCCCATCCAACCTGTCCTCAGCACAACCAACATCTTGAACACATCTGTGTTGTTGTTGTCAGCCATGGTAAATGTTGCACCTGATGTGAAAATTGCCCGAAAATAGGAGAAACGGAGCGGTAACAACACGTGCTATATAGCACAAACCGTAGAAGACTATAAGGCACCTATTACAAAATGAAAAAATAGCCTGTGCAGTACTGCCTGTAGTGGAAACGGAGGCCGAAATGAGCCCGAATCAAAAATCTGAGCAGACTAAGCTCTACGAGATCTCCCGAAGTATTTTTCGACCTGCGAACGCTCGCCAAAGCTCACTGAAATCGGAGAAAGTGAACAGGCGTGTGCTGGAGCAGCTTGCGACTAAGCCCGGGAGGACGCAACTTGCTCTGATACCAATTGTTGGAATTAGGGTTGCAGAGAAACGCACATGGCTTGGAGAAGACGAAGGAAGCTCAAGGCACACAATAGAGAGTGTGTTACTTAGTGTGCAATGGAAAGAAAGATAGCCCTAGAGTGATGGGCGTATATACAATGCACGGGGGGGGAAATCTCCTAAAGAGGGAAAAAATGCCCCGGCGATCCTAGTGTGTTCACACACATCACTACCACATGTATATGGTAACAACATAAGCAATGTCTCCAACACCCATCCAACTCACGTTCTCAATTTGAGACAATTTGGTCTTTCGACGATGCAGATTTTTGCAAAGCTAGCACCTTGTAGTCTACTGTGGGTTGTGCTATATAGCACAAGTTAGTTTTGTGCAATTTTTATTTTTTAAAGGTAACGTTTGCATCAAGTGCAATCATCGCCATGGTTGATAACAATGATGTTTTCCCCATGTTGTTTATTAAGGACATACTAGATGGGGACAATTACCCACTTTGGCATACATGATGCAACCTGCCCTTGTTGCAAAGGGAATTTGGAACATTGTGTGGGATTACGATGTAAGGCCAAGCTCTATGGATACACGTTATGTGGATGATGGCATAGTATTGGCTATTGAGGTGCTAGAGTTGTTTTGCCTACCGTTGAGTAGCCATGTTGGATGCCAAGGATGCACAAGCTCATGCATTTTTTTTCTTTTGCTTTTTATGGGTTAAGGGGTGCCTCATGCATCCCATTACCTAAAATAAGGGAGAAAGAAAGAGGAGAAAGTAAGGGGTGCCTCATGCTCCCCCCTCTCCCCACCCCATCTTCCCTCTCTGTCCTCTCTTTGTCCCCCTGCCACCCTACCCTTGTTGTCCCGCGCCTCTCTCTCTCTATCTATCTATCTATCTATCTCTCTCTAGAAACAAAGGCACCAGTGATATTGCTAGTGCCTCTGTCTCTTTTTTAACCCCTCTAGCCTTACTAGTTTCTATCATATACACCTCATGGAAGGACTTGAGTCCTTCCTCTCTCAAGTTAACACTAAGAGCTACGTGACAATGGCAACATTCAATGTTCCTCGTGTCACGTCCATAGCTCTTGCTATGTGCAATATTGCAATCCTGAGAATGATTGCGACTGCGATTATGACCTCTTTGCCATTGATTGTTCCTCCGGCTACTTCCACTTGCCATATGCGCTTCACCATGCCCACTAGTGTCAAGAGATTGATGTCGAGTCTCTTCTGTGAGCAAAGCACTGGTAACATCACCAAAAACAAGCTTGTCCTTAGGGACGGAGTTACTAATGTCAGTGTTAAATGTGTCCCATGATGTAGGCAAAGAAAATATCTTTCTTTTCATCATAAAAATTAAGCCCTTTTGATGTCAACTGAGTAAACACATTGTTAAACTCATTCAGGTGTGAACTCACACTACTACCTTCTTTCATGTTAAGACACATAAGCTTCTTCATAAAAAAATACTTTGTTCAATGCACTCTTACCATCCTATGTACTTTGTTCGATGCACTCTTGCCATCCCATGTTGAGCATAAGGACTCTCACATTCTTTAGCGTTGGTCTTGTCCATAATTGTGAAGAATATAGACTCATCAAGATGCAACCTAATAGTTGCCATGGCACGAGCATCATGCTCCTCCCATTGATCATCAATGTACAAACCCTCTCTGCACTCTTTCAATGGTGCTGCAACATCTTTGTTGATTAGCACATAAAGCATTCTCCGCTTCCATATAGTGAAATTTGTGCTATCAAACTTCTTAATTTAGTAATCTTCTTTCTCAAAAGATCCAGCCATACTGAAAGAGCCAACTTCAAGAGAGTAATGCTAAGAACTTATGGAAATTTTTTTGACAATTTTGTTTGGTAGAGTCTCTTTGCATGAAGATCAAAATCTCAACTAGAAACTCAACAAAATCACTACAATGTCAATGCAAAAGAATGCTGTGAGCAAACTAGAGGACTCGTGGGGAAAATCTACTAGAGTCTCCTTTGTATGGAGAGAAAAATCTCAACCCAAATCAAGACAAAATCAATGCATAAAATATCAAGAGTGCCATGTGAGCATAAACAACATAGAATTGATTAATTAAAATAACTGACAAACATGACTTCCAACAAGGCATCAAAAGCACCTATTCCCTTTTATACATGTCCTATGATGAGGCGATGAATGGGGATCTCTAGCAATCTAATCCACCTCACACTAGGTAACCCAGCCCCTAGTGCTTGGCTTCAAAAACCTCATGCAATGACCCTCACAAAAGGCTATGCACACACAACTAGCCACAATCTTAGAAAGGGCACTTTCGTATCGAGTCTCATAAACGGTCGGGATTGCCAAAATCTGCTCCACAACGAAGTACAATGGCAGTATCCGCAACTCAATGTACATACAAAATGTAAATCTGTCACTAGAAGATTGCAAGACCGCAAGACACACACTCAAATAGGCGCCACTAAAATGCAAGCAAAGTTTGGATTGAAGTGAGCTCCTTGTGGGAGTAAAAATTGCTCTCGACAGAGCACAAGCACACACAAGGTGCTAATTAAGCATATCCATATACATAAAACTCCCAAAAAGAAGTAGTCACGGGTAAGCAATCTCCCACGGAACCTGGAATCTATGACTGACAAAACATGTCAACAATAGCCAAGTAGGCTAGGCAAGATCAAACCACAGATGGCATACATATAGTAATACAACACCTATTACGTTGGAGAGGGGAAAAGGGGAACACACCTAGAACACAACAAAATGCCTCCCTATAGCCCAGGGTATACACAACACCCCAATCCACTAGAGTTCACGTTCAAAACTCGATACTATCCACAAGAGAACCACTGTGTGCACACATGACAACACACACCTACTCTGCAAGACCATCCCACAACACAACACACACAACATCTCAATCTCACGCTCTTGATGCCACACAATGGTCCACGAGCACACACCTGTGACGACACCAACACACCCACAAAGCAAGAGAAAAAGAGACGGGTGGGGGGAAACCAACACACGAAAGGGGGAATTGGCACTATCTTGATACACACAACTTTCTTACAACCAAAGCACTATCAAAATGCCGAGCTCTCACCACAAAACACACCCCCTTGGGCTTAGCTTGGCTCTTGCAAAAGATCGCGTGCAAAAAAACCTCCTTGGTCCACCAAAACACACCTCGTTGGCCCCAGTAAAAGACCCTCAAAATGGTGTTTTATAGAGCTTCATTGGCCCCTTTTTAGTAAGTCAAGGACCACCGAACAAGTGTCCCCATCAATTTGGAAACATTGCATGTGAAATGCCCTTGGAAAGCCTTATTGACATTTGCTTCTCTCTCTCTCTCTCTCTCTCTCTCTCTCTCTCTCTCTCTCTCTCTCTCTCTCTCTCTGCCTCAGCACCATGCAAGAAGGACCCCCTTACCTAGCTCTAACGCTAGCGCAAGTGGGGAGGACCCTCCCTCTTTGTTTTCAAAAATTTGGGCCATAGCGTGGGAAATTGCCCTACGTGGGCCACCACGTTAGCATGTCGATGCATCACCGTCGTCCAATGGGGGCAACCATCGCACCATCGACTATGTCATGCGAGCGCTGTGGACGGGGCTGAACCCCTCCGCCAACGCCACAAGCAGCACCCCATCGGCGCTCGCCATAGCCATGCAGGGGAGCACTCTCCCTCTCTCTCACTTGATGCCATTAAGAGGTTCATGCCTTTGCCCATATACCCCAACCCACATGCCTCTCACACCATATGTGGGATATTGAAAATGGCATGTGGTGCACCCGTGTGCAATATACCTCCAAGGCTCTCCAAAATTCACTTGAAAATCCTCAAAACACTTTTTTGCCCCCTTTTTCAATGCTTTGTCATCTGCTGCTCACAAGCCCAGTTGCCGAGCTGTCAAATCTCACCAAGAGACCAGGTTCTCGACTTCAGATTGTACAAACCCCGCTGCATTTTGGCTTTGGTGTGCCCTCAAACCAACTGCCCAAAGACTACAAAAAAAAATTGGGCATTGCACTGTCGTCCTCTCGAGTACCAACTTGAACGGGCTATAACTTCACACTCCAAACTCTGATGGATGAGCCTTCTCTTCCTGAAAGCTCCATATAGTGCACACTACCCCTCCAAACCTTGGCGGATCTAAAAATACCATGATGGCACATTCTCCAAAGCTGTCAAACCAGGTCAGAACCGACCCCCGACAAAACTTCATCTGGCAATAACTTGACATCCAGGACTCCGATTGTCAATCTGAAAAGATCTACAGGTTCAAGCTCTATGCATCCCTCACTTCACGTTGGCTTTGACCACTTGTCCACATTTGCCTTGTCCGTTTGAGCACTCCACGTTCAAAGCACCATATCTTGCACACCGTGGCTCCATTTGATGAGATGTCTGGACCAGCTCCCTCAGCACTTCAAGCTCTATATTTCCAAGCAAAAAAACCTGCACCTCAAATCATCTTTGCCTACCATCCAAATTGACCCTTTTGGAGCCCTTTCTAGCCTACATAACCACATTAGTCATACACTCTAACTGCTCCCTACTTGCCCAGGATCTCTATATTTGCTCCAACCCTTTGCCATGCACTTGCTAGCATACAAAATCCTGCTTGTGCCATCTTCTAAGGTCGACCAACTTTGGCTGCACCATCATTGCCTAACCCCCTTGTTGAACATTTATGTTCAACCACAAAACTACTTTATTGTGCTACCAACTGCAAAAATTGGCAAACACTATGAGAAAACCAGCACATAGACCATCATGCTTGCAAGCTGCCCATGGCCTTCCTTCATTACTCCGAGCATTCACCGATATCCAATCCACTTCATACCAAGCAGCATCAAGCTCACCATCACTCAAAATGAACGAACCTGACCCTCCCTTCCAACCAAGTAAAGTGGAGGCCTCTTCCAAGGACTCCTGTACCTACTTGACCAACCATTGCACGACTATATCTACCAGCATACCCTTCAACCAAGACTCACATACCTCTATGGGAAGCAAATTCATCGTAGGGGACTCTTCTTTATCCACCACTGGACATGCTTGCTGCATTGGAAGCTCCTCTACCTTTGGGGTTATGCTCTCCTTCTCACCATCAAAGCACTCAATTCCAGCATCATCAAGCTCTTTTTCTTCAGCTGGCCCTTCAAAGTTGATCGTCGCCTCTTGCATGTCAGCTTCAACTGGCGGCTCTTCAATCACCTCTTCTACCGTTGCATCATGCTCTGCCAAAGTAGAGAGAAACTCTCCCCAAATCGCACCACCTTGGTCTTCTTCCATAGGATTGGACTCCTCTGCTAGATCTCCATCAAGCATAGTGGCTTGCACTGTTCCTTGCTCTTCACACATATCTCCGCATCTCCATGCAACATGCAAAGATCAATCTCTTCATACCTTGAATTTGATCAGTTAGTTTCCCAACTCGTATCTGCATCCATAGAGCTGTTATCACTCTGCACATTCTCACCCTCTATCTCGAGCTTTGGAATTTCTTCAAGCTTTACCACTTCCACCTTATGTGCAAATCGTACCATCTGCTCTCTAGCATTCTTTAAAGGATTCTGAGCAACCATACCTTGACTTGGCAGCACATCATTTACTGGATCTGGAACCATCAGCACTTCCTCTTCAGTTGGAGCCACTCTAACTGGCATTCTTGGCATAGGAACCACCCCATCTCTTTGCGGCCATGAAACCCTTGGTTCTTCTCGCACTGGCACATTTGTTTGTATCATCTTTGGCTTAACTCTTGTTAATCTATGAAGAACGTCTTATCACATTGTTTTGAGTCACAAGCTGGGCTTGTCGGTCCTATAGGTGCTTGGGTGATCGCCGATGAGAGGCGCACCACATATCTCATTTGACAATATTTTTACTTTGAGCGGTCAGTGTGGGCGCCCATGTGTGAATGGACCAAACCCATATAAAAGGGCCATTGTGACTTAAATCCCTCATTATAAAGGGTGCATGCTAAAGAAGAGTGCTCTTGTTGTATCTTCATCTCCTTCTCTATTGTGTGCTCATGAGAGAGAGAGAGAGAGAGAGAGAGAGAGAGAGAGAGAGAGAGAGAGAGGGAGAGAGAGAGAGAGCATTACAGTGGCAACGAGGCGGTTGAGCGCAGCGGTGACGGCTCCCTCTTCTTCACAGCGGCGAGTGTAGAGCGGTGAGTGACACACCCTTGCTCTCTTTGAGCTTGCTAGGTTAGCTTGGTTGTGTGCTTGCAACCATCCATGGCTCGCACACGGTGCTCGGAAAGTCCCTAGCTCCGACACATACAACATATGCACACATTTTTGGCACTGCTGTCGAGGAGTTGCCCTGCACCAAGCTCGAGAAGGACTCTGTGCTACCTTGTGAAGTCACTCAGTGCATGTAGGAAAGGTAGAGGAAGGTGCATGTGTGTGCTTTTGGTACAAGTCTGTTATGAATGGTAGAAAAGTTATGTTCTGTTAAGCTCTGTTCAGTTCCGTTAGGACTTGTTAAGCTCTATTCACTGATTCTATCAACTTTATTTTAGTTTTATTCTACACTGTGGTAGTTATGTTTTGTAGTTCCGTTATGTCTTGGTTCTGCTAGGTCCATGCGCCTGATCGCTTATTTTTGTGCGTGGCTTGCAGATCTGTGCACGGCCACAACCACATGCAACTTCGTGCGTGTGCGACTAGCGACCACGTAGACCCTTTTTTTTAAAAAGAAAAAAAACTTTAAGAAGAAAAGCGTGTATTAAAAGAATGATTTGGCCCAAGTTCGATCCAAGGCCTAGGCCTCAATCCTCAATCTTATGATATAGTATAGACCCAAGACTATAAATATAGTCTACCCCCACAAGAGGGAGTGATGGCATGTGGGACAAGTCCTCCATCCTCCCCTTCACACTTGCACCCTTGGAATTTCCATTTCAAACCTTGTTCCCAACTAGAAATATACTATTTTGAGGATTTTGAGAGCGTAAAATAACCAAATCTTGGGTTGTAAAGCACGCCACATCGCTGTGACCGAGACGCTTGTTTTGAGCTATCACACGCTATATTCCATAGCTTGGTAAGAAAAAAGGACCATAAAATAAAAAAATTGAGAGAAAAATTGGGGTGGAAAACACCCAAAAAACTAGGTGAGCGACCTTCACGGGCACTCACCAACACTTTTAGGGTGTCAAGGTCACATGCACCTATGCTCTGGTCATGTGCTAGAGCACGAGCATATTGAGAGTGCCTCTGTTTACACGGGTGGAATTAGAGCTGATCTCTTGAGATAGCTAATTCCAGTGTTGGAAGATTTCAGCTACTAGTGTAGGAAGTCAGACAGCAGACTGGACAAGAATCAGAGACTAGAGTGGAATTTGGATACTGAAATAAGAATCAGACTTATGTACTGAAATAAGGATCAGATTCAGATTCAGATTCAGAAGACTGGACGAGAAGTAAGTATAACTAGAATATATGCCATGATTGGGATTACAGATCAAGATTACAACGAATATGATTTACAGAGAGAAAGTACAGCCGACAATACTGCCAATGATTCTCAAGTACAAGTACAGGCAAGACGCTAACCCAAATGATAACAATTGCCAACCCGATTACAATGTAATGGACCCTATTTATACACTTCGGTTTTACTGTAGTAATTACCATAGTAACTACTAAGTAATTTGCTGCCCATCCTCTAAGAAGACGTTCCCACACAGTGAACTATCCAGCCATCTACATCCTTCCCTTCTTTCTTGAATTTTGGCAAGATTCCAAAATTTCTGAAAAATTCCCCTGTCTGATTCTAATGTTGGGATTCCGGCTTGACCATTGACAGAATGGCCATACAAAGATTGCGAGTAGGCAGCTGAAAATGCCAAGGATTGCGAGAGGCAGCTGAAAAGGCCAAGGTGGAGCTCTCACCAGGCCAAGGTGGAGCTATCATCAGGCCAAGGTAGAGCTGTCATCTCCACCTGCTTGCTGAGGAGAAAAGTCACCACTGAATTCTCAAATGGAACTACCCAGTATCCTTCCATTGGACCGTCTTCCGTTTGCCCTTTGACCTGGACGGTGCCTGAGAAGTCCCAGTACCAGCATTCTCCTTCTGAATCATTCGGTAAATGGCCTCATGCTCAAGATGATCCCGCCGGTCGGTGGTCATCTTTACTTTATAAGGCGTGAGGGAATGATAGGTTTTGGTGTCAGGATCATAGAGTGTACGCTTGCCCTTGCTAAGTCTGGTTCTGGCCAGCTTATGACAATGCGAAGCAGTATGGATCCATCCTTCTGGAAGAGGCTGATTAGTTTTGACTCGAGCTTCGAAAAGAATCTCAGCCATCTCCATGTACTGTGGTGCCAGACCCGATTTTGTTGCAATGTCTTTTTCAGGCAATTTAGAAGATTCGACCGTAAGTTGTAGCAACTGATTAGTAATCCTGGTCAGTCCTCTGACTTGAATCTTCCACTGGCCCATACACAGCTGGATCCTATGCATCTCCTCTTTCAGTGCCTGAATGTCATTGATTTGGAGAGCATAATTGAACAGCGTCTGCCAAGTCTTCCATTCCACAGTTGATCGCTCATACCAATCCTGAAGCTCATCAGTGATTTTGAAGTATGTGAGGCGATCAGCTGGTTCTGGATGTTCAGGATACAGTGCTGGAAAGAATCTTAGCAGCTCTGTTTCTCTTGCTGGAACATCATACAAGAGAACTGGAGAATCAGACACAAATTCTAAGAAATTGAGAACAGCCTGGTTCTCTTGCTGCATCATCTTTCTGGTGATTCTCACTAGCTGGAACAGTGTTCGGAGAGCAGTTTCCTGTGCTCCGACTGACATTCTAGTTTGAGGTCCTTTGCTAGTGGTTGTCTGGTCCTCAAGAATGGCTTTGACTCTCTGATCCAAAACACCTCTTGCAGTTTGCATTTGCACCAAAACTTCCTTGAGTTGTACCCTAACATCCTTCATACATCGGTAAGTTGGTTTGTTACCCAGCAGAAGTTCCAGTTCCAGGGCTAGGGAGCGACAATCTGCAGTAGACTGCCTTTGCTAGTGCGGGTTTGCCACTCTTTCATCAGCATTGAGTATCCATTCAGGAACTCGTTACAGCAGCTGGACTGTACTGGGATGCGCAGGTAGACGGCAAGCTTCTTTATCATGGAAAGCTGCTGATTTCCAATGTTCTACCATTTCCCTTGCTCCAACATATAGCCTTTGAAATCTTTCCAAGTTAGACAGGAGATCATCATCCTCTAGATACTGTCTGGTTATGGAGGCCTGTTGATGTCTCAATCGCCTATTCAGGGTAATGAGCTGCAGTGAATGTTGATGATCAACAACTGGTCCCTCATCCTGCACTTTCATTTTCCCTTTAACATCCTTACTAAGCTGGGACTGATCTGCTGGTTGATTCCCAGTGTGACTGGGCTGCTGGTTACCCGACTGGTGCCCTTCTTCCTGTCCTTCTTGCTGGCCCTCATTATGGCTTGGCTGGTCTGGCGGTGATAAGCCTCCTTTAGTTGGCCCTGTCCCACCAGTACCAGGTCCTGGAGGTGGAGATGGTGGTGGGTCATCATCATCATCATCATTTGTATGCCCAGCTTCTTGATCATCCTCCTCCTGATCAGCTTCATCTTCCTGGTCTTCTTCTTCCTCATCCGGAGAAGTCTGCTGCTCAATAAAATCTAATATAGCTTGATTCATCAGAGCATTATTATACTCAGTCACCTTGTCCTGCAAATCACTCTGCATACTTTCCATCAAGGACTTTAAATTCTCTAGATTGAAAACAGCATTGCCAGATGGATTTAAAATTTCAGCCAAGCTACTATAGATGTATCTTTCAGTCAAAGAGGCCTTCAGAGCGGTATGGTGCATTAACAGGTTTTTGAATTCCGCCCGCTTTATCCTGAGCATTGTTTCAGCCCGCTCTGCAGCTCTCCGTGCTTCATTTCGTTGATTCTTGATGATCATTATTTCATATTCAGCCTTAGCTAAATTTTTGTTTAACAACTCATTAGTCCTTTCTGAATGAGCTTCCAGTACCCTGTGTTGTATGTTCTGCTCTTCCCGAGATTTCTGGAGCTTTTCAATCTGATCTTGTGCCTCCGTCAAGTCAGCTTTAAGCTTTTTGACTTCATCTTCTGATCCAGCAGCCTCCATCAGTTGTCCCATACAACTGACAATGGTATTCCAAGAAGACTGTATGAGGACTGAACATCTGTCTTTGACTGTGGTTGGATCAGAATCAGTAGGCTCATATATTGCCACTGGAGCTATGTAGGGTAAAGTTGCATAATCAGCTTTGCTTAGCAGAAGATGCCCTTTCAATTGTTTAGTCTGCATTTGCTGCAACTTGTCCTGTTTTACCAGTTGCAGAACATTTTCAGTATTTGGAGTAGGAACTCCACCTGGCAGAGTTGAGGAAGCTGGAGCTTTTCCTTTGTCAAGTTGGCTCTTGCCTTTGTCCCCTGACTGGTCTGCTATCTTCTCAGAAGTGGCTGGCTTGGCCTGATCTTTCCCAGGACCAGTAGCAACTGCACTTTTTGCTACTGACTGGTTAGGCACAGTCTCCTGAGCAGATTGCTGCTCTGTCTGGCTCACTACAGCTTTCTCAGTGTTTACTGTCTTGACCTGGCTTTCTATCTACTTCAAAAACTCACTGCTCTTTGTCAATGTAGTCTTTGGCTTCTTTGAACTGCCAGCCTGTTCTGCAGTTGCTTTCCTTTTCAGGTTTGTTGATATAGTTTAACTGTCCGTTTCTTCGTCGTCTGAGGACAACTCAATGTTCTTCGGCTTAGAAATTGGCTTCTCACTCCAAGCCTTCTTTACCTACTCATTAGCATCTGCAGCAGTAGCCCAATACAGGAATTGCCAAACATACCAAGCTTTGAAAACATTTTGAGGTTTTAGCTTGGTAGTTTGTTGGAGTACATTGTGCGAGAGAATTTGACAAAGTTTAATAGGAACCTGTGGATCCAATATTTTGGCCAACAACATAGCAAACAGTTTTTCAGATACATACGTTGGGTTGTTTTTAAGGCTTACTGCTTCAGCTACAAACCTGTAAGCAGTGGAAGCTTCAAGTCTAGCTAATGGAACTCCTTGACCACTTGCCTTGCGCTTACGTTTAGCCGCTTCGTCCTCTTTCAGAGCTATGCTTATTTGCTGTGTAGTTGCCACAGAAGGTTTGGGCTCGTTGGGCATTCTGAATGCAAATGCTATGGCTTTTGATGTCACTGACACCTTCCTACCATTTACCATGGCATTGCCATCTTCAGCATCGAAAGAATCAAGAACTTGCTTGATGATGTCTGCATCAAAAGCAATTCTTGTAGCTTGCAACACAACTTGAAGATCCCAGAGTTGTAGCATAGTCATTGCTTGGTCAAAATACATAACGCTGGATTTTACTGTACGGTATAATGGGAAGGCTTGCCTTTGCAACAACAACTATATATGGCCTGGGTTTCCTCAAGAGACTCCTGCATCTTCTCAGAGCGTTTCCTTCTACCCATACACTGTGAGGACGATGACGATGAAATAGGCGAAGGAGAAGATGACTTACTTGTCGTGTTGAAACCGTTTCCTGGTGTCGTTGGCAAGGCTAGCTGACAGTCAACTGTCTCTTCAGAGGTCGAGGTTTGCGGCTGTAGCGAAGAAACCTCGGAGCTTGGCGATGGCGAATGGTTAACAGGAGGAAAGCGTCGCGCAGGGGATTTATGAGGAAAAATGCTAACTCTCCTAACTGTCATACGTGTTCACGCCATAAAAGCTCCACCACTCGCCGCTCCTAGACTTGTGTGCGTCGCTGCTGTCGTGGCAGACATGCATTGGACAAGACTGCGACCTATCCTGGAGTGCCATTTGAACGTTGGGTGCTTAAAAATTGAAAAGTGTGTCCCCCCACTGATACTGGACTGATTTCCAGTCTGGCTCTACCATACTGGTACTGATTTTAAGGTCAGCCTGATCTGGTTCTTCCGGTACTGGTTTTGAAGTTGGGACTGGTTGCACATGAAAAAGTCCAAAAATGTCTCATTCTGGTATCTCTTGATCAGCAAGTTCCAGTTCCTTGGTACCTTGTTCTGGCCCAGTTTCTCTGGTCTCTGAATAATAAAGCTTGATCTTTGCCCCATTATATACTCCTGGCAACAACAATCTAGATAAATCTTTCAGTCTGACTGTGCCATTGGAGAAGACCCAGTCTACCTCAAAGGTCCTACCCAGGCAATCTTTAGGTTTGGCTTCTTTGGACCCAATCTAGACTGATATAGAAGCACTAAGTCTCCTTTCTGGAATTCTCGAACTTTAATTTGGCGATCATGCCAGTGCTTCCTTCGTTGTTGAACAATTTCTTGTTCCAACATAACCCTTTGCCTGAGTTCATCTAATTACATCAGTTCATTTAGCCTCTTTTTAAGATTATGGTTGAAGTCTAACCCATACTTCATAGCCATTCTCAGACTGGGGATCACAAACTCCATAGGAACCACAGCTTCAGTACCATACACCATTCTGAATGGTGTCATTCCAGTAGTTACCTTATAAGTTGTCCTATAAGCCCATAGAGCAGTCCGAAGTTTCAAATCCCACTGGTCTGGTTTCTTTTGCACCACCTTAGTGAGAATAGTCTTTATTGTCTTGTTGCTACTTTCAGCCTGCATCTGGGATAGTAAGGAGTAGATTTCCGATGCTTGACTGAAAGCATATCCAATAGGATTTCCATAGTGTCATTGATAAAATGTGTTCCTTGATCGGTCAAAATCTCTACTGGACATCCATATCGGCAGACAATATTCTCAAATAGAAACCTTGCAGTTGACTTGGTTGTGTTGTCAGGAAGAGCCTTAGCTTCAACCCACTTGGTAACATAACAAGTAGCCATTACTATGTACTTGTTCTTCTTGGGAGTAACCTTCTTAAAAGGTCCCATAAAATCTAATCCCCATTTCATGAATACTCCCAGTGGTTGTACTGGCATCAAGAGAGTCATATTTGCAGTTGTTGGTCGACCCATTCTTTGGCATATGTCACAAGTTTTACAAAAACTTCTGACATCAGCAATTAGCGTTTGCCACCACAGACCAGCTTGCAGAATCTTCTTATAGGTTACTTCATTGGAAAAGTGTCCACCAGATTCACCATTATGCGCTTCTGAAATTACTTGCATTCTTCCTTCCATAGGGACACATCGTTGAAGTATACCATCAACACCCAATCGATAAAGTAATCCTCCTATGATAGTAAATTTCAGGCTTTATATGATCAGAGCTTTCTTTTGATTCTGCTTCCAATCCTCAGGAAAGGCACCTTGGGAAAGGAATTGATAAATATCATACCATTCAAGATCCACTGATTCTTTTGCCTCTAACTGAAATAAATCAGCATCCACTGGTTCATCTCTCAAGGGTGATTCTGAATATCCTTCCGTACTCCTTGAAAGAAAATCAGCTCCACAATGGTTTCGGCCAAGCTTATGGAAAATTCTGAATTCAAATTCCATAAGGAACATCATCCATCTTATCAGCCTGCCTTGAATAATGACTTTATCAATCAGAAACAGAAGAGCTTGATGGTCCACATAAAAATGGAATAACTTTCCCCAACACGTAATGCCTGAACTTTGTAGCACTAAAAACCATTCCAAGGGCTTCTCTCTCAGTAGTCGTATAGCCTTGTTCAGCCTGACTGAATCTGCGACTAGCAAAATAAACCGGATAGTCTGTTCTTCCATCTGGCTGAGCTAATATTGCCCCCATTGCCAATCCCGAAGCATCGACATGTACGTGGAAAATAATATCCCAATTTGGCTGCCTAAGGATTGGTTTATTGGTAATGGCTTTTTTCAGATTCTAGAAACTCTCCTCGCATTCAGCAGTCTAGTTGAACTTACTGGTCTTCTTTGTAAGCTCATATAGTGGTACTGCTCGAGAAGCAAACTTATATACAAATCTTCTATAGAAATTCACATAACCCAAGAAAGAACTCAACTCTGAAGCAATTCTGGGTGCTTTAGCTTGCTGAACACACTGAATTTTGTCATTGGCCATCTCTATTCCATTGCGGGAAACCACATGTCCCAGTAGCTGTCCCTTCCAGACTAGAAAAATAGATTTGAATGGATTCAAACAAATCCGCTTCTCCTGACAGCGTTTGAAAACCATTTCTAGGAATAGGAGGTGTTGTTCCTCATCTGAATAGACAATGAAGTCATCCATGAAAATGGCGAGGAACCGATGAAGAAATTCATTAAACATCTCCATCATACACAGCTGAAAGGTAGCTGGTGCATTGCATAGGCCAAAAGGCATCACCAGATACATGAAAGCTCCCCACTCTGTGATGAAAGTGGTCTTGGCTCTATCTTCAGGAGCGATCTGTAACTGGTTATAGCCGCTATAACCATCCATGAAGCTATACATTTCATATCCTGCGATCTCATCAAGCAACATATCAGTAAAAGGCAAGGGAAATGGATCCTTAATAGTTTGGGCATTTAGTTTCCTATAGTCGACACAAACTCTCAATTTTTCATTCTTCTTGGGGACGACGACTATGGGAAATAGCCAATCACTGCTTGCCGCTTCCGTAATGAACCCAGCCTTGAGAAGATTATCAATCTCCTCCTTGACCTTCTTTGCATAGTTGGGGTTCATCCGGTATCTTTGCAATCGTACTGGCCTAGCATCCGGTTTCAGTGGTATTCGGTGCTGACATAATTCAGGATCTACTCCCTTTAGATCTGTATGTTCCCAAGCAAACACGTCTTTATAGTTCTGGAAAAATTTTCGTGCCTTTTCCTTCATTGCCGGGTTGAGGTGCTTGTTAACCTTGATCATTCTAGGATTTTTCTCTGATCCTAGGTTCCACTCTTCTATTTCTTGGTCGTCTGGAAGCAACCAGTTTGGTCCACCTCCTTTTCGTTTGGTCGATTCTTCAGCATAATCCTAGGATGGTCCATTCATTTCTGAATCAATATTCTGATCCAGTGGGTACTCTTCAGAACATACTGGTTCCTCTACTATACCAGTATCAGCTGGTTCCACCATCCTTCCAGTTAGCTGAACTGTTCTTTCCCCTGTATTGACTTCAGTAAATTGATCAGGGAATTGTCTCTTCTGCTTGTCAGCCTGCTCTTTGTTCAGCAAGACTGCATTCAAGTCAATTTCTGCCAAAGGGAATACGTTCATAGCCGCTAGCATTCGCTCGATCTTCTTGGCTCTGTACTTCTGACATAACTCCTTCGGCCTCAGTTCCTTTTTCCAGCTCCTGGTATTGCTGGTTTGGGTTTGGATTCTGCCACTGGCCCCTTCTATGGTCAAAGTTTGGTTTGCATAGTCATGAACAACATGTGCCGTTCTCAACCATGGGCGCCCTAGTAGCATCCCATATGCTCCCTGCACATCCAGGACTAGGAAACTGGTTTTGAATTTCTCCCTCCCAACTCTTATCTGCATGTTTTTGATCATACCCGTCGCCTGGACAACTCTATGATCTGCCATTCGTACTTTGAATGGTGCTGGTTTCATATTAGTGATACCCATTCTTTGCTGAAGATGGGCTCCCATTATGTTGACTCCTGCCCCTCCATCCAGGATAACACTTGAGAGAGGTTCCCACTGCTTCCTGACCTTGTAGTCTACCTGAATAAGTGGAACTTCATCATCTCAGACAGCCGTCAGGTCCACTGTTCTAGCCTCTGCCTCAGCTTTCCTGCGCTGTCTGATAAAGTTGGCCACCTCAGGCAAGGTTTTTCTTATATCCTCCAGCTCTACAGTCAGCTTCTGAATTCTATCACAAATTTTCACATGAATTTCTTCTCTCTCTTGGTCAGAATGATTGTCAGAGCTTGAAGAAGTGGTATCTTCACACTGCCATTCTTCTTTTGCAGTGCTTCCACTCTTTCCATCCACTCCCATTTCATCAGCTAGTCCATGTACCACAGCCAGAATGGTCTCAGTCATGGCCGGTACTGACTGATCTTTATCGGTCGATTGGGCTTGTGTCCTCTGAATGACTCTAGCTTCGGAACTTTCTGGCTGCTCTGGCAGCTTCTTGGCTAAATCCACCGTGATTTTAGCTGCTAGTTCCCTCTGCTCTTGCCACTCATCGACCACCTTTTCTTTACCTTTGGCCTTCCAAACTTCTCTTTGTTAAGCCCACTTGCTGCTGTTAGGATTGACTGGTGCTTCTGAAGTGTCTAGGATTTCTTCAATGACTACCCCCTTGCTCCTGGTAACTACCATGACTGGGACTGGCTCTGGTGCCTTAGCCTCAGTAGTAGTCGTTATAGGTACATCTGGGCATTGGGCCTCAAAATGGCCCTACTTTCCACAAGTATAGCAATTCATGCTCCTGTTCTGGAAGTTGCCTCTTCCTCTGCCTCTGCCCATTCCTGGTTGGTATCGGCCACACCTGGTCTCTCCTCTTGAGCTACTTTGACTGGTTCTACCTTCACTGGTTCAGTGTAGGCAACCACTGACAGATCTTTTCCTTTCTTAAAGTGGTGAATTCTGATGCCACAATTATTCCATAGGTGACCAAAGGCCTTGCAGTAAGTACATTGTGGACATTCAGTGGAGATATGGTCCTTGGATTTGCATCTTGAACACCAAGTGTCCATCTTTCAAACTGGCTGTCTTGTGTGGCTAATTTTGGCAATTTGCCTAACCATCTCTTCAATTTTCTTGGTCCAGGATCCCTTCTTTGATTTCTCTCTTGCTTATTCATTAGAGCTACTCTCGGAGCTACTGGACATCTCACTGGAATCAAAAGTTTCAGTAGCAGAGCTACTGCTACTGGTCCTTCGCTTCTTGTGGCTCTTTTCCTTCTTAGCCTGCTGTTCCAGCTTTAATGCCCTTTGGATTAGATCATTAAATTTCTTGGTAGGGGCTGGTACCTCTTGTTCCCTAAGCTTCTTGCTTCTGAACCCATTCAGGAACCATGCCCTCAATCTCTTCTTAGATGGTGGTTCTTGCAACTGCCTGGTTAGCTCCTTGATCTTTTCCACATAACTGCGGACTGACAAATTTCTCTGTTTGATCTTATCTAATTCATAGAGAATATCTTCGTGCCCTCTATTGTCGGAATATTCCAACATGAAGGCTTTGAGAAATTTGTTATATGATCTGAGCTGGCAGGCAGGGTAATGGTAATACCATTTCCTCGCTGCCTCCTTCAAGGTTTGTGGAAAATATTCCCCCCAATCATCTTCATCAATGTTTTTTAGTTCAGCATACTACTCGAAAGCTTGTATGTGAACATCTGGATCATCCTTTTTCCCTCCCTTGAATATTGGAAAAGAAATATTCAGGGAAGCTGTGTAATCATTCCAATTACTACTGATCCTACCACTTCTCTTCTTGGATTCAGAATGACGCTTGGGAGCCTTCTTGCGATTGTTAGTGTCAGCATCCCAATCAATCTCTGTCTCTGTCTCAGTGTCAGTGTCTTCTCTTGTTTGTATACTAGAAGTACGGTGACTTCCTTTACTGCCCTTGGTATCCTCATCTCTCTGCCGGGACCGAGAACTCTTGGAACTCTTTGCCTTCCGTGCTTCCCATTCTGCCCGTCGGCGTCGAGAATGACTGGAGTGTTGTGAGTCCTGCGCCTCATCAGCCTGACTATGCTCCTCCTGAGCCTCAATGTCAGTCATCTTCTCTTGCTTGGGGTCAGACTCTCTTCATGACTCCTCCGGAATGGGGTCAACACGAATGGTGGATTTCCGTCCACGATTGGATTTTGGTGCCATTGCTGAAAACTTCGAACTGGGAGAAGAGTCTTTTAGTCAACGAGCTTCAGCTCGAGCCACCGTGATCGCCAAAATGGAATTGGAGCTGATCTCTTGAGATAGCTAAATCCAGTGTTGGAAGATTTCAGACAGCAGACTGGACAGGAATAAGAGACTAGACTGGAATTTGGATACTGAAATAAGAATCAGACTTATGTACTGAAATAAGGTTCAGATTCAGATTCAGATTCAGAAGACTGGACAAGAAGTAAGTATAACTGGAATATATGCCATGATTGGGATTACAGATCAAGATTACAATGAATATGATTTACAGAGAGAAAGTACAGTCGACAATACTGCCAATGATTCTCAAGTACAAGTACAGCCAAGACGCTAACCCAAATGATAACAATTGCCAACCCGATTACAATGTAATGGGCCCTATTTATACACTTCGGGTTTACTGTAGTAATTACCATAGTAACTACTAAGTAACTACCATAGTAACTACTAAGTAATTATATTTGGGCCCTATTTATACACTTCGGGTTTACTGTAGTAATTACCATAGTAACTATTAAGTAATTTGCTGCCCATCCTCTAAGAAGACGTTCCCACACAGTGAACTATCCAGCCGTCTACAACGGGCAACAAACATTGGCCAGGATTCTCCTTATATGAATGTGTTATCGGTATGATGGAGTCAGATAATGTTGATTGGATACACCTAGCTGCAACCATAGACACATGGGGAAATAGAGGAACCACTTGGGTCACACTAGAGGGGGAAGATTACCACAGGTTTCACCCCTAAGCATGATAAGTGCAATGCATAGACCAACCTGACAGTTCCACCGATGACTATATAGAGGACTCTGACCAATGCAATTCAGAGATTGAATCCCAAAGTAAAATTGATTCTAAGCCTCACGAATTGGGAGATAAAGAAATTTTAGAGTAGCATTCAAGACCGAGTACATGAACCTATGTTAGCTCATCCGAGAGTGAAGAGGACACCAGCGAGGACCAATCTAGTGAGTCAAATCTAAATGTAAATCAAAAGTGGGTCCTAGGCAAGAAAAAGAGGAGCTATAAGAGGCGACGATATCGAGCAAATGTGCATGCTCGGATGAATAAAAATAAATCCACTGCAGAATGGCTTTGTTATGTGGGAGCTTTGGATGCTCAAGAACGCTAGGAGACAATTGGGGTGGATACCTCCAAAGTGTCATGTGGTGTAGTCCACAACCCCATGACATTGCCCAAATAGAGATTGCAGAGAAGCCCAAGTTGAGCCGTATAGCGAGGAGATGACAGAACTGAGAGTTAGCCCAACAACAAAAAGAAGCCGAAGCTAAGGCCAAAAAATTGAAATACGTTGGTAAGGGATCGTATCGAGTGTGTGAAATTACCCCGCAATGTACCATTCGAGACTCTAGATGGAGTTGAAATCGTGAAATTCCTCAAAAGTAAATTCAAAAGATACTATGATTCCCTAAGCCAAGAGGAATTACGTGCCATCCATCAAAAGAACAAGATGAGTTAAAAAAGATACAAGCCAGGATTGAAGCTCGAGAGCGACAACAATGTATTAGATGCCAACGAGAAGCCAATCTGGATGTTACACATTCATTCCAAGTTGAAACAGATGATGATTCTATAGACTCTGAACTGCCTCTACGATACCCAATTGAGTTGAATAGCTCCTATGCAAAAGCATTATATATTGCACTATTAGACACAAGAGCTCAAAATAATTTGTTATCCTATGGAGTGTGTTGTCAGCTAGGAAAACTATCCTTATCCACAAGTACCATCCAAGTCAAGGGCTTCAATAAGAAGAAGAACATTGTTTTTGGTATCCTACACACTCCTGTCATTTATGACAACAAGGCGGTGGTTCAAAGCTTTTTGGTCATGCCTGTTGGCACTATGGAGGGTGTGGGATACGTGTCGAACCTCACCATCTTATCTTATTGCAGATTTAGTGAGAACCACGATTAAATTGTCAATCCCTGGGATGAAGCTGACTCGACTAGTGCATAGAGGCTACAAGAGGTTGTCAATCTCTCAGAAAACAACTAACAACTCGCATCTAACTCAAGCTACACTCAAGTGACTGAAATCACCAAAAGCCAATCGCTCATCGGCAAACAAATCACATCCGTTACAGCATCAAATCATATCCAATCATAATGAAACTTCTAGGACAAGTTTATAAGACCTAAGCACATATGCTTATGGTCTCAAACCCCACTTTAGTTCAAGTGCCAAAATCGGGTTTATTAACAGCAGTGGATTTTTGACCTAGTCGTTTTCGACCCAGAATGCATGTAAATGCTTAGCAATGCTGCCCCAATACCCCACCTATGCTTAGTTTTTGATTTTGAAGTGTAAATTCCTACTTCTGATGAAATTAAGCCGTAGGTTGGCGATGCCAAAAGCTATAAAATACTATGATGTGTTTACGTCAATGCATAGAGCTCTTACCTGCGGTTGCAATGCAACAAACGCAACTGCAATGTGACAATTGGAGAGGGAGTAGGAAGCGCGAGATGGAGAGAAGTGAGCGCCGTTAGCTCACATTGTGTATTTCATTATCCAAAACCTTAGAAAAAGCTTACAAAAATTGGCTTGTATACCTTAGCCAAGGTTTTTGGTGGTCAAACCTAATAATCTGGGAGCTCTAACTAAAGATAGGCAATGATAGGTTGATACAATCTGGAAGCTTATAGCCCCGGCTCATCAATTACAAGGTTTATCCAAAAAATAGGAGTTATAATATTCTCGATTTATCAAGATAATAAGTGTTTTTACAATGAGAGCTCCAAAAAATGGTATCTGTGGTGTCCATGTTAGCTTGTTGCTAACATTCCCCCCTCCTCGCCTGTGTCGTCCCTTGACAGAGCTTTATGGGCTAAAGTAGTCTTCGGGTTGACGGTTGGCAAGGCGGTCTTTAAGCGCATTGAGTGCCTTTTGGTATCTGATCTTTTGCTCTTTATCGGGCACTTGCAAAAACTGCATGGTGACTTTGTTCTTCAGCTCCACAGTTGAGTAGCCTACAAACCTTGATGTCAGGTTTCTGATCACACTGGTCCAAATATTTTCATTCGCCAAGTGAAGAATCCCGTGTAGAATGCTTCCTCAAACGCCAGCATGTTATGAGAAGGTAGAAACATACACCTGACGTAGAAGCCATAGAGGACTTCTTCGGAAGGTTGGCCACTAAGATCATAGCACAACCCTTTGTTACCCTCGAGGAATAACATCCAAGGGGCACCTGCTTGCTCTAGCTCATGGAACACTTCGATGCAGGTAAGCAGCATTCGGCAGATTTTGAATAACATTGCACATGACAATTCTGGTAGACTTTTAAAGAATGACATGGCGCCCTTGAGGGTTTTCACCATGTATTCTTCAGTCGGTGGTTATTTTTCTGGAGCAGGCAATCTGGGGTAATTCTGCCAAGTTGGCTGCTTCTTCAGTAGTGCCTCATGTGCTATTCAGGTCCTTACTCTTGGTACAAGATAGAAGGTAGGATCCTTTTGCAGGGCTGCAGGTGCTCTTGTGGATAGAATCAAGTACCTTCGATTCTTGTTCAACCAGCTCAACCTCCACTTCGGGTGGTCTTGATCTGCGCCCTCGACTTTCATGTCATTGTAAAGCCTTTCTTTCACTTGTAGCAGCTCCACTTTAATCAGAGGGTAGGGTAGGGATTGTTGGTGCCATTGCACATTGATTTGATTGGGAGTGAGTTGTGTGACATTGACGGAATGAAGTACTCTCAGTTCCCAATCCATTGCTGCCTTTCACTGCTCATTTACCTCTTGTGTAATTTTTTCCTTCAGTGCATCTTCCTTAGCCTTTGATAGCTGGACCATTGGCACTGTGTCTGCTTCGGTAATGGGTACTTGAAACTCCTCCTTGCTAGTTAGCTCTACTGCTGACTGTGTCTCCATTTCAGCGAATGAAGTTTCTCTGAAGTGCCTGCCTCTTCTTGTGTTTTCGGCCGTCCCTCTCTCGATAGCTGGTTTACTCTTTTGAGTTCAGCTACTTCCTTCAGCAGCTCTTCTTCTCTTTAGACCCGCATTAAAGCCAGGTCTCTGCATTGAGATTGCTCCAACTTAAGATCCAGCTCGAGATCTTTGTTTTTCTTCTCTAATGTCTCGTAGACCTCGTCTATTCCTTTGATCGAGGCGACGATTGGATTCTCTCGTATTTGCCGCAAGAATATCACTTGATCATTTATCCTTTGTTCTGAGTACTGTAGAGAGCATTGGCGACATCTAACTGTACCTGAATTTTCTAAATTGAGAGGGTTGTAGTTAGAAGTTCATTTGTAACTTATGTCAGTTGCTCATCCTTTGCTTTGCATACATCTGACAATTTAGTAAGCAATTCACCTAGTTCCTCCATTTCTTTCTGCTGCTTATCCCTCGCGAGCTGATGTTGTTCAGCTTTCGCTTTCATCTCTTGCACTTGCCTTTGTAGATCGGTGATGACATTGAGTCGGTCGTCTAACTCCCCTTGGAGTGCATCAATCACCATCTCTAACTCTTTGGCCCTTGTGCTACGGCCAAGTGCTGGTGAGCGAAGTCGTTCAGTCATGTCCTGCATTTGCTTAGAATATTCTATAACTTGCAGGATGACTTCGTCATTTGATTGCCAATCTTTGTTTCATGCCAACTGACTTGATGTCTCTGCAGCTTCTTGTGTGTCCTTTGGTTGCATCATGGCGGCTGGTTGCTGATGCCCTTGTGGCTGTGGCTGTGGCTGTGGCTGATCTTCTTCTGTCTTATCATCCTGAGGCTTCGTGGATGCCCCAGTCTTCTCATATTGTGTTGAGGTAGAGCGTGTTTCCTTGGCCTCCTGTTCTCTTGTGTGCTCAAACTTTGTGGTGTCCTCTTCTGGTGCAGGACTGGCTGCCCTTTCTGGCTCTTTGTCATGCTCCTTTTCCTGTTCTTGTGTAGACTCAGCTGCCTTTTCTGCTGATTCAGCTGCCTCTTTTTGTTCAGGTTCCTGTGTAGATTCCGATGCCTTTTGCTGTTCAGACACTCTGCTTGCTTAGATGCTGTGGTTCTAACTACCGGTGATGGTGGTGGGCTCGGCATGGGGTGATCTTGGCGTTCGAAAACAAGAGAAGGGATGCGGGGAGATACATCACCTTGAGCATGTTGTTCTTCTCCTTGTGTCGTGGCTTCCTCTGCTTGCTTTTGTTGTTCTGCCGCCACTTTAGCTTTTCTCTTCACTTCTTGGGCTTCCTTTAGCTTCAAAGCTTCTGCTTCTTGGTACACCTTTTCCAGTAATATGGTGGGATCTTCAACTTGTTTCCTGGTATGATGCTTTGTTCTGGCACCTTTAAGTTCAGTGGGTATCCACTTTATCGGGTCTTTCCCTTGTGCTTGGCGGCTGCATTGGTAAGAGTGTTTTTCTCGTTCAAATCGGGCTTGCTTTTGTACGGGTTCCTCCTGGTGTGCTGCCACGGCTTTTCTCTTCATTTCTTCTATCCACGTTCTCCTTTCTTCGTTATCCGAGCTTTCACTGTTGTGCCATTCTGGTGAGCTCTCAGCAGACTCTTCATCTAAATTGTATGATCGCTTGGTAGATCTTGTAGCTCGAGGAGAAGGTTGTGCTGATACTATCCACGTGTTTTGATCTAGGACAGGCGGCAAGTTGTTGGCCATGCCGATGGCATGGTAAGCAATCCTTGTCAAAACCTCCGGTGCACCCAGGTATGTGATTTTTCCTTCTTTCTTTGTCCCTTTCAATGTGGACAAAACATATTGTGCGTGGTCAATTGGCTGCCTGGTCATTGATTTGAGGACTTGCGTAAAGGTTGTGGCAACCGTATGATTGGGTGTTGTATACCTTGGCGGCCTCTTAGCAAGGAAATGGAAGTGCTGGTGGTATAACCTTGCGGGCTCTTCCACCTATTTGTGAATGAGGTCTGCAAATGTGGCCGCGGCGGTCTCTTTGGTGAAAGTTCCAATCTTCTTGCTATCTCTTGCCCTCATTGTCATTCCTTCTGTGGGCAGTTTGAGTGCTTCTACCACTATCTCCTTGGTAATTACCACTTCAAATTTATTTCCTTGTGGGTCAGAGATCTGTGCAATTCCATCTTCTTTGATCGTGGACAAAAGCTCATAAGCTTTTTGAAAGTCCACCCCACATGGCTAGTGTTCATAGAAATCTCTGAGTCGCAGCCTTCTGTTGGCTTCTTTGGTTTCGGGCTTTGCGACGACATCATATACTTCTTTGGGTAGAATTTGCAGCTCTACCTGATGTCCTTCCTCACTCTTGAACTGCCGATGAACACTGTGGTGTTGTGCTTCTCAAGCTGTTCCTTTGAGAGATAGGTCGCTTTTGCATTCTTGACTGAATCAGGGTCTAGTTGATATGCTGGTAACTCTTGCAAATTTTCTTTTTGGTTGAGCTTCTTCTTGGCCCTCTCTGCTGCTTGCATGGCTCTTGTTCAGTGAATAGAGTGTCAAAGTTAGCAGATTTGACAGATTTTCTTTGAAATGTCCTTCAGTCTGAAATGCTGACAATTTTGGTCCAATTTGCTTCAAATCAATTTTTGAACAAGCATAGATGCATAAAAACATGTAAGGAACAAAACTGAAAAGTCCAAACAAAACTTTACACAAAAGTAAATAATCACGATTATTTATAGATGAGTAAATTTTTCAACTTTTTGCAAATTTGGCATTACAGGCTTGAAGTATATACCAAATAGATACTCTGACTGAAATATGAGCTTATTTGGATGGTTATGATGAAAATGGTACCAGATTTTGGCTTTAGGCCTCTGAAACAGTAGATATAAAGGAAATTTGAGATTTTGAGCTCCAAAGCGGTTCAAACTTGGCTAGTGGGCTTAGGTCATCATGTAATTTGGATGTATGATGGCAAAATAGCAAAATTCCCTCATTAGCATGAAAGTAAATCATCGCGATTATTAGCTTTTCTACCAAAATCAACATTTTTTGTCACAACTTGGTTCTAAGCATTGTATAGACCTTGTGTATGGGATATGAGGTGGTTTTGATCAAGAAATGTGGTCCATAACTTAGAAATTGGCTTGCAAAGACTTCTTTGCATTTTTTGGCAATTTTCCAAGTTATATGTGATCATTTTTGCTCATACTTAATTTTTGGTATGTATTAGGTGTGTACCAATGATATGTGAGGTGATGATACAACTTTCAAGCAAAATTAGTGCAAAAAGTAAATAATCGTGATTATTTATAGCAATCACATTTTTCTTGCAAAACTTAAATTTTTTAAACACACTCTATACACCTAAAACAAGTCCTAAATTGAAATTGGTAAGTTTGGTCTTGCCGGCATCACTTTGTGCTTTGTCGACTCTGAAATCATCGATTTCTGTGACTACACTGCCTTTTGAGTTGGTCGGTCACTTTTGAGGCTTTGGACTTGTCCGCAACATAGTTGTGAAGCAGCTCATCCAATTTTGGCTCATTTGGAGTCAATTTGACGCTTTGTA
Organism: Adiantum capillus-veneris; assembly: GCF_014529385.1. Classification (NCBI taxonomy): domain Eukaryota; kingdom Viridiplantae; phylum Streptophyta; class Polypodiopsida; order Polypodiales; family Pteridaceae; genus Adiantum; species Adiantum capillus-veneris. The sequence continues at coordinate 99,825,338 of NC_140931.1, read as the reverse complement.
GCCTTCTAGCCGTTTTTTGCTTTTCGAAGGCTTTGCTTGATTGATTTCACGAAACCAATCATTTACATTGTATATAAACCTCGTAGGCAAGCTGTCTATGGAGTTAGAACCGAATTCTGGATCTGCCAAAAACTTAGCTTTTCTATTGGGGACCCCCTCAACCCTTGCCGAATGGTCAACTACTAGTATAGAAAGGTTCTATTATGTTAGGGCATGCTACATTTCAAATCCCATCCGATTTGGCTAAGCTGACATGCCGCTATGGTCAGTTTTTGGTCGTAGGTCTTCGTGCACTGCTTGGATTCTAGGGTTTTTTCTAGGAGTTTAGACTAGCTTCTGGCCATACAAAATGAATCATTGATGAGTAAAGAACTTACCCCTCATGTCTCGTGTGAGACGGTGCTGAAAACGTGTGACTGTAGACTCCAGAAAGTACATGCGAAAGAGGTAAAAAAGCTCTCTCTCCAAAGGCAACAAGTGAAAATGAGGTGATTTTAGCCTACCTGGATTATCTATACCCGAACTTTCCAAACCATTTTCCCCCAGATTCCCCTGTTAGTCCTACTAGGCCGTGAAATCTATGTTACACTCAAAAAATTTCCCGATCGGATTCCTGTAGCTCATTTTGCAAGAATTTTGCAAAAGTAGGTATGACTGCCTAATTTAGGCTTCCCGCTTCCATCTTCCGATTTCATTGAAAATTTTTGTGCTTGTCCGCCTTGTCTTTCTGATCAACATCGTGTCTTCAATTTTTCTATCTGAGCTCCCTTGCTATTTATTATTAATTGTTGACCTGTTTATTGAGAAAAATCAAAGAAAATAACAAAATGCGCTAAAAAAGCAAAGTGAAAATCCAATAATTAAGAAAATCCATTGAAAAACACAGCTTTATTGTTTTTTATTGGATTTCTCCATTTTTAAGTCTCAATATCGAAAAAAATGATGAAAAATAACCAAAAAGGACTATTTCTTGATGACTTTTTGATAGTATATGCACTATTTACACTCATCGGGAAGATTTTATCAGTGAATTTTTCCATGTTGATGATATATAAGGGCATTATTAGTTAATTTTGCAAAAAATCACACGTTGACATCAAACTTTTTCCTCCCTCTTCAAATATTGCCCTTAATTACTTAGTGCCCTTCCACCCCTCCTAGATGGCGTACTTCGGAACGACTGTGTATATGGGTGGAACAATCGTGTCTATGCATAGCCTTGGTTGGCTCTACCATGATTTGAAGACCACTGCAGTTCAAACCATTATGCTGTGCAAAAGTTGGGTCTTTAGTAATTAACTCAAGGGTTTCTGATGTCGAGGCTTGCTGATGCTGTCTGCCAAAGAGCAAATTTTATAGCTTGTGTGCTCTTTGCTTGATTACACCATCAGGATGCTTTAGCACGCTGATTGCCTGAGATTTTGGTACCAACAATGGTTGTTGTTGACTTTTTTCTCGCCATTGGTAGCTTGGTTTGCTTGGTGCAGAATGGTGTGGTGGAGTCTTCTGAGGCTTAACTCTCCATTGCTTGATTGGTTTTGTCGTTTGCGGAGAAGATAAGTGCTCCTTTTTCTTCCAAACCCACTTTATGTTAGGTTCCTTGCGCGGAGAAGCTCGTCTCTGTGTTTTGACCTTTGGAACCGTCTTTGGTGCTGTCGATGATGTTTTGGGCACCCATATTTAAATTGGTTTGTCCTTAAGCTGTGCTTTCGGTACCCAAATTTGCCTGACTCCTTGCATGCTACTTGTAGCATTTGCTTGTCAATAGGATGGAGAAGATTGATTATTTCATGGTTTGGTCTGCTGATTGCTTCCTTTCCATTCCTCCTTGCTTGGTGCAATTGGAACAATGAGTTGCCCGCCTTTAGGTGATAGCTTGAGCTGATTTGTATTTCAATCTGGTACTACTTTATATGTCCACATCCAGGGAATTCCAAGGATCATGGTCTCATTCATGTGTTCATCTGGTAAGCATACAAACTGATGAGGACATGAACATCCATGTACTATCACGTTCAAGTTGACTACTCCCAATGTTGGTGTTGGGTTCTTGTTGCATCCTTTGATTGTTGCTATTCTTGCTGTGAATGACTGAGTTGATGCTTTCTTGTACGTGGAATAATTGACTGTATTTACTCTAGCTCCTGTATCCACCAAAGCATTTGTGCTATGATTGTTGAGTTGTACTTTGGTGCGAAGGTCCATTCCATCTAACCATTCATTATCTGTCGATACGGCATCTGTTACCATATACATGTGGTAGTGATGTGTGTGAACACACTAGGACCGTCAAGGCATTTTTTCCCTCTTTAGGAGGTTTTTTCCCCTGTGCATTGTATATATGCCCATCACTCTAGGGCTATCTATCTTTCCATTGCATACTAAGTAACACACTCTCTATTGTGTGCCTTGAGCTTCCTTCATCTTCTCCACGCTGTGTGCGTTTCTATGCAACCCTAATTCTAACAATTGGTATCAGAGCAGGTCACGTCCTCCCGGGCTTAGTCGCCAGCTGCTCCAACACACGCCTCCTCACTTTCTCCGATTTCAGTGAGCTTTGGAAAGCGTTCGCAAGTCAACAAATATTTCGGGCAAGCTCGTAGAGCTGAGTCTGCTCATATTTTTGATTCGGGCTCATTTCGGCCTCCGTTTCCACTACAGGCAGGTTTGCACAGGCAATTTTGTCATTTTGTGAAAAATTTCTGTCAGTGCCATTTTTTGCATAACATGTGCCTTACAGTCTTCTACGGTTTGTGCTATATAGCACGTGTTGTTCTTGCTCCGTTTCTTCTATTTTTGGGCAGTTTTCACATTAGGTGCAACATTTACCATGGCTGACAACAACAACACAGATGTGTTCAAGATGTTTGCTGTTGAGAACAGGTTGGATGGGGACAACTACCCTATGTTGGCTTATATGATGCAACATGTTCTTGTGTCAAGGGCATCTGGAACATTGTGCAGGGCATTGATGTACGTCCTTGTTCTGAGGATGTAGGCGATGTTGCAGGTCTTGCTGCAAGGATTGATGCTATTAGAGTTGTTTTGCCTATGGCAGAACAAGCTCGTTGGGATGTAAAGGATGCGCAGGCTCATGCATTGATTGTGTTGTCTGTGAAGCGCATCGTTGTTCCCACATTCGTTCAGCAAAATCTGCAAAAGAAGCTTGGGATGATTGCCTTAGCTCACTGCATTGCCTTAGCTCGCTGCTGCTGTTGCGCTACCCACTCGCCATCGCAACCTCCCCCTGCCCCTCCCCCCCCTGCCCTCGCGCGCCACCGCTGCCCATTCCCCCCCTGCCCTCGCCGCCTGCACCTGCTGCGCGTACGCCAGCGCGCTGCCCAGCCTGCCCGCAGCCGTAGGCCCGCCCTGCCCACCTGCTCGCCAGCTTTCCCCCACTCCCGCCTGCCGCCCCGTTTTCTGCCTCAGCCCCCAGCCCCGCCTCCCAATCCTTCCTCACGATGGCCATCCTGCTCGTCGGGCCTCGCCAGTACCAGTGACGGGTTCGGTCCTGCAAAAGCTTCGTTTTTCGACTACGTTTCTCCGCCCCTCCCCTACAGCAGCAGACACAAATGGTGGCTCCAGCTTCGCCACAGAGGGACTCTGATGAAGCCCCCTCGCCCGACCCCGCTGAGCCCACCATTCGACTTGCTCTCTCGCCTACAGAGCAAGCGAGCCTTGCCGCAGAGGTAGAGAGATTGCAGGCGACGTCGGTCATCTGCAAGGTTCTCGGCACTCGACCTAGTAGAGGAGGGCTGCGAGACCTTCTCCAGGCCCGCCTTCTCTCAGAGGTGGGCAAGATCTTGGATGTCCAGATTCTCGGATGGGGGTACTACCACATTGAGTTCGAGACTTCCGAGATGGCTTCCAAGGTCATTGCTATGAGTCCACTGGCCATCCGAGCATCACGCGCCCACTTTCGACAGTGGAGACATGGTTTTGACCCCACTTCGGATGTGCTAGTAGAGGAGGCAGACATCCCCATCTCAGTCTGCTTTCCGGGTTTACGGAGGGAGTACCTTCCACTTCTCTCCAGGATTGGCTCCGCCATCGGGACAGTCCTGGAGACACCTCGTACGGCAGCATCAGTAGCTGCCAAGGCGGTTGGCATCCCTTCAGTTCGAGTTTTGGTCAGAGAAACCCACACACTCCCGAAGGTCATCCTTTTGCCTCGGGTGAGTGGGGGTTGGTTTCGACAGAGTGTGGAGTCCCGAACCAGTGCTTCATTTGCAAATAGATGGGCCACCTAGCGAAGGCCTGTCCACGGAGGAGACCACGACCCGCACCCCAGCCTCAGTCCCAACCTGCCAAGGCTGGGCCGCAGCCACAGCCAGCGACATAGAGCACAGATTCAGCGCCACCCTCCGAGCCTGGGGCTCCAGCGGAGGAGGGGTGGCAGCAGGCCCGTGGCTGTCGACGCCAGGGGCCACAACGTCAGCCTGGCACTGAGAGTGGCCCCGAGGTGCCTACTCAGCAGCAGTGGGTTCCCACGGGGAACCGCTTTGGGCCTCTTTAGCAGGAGGAGCCTCCTTCGCCAGCTCCACCTCCGCTTCACCCTCGCCAGCCGCTCCGCCTTCCGATCTCCCCTCCTCCTCCTCATGCCCTCCCCCGCCCTCTGCTACCGCTCACCCCCCACCTCGCCCCCCCCATGTCTCTGCCGCCCCACCCCGCTTCTCCTCTCCCCCGCCCCCCCCAGCCCCTTCTCCCCCTCCTCCTCCTTCAGTACCTCAGTCGGCTCAGGAGACTGGACCCTCGCCGACGGCTAGGAGATCTCTTGGCAGCGCCTTTGCCACGAGTCGCCTAGCGAGAGAGGGTCAGCCCTTCATGCGGCCCCCTCTGCAGATTCAGACATCTTCTCTTGCAGCTATCCCGCATGGTTTGACGAGCATTGACCTCCGATGCCGCTGGGATTTCTTCGATTACGGGTTTACTCGTTTTCTTGGCGACTCCGCAGCAGACCACGAGGCAGCCTGCTTCAGAGTCCATGCTTTGTTCCTCGCCGCTAGGGGGACAGAGGCCTTGGACTCAGCAGTTGGTTTCTCCTTCCCCCTCTGTGGCAGGACTGAGACAGAGTGGTCCCTCGACTCAGTGGTGGGATGGTTGCATACACAGGTTCTCGAGTTCTCTCACCACATGGGAGAACTTGGCGTTACAGATTTGCTGCAGACGTTGTGGCCACTGGCCAAGTTTGCGGTGACACCCCCAGACTCAGCAGGATGTAGACACATTGTGGTGTACTTTTTTGCTGATACGCAGTGTCTGCCTTGCTATGTATTCATTCATGAGGACTACTGGACAGAGGAGGTTTCTTTACGCACGGCTCGCTCTGCTTGGGCTTGGACCAGGCACTCACTGCAGTCTCGCCTATCTAGAGGACGCTCGGATGCGGATTACTCCCCATCCAAGCCTGCTTCGAAGATAGCTCGTCTTGCTGCTGCGGCAGCATCTGTTCTCTCTCGCTCCCCATGAGGATCGTCTCGTGGAACGTGTAGGGACTAGGTGGGCCCCAGTTTCAGTGACAGCGGGGCCGATTGCGTTAGGAGCTTCAGCGTTGCCTTGTGGGAGGAGAGATTGATCTCCTTATGCTTCAGGAGCACCATTTGTCTGAGAGCCGCATTCGGCGATGTGGTCAGATTTTGCGTGGACGCTATGATACCTTTTGGTCAGCTGCTTTTGGACCTGGAGGCATCCAGGGTGGGGTATGTATGACCATTGCGGACTCACTACAGCAGGCCATTATGGGCAGAGGGATTATTGTACCAGGCAGGGCTCAGTGGATTACTATGCAGGTTCAGGGTAGCCTTGTGGGTTTCCTGAACATCTATGCGTCCAATGTGGCGAGTGCTCGTGCAGAGTTTTGGTCACAGATTGTTGAGTCTTTGCCACAGGTTGACCAGTGGTGTGTAGGAGGGGACTTCAACATGTTGGAGGACCCTTCTGACAGGATCGGAGGCAGCCATGCTACTGTGCATGGAGTCGAGTTAGCAGCTTGGGAGAGGTTTTGTATGACGTTGAGGGTCTCGGATACATGGCAGCATTCTGGCTTTGTGAGGCCTCCAGAGAGTCTTGCCTTCTCTAGATCGGACCGCAGAGTGGGAGGAGTGAATCTATCGCGCATAGATCGCTTCTACACTAGTGACCACTTCAGTGACTTGGGGGGATCAGTGGGCATCCTGGCAGGGACATCCTTCTCGGACCATGCACCAGTGATTCTCACAGTGGCAGATAGGCAGAGGAGTGGGAGCACGATGCTTCGCATCCCAGAGCGGGTCTTGTTGGACTCAGCACTCAGAGAGAGGGTCGAGGCTCTATGGACAGAGGGCATGGACAGCCAGGCTCCACCTGCAGACAGAGTGGCCTCAGGCCTAGCTCAGCTTAGCCACTTCTTTCTCCAGGAGTCTCTGGCTTGACGGGCTGCAGCGAGAGAGGAGGAGCAGCGTCTCAGACGAGGCATTGCTTCACTACAGAGGATGCAGGAGCAGCATCCAGACAGTCCATGGTTGGAGGAGCAGTTACTGCAGGCTCGACAGGAGCTTGCTTGCACAGAGGAGAGGCGCCATGAGTTTGCCTTTCATCGACAGGCATCTCAGTGGACTCAGGTGGGTGACAGGGTGACAGGTGGTTTTTTTGAGACAGTGGGACCTCGGCACTCGCATGCCAAGGTCAATCAGTTGAGGAGACCCGATGGGTCAGTTGTTTGTGAGCCTGAGGATATGCGTGCACTCACTACTGACTTTTACCGTGAGCTACTGTCGGCTGAGCCCGAGTCAGAGAGACAGGATGTATGCAGGGAGCAGGTTTGGGCACAGATGCCTTGTCTTGTGACTCAGGAGATGCGGCAGAGGCTTGAGTTACCTCTTCAGCTTGAGGAGCTGCACACGGCTCTTAGGGCCCTCCCTCGTGGTAGCTGTCCAGGTGAGGATGGGCTGACTCCCAGCTTCTTCTTGGAGTACTGGGACCTGCTTGGCCTAGATCTTTGTAGTGCCTTTCAGTACATTCTGCACACAGGAGTGATGCCGGATAGCATGAGTGAGGGCCTGATTTACCTCATTCCAAAGGAGGGTGGCTCCTTGGATGAGATTCGACAGTGGCGCCCCATCACCATTCTCAACTCAGCCTACAAAATTCTTGCCAAGGCTCTGAGTTTGAGGATTCAGCCACTTTTGGAGAGCCTTATACATGGGACTCAGACAGGTTTTGTCAGGGAACGCAGTATCCTTGACAACATCTTCACTTTTTGGGAGGCTTCTACCCTTGCACGGCTCCGTGGGGAGGACCTTGTGATTCTTCTTCTCGATTTTGAGAAGGCATACGACAGAGTCGACTGGAACTTTCTAGAGGGCACGCTACGCAGGACTTCTCAGAGGCTTGGATCAGAGGGGTGTCAACTTTGTACAGACAGGCTCACAGTCAGGTGCTTTTGGCAGGAGGTAGAGGTGAGCGCTTCATGCTCACACGATCGGTCAGACAGGGTTGTCCTCTTGCCCCCTTTCTCTTTCTGTTCTATGCGGAGGCGATGAGCAGATTTTTGGTGTCACAGCAGGTTGGTTTGAGGGGCTTAGCACTCCCTCTACGGGGAGATGAGCTTCTGGACGCTAAGTTTGCCGACGACTCATTGCCGACGACTCAGCCTTGTACTAGAGGGCCAGGAGGCCAATTTACACAGATGTGGGCAGGCTTTGGAGACCTTCTGCTGTGCATCGGGCGCACTGATCAACTGGAGAAAGACAGTGGCTTTCTCGGTTGGTAGTGCTCCTGTGCCAGATTGGATGCCAGGAGAGGGTTTCAGGTGGATTCCTCCAGGGACTGCAGTTCGGTACTTGGGTTGTCAGGTTGGTTTGGATTTGTCCCCCGAGCAGCAGATTGCTCCTCTTCTCCTGTCCATCAGGAGAAAGGTATTACATTGGAGCTCAGCCCGACTTTCCCTGGCTGGTAGAGTAGTAGTTGCCAACCAGGTGTTGTTGGCGACTATGTGGTACATCACTTCTTGCTGGATCTTGTCGAGTTCTTGCATCAGCCAGGTACAGAGGCTGATCAGGAACTTCCTTTGGTCAGGTCGCGACACTCAGATTGCCCGAGCCAAGGTGGCTTGGTCGGTCATCACACTTCCTTGTTCTTAGGGAGGGCTTGGGATCATTGATCCAGCACAGCAGAGCAGAGCCCTTCTTGGGAAGTTCGTCGTCAGAGGACTTCTTCCAGGCGAGGAGCCCTGGAAGGAGTTCTTGTTGCAGAGGCTTCGTGCCAGGGTGCCTCAGTCAGGAGGCCCTTGGCAACCTTCGACCAGATGGATCTTTACAGAGTTGCGTCGAGTTGGTTTGAGCAGGAGACTGGAGGACCGATTCGCTATGAGTCTGCTTCGTTCTTGGGAGCTATTACGGCGTGGCCTAGAGCAGAGACAGCCGACGTGCACGGAGGAGCGCCTAAGGTAGCCCCTCGTCTGGAACCCCATGGTTAGCACTCAGCGAGGCCACTTGGTTGGGAGTAGGCCTCATATTTCTTGGGGTCCCATGGCAGCAGGTCCAGCGCGCTCTCTAGGTGACTGGCTAGAGTTCTCAGGTTTGTCAGAGGAGGTGCAGGTTGTCCAGCTATAGGACATCTCAGAGTCAGTTCCAGCTGACTGGCTCACGCCTCTCGAGCCAGTGGCACCCCGGTGGGTGGGAGCCTTCACACGACTGGAGGTTCTCATTTCAGTCAGGGCTTGCTCAGAGACTGTCCCAGCCCTGTTCTTCGAGCTTCAGGGTGGGGGACGACTACAGAGTGTTGCAGTAGAGGTCCCGCAGGTAGCAGAGTGTTGTTTCCAGAGGATCCGAGTTGTGGGCATGTGTGGGAGGACTTGCGTCATAGACCCTAACCCAGCATCTCTTGAGACAGGACACTGGAGGCTATGGGCTTGGGAGTGCTGTCCACTGGCACGAGTACAGTGGGATCCTAGTGAGTGGCTTTGGAGGGACCCATTCTCTTCTGCAGACCGCCCAGGAGTCCCTTTCTTTCAGTACACTGTTCGGCTTGGACGTCATATACTTGCAGCACAGAGTGAGGCCCGCCCCGCTGCAGCACGTCATTGGCAGGAGGAGGGTCTCACAGTTGAGTTCTTGGCAGCTTTTTGGCAGAGGCTGTGGGACTCCAGACAGCCGAGGCGCGTCACCTTGTTCCAGTGGTTGGTTGCACACAGAGCCACAGCAGTAGGGAGCTGGCTTGTACATAGTGGTCTCTCGGCCGCATGTACAGCCTGTGACCAGTTGGTGGAGAGTCAGCGTCACTGTCTTTGGGACTGTCCCTCGGCCCAGCAGGTGTGGCTACGAGTTCTTCGGCTGATGCCTGCCCTCTCCACGGCTCGACGGTACACTTGGGGGGCAGCGGCTTGGTCCACCCTCACGGGCCCGGCACTTCAGTTTGAGCTATCTTCCACCAGCAGGATGATAGTGATACAGGGGGGTCGACCTACACTCCAGCCTGCTACAGACCTTACTCCACAGGAGTGGAGCAGTGAGAGAGCGGAGTGTTGGGAGCTCATCAGCGGCCTAGCTCTCTGGTTCATCTGGCGGGCCCGTTGTTTCCGCATCTTTGAGGCTCGCCTTGTACCACCAGCAGAGACTGTTCGTGACTTTTGGCTAGAGCTGATCCATACTCTCAGAGGATAGCTTGAGGGACTACAGGGCAGCTCCGACCGCATGCGGGAGCGCCGCGAGGCTTTCGTTTGACTCTGGCGCCCTGGGCCGTTCTACTCCATGGTCTAGGGGGTGCCCAGATGGCACTACTGTCCACCTGTGTGGCTTTTCCCTCCTCCCATCTCTTGATTTAGCCCCATTGTACATATGCTGTTTTTTCTATGGGGGGTCTCCCCACCATGCTTGTTGTAGCCCTCTCTTGCAGAGGTGGATGTAGCCCTATGGGCAGTTTTCATTAACTAATAGAAGGATCTTTTTCTATAATAAAAAAAAAACAAGCTTGGGATATATTCGCTGGTCTTTATGCAAGTCGCAATGAGGCTAAAATTGCTTTGCTGCGTAAAGAGCTGGAGTCAAAGATTATGCATGAGGAAGATGATATGGACACTTTCCTTGCTAGTGTCAAGGATATCAATGAGCAGCTTATTTTTGCAGGTGAGGTCATTTCAGACAGTTCCCTTGTGCAGACTGTTCTTGATTCCTTACCAGATTCTTACCAGACTTTTGCTAGTACTTGGAGACTTATGACCCAAGGAAATCCGGAAGTTGTTAAGTTTGATGCATTATGCACATTGCTGTTGCAAGAGTCACTTTCCAAAAAAAACAGGACTAGACAGTGTGCAGTTGAACAAGCTTTTATTGCCTCTCAAAGAAAGGGTGGTAACAGCAATGCAACCACTTCTTATGGTTCTGCTGCGAGTGGCAAAACTTATGTTTTTAATGCTTCTTCTAGCAGCACTTCGTCTGAGCAATTCTGGTGATAATAGCAAAAAGAAGATGCGTTGCCATTATTGTAAAGCTAATGATCACTTGATCAAGCAGTGTCCTAAGTTGAAGGCCAAAGAGGCTAAGAAGAAAGAGGGTGGTTCCACTGCAAATGCTGGTTCCACTACAAATGCAGCCATTGTTGAGTCTTCTGTGAAAGGAGACTGTCATGCTGATATCGATGCAGAATGGGATTTTAACACAGAGTGCACTTACAATCGTGCTGTCCATGATGCATGCTTGTCAGTTGCTGCAGATTCACATGTGTGGTATTTGGACAGTGGTGCTACAAAGCACATTACCTCACATCATGAATTGTTTACCTCTCTCGAGTTTGTCCCTCATGGGAATTCAGTCACTTGTGCCAACAATGCCTCTTATCCGGTTCAGGGAGTTGGAAAGATTGTGCTTACTGCTGCAAATGGCAGTCCCTTCACACTTGTTGATGCACTTTATGTACCTGGGATCAAGAAGAATCTCTTGTCTGTATCCGCACTTGCTAGACTTGGATTTGTAGTCAAATTTGTGGATGACAGATGTACAGTTCATGATCTCAGTTTTGGTGATGAAATTGTTGCATCTGGCCTTTTGTGCCGTGGGCTGTATAAGCTCACTTTGTATGACAAGTGTGGACAAAATTTTGCAAATGCTGTTGCAGATTCAAGGGCTATTTCAAATGCAAAACTTTGGCATGCACGTTTTGGTCATCTGAATTTTGCTAGTTTGCTACGTTTGCAAAAATTTGATATGGTTGCTTCTTTGCCGCCTCTTGAAGCACCTGTCTTGAGAGGTGACATATTTGAGAAAGTTTATGTAATGCAGCCTCGCAGTTTTGTCATAAAAGGACAAGAGGACAAACTGTGCAGATGTAAGAAGGCGTTGTATGGGTTGAAGCAATCTCCTTGTGCTTGGTATGAGAAAACTGACACTCATTTGGTTAAAGGAGGCTTTTGTAATAGTCCAACAAAAAGCACATTGTATGTAAAGCGTGAGGGTGATGTACTTCTCATTGTGGTTCTTTATGTCGATGATTTGATGATCATTGGACCAAATGAGAGACATATTGCTGAATTTAAGGCTGATTTGAATGCTACTTTCAAGATGAAGGATTTGGGGCTATTGCATCATTACTTGGGTATATAGTTTAAGCAGTGTGATGGTGGTATTGCCTTGTGTCAGAAAAGCATAGAGACATTGCTATGTAAGTTTGGACTCGAGGATTGCAAACCTATTGCCACTCCCATGGAAATAGGTTTGAAGTTGAGTCTACATGATGCTGGAGATCCTGCTGATGTCACTCTTTACCAAATTGCTGTTGGCTGCCTTATTTATGTATGCAACAGGAGGCCAGATATTCAGTTTGCAGTCTCACAGGTCAGCAGATTTATGCATAGCCCAGGGTCTAAGCATTGGCAGGTTGTCAAGAGGATTTTCCGCTACCTTAGTGGCACTTTACATCTTGGCTTGTTTTATCCCAAGGGGGGATCATTGCCGCCAGACTTACATGCTTTTTTGGACTCAGATTGGGCTGGTTGTTTTGACATGCGAGTGTCGACAAGTGGTTTCTATTTCATGCTTGGCAGTTCGTGTATATCATGGTTGAGCAAGAAGCAACCTACTGTGGCCACTTCGAGTTGTGAGGCTGAGTACAGGGCAGTCTTCATAGCTACGGTTGATTGTGTATGGCTAAGATGCCTTATGGCTGATTTGGGTGTTGGACAGGACACTGCCAACACTATCTACACTAACAGTCAGAGAGCATTGGCAGTTGCGAGGAACCCAGTTTTTCATGCTCGCACAAAGCACATTGAGGTGCATTACCACTATTTCAGGGAGAGGCTCTCAACAGGAGAGATCAGCTTGGCTTATGTGTCAACATAGGACAACCTTGCAGATGTTTTCACAAAGGCATTGTCTCGTGAGAAGCTCTAAGCTTTTCGCAAAGCTTTGGGCTTGCTCCCCTTTGTGGACTGATCATGTCGTGAGGGCATGGCACTTCCCTTTACTCATGTGCCAGCTCTCGTTCACCGCATCACTCCAGGGTGGATTTGTTACCATATACATGTGGTAGTGATGTGTGTGAACACACTAGGACCGCCGGGGCATTTTTTCCCTCTTTAGGAGTTTTTTTCCCCCGTGCATTGTATATACGTCCATCACTCTAGGGCTATCTATATTTCCATTGCATACTAAGTAACACACTCTCTATTGTGTGCCTTGAGCTTCCTTCGTCTTCTCCAAGCTGTGTGCGTTTTCTGCAACCCTAATTCCAACATCATCTTTTGGCAATTTCCATTGTGGATCCTCCATTTCCAGAGTGTTGATGGGAATCAGTGTCTGTTGATTCTTGAGAGCAACTTTCCATTTGAGTACCCAAAGCTGAGCTTCCTCTTGGGCTTCATCAATAACATGCTGTTGTTTAATCCTCCTTTGCTTGGCTGCATGCATTCTTTCTAGCAATTCATTGGTTAGCGGAAAATTGTATTTCTTTAAACGACATCCACTAATCCAATTAGCCATTGGTTCACCATCTAGGGTGGATAGCTTAATTGCTTCACTTAGAGACACATCTTCAATGATGAATGGTCTATTTCCCTTTTTCTTAAACTTGGGAATGTGTTGCTTAAGGGAATAGACTAAAACTAAGTCCCCTTTTTTGAAGATTTTTGTAATGAGATGGGAATCAAAAAACTGTTTTTGTTTTCGCTTTTGTGCATAGATGTGAGCTACGACAGTTAGCCTTTACTCATTTAGCTTTTCTAGATCTTCAAGTCTTTTTGACAATTCATGTCCAGTCCACTCAAGATTCTTGCTACCCTTAGTGTTGGCAATAGAAATTCTATTGGCAGTATGGCATCAAGACCATAAACAAGGTTAAAGGGTGTAGCATTCAAAGTTGTGTTGAATGAAACTCGATAAGCCCATAGAGCAGCATGGAGATTCATTTCCCAGTCTGTCCTTCCTGAACTAACCACTTTACTCAATACCAAGCTAAGAATTTTGTTTGTATGCTCAGCTTGTCCGTTTGCCTGTGGGTGATAGGGAGATGATTTGTTATGGATGACCATAAACTCATTAAGCAATTACCTCATTGATGAAATAAGTTCCCCGATCACTGATACTTTCTATTGGCAGTCCATATCTTGTGAATACATACTCAGCGGTAGTGGTTCTGGCATCATTCTTTTGAGTTGCTTTAGCCTCGGCCCACTTGGTCAAATAGTCCGTAGCTACAATGATATATTGAGCTTGGGTTCTATAAGCAGGTGGCTGTATCAGCCCAACAAAGTCTATACCCCATTTTATGAAAGCTCTAGCCCCCATCATTGGTCTTAAGGGCATGCTATCTACACGTGTTGTCATTTTTCTTGTTGACAAGCATCACACCTTCGAACATATTCTTTGGCATCTGCAAAAAGTGTTGGCCATTATATGCTTGCCATTAAGATTTCTCTTGCGGTGGTCTCACTAGAAAAGTGACCCCTAGCTAATCCAGCATGTGCTTGTTCTATAATCGGAATTTATTCGTTTTCATTTGCACAAAGACGCAAATGTTGATCCTTACCTCTCCGAGACAATTGGTTTCCAATAAGAGCATAGTCTCTTGCTTCAGTTTCAGTTGCTCTTTGATGGCGTTTACTCATATCCTCATGAAATGTTCGGCTTGATAAGTAAGTAACTAGATAGTTACTCCACTTAGGAACATGCGACATTTGAAACAATATTACATGAGGTATAAGTGTTTATTTTTTACATTGAGGACAATCCTTTACAAAAGAGCGAATATCACTCCTCATAGTTGGCCAAAATACCCCAAGTCTCAAAATTCGTCAATAGTTTGGTCTTTCGCAAAGTGAAGTCCTACTATGGTAATATGTGCTTGACTTAGGTGCTAGTTTTTCTCTTCAGGATTAATGCATAAGAGCAATATTCCATCTCAATTTCTTTTGTATAGTCTACTAGCTAGTAATTGATACATAGCCGATTGCTTGATTAATCCGATTGTAATAGGAAGTGGTATTTGTGAATCCACTTGAGCTACTGTCATCACTGACACCATGTTTTCCGACCATCGAGGTATCATTTCCACGGAGAACAAATAGGCATCTGGTAGATCATCGTCTACCCCTTTAGGTGATTCTCCTGAAATAATCCTTGAAAAATGATCTGCTCTTTGATGTGTAGTGTCCTTTTTTACAACCACAGTGAAATCAAATTCCAGAAGAATGATGAACCATCTCACTATTCTTCCTGTGTTGCATGGCTTGTTGACCAAGTACAACAAAGCTTGGTGGTCCACAAAGAACACAAACTTGTTGGCTAATAGGTAATCTATACTTTTTAACGGCATAGATAATTCATAATCCTTCCCTTTTTGTGGTAGTGTAATTCTTTTCTGCCAGGTTCAACTATCGGCTAGCATAAGAAATAAGAAAATCAAATTTTCCGTCTCCTAGTTGAGCTAGGATACAACCTATGGCAAAATTGGAAGCATCTACATGTATGTGGAATATTTTATTCCAATCTGGTGATTTCAATATTGGAGCTGAAGTGAGAGCTTGCTTAAGCTTCATGAAGGATTCTTCACATGCCTTGGTCCACTCAAAGTGTGTAATCAAGCTATACATGGATTTTGCAATTATAGCATACAAGTAAATGAATGGTCTGTAATATCCACAATGTCCCATGAATGGTTGAACCCCCTTGACTGTTGTTGGTCTAAGCAAATCAGCAATAACATGAATTTTATCCAAGTCAGTAGTTATGCCATTTTTAGACACTATATATCCAAGAATTTGTCCTTGTCTACCCATAAATGTGCACTTTTCAAGATTTAAGCAAATCCTATAAAGTCTACATTTTTCGAATACCTTTTTGAGGTGTTCAACATGATCAGCTCGGATTGATGAATGTACGCATAGATTATCCATATACACTTCCAAGGATTTTCTAAGATATTCTTTAAAATCATGGCTCATGAATCTCTGAAATGTGGCAGGAGCATTAGTTAACGCAAAGGGCATAACCCGATAGGCAAAAATACCCCATTCCGTTGCAAAAGCAGTTTTATGATGATCTTTTGGGTCAACCAAAAGTTGATTGTATCCCAAAAAAACATCTAATAAATTGTAAGTTTCTTTTCCTGCAACACGTTTTAACACATGCTCAGTGATTGGAAGAGGAAAGTTGTCTCTAATGGTAGCTGCATTCACTTTTTTGAGATTGACACACACTCGTAATTTCCCATCTTCTTGGGTACTACCACAATTGGAGACACCCAATCTGTGTGTTCAATTTTGTAAATGAATTCGGCCTCCTTTAGTTTTTCAATCTCTTCTTTGATCTTCCTGGAAAATGTTTCATTATATATGTATGGCCTTTGTCTACTTGGTTTCACATCATCTCTCATGGGTATGGTATGTTGACAAATTTCTAGATCAACACCCTTGAGATCCTTGTAAGACCACACAAATATATCACGGTATTCTTTAGTAAGCTTAGTAAAAGCTCTTCTTCATCTTATGTTAGGTCATTTGCAATGTAGGCAGGCCTGGGTTCTTCCCCTAGTTCAGCCAAGTCTATCTTTTTTCCATTCTCAGGCCCTTCGTAGGATTCGCCTTGTTTCCATAGTTCTCTAACAGGTTGTTCTACAATGATTTTTTGATCTTGGAGAGTATACTTTTTCTAATGGGATGGAACATTCATTACATCTTTACCCTCCTCTTCTGTGGTTTCCATTTCAGTTGTATATATCTCCTTTATAGTTTTTTTCAACTCTTGATATTTCTTTTTCCGCTCAATTCATGTCATGGTTGGCTCCTTGTCCTGTTTGTTTGGATTTGCTTGAGTATCCTTCCTTGTTTTTCTCAATGTTCTCGACATTTCTGAATTTTCGTTTGAAAGATATCTGCCAGTGATTTCGTCCTTGACACGATCATGTGCATCTATCTGCATCAGGAATTGTGTTCTACTGGAGACTGATGGCATAGGTCTAGCTTTCACATTTCTGGTGTCCCTTTTTGATCTATACCATTTCTGTCTTCTCGATTTTTGGTTAGGAAAGTCAAAAAACTTTTCCTCCCCCCTTTCAAGAGTAGCTTAGCTGTCACATGTTCTTTTTCTAACCTTGAATCTTCTGAGGTAGCTGAGTGTTTGTCTAACTAATCTATTGCATCGTAATAGAGGTCTGAAAAGACTTGTTAAGCTTTCTTAAGTCCTTGGGTTCCTCAATTTCATCTTCAATGTGAAGGGTTGAAATCATTTGGATGGGAATTATGTCGTAGCCATCCTCATTGCAAAATTGAGTAGGCATAGACGTATTCACACATACATCCATTGTCGCTAAAATTTGAGTCCACTCAAATGGCTCAAACAAATGTTTCGAAAAGGGTTCAGGTACAGAGGCTTCGTCTGTACAATCCCTCTCTAAGATACATTCGTCTCGTTTTAAGCTCCCATTCTTTGAAGCTCTGCACATCCAAATAGGAGTGTCTTTGTTTAACCACGAGGGAAGCTTAGTTTCAGCTAAATCGAACTCTTGTATGGGCGTTTTCAAGACATCTCTATAAATGTGATCTTTTAAATTAACCCTTGTTATAGATCCCACTTGCTTCAAGTACAAATAGTTGTTTCCCCAATCTTGGATAAGTTGTACCTGTCACATGAAAGGTCTTCCCAATATGATTCCATAATTGAGTTTCTTCTCAAAGTCTACTATGGCAAAAGTGTGTTGATATTCAATCCCACAGGAATTAACTATCACCTTTTCTAGCAGTCCCAAGGGTCTTTCAATATGTCCATCAGCCAATTGCAATTTCATTCGAGTTTGTCTAATGGCTGGTTGTCCCCGGGATTCCCATACTACTTTCGTGGCTATGGCTATGCCTGCTCCACTATCCAGTATTGCCATGGTTTCAATGTCATTATATTTCACTGGAAGGGTGGTGTTTCCTTCTTCCCCTTCATAATATTCTCCAACTTTGTTCATTGGAACATATCGAATCTCTTTGTTATCCATTTCGTGTTTCAATTTTCCCAAATTTTTGGCGATTAGCCCCGTTATCCCCACCTTCTCTAGGGTTTTCTGTAGACCATTCCATAAATATGGTATGAGTTTTAACAGTTCTCCCAAAGTAAGAGTGCATTGGATGGGTGTAGACACGACTGAATGAATTTTGTCTACTTCCAGGGTCTGTTCCGCTCTTTTGACTTGAGTGGTCTTACAGATTCATCTTCATTATCTCTCAAGTAAGAGGGTAATGTCTTCAAGGTCAATGGTTTCGACATTCGTGAAGCTTCAGATCCGCAATCCCCATACAAGGATTGTACATCCATGTCCATATGAGGAGGTAGGTTGTCTAACCAAACTTCGTCTATAGGAGCTGACTTTAGAGTGAGTCTCCCATCATTGATCTCTCTAACTTTTTTCCATAAGTGTCCTGGCCAGTCTTCCTCCACGAATGGAATTCTGTCTAAGGCATGTTCGTTGTCCGGCACTATAAGTTCTGGCTCTTTTGGTTCAATGTGGGATTCTACCACCACTTTGGATTTTTCTTTAGTGTCTCTTACTACAAACTCTTCAGCTTTTGCTAATTTTTGAACTTGGGTTTTTGTTTTTCTAGCATCTCTTGCGTGATTCTTACCAATTTTTGATAAGCTTCAAGCTTAGTTGCTTCCATGTTTGGAGAGGGATAATTTTTCCATTTGTTTTCCATGTTTTGGCCTGCTTTAAGTCCTGCTTGGTAGGCTTCCAAGGCTGCATTAATAGGCTCAAAAATTTTATCAACCAAAATTGATCGTCCAGATTTCATGGTTTTTTCTTTGATTTCACTTTCATGTTCTTTCACCTTTTTTTGGAATGTCTTTGTTGCTTTCTCCTCGATTTCAGCTTGTTGTTTCTGTTCTTTCAATTCGTACCTTTTGCTTCTGCTTCGTTTGGTCTTTTGAGAGGCAATTTTTGTGTTCTCCGAATCATTGGAGAAGTTATGTTTCTTTTTCTTAGCCTGAGCTCTAGTGATTACCTTGATTGGAACAATCGGCTCTAGTGATTACCTTGATTGGAACAATCGGCTCACTTTCAGATGAGCTACTAGGTATCACTTGGACTACATTTACTACTGTTTTTCCCTTGTTCAAAGGATTTTTAAAACAACCTTCTAAAAAGTGTCCTCCCTTTTTGCAACATTGTATGCAATAAGCTTCAACCGGCTTGAGGTTTTTGTCAGGCTCTGGGCATTCATCTTCCAATGATCATCTGCACCACAATTATGACAGTTTCCCTTTCTTGGCTTAATCATGGGTCTTACCATAGGAGGTTCAACACCTTGATTAGCTACATAATACATTGGTGTGAGCTCTGGTGGAGCATAAGTCATAGGTTCTTCCATTAGTGGTGGATGTGAATTATACCAATCTCCTTCTACCATTACTGTAGATGGACTAGGCTCGCCTTAGGGTGTAACAGGCACTAGTGCCTGTTCATCTATGACTCCTTCTGAATGCATGTACTTTACAGGCACTGCATTATGTCCTGGATATGGAGGTTGTTGACCCAACACATTTTGAGGTCTTTCCATACCATCGGTGGTCTTTGAGCTTGGACCATATTAGGCTGATATTTGTACATGGTTTGTCCTTGTGGCCTCATGGGCACGTAGTGAACATTCCCATCATACTTTGGTCAAAAGTAGCACTCGTTGGTCTCATGGTTGGTCCATTTACCCTCGATTACACACCATTTTTGTGGCCTAATTTGTTGTCCCTGTTGAGGTATCCCTTGTCTTGGTCTCCTCATATGTGTTTTTTGCATGTTGTTCATCATGTCATTCATCCTTTTAAGCATGTCTTCTATGGCTGAAAGCGGTGCTGCAGAGCAGTCGTTCCTACTTGTGCTGGTTTGGTGGATGTTGTTTTCTCACTTTGGTTATCCTTAGGGACATCTTCTTTGTTGAAAATATCACAATTGTCTCCCAAGTCAATAGCATCTGACACACACTCTTCTAGGGTTGTATGCTTCTTGCTATAGAGTATAGCATGAAGTTCTTTGTTTAGCAGTCCCTCTAGAAACAAAGATACGAGTCATTCTTCTGCTGGTATCTCTAGCCCTGGGCATCTGGCAATGTATTATTCATTTGAGTTGCACAATACCTAACAAACTCACTATGTTTCTGTTGAAAGCTGTAGATTTGAGCTACCGTATTGTGTTTGATCCCCATTTTGAAACAAGCAGCTACAAATCCTTGAGCAAATGTGTTCAAGTCCATGTTTGACCTTGGTGGAATGTTTTGGAACCATGTCAATGCTTTTCCTTCTAATGTCATTCCAAACCCCTCGAATTGAGTATGGAAATCCAATATATGTTCTGCTCTTAGCACTTGCTTAAAGCTTGCTAAGTGGTCGTATGGATCTGCTGATCCACTGTATTTTCTGACCCATTTCCAAAAATTAGCTGGTCTGAAACGTCTGTTTGGTTCAACTCCCGGTCTTCAGGCAATTGTGTCCCGTTCCGAGTCCTTCAAACCAGTCTGTTGGATATAGTGACTCATGTAGCCTTGGACTGGCCTTGGTGTCACCCGATTTTCTACGTGATGAGGTGGCTTCTGGTTTCTTAATATTACTCTCAGAAGATTTCTCATGGTGTTCATCTCTTGGAATTGTTTTTGGTCCTTGTCCCAATATCCAATTCCTTATAGAATACCCTTGATATTTGGTTTGTTCTACCTCCTCAGGAGTCATCATAACAAAGTTTTTGTTTTAACAATCCCTAAACAGGTAGGTTGGTAGGTCTGCTGATCCCTTATACTTGATCTTGAAGATATAAATGATCTTCATGGCCGTCAGTTGTCCTCATTTGGCATGCGAAGTCCACAGAAGATCTTTTATATTTCTATCCTCCCAACAATAGACTTCAATCCTAGGATTATCCGTACTAGGCCATTTCAAAGGCTTCAAATCTACTTGTTCGTATCCCTCGAATTCTAAGGTTGGTGGTCCTTCTTTTGCTGACATATCTGGGATTATGGTGTTTACTTCTAACCTCCATTTCTCTATCACGTCAGGATTTTCAACTTGTAAATACTGAGTTTTGTTTCTATCCATGTACATTTTTCCTTGTTTGTTTGCCCTAATCTCTTCCTCGAACTCAATATCATGGTCATCAATGCGAATAGCATACTCTTCGTCAGGATCCAGGTAAACTTGAGCTCCATGGCGATTAGTCTTATAAAATGAGAGTATATGCTTATAGCGCACTCTCGTTCCGGTTTCCCAGTGAGTTGAATAGGAAGACATTTCAGAGGTCGAATTTGAAAAAGTATCTGAGACTTCCACAGGGATAGTGTGCAAGGAATTGCCTTGATTCACGCTTTCTTCAGTGGATACTCTACCAGAGGTTTCTTCAAATATGCCCTGATTTCCTAATACCCGACCAGATCTAAGGTTCATAAAGACTTGCGAAGCCCTGGATAGAGTACTTACCTTTGAATTGACTTGTTGTCAATTACTTCCACTTGACTGGATTGCACTTTCTGTCAAGCTACTGTTTTCTTGTCTGCAACCCGATTCTTGTACAAATTTGATCAAGTTAGCTATTCTTCTATAAAGACAGTATAGTTTTAGCTAGCTGTTGTGATTGGTTTATGTGTATCATTGCAAATTGAGCTAATTGAGTCAACCGTTGCAATTTTTAAACTCGACTTTGGCAAAATTCAAAGAATTAATCTGTAACCTGGAACTGAGTGAACACGTATCAATTTGGATCCGATTGAACCCAAAATTGCCTAGTGGCTTTGTATTATGTTGGTCTAACATTGTACAAGTTCAAAAGTCAAAAATTGGTGGCTATGTGTAGCAATAGTAAAAAATCATGATTCTTTACTTTTGTCAGTTTTTTACACTTTTTGGCTTGGATTAGCAAGTATACAACCTGTTAAAGTCTCTGGAAAAGTTTCAAAAAGTTTGGACAAATTTTGTGCAACTTTATCAACTATTTTGTGTCTGCAGACTCTGATTTCAAAAATCTGGCTTAAGTCTCACTTTTGTGATAAATTTCACCAAAATTGATTCGTGTGGTCTAATTGATATGCTTGACCTTGTGGTACGCTCAAGTATGCAAAATTATCAATTTTTGAAGCAGATGTAAATAATCGTGATTATTTATCTCAGCTATAGTTTTACAATTTTTGTCCCAACCTTGACACAGATCTATTAAGTACTTCAACTTAAGCTCTCTTGCCAAGTTTTAACAAGTTTAGACAAGTTTTGGTCAAATGGTCATCAGTTTTCTGTCCATAGACTAACTTTGCAAATTTGGTCACAATTTACAATCAAATGATCCAAATCTTACCAAATTTGGTTTGTGGGCTTATTACAACATGATAAAGCTAGTGGTATGCCAACTTGGTCAAAAAGTTGAGAAATAGGACAGATGTAAATAATCGCGATTATTTACAATTGGCAACTTTTTGCATCTTTTGATCAACTGAGCATGTACACATGTTTATCACATCAATATAAGCCTATGAATCAAATTTCAACAAGTTTGGACAAATTTTTTTCCAATATACAATCAAATTTCAAAAAGTCGGTACAAACTTTAGTTTTTACCCAATTTTTTGCTAGTTTGGTGATCCAAATCTTTTGTGCCTTTACAAAAGTTGTTTGTACACATGCAATGAGTCAATGGTATGAACCTTGGTCAAATCTGAGTTGAAAGATATTAATCGTAATTATTAACTTCAGGCTTGAAATGAACCAATTTTTGCACTTTTTCCAAGGACAATCCTTTTATGAGTTATTTTAAGCGTATGAATCAAGTCAAAACTTAATTTGGCCTAAAATGTCAAGAAAAAGTAAATAATCTGAGTTTTGGCCAACTCTTGAAATTTTTACCTCAAAGTGTCCTTGAGCTTACCCACTTGTTTATAAACCTTTTAAGCTTACTCTCCAGTCGGATTGAGTGGTTTGGAGTCTTTTCGTGCTATTCCTAGCCATAGACCTGAAATTCTATAACTTCAATTAACAAGTCACACTTGATTCTTTCAAAGAGAGCAATGTTTTGAAATCCACCTCGGATCCTACTTACCCTACTCCTAGATTCTCATGCAATGGGCTGTGGAAAGTGTCTACAAACACTCGTTTTCTTGTTTTTAAGGTTTTTCGAGCATTGATTTAAGACTTGTCTCGTCTATCAATCATTCTCAAAATCCTACTCTAATCCTACAATCCTAAAATCCTAAAGGCACTCGACAAGTACAATTACTTCCAAGCTACCTTTACACGGCCAAAGACGACAATCTTAGGCTATGCAGTTTCTAAAAGAAATTTTTTACTCTAAGAGTTCCTAGAGGAAGTTAAAGGATAACTTCACAAGACGCTCGTGTTTTTTCCTAGTTTAAGTCTCTTCGATCCTCGGTAGCGACGCCAAATGTGGGACGTGTGTCTAACCTCAGCATCCTATCTTATTGCAGATTTAGCGAGAATCACAATTAAATTGTCAATCCATGGGACGAAGCTGACTCGACTAGTGCATAGAGGCTATAGGAGGTTGTCAATCTCTCAAAAAACAACTAACAACTCGCATCTAACTCAAGCTACACTCAAGTGACTGAAATCACCAAAAGCCAATCGCTCATTGGCAAACAAATCACATTCGTTACAGCATCAAATGATATCCAATCGTAATGAAACTTCTAGGACCTAAGCACACATGCTTATGAGCTCAAACCCCACTTTAGGTCAAGTGCCAACATCGTGATTATTAACAGCAGTGGATTTTTGACCTAGTCGTTTTCGACCCAGAATGCATCTAAATGCTTAGCAATGCTGCCTCAACATCCTGCATATGCTTAGTTTTTGATTTTGAAGTGTAAATTCTTACTTATGATGAAATTAGGCTGCGGGTCAGTGATGCCAAAAGCTACAAAATACTGTGATGTATTTACGTCAATGCGTAGAGCTCTTACCTGCGGTTGCAATGTGACAACCGGAGAGGGAGTAGGAAGCGCGAAAAGGAGAGAAGTGAGCACCGTTAGCTCACGCTGTGTATTTTATTATCCAAAAACTTACAAAAAACTTACAAAAATTGGCTTTTATACCTTAGCCAAGGTTTTGGTGGTCAAAACTAATAATTCGGGAGCTCGAACTAAAGATAGGTAATGACAGGTTGATATAATCTGGAAGCTTGTAGCCCGGCTCATCAATTACAAGGTTTATCCGAAAACTAAGAGTTACAATATTCTCGATTTATCAAAATAATAAGTGTTTTTACAATGAGAGCTCCAAAAAATGGTATTCGTGGTGTCCGTGTTAGCTTGCTGCTACCAGAGGGTAACATAAACCTAGGGCGCACGTGGATGTCTGCAACTAAATGTAGTATTGATTTGGGGAGCCAGGAGTATCATGACACAGAAACCAACTCTCAACCCTACCCCTCAAGCCGCAGTCTCTGAGATATCACCTCTAGAGGAATCACAGAAAAAAACATTGCAGATCCAAGAGGTTAAAGCATCCATACATGTAGCACAAACCTCTAAAATTTCAACTTCCATGCCTAAAACAGAGAATGTGGCACCCATGAATCAGCGTGTTTTGACAAGGGAAACATAAAAATGGGTCCATAAAGCTTTTTAACGACCACCTTCGATGCTCAATCTGGCTCAAAATAGAAGCCTTGTGAAAGACGCCCCATTCGCCCCAAGAAATGTAAGAAAACGTTACGTTGGATCCCTAAATGACTGTTAGAATCCCAAGGCTACTATGACATAAATGATCAAATCTGGGTGCCTAAACATAAATTGTGTTCTTCCCTGTCACCTATAGACCCATGTGAGTCGGATCCTGTAACTATGGGGCCGATTAAAGATAGCAGGAAGGAAAAGATCACAAAATACTACACGCATGCTCCAGAGTTAGTTTGGGTACCAAAGCGAGAACGATTTGTATCACTTAGCTCAGGAACAGAGAAGTCAAATGAATCTTCATATAGTTCATCCACAAAAATACAAACTCCTATGCAACCTCCACCTACCATCGTAAATATCCAGAAAAACAAGAATTTGCACCTCCCGTTGTAAGTTCACCACCTAAAGCAACGTTGCTATTAAGATCATGGGAGAGTACCTTACCACCCTTGCAACTTGATTAAGCATCTAGGGTGGTCAAAGTCTTCACCCTTTACAGCTTTGAACAAGTGGTTTCAAAAGGTGACAACATCTTTCCAAAAGATACGATCTACCCAAGGAAGGGGTGAGTGTTTACTGACATCCATCATTCGCTTGCTTCCCTCTTAACCTTTCTCCCTGACCTCTTAAGCTCCTAATCTTAGGGACTATAAATACATAGCCTTATACTTATATTAACAATTTTTTAAAAAAAAATGTAAAAGAGCAAGAGCGACTAGCAATGAGAGTGCACCCTATCGGATCCAACACATAGCCCAGATTCACCATGTCACATCAAGAAGCACGAAAGAACAACCCTTAAGTTTTAGAGACCTAAAAAAATCTATCTATATTCCCAGAGATGGCTAGTTCACCAGAGATGTGCGCTTCTATTTTTAATGAAAGGTATCCTTTTGATTTTTCTCACGTGTTTCACATATGCTATCCTTGTGAATAGGAGTTGGTAGAGAGACTCGCGTGGGATTTTTTTTTGAGGAGTTAGAATGGCTAAAACCTCTATGGACTACTAGTGATCCCTACCTAGTAGCGAATGTTTCTCCAATGGCACATGCCTATTCTTTTGCATAAGATGAGTATCCACGCATAGTGAGGTTCTTGATTAACAAATGTGCAATCTCTGTTATGGATTCTTCATCATCATCTTGTGAGGAAGACTATGGCCTCATTGAAAATGATTTTGTTTATCTAGATGATGAGGATAGAGGCCTAGTCTTAGGGATGTCACCCGGTCTATATAATATCCTCTTCCTTTGATTCCATAAGTGGTGACAAATAAGTAGGTTAGGGGTCTAGGTTTTGTTTCAGCTTAATTTCCTTGAAGTTTTAGTCTTCTCACACTGACATGCCTCCTTGAGGTATAGTGCCTTGTTGCTTGATATTGTTGTGTAGGAGCATTGAGAGAACTTATATGGATCTCCATCCACATGGCTGAGGACATCTTCTTTAATGACATGAGCTACTCCATACAGGAACATGTGTGCTACTTTCCATGATTTATGCTTGTGGATATTTATATTTGCTAATTGTGGTTTTTCATGGTTTGATTGAGTGCATTTAGTTATGTTTTGTTATCTACCATCATAGATCTATAAATTTGTCTTTGCTTAGGTTGATTGAACTAGAGTTTAGTCTTATAGATGAGCCTTGAGGTTAGGAGGTCGTTACTTTAGGATAGCTCATTTACTTGACCATTAGTCCTAGTTAGTAAAGTTATCTGAGTGTTTGAGACCTTAGGAGTGTTTTGTGCATAGAGAAGCTTGCTTACTTAAACAACAAAAGACACTAATAAGTATACAAAGGAAATGGAAGCAAAAAACAAAAGTGACACAAATGTAAATCTTAAGCTGAAACAAAAATCCCAGGTTGATTTGGTACTTCACTCACATGTATTGTCTCTGATACTATAGCCCTAGAGGTTCCCAACGTGGGCGCTTTTCTTTGAGAAGCAAAAATCCTCGGACATACAAAATAAGCACACACGTAAAGTAATTTTGAGCTAAAGTGAAAGAAAAAAAATGAAGAGAAAACGAAAAAAAAAGAAGAAAAATGACACGAAAAAGTCTTCCATTGAGCTTAAAGTGAAAATTTCAAGCTTTTATTTGGAGTTGTGAGAGTTAGTTGGGTAATCAAAGCTAAAAATCACAATTAGGGAATCTTGCATTTAGATAATCTTCCTAGTACTAGAGTAGTTGTTTTAACCTTAATCATAGCTACCTGATCGATAGACTCATCCATAAGCCCAAAACTCTTGATTGATCATTTTCATCAAAGTGCAATTTATTTGTCCTTAATGGTAGTGCATCATTTCATAATTATTTGCATTTGCTTATTTTCAAATGTACTTTACATTCCCCTCCTACTTTATTTCCATATAGTTTAGCTTGCATACTCTCACGGTGACTTTACTTTGTAAACATTCTATCCGAGAGGCTCTACCACCTTGACGATCAAGCTTCACCTCACTAGCTTCCGAGGAAGGTATCTACATTAGGAAGGGGGGCATGTTAACCGATGACGGACGCCTTATCATGTTGTTTTGAGTCATGGGCCGGGCTTCTCGGCCCTATAGGTGCTTGGCTGATCGTCGATGAGAGGTGCACCACATATCTCATTTGACAATATTTTTACTTTGATCGGCCAGTATGGGCGCCCATGTGTGAATGGGTCAAACCCATATAAAAGGGCCATTGTGACCTAAATCCCTCATTCTGAAGGGTGCATGCTAAATAAGAGTTCTCTTGCCCCATCTCCATCTCCTTCTCCATTGTGTGTGTGTGTGTGTGTGTGAGAGAGAGAGAGAGAGAGAGAGAGAGAGAGAGAGAGAGAATAAGAGTTCTCTTGCCCTATCTCCATCTCCTTCTCCATTGTGTGCTCACGAGAGAGAGAAATATAAACCAATTCCCAAAGAGAGAGAGAGAGAGAGAGAGAGAGAGAGAGAGAGAGAAAGAGTTAGCAGCAAGCTAACGCGGACACCATTTTTTGGAGGTCTCCTTGTAAAACAATTATTATTTTGATAAATCGGGAATATTGTAACTCCTATTTTCTTGGTAAACTTTGTAATTAATGAGCCGGGGCTACAAGCTTCCAGATTGTATCAGCCAGTCAATTCCCAGCTTTGATAGAACTCCAGATTATTAGTTTTGACCACTCAAAAACCTTGGCTAAGGTATAAAAGCCAATTTTTGTAAGTTTTTTATAAGTTTTTGGATAAGAAATACACAGCGTGAGCTAACGGTGCGCACTTCTCTACTTCTCGCGCTTCCTACTCCCTCTCCGGTTGTCACATTGTGAATGCATTTGCAACCGGGGCAGGTAAGAGCTCTATGCATTGACATAAGCCATTCATAGTATTTCATAGCTTTTGGTATCGCCGACCCGCGACCTATTTCATCATAACTAGGAATTTACATGTTCAAATAAAAAACTAAGCATAGGCGGGATATTGGGGCATCATTGCTAAGCATTTAGATGCATTCTGGGTCAAAAACGACTAGGTCAAAAAATCCACTGTTGTTAATAATTGCAATTTTGGAACTTGACCTAAAGTGGGATTTGAGGCCAGTGTGCCTAGGTCTTATAAACTTGTCCTAGAAGTTTCATTACGTTTGGATGTCATTTGATGCTATAACGGACGTGATTTTCTTGCTGATGAGCGATTGGCTTTTGGTGATTTCAGTCACTTGAGTGTAGCTTGAGTTAGATGCGAGTTGTTAGTTGTTTCCGGAGAGATTGACAACCTCTTGCATCCTCTATGCACTAGTCGAGTCAGCTTCGTCCCATGGTTTGACAAATTAATCGTGGTTCTCGCTAATATTGCAATAAGATAGGATAGTGAGGTTAGACATGCGTCCCACATTTGGTGCCGCTGCCGGGGATCGAAGAGACATAAACTAGGAAAAAACACGAGTGTCTTGTGTAGTTGTCCTTTAACTTCCTTTAGGTTCGCATAGAGTTCAAAACTTTCTTTTAGAAACGCATAGCTTAAGATTGTCGTCTTTTGCTGTGTAGAAATAGCTTAGAAGTAATCGTACTTGTTGAGTACCTTTAGGATTGTAGATTTAGATTAGGATTTGGAGAATGATTAGTAGACGAGACAAGTCTTAAGATCAAGACTCTGAAAAACATAAAAAACACAAGAAAACGAGTGTTTGTGGACACTTTCCACAAACCCCCATTGCATGAGAAACTAGAAGTAGGGTAAGTAGGATCCGAGGTGGATTTCAACATTGCTCTCTCTGAAAGAATCAAGTGTGAGTTGTTATGTAAAGTTGCAGAATTTCAGGTCTACGGCTAGAAATAGCTTGAAAAGACTCGAAATCACTCAATCCTACTGGAGAGTAAGCCTAAGAGTTGTCCAAACTAGTGGATAAGCTCAAAGACACTTCGAGGTAAAAATTTCAAGAAGTTGACCAAAACTCAAATTATTTTCTTTTTCTTGACATTTTAGGCCAAATTAAGTTTTAACTTGATTTACAGGCTTAAAAAACATCATAAAAAACTGTCTTTGAGCAAATTGCAAAAAAGTGCTCATTTCAAGCCTCAAGTTAATAATCGTGATTATTAACTTTCTGCTCTAAATTGGCCAAGGTTCATAACATTGACTCATTACATGTGTACAAACAACTTTTGTAAAGGCCCAAAAGATTTTAGATTACTAGATTGGCAAAAAATAGGATAAAAACTAAAGTTTGTACTGACTTTTTGAATCTTGCTTGTAAATTGGGAAAAAATTTATCCAAACTTGTTGAAAATTGATCTATAGGCTTATATTGATGTGATAAACATGTGTACATGCTCCGTTGACCAAAAATTTATAAAAAATTGTCAAATGTAAATAATCGTGATCATTTACATCTGCCCTGTTTTTGAACTTTTTTGACCAACTTGGCATACCACTAGCTTTACCATGTTGTAATAAGCCCACAAACCAAGTTTGGTAAGATTTGAATCATTGGATTGAAAATTGTGACTAAAATTGCAAAGTTAATATGTGGACAGATAATTGATGACCATTTGACCAAAAATTGCCCAAACTTGATGAAAATTGGCTAGTGACCTTAACTTGAGGTGCTTAAAAGATCTGTGTCAAAGTTGGGATAAAAACTTGCAAAAATTTAGCTACAGTATATAATCGCGATTATTTACATCTGCTTCAAAACTTGATGATTTTGCAAATTTGAGTATACCACAAGGTCAAGCACATCAAGTAGACCCCACAAATCAATTTTGGTGAAATTTGGACCACAAAAGTGAGACTTAAGTCAGATTCTAAAAATCAGAGTCTGCGGACACGGAACAATGGGTAAACTTGATCAAATATTGTCTAAACTT
This sequence comes from Adiantum capillus-veneris, assembly GCF_014529385.1. Taxonomy (NCBI): domain Eukaryota; kingdom Viridiplantae; phylum Streptophyta; class Polypodiopsida; order Polypodiales; family Pteridaceae; genus Adiantum; species Adiantum capillus-veneris. The sequence goes on along the minus strand of NC_140931.1, from coordinate 99,795,895 downwards.
ATTGAAACTTGTCCAAGGGCTTTAACAAGTTGTATACTTGCCAAACCAATCCAAAAAGTGTCAAAACTTGACAAAAGTAAATAATCGCAATTATTTACTTCTGCTATCCAGACTTCAATTTTGACTTTTGGGCTTATACAATGTTAGACCAACTTAATATAAAGCCACAGGACAATTTTGGGTTCAATCGGATCAAAATTGGTACATATACACTCAGTTTACAGGTTATAGATCAGACCTTTGATTTTGCTAAAGCCGAATCTGAAAGTCAAAATTTGACTCCCATAGCACGATTTGAAGTGATATATAGAGACCAATCACGAGAGTTCTCAAGAGATCTACTGTCTTTATAGAAGAATAGATAGCTTGATTAATTTTGTACAGGAATCAGGTTGCAGACGAGGAATCAGTGGCTTGACAGAAAGTTGCAATTGGAACGAGTGAAAATTGACGACAAGTCAATCCAAGGTGAGTACTCTATCCAGGGCTTCATAAGTCTATATGAACCTTAGATCTGGTCATGTACTAGGAAATCAGGGCATACTCGGAGAAACCTCCAGTAGAGTATCTACCGAAGAAAGCGTGAATCAAGGCAATTCCTTGCACACAATTCCTAAAGAAGTCTCATACACTTTTTCAGATTCAACATTCGAAATGTCTTCTTACTCGACTCACTCGAAAACCGGAACGACAATACGCTATAAGCATATACTCTCTTTTTACAAGACTAATCGTCATGGAGCCCAGGTTTACTTGGACCCTAACGAGGAGTATGCTATTCGCATTGATGACCATGGTATTGAGTTCAAAGAAGAGGTTAGGACAAACAAACAAGGAAAAATGTACATGGATCGAAACAGAACTCAATATGTACAAGTCGAAAATCCCAGATGGTGGTTAGAAGTAAACATTATAATCCCAGATATGTCAACAAAAGAAGGACCACCAACTTCAAGTAGATTTGAAGCATTTGAAACGGCTTAGTACAGATAATCCTAGGATCGGAGTCTATTGTTGGAAGTTAGAAACATAAAAGATCTTTTGTGGACTTCTCATGCCATACCAGGACAATTAACGGCCATGAAGATTATCTATATCTTCAGGACCAAAGATAAGGGGTCTGCGGATCTACCAACTTACTTGTTTAGGGACTGTTATAACAACAACTTTGTTATGATGACTCCTGAGGAGGTAGAACAAACCAAATAGCAGGGGCATTCCATACGGGATTGGATATTGGGTCAAGGACCAAAAAACACTCCAAGAGACGAGCATCGTGAGAGATCATTTGAGAGTAATGTGAAAAAACTAGAAACCACCTCATCACGTAGAAAATCGGGTGACACTAAGGCTAGTCCAGGGCTACACGAGTCACTATTTCCAACAGACTGGTTTGAAAGACTCGAAACAGGACCACCCCCCAGAAGACCTGGAGTTGAACCAAATAGATGTGTCAGACCAGCTGATTTTAAAAAATGGGTCAAAAAAAAAAATGGATCAGGGGATCCATATAACCATTTAGCAAGCTTTAAGCAAGTGCTAAGAGCAAAGCGTATATTCGATTTCCATACTCAATTCGAGGGGTTTGGAATGACATTAGAAGGAAAAGATTTGACATGGTTCCAAAACATTCCACCAAGGTCAATCATGGACTTGAACACATTAGCTCAAGGATTTGTAGCTGCTTGTTCCAAAATAGGGATTGAACATAATACGGTAGCTCAAATCTACAGCTTTAAACAGAAACATGGTGAGTCTGTTAGGGATTGTGCAACTCGAATGAAACAATACATAGCCAGATGCCCAGAGATGGATATACCTGTAGAAGAACGACTTGTATCCTTGTTTTTGGAGGGTCTGCTAAACAAAGAACTTCATGCTATACTCTATAGTAAAAAGAATACAACCCTAGAAGCGTGTGTGTCTGATGCAATTGACCTAGGAGACAACTACGAGATCTTCAATGAAGAAGATGTCCCTAAGGATAACCAAAGTGAGAAAATAGCATCCACAAAACCAGCACAAGTGGGAACGGCTGCTGTGGCACTACTTTCAGCCATAGAAGATATGCTAAAAAGGATGAACGACATGATGAACAATATGCACAAAGCACCTATGAGAGGACCATGACAATGGATAACTCCACATGGACAACCAATTAGGCCACAAAAATGGTGTGCAATCGAGAGTAAATGGACCAAGCATGAGACCCACGAGTGCTACTTCAGACCAAAGTATGATGGGAATGTTCAGTACGTGGCCATGAGGCCCCAAGGACAACCCATGTACAAATATCAGCCTAATATGGCCCAAGCTCAAAGACCACCAATGGGTATGGAAAGCCTCAACCTGTGTTGGGACAAAAACCTCCGTATCTAGGACATAATGCAGTGCCTGTAAAGTACACGCACTCGGAAGGAGTCATAGATGAACAAGCATTAGTGCCTGTTACACCCTATGCAGAGCCTAGTCCATCTACAGTAATGGTAGAAGGAGACTGGTATAGTCCACATCCACCACCAATGGAAGAAACCATGACTTATGCTCCACCAGAGCTCCCATCAATGTATTATGTAGCTAATCAAGGTGTCAGACCTCTCATGGGAAGACCCATGATGAAGCATAGAACAGGAAACTGTCATAACTGTGGTGCTGATGACCATTGGAAGAATGAAGGTCCAGAGCCTAACAAAAACCTCAAACCAATTGAAGCCTATTGCATACAATGTTGCAAAAAGGGAGGACACTTTCCGGAAGATTGTCCTAAGAATCCTTTGAACAAGGGAAAAACTGTCGTAAACGTAGTCCAAGTGATGCCTAGTAGCTCATCAGAGAGTAAACCGATTGTTCCAATCAAGGTAATCACTAGATCCCAGGCAAAGAAAAAGAAACACAACTCCTCTGATCATTCGGAGAACACGAAAGTTTCTTCTCAAAGAATCAAAAGGAGCAGAAGCAAAAGATATGAGATGAAAAAACAAAACAATGGGTTGAAAACGAAGAGAAATAAAAAATGCTAGCCCAGGACAAGTTGAAAGAAACTGGCAGTGAATAAGAATTGTGAAATCTGGAGGATCCATTCTAGTTGATAAAATTTTTGAGCCTATTAATGCTGCCTTGGAAGCCTACCAAGCAGGACTTAAAGCAGGCCAAAACATGCAAAACAAATGGAAAAACTATCGATCTCCAGACATGGAAGCAGCAAAGCTGGAGGCTTATCAAAACTTGGTAAAAATCATGTAAGAAATGCTGGATAAACAAAAACCCAAGCTTGAAAGTATTGCAAAACCTGAAGAGCTTGCGATAGAAGAAACGAAAGAAAAATCCGATATGGTGGCAGAACCCCACCTGGAAACAAATGAACCAGAGCTTATAGTGCCGGACATCAAAGATGCCTTAGACGGAATTCCATTCGTAGAGGAAGACTGGCCATGATACTTATGGAAAAAGGTAAGAGAGATCAATGATGGGAGCCTAACTTTAAAGTCAGCTCCTATAGAGGAAGTCTGGTTGGATAACCTACCAACTGATATGAACATGGATTTACAATCCTTGTATGGGGATTGCGGATTGGAGGCTTCAGGAATATCTAAACCATTGACATTAAAAACATTACCTTCTTACTTGGAAGATAACGAAGATGAATCCATCGTGTGCAAGACCACTCAAGTAAAAAGAGCCAAGCAGACCCTAGAAGTAGACAACATTCATTCAATCCTATCTACCCCCATCCAATGGACTCTTACTTTGGGAGAACTGTTGAAACTCAGGCCACACTTGTGGAACGATTTACAAAAAACCCTAGAGAAGGTGGGGATAATGGGGTTAATCTCTAAGAATTTGGAAAAATTGCAAAATGAAATGGAAAACAAAGAGATTCGATCAGTTCCTATGAACAAGGTTGGAGAATATTATGAAGGGGAAGAAGGAAACACCACCTTCCCAGTGAAATATAATGACATTGAAACCATGGCAATATTGGATAGTGGAGCTGGCATAGCCATAGCCACTAAAGCAGTATGGGAATCCTGGGGACAGCTAGCCATTAGACAAACACGAATGAAATTACAGTTGGTTGACGGACACATTGAGAGACCACTAAGGCTACTTGAAAAAGTGACAGTCAATTCCTGTGGAATTGAATATCAACACACTTTTGCCATAGTAGACTTTGGGAAAAAACTCAACTATGAAATCATATTGGGAAGACCTTTCATGTGACAGGTACAACTTATCCAAGATTGGGGAAGCAACTATCTGTACTTGAAGCAGGTGGGATCTATAACAAGAGTCAATCTAAAAGATCACGCTTATAGAGATGTCTTGAAAAAATCTATCCAAGAGTTTGACTCAGTCTCTTCGGCTGAAACTAAACTCCCATCTTGGTTAAACAAAGACACTCCTATTTGGATGTGTGGAGCTTCAGAAAATGGAAGCTTAAGACGAGAGGAATGTATCCTAGAAAGGGACTGTATAGACGAAGCCTACATACGTGAACCCTTTCCAAAGCATTTATTTGAACCATTCGAGTGGATTCAAATTTTAGCGACAATGGATGTATGTATTAATACATCTATGCCTACTCAATTTTGCAATGAGGATGGCTACGACATAATTCCCATCCAAATGATGTCAGTCCTTAACATTGAAAACAATGATGAGCAAACCAAGGACTTGATGAAAGCTCAACAAGTCTTTTTTGACCTCTATTACGATGCAACTAATGAGTTAGATGAACACTCAGCTACCTCAAAAGATTCGGGGTCAAAAAAAGAGCATACGAGAGCTCAGTTACTCTTAAAGGGAGGGGAGGAAAAAAAATTTGACTTTCCAAACCAGAAAGCAAGAAGACAAAAATGGTATAGACGAAAGAGAAACACCAATATTGTGAAAACACGACCTATGCCATCAGTTTCCAGTAAAACACAATTCCTGATGCAAATAGATGCTAATGATTGTGTCAAGGACAAAATAACTGGCAGACATCCTTCAAACAAAAACTCAGAAATGTTTGAGACCTCGAGAAAAGCAAGGAAGGGTACTCAAGAAAAATCTTAGGATAAAAAACCACTCATGACCAGAGTCGAGCGGAAAAAGAAATATCAAGAGTTGAAAAAAGCTCTAAAGGAGATATACACAACCGAAATGGAAACCACGGAAGAGGATGGTAAAAATGTAATGCATATTCCATCCCATTACAAAAAGTATACTCTCCAAGATCGGAAAATCATAATCAAACAACCTATTAGGGAACTACGAAAACAAGGCGAGTTTTACGAAGGACCTAAAAACACTAAAAGGGTAGACTTGGCTGAACCAGGAGAAGAGCCTAGACCTGCTTACATTGCAAATGACCTAATAGAAGAAGAAGAAAAGCTTTTGTTGAGCTTATTAAAGGAATACCGGGATATCTTTGCTTGGTCTTACAAGGATCTCAAGGGTGTTGATCCAAAAATCTGTCAACATACTATACCCATGAGAGATGATGCGAAACCAAGTAAAGAGAGACCATACACTTATAATGAAACATTTGCCAGAAAGATCAAAGAAGAGATTCAAAAACTAAAGGAAGCTGAATTCATTTACGAAATTGAACACACAGAGTGGATGTCGCCAATTGTGGTAGTACCTAAGAAGAATGGGAAATTACAATGGAAAATTACAAGTGTGTGTTAATCTCAAAAAGGTAAATACAGCTACCATTAGAGACAACTTTCCTCTTCTGATAACTGACCATGTTTTAGAAAGAGTGGCAGGAAAAGAAGCTTACAGCTTCTTAGACGGCTTTTTGGGATACAATCAACTTTTGGTTGACCCAAAAGATCAGCATAAAACTGCTTTTGCAATAGAATGGGGTATATTTGCCTATCGGGTTATGCCATTTGGGTTAACTAATGCTCCAGCCACATTTCAGAGATTGATAAGCCATGCTTTCAAAGAGTATCTTCGAAAATTCTTAGAAGTATACATGGATGATCTATGTGTATATTCGTCAATTTGGGCTGATCATTTTGAACACCTCAAAAAGGTATTCTAGAAATGTAGGCTTTATAGGATTTGCTTAAATCCTGAAAAGTGCACATTCATGGGAAGACAAGGGAAAATTCTTGGACATATCGTGTCTAAAAATGTCATAACTACTGATATCGAGAAGATTCATGTCATTGCTGATTTGCCTAGACCAACAACAGTCAAGGGGGTACAAGCCTTCATGGGACATTGTGGATATTACCGACGGTTCATCTACATGTATGCTATAATTGCAAAACCCATGTATAGCTTGATTACACACTTTGAATGGACCGAGGCATGTGAAGAATCCTTCATGAAGCTAAAGCAAGCTCTCATCTCAGCTCCAATATTGAAAGCACCAGATTGGGATAAGGTATTCCACGTACATGTAGATGATTCAAACTTCGCCATTGGCTGTATACTAGCTCAACCAAGAGATGGGAACATTGACTTTCCTATTTCTTATGCTAGCCGACAATTGAACATGGCAGAAAAGAATTACACCACCACCGAAAGAGAAGGACTAGGAATGATTTATGTCGTTAAAAAGTATAGACATTACCTATTAGCCAACAATTTTGTGTTCTTTGTGGACCACCAAGCTTTGTTATATTTGGTCAACATGCCATGCAACACAGGGAGAATAGTGAGATGGTTCATCATTCTTCTCGAATTTGATTTCACTGTGGTTGTAAAAAAAGGCACTACACATCAACGAACAGATTATTTGTCAAGGATTGTTTCAAGAGAATCACCTAAAGGGGTAGACAATGATCTACCAGATGCCTATTTGTTCTCCATGGAAACGATAGCTAGATGGCCGGAAAACATTGTGTCATTGATGACAATGGCTCAATTGGATTCACAAATACCCCTTCCTATCACAATTGATTTAATCGAGCAATCGACTATGTATCAATTACTAGCTGGAAGGCTATATAAAAGAAATTGGGACGGGATATTGCTTTTATGCATTAACCATGAAGAAAAGGAACAGTACCTAAGTGAAGCACATGTTACCATAGTAGGACTTCACTTTGCGGAAGACCAAACTATGCAATGAATCTTGCGACTTGGAGTATTTTGGCCGACTATGAGGAGAGATGTTAGATCTTTCGTAAAAGATTGCCCTCAATGTAAAAAACAACCACCATTCCTCATGTAACATTGTTTCAAATGTCACCTATCCCTAAGTGCAGTAATTATCTAGTTACTTACTTATCGAGCTGAACATTTCTTGAGGATATGAGTAAATGCCGTCAAAGAGCAATTGAAACTGAAGCAAGAGACTATGCTCTTATTGGGAACCAATTGTATCGGAGAGGTAAAGATCAACATCTGCGTCTTTGTGCAAATGAAAACGAGTATATTCTGATTATAGAACAAGCACATGCTGGATGAACTGGAGGTCAGTTTTCTAGTGAGACCACCGCAAGAGCAATCTTGATGGCAGGCATATGGTGGCCAACACTTTTTGAAGATGCCAAAGAATATGTTCGAAGGTGTGATGCTTGTCAACGAGCAAAAATGCCAACACGAGTAGACAACATGCCCTTAAGACCAATGATGGGGGCTAGAGCCTTTGCAAAATGGGGTATAGATTTTATTGGACCAATACAGTCTCCTGCTTATAGAACCCAAGCTCAATATATCATTGTAGCTACGACCAAGTGGGCCGAGGCTAAAGCGACTCAAAAGAATGATGCCAAAACCACTGTTGCATTCTTATATGAGTATGTATTCACGAGATATGGACTGCCAATAGAGATTGTCAGTGATCGGGGAACTCATTTCCTCAATGAGGTAATAGAGTATTTTCTTAATGAGTTTATGGTCATCCATAACAAATCAGCTCCTTATCACCCACAAGCAAACGGACAAGCTGAGCATACGAATAAAATTCTTAGCTCGGTACTGACCAAAGTGGTTAGTTCAGGAAGAACAAACTGGGAAATGAATCTCCATGCTGCTTTATGGACTTATCAAGTTTCATTCAAAATAGCTCTAAATGCTACACCCTTTAACCTTGTTTATGGTCTTGATGCCATACTGCCAATAGAATTTCTATTGCCGACATTAAGGGTAGCACAAATTCTTGAGTGGACTGGACATGAATTGTCAGAAAGGCTTGAAGATTTGGAAAAGCTAGACGAGCAAAGGCTAACTACTGTAGCTCATATCTATGCACAAAAGCAAAAACAAAAATAGTTTTTTGATTCCCACTTAATCACAAAAATCTTCAGAAAAGGGGACTTAGTTCTAGTCTATTCCCTTAAGCAACACATTCCAAGTTTAAGAAAAAGGGAAACGGACCATTTATCATTGAGGATGTATTTCCAAGTGGAGCAGTAAAATTGTCCACCCTAGATGGTGAACCAATGGCTAATTGGATTAGTGGATGTCGTTTAAAGAAATACAATTTGCCACTAACCAATGATTTGCTAAAAAGAATGCATGCAGCCAAACAAAGGAAGATCAAACGATGCAGGTAATTGATGAAGCCCAAGAGGAAGCTAGGCTTCGGGTACTCGAGCATAAAGATGCTCTCAAGAATCAACAGATATTGATTCCCATCTTGAAACTAGATGATCGACAATGGGAATTACATAAAGATGCAGTTTCAACAGATGACGACTGGTTAGATGGAATGGATATGTGCATTAAAGTACAACTCAACAATCATAGCACCAATGCGTTGGTAGACACAGGAGCTAGAGTGAATGTAGCCAATTATTCCACATACAAGAAGGCAACAAGTCAAGCATTGACAGCAGGAATAGCGACAATCAAAGGATGCAACAAGAATCCAACTCCAACATTGGGAGTAGTAAACTTGAATGTGGTAGTACATGGATGTTCATGTCTGCATCAGTTTGTATGCTTGCCAGATGAACACATGAATGAGACGATGATTCTTGGAATTCCTTGGATGCATACATACAAAGCAATACAAGATTGGGATATGAATCAACTAAAGCTATCACCTAAAGATGGGCAACTCATAGTTCCAATTTCACCAAGCAAGGAGGAATGGAAAAGAAGCAATCAGCAGACCAATCCACGAAGCAAATCTTCTCCATCCCCTCGACAATCAAATGCTACAGGTAGCATGCAAGGAGTCAGGAAAATTTGGGTACCAAAGCACAGCTTAAGGAGAAACCAATTCAGATCTGGGTGCCTAAAACTTCCCCGAAGAAACAAAAGAAGGTTACAAGGATTCGAACACAGAATTGAGCATCTCCGAGCAAGGAACCTAACATGAAATGGGTTTGGAAGAAAAAGGAGCACTTACCTTCTCCACAAACCGCGAAACCAATCAAGTAGTGGCAAGTTAAGTCTCAACAGACTCCACCACACCATGCAACACCAAGCCGACCAAGCTACCAATGGAGAGAAAAAGCTTGACAACAGTCTAAAGTGCTACCAACAGCTCAAGCAATCAAAGTGCTAAAGCACCTTGATGGTACAATCAAACATAGAGCACAAAAGCTACAAGATTTGCTCTTTGGAAGACATAGCAGCAAACCTTGACATCAAAAACCCTTGAGTTAAATACTCAAGACCCAGCTCTTGCACAGCATATCGGTTTGAATTGCATTGATCTTCATATCATGGTAGAGATAATCACGGCTATGCATAGACACAATTGTTCAACCCATGCACGCAGTCGTCCCGGAGTACGCCACCTAGGAGGGGTGGAAGGGCACTAAGTACTAAGTAATTAAGGGCAATGTTTGAAGAGGGAGGAAAAAAGTTCCATGTTAACGTGTGATTTTTGCAAATTACCTAATAATACCCTTATGATTCATCATCAAGGGAAAATTCACTGATAATATCTTTTCGATGAGTGTAAATAGTGTATATACTATAAAAAAATCATAAAAAATAGTTCTTTTTTGGGTATTTTTCATCATTTTTGTTGATAAGGAGGCTTAAAAATGGAGAAATCCAACAAAAAACAATAAAGCTGTGTTTTTCAAGGGATTTTCTTAATTATTGGATTTTTACTATACTTTTTTAGAGCATTTTGCTATTTCTTTGATTTTTTCAAATAAATAGGTCAAAATTAATAACAAATAAAAGGAAAGCTCAGATGGAAAAATTGAAGACACGATGGTGATCAAAAGGACAAGACGGACAAGCACAAAAATTTTCAATGAAATCAGAAGACGGAAGCGGGAAGCCTAAATTAGGCGGCCAAGCCTTCTTTTGCAAAATTCTTGGAAAATGAGCTCCAGGAATCTGATCCGAGAAATTTTTGAGTTTAACATAGATTTCATGGTCTAGTAGGACTAACGGGGGAATCTGGGGAAATTTGGTTCGGGAAGTCCGGGTATAAATATCCATGGTAGGCTAAAACCACCTCATTTCCACTTGGAACCTTTGCAAAGAGAGATTTCGGCCTCTTTCGCGCGACATTTCCGGAGCCCAATATTGACATTTTTCGGCGCCGTCTCACACGAGACATGAGGGGTAAGTTCTTTACTCGATAATGATCGATTTTGTACGGCCGGTAGCTAGTCTAAAGCCTTAGAAAAAACCCTAGAAATCGAGCAGTGCACGAAGACCTACGACCTAAAACTGACCATAGCGGCCTGCCAGCTTGACCAAATCGGATGGGATTTGAACCATAGCATGCCCTAACATAATAGAACCTTTCTATACCATCAGATGACCATTCGACTGGGGTCAAGGGGGTGTCCAATAGAAAAGTTAGGTTTTTGGCAAATGCCAGAATTCCGATCTAACTCCACAGATGGCTTGCTACTGAGGTTCATATACAATGTATATGATTGGTTTGATGAAATCCATCAAGCAATGCCCTCGAAAAGCAGAAAACGGCTCAAAGGTTACAAAGCATCAAGTTCGACATACGAGGCCAAACTGACTCCAAATGAGCCAGAATTGGACGGGTAGCTTTACGACTATGTTACGGACAAGTCCAAAGCCTCAAAGTTGACCGACCAACCCAACAGACAGAGTAATCACAAAAAATGATGATTTCAGAGTTGATAGAGCACAAAGTGATGTCGGCAAGACCAAACTTGACCAAATTCAATTTAGGACTTGTATTAGGTGTATGAAACATGTCTAGGTCAAAATTAATGGGTTTTGCAAAGTTTTTGTCACTGTTGTAAATAATCACGATTATTTACTTTTGCATCAGTTTTGCTTGAAAATTGTCAAATTACCTCACCTATCATGTGTACACACCTACACACCTATTACATGCCAAAAATCAAGTATGAGCCAAAATGACCACCCATTACTTGTAAAATTGCCAAAAAAAATGCAAAGAAGTCTTTGCAAGCCAAATTTTGGATTATGGACAACTTTTTTTGATCCAAATCAACTGATATCTCATACCCAAGGTCTATACAATGCTTAGAACCAATTTGTACCAAAAAATGTCAATTTTGGAAGAAAAGTTAATAATCGTGATTATTTACTTTTTGGTCAAAATTGTGATGTTTTGATATTTTGCCATCATACATCCAAAGTACATGTTGTGATAAGCCCATTAGCCAACTTTGAATCAATTTGGAGTTCAAAATCTCCGATTTTCTTTATATCTACTCTTTCAGAGACCTAAAGCCAAGATCTGGTACCATTTTCAACCCGTGCATCCAAATGAGCCCATATTTCACTCAGAGCATGTATTTGGCATATACTTCAAGCCTATAAAGCCAAATTTGCAAAAAGTTGAAAATTTTCCTCAACTGTAAATAATCGCGATTATTTACTTTGGTTGAATTTTTTGTTTTGACCATACAGTTTTGTTCCTTGCATGATTTTATGCATCTTTGCCTTTTCAAAAATTGATTTGAAGCAATTTCGATCAGATTATCAGCATTTTAGTCTAAAGGGATAATCCAAAGAAAATTCGACAAATCTGCTAACTTTGCACTCTATTCACTGAACAGGAGCAATGCAAGCAGCGGAGAAGGCCAAGAAGAAGTTAAACCCAAAAAAGAAACTACAAGAACTGCCTGCGTATCAACTGGACCCCGAGTCAGTCAAAGCGGCAAAAGCATCCTATCTTTCTAAAGAATAGCTGGAGGACCACCACACCACGGTCTTCACTGGCAGATTCAAGTGTGAAGAAGGGCATTTGGTGGAGTTGCAGCCCCTGCCCAAAGAAGCCTATGATGTAGCTGCCAAGCCAGAAACCAAAGAGGCTAACCGCAGGTTAGGGCTCAGGCATTTCTACGAATAAGAGCCTTGCGGAGTGGACTTTCAGAAAGCTTATGAGCTTCTGTCCATAATCAAAGAAGACAGAACCACCCATATATTAGACACCCAAGGGAACAAGGTCGAGGTAGTAATCACAAAAGAAATAGTGGCAGAGGCACTCAAACTGCCCACTGAAGGAATGACCATGCGGGCAAGAGACAAGAAAACCGCAGGCACCATTACCAAGGAAACAGCCGCTGCTACATTTGCCGATCTCATCCACAAATAGGTGGAAGAGCCAGCCCATTTGTACCATCAATACTTCCATTTTCTGGCGAAAAGGCCACCAAGGTACATGACACCAAATCACGCCGTGGCCACCACCTTCACTCAGGTTCTTAAGTCAACAACAAGGCAGCATGTGGACCATGCGCACTACGTCTTGACAACCTTGAAGGGCACCAAGAAGGAGGGTAAAATAACATACTTGGGTGCGCCAGAAGTGTTGACAAGAATAGCCTATCATGCCATCGGCATGGCCGACAACCTACCGCCTGCCCCTGATCAGAATGCATGGATCTTGATAGCACAACCCTCTCCAAGAGCTACAAGATCAGGTAAAAGATATTTTAAATCAGGCGATGAATTAGATGACATCTCACCAAAGTGGCACAAGAGCAAGAGCTCTGACAATGAATAAAAGAGAGCTCGGAGGGAAGAGATGAAGAGGAAAGTTGTGGCTGCCCACCAAGAGGAGCCAGCTCAAAAACAAGCACGTTTTGAAAGAGAAAAATAGGCTTACCAGCGCAATAGGCAAGCACAAGGAAAAGACCCAAAAAAGTGGGTACCCACAAGATTGAAAGGACCTCGAACAAAGCATCATACAAGAAAAGAGGCAGATAATCCAAAAGATAGAAGCCCTAAAGCTAAAAGAGATAGAAGAAGCAGCAAAGAAAGCTGAGGAAACGGCTACTCAAGAGCAAAGCCAGGGATCTCCCAGACCCACCTCACCATCGCCGAAACAACAGGACCATCCCATGCCGAGCCCACCACCATCACCACCAGGCCAAGGTACCAATGAAGAAGCTAAGACTGAAAAAGAAAAAGATTCTGAATCCACCCAACGAACAGAGTCTACACAAAAAGCTGACCACACCGAAGGACATGAGGAAAAAGAAGTCGAGCCAGAACCACCCAACGAACAGAGTCTACACAAAAAGCTGACCACATCGAAGGACATGAGGAAAAGTCGAGCCAGAAACGGAGCAGGTAACAGAAGAAACTCAAAAGCAGGTGGAAGAAACTGATAAGGAAGTAGATACAGAAAAAGAGCATACCACTACACATGAGACGGAGCCCGAGCCAGAGAAGGCAGAAAGGCCAGCACTTGAAGAAACGGTAAGGGTTGAGACCACACCATGTACTTCCACTCAGTCAAAAACTGCCGAGGCATCAAAGCCTCAGGATGGCCAAGGAGAAGAAGAACCATCGACCTCTACAGAACCAGTAGCACTTACAACACAACAAGAAGAAATACATGAGGCTACAGGCACATCCCAACTAGCAAGATAGGAGGAGTGGCAGTCCAATGATGAAGTGATTTTACAAGTAAATGAGTATGCAAGGCAGATGCAAGATATGACAGAGAAACTCCGCTCGGTAGCTTTAAACCGCAACACAAAGGCCAAGGAATTAGAAATGGTCATCGACGCTCTTCAAGGAGAGCGAGAAGACAGGATGACAGTCATCACTGATCTCCAAAGGCAGGTGCAAGAGCTAAAGACAGAAGTGGAACAACATCAGATAGCCAGGGATAAACAACAAAAAGAAATGGAGGAGTTAGGTGACCTCCTCACTAAATTATCTGATGCCTGCAAGGTAAAAAATGAGCAGCTGGCAGAAGTCACGAATGAACTTCTTACGACCTCTCTGTCAGCTCAGAAAATTCAAATGCAGTTAGATGTAGCCAATGCTTCTCTGCAATATTCCGAACAGAAAATCAATGATCAGGTCATTTTCTTGTGGCAAATCATAGAAAATCCAGCCGTGGCCTTGATCAAGGGAACTGATGAAGTGTACAAGGCACTTGAAAAGAAAAACAAGGATTTAAAACTAGAATTAAAGCTCGAACAGTCACAACGAAGAGACCTGGCACTGATGTGGGTTCAAAGAGAGGAGGAGCTCCTAAAGGAGATAGCAGAACTCAAATGGATAAATCAACTCCTCAGAGATGGAAAGCCAGACATGCAGGAAGAGGCAGGTACTTCAGAGCCGCCCCAAATAGACATACCCTCGGTCTCATTTGCTGAGTTTGAGACGCAGTCCACAACAGAGCCGAGTGGTGATGAAGATTTTCAGGTCCACATCACAGACGAAGATACAGTGCCAATGGTCCAACTGTCAAAAGCTGAAGAAGACTCACTAAAGGAGAAGATCACCTTAGAGGTGGATGAGCAGTGGAAGGCCACTATGGATTGGAGTTGAGAGTTTTACAGTCTGTCAACGTCACTCAACTCACTCCCAATCAAATCAACGCTCAATGGCGCCAACTATCCCTGCCGTACCCTCTCATCAAGGTAGAACTTTTACAGGTAAAAGAAAGGCTGTACAAGGATATGCAAAGAAGATGGTGTAGATAAAGACCACCCAAAGTGGAGGTTAAGCTGGCTGAACAAGAATCCAAGATACTTGATTCTGTTCACAAGAGCACCTGCAGCCTTACAAAAAGATCCAACATTCTGTCATGTACCTAGAGTAAGGACATGGCAAGCGCATGAAGCACTACAGAAGAAGAGGCCAACTTGGCTCAAATTCCCCTGGATGCCAGCTCAAGAGAGAGGCCAAGCAACGGAGGAATACATGGTGAAAACCCTACCGGGCGCCATGTCATTCTTCAAGAGTTTGCCAGATCTCTCCTGTGCAATGCTATATAAGATCTGCAGGATGCTACTCACATGCATACAAGTTTTCAATGAACCTGAGCAGACAGGATCCCCATGGCTCTCATTCTTGGAAGGAAACAAAGGCTTATGTTACGATCTGAGTGGGCAACCTTCAGAAGAAATCCTTTACGGATTCTATGCTAGATGCATGTTCTTGCCCTCGCATAATATGTTAGCCTTTGAAGAAGCATTCTACACTGGATTCTTCACCTGG
Source organism: Adiantum capillus-veneris (assembly GCF_014529385.1). Classification (NCBI taxonomy): domain Eukaryota; kingdom Viridiplantae; phylum Streptophyta; class Polypodiopsida; order Polypodiales; family Pteridaceae; genus Adiantum; species Adiantum capillus-veneris. The sequence goes on along the minus strand of NC_140931.1, from coordinate 99,780,553 downwards.
TGAATGAAGATATTTGCACCGGTGATAAGCAACCTCACATCCAGGTTTATAGGCTACTCAGCAGTGGAACTGAAAAACCAAGTCACCATGCAATTTTTGCAAATGCTTGACAAAGAACGAAGAATCAGATACCAAAAGGTACTGGAAGCACTTAAAGACCGCCTCGCCCGCCGTCAACCCGAAGACTACTTCAGCCCATAAGGCTGTGTCAAGGGACGACACAGACGAGGAGGGGGGGATGTTAGTAGCAAGCTAATGTGGACACCATTTTTCGGAGTTCTCCTTGTAAAAAAAATATTATTTTGATAAATCGGGAATATTGTAACTCCTATTCTCTTGGTAAACTTTGTAATTAATGAGCCGAGGCTACAAGTTTCCAGATTGTATCAGCCAGTAAATTCCCAGCTTTGGTAGAACTCCAGATTATTAGTTTTGACCACTCAAAAACCTTGGCTAAGGTATAAAAACCAATTTTTGTAAGTTTTTTGTAAGTTTTTGGATAAGAAATACACATCGTGAGCTAACGGTGCTCACTTCTCTCCTTCTCGTGCTTCCTACTCCCTCTCCGGTTGTCACATTGCAAATGTGTTTGCTGCATTGCAACCGCAGGTAAGAGCTCTACGCATTGATGTAAGCCATTCACAGTATTTTGTAGCTTTTGGCGTCGCTGACCCGCACCCTAATTTCATCATAACTAGGAATTTACATGTTCAAATAAAAACCTAAGCATAGGCGGGGTATTGGGGCATCATTGCTAAGCATTTAGATGCATTCTTGGTCGAAAACGACTAGGTAAAAAATCCACTTCTGTTAATAATCGCGATTTTGAAACTTGACCTAAAGTGGGATTTGAAGCCATAGGCATGTGTACTTAGGTCTTATAAACTTGTCTTAAAAGTTTCGTTACGTTTGGATGTCATTTGATGCTGTAACAGATGTGATTTGCTTGCCGATGAGCGATTGGCTTTTGGTGATTTCCGTCACTTGAGTGTAGCTTGAGTTAGATGCGAGTTGTTAGTTGTTTTCCGAGAGATTGACAACCTCTTGTAGCCTCTATGCACTAGCCAAGTTAGCTTCGTCCCATGGCTTGACAAATTAATCGTGGTTCTCGCTAATACTGCAATAAGATAGGATGGTGAGGTTAGACATGCGTCCCAGAGAGAGAGAGAGAGAGAGAGAGAGAGAGAGAGAGAGAGAGAGAGAGAGAGAGAGAGAGAGATTGAGCATTGCAATGGCAAGGAAGTTGAGCGTGGCGGCGACATCTCCCTCTTCTTTGCGGCGACGAATTCTTCACGACAGTGAGGATGGAGTGGGGAGTGACACACCCTTGCTCTCTTTGAGCTTGATTGGTTAGCTTGGTTGTGTGCTTGCAGCCATCCATTGCTCGCACATGGTGCTCGGTAAGTCCCTAGCTCCAACACGTGCCATAGATGTGCACAACTCTCACCACTTCAATTGGCCTAGGTACCATAGCACTTGACATCCCCTACCTGGCTTGCCGCTTCTTCAAAATTTTCTTAGCCCGTCCTCTTGCCAACTCTACCGCCTCAACATACATCATAGGCCCGTCCACCTCAACCTTGTCTCGTACCTCCTTATGCAAGCAACCCAAGAATTTGCACAATTTTAAAAATTCAACACTTTGGGTAGCAGTTACCTCCATCAGCTGTCTCCAAAGGGCTTCGAATTCCCATTCAAATGTTCGAAAGTCTCCATCTAGACTTTGCTTTAGATCATCTAGCTTTCTCTTAACCTCATGTATTTGGATTGTTGGCACATACTGGTTCTAAAAGCCACTTCCAAAGCTTCACAATCCATATTTTCTCCTCACATAATCCATCAAACCATCGTTTTGCATTTCCACAAACCAGCATTGGAAAAATTTGTACCTCACCTTCTTCTCTTATCAGCCCGCTCTCTAACACAAACAGACCATAGTCTTGTAGCGAGATTTTTGCATCCTCAACCCTAGTGAAAATGGAAAAATCGGACCATGCCATCTCTAGCAAGACCTGTTCTTCAAACCTTGCACTTTTGACATCGCCAAATCTACCGCTTTGACCTCAAACGGGAGCATCAGTTTGGTCCTCAGTGGGGGAACCAAAAGATGGAGAGGGGGAATGGGGAACACGCTTGGAGCACAACAAAATGCCTCCCTATAGCCCAAGTTATACACATCACCTCAATCCACTAGAGTTCACCTTCAAAACTTGACACTATCCATAAGAGAACCACCATTTGCACACATCGCAACACACACCTACTCGGCAAGACCATCCCACAACATGACTTCACCCCGACAATTTGTTTCACCACTCCCAACACACACAACACCTCAATTTCATGCTCTTGATGCCACACAATGGTCCGCGGGTATACACCTACAATGAAACCAACACACCCACAAGTCAAAGAAAAAGAGAGGGGTAGGGGGATACCGACACACGAAAGGGGGAATTGGAATTGTCTTGATACACACAAATTGCTTACAACCAAAGCACCACCAAAATGGAAAGCTCTCACCACAAAACACAGCCCCTTGGGCTTAGCTTGGCTCTTGCAAAAGCTTGCCTGCAAAAAAACCTCCTTGATCTGCCAAAAGACCCTTGTTGGCCCTAGCAAAAGACCTTGAAAATGGCTAAAAAATGGGGTTTTATAGAGCTTCATCGGCCCTTTTTAGTAAGTCAAGGACCACCGAACAAGTGTCCCCATCAATTTGGAAACATTGCATGTGAACTACCCTTGGAAAGCCTTACCGGCAATGGCTTCACTTCCTCTTTCTCTCTCTCTCTCTCTCTCTCTCTCTCTCTCTCTCTCTCTCTCTCTCTCTCTCTCTCTCTCTCTCTCTCTCTCTGCCTCAGCACCCTGTGGGAAGGACCCCCTACATAGCACTAGCGCTAGTGGGAAGGTCCCCTCCCTCTTTGTTCTCAGAAATTTGGGCCGGAGCGTGGGACACTACCCTACGAAGGCCACCATATCAGCATGTCGATGTAGCACCGCCATCCAATGGAGGCGACCACCGTGCCACCGACTATGTCACGCGAGCGCCTGACAGGGCTGCGCCTGTCCGTGAATGCCGCAAGGAGCACCTCATCGACACCTTTGATGCTCGCTAGCCATGTAGGGTAGCACTCTCCCTCTCTCTCACTTGATTCCATTAAGAGGTTCACACCCTTGCCCATATACCCCAACCTGCAGGCTCCTCACACCATATGTGTTAGGAAATTGGACGTAGCTACGTAGATGAATGAGTAGTTTAGTTAATGGAGAAAGACAAATTATTACACACGAGAGATTATAGAGTAGAAAGAGAGAGAGAGAGCACCCACGATATACGTGGTTTACCCAATGTGGGCTACATCCACGGGAAAGAAGCCACTCAATGGCTTTAGTACTTCAAGCAAGAAGTAGATTACAAAGGGATTATACCCTTAATAGAGACCTCGCCTATCTTCACTCTCACCACTTCACACCCACCTTGTTGTATCACTTCACACACCAAAATGTGTGTAGAAATGGCCTCCTTTTATAGGCCAAAAGAGTTGTCCTCTCTCATGAGAGGCAGTCATGTGTAGCCGCCCTTGTGTAGACAAGCCCAAATAGACTCTCGAATCCGCCCATGTGTGGCCGTGCTTGAGAAGACAAGTCCGCCTTTGAAATCGGTCATGGGCCACTGGCTATTGACTACCACCAAACCGGCCAAACGACCGGCCGTTTTTCGATCGTCGTCTGGTCATAATATTCCCATCGAAAAGGAATATTTTGGTGAAGCCAGTCTCGAGCTTTCTGAAGGTTGGCCTTGAAATTTTTGGTCTTCGGCAAGTGATTTTTCTTCATGCACGATGGCTTCTTCAGCATTCCTTTGGCACGCATATGCCCAAGCCGGGAGTGCCACACCGCATTGTTGACTTTTGTAGTTGTTGCACAAGCTAATGATTGCGAGCTAACTGTACACAAGTAAAGTGTACTGACCTTATCTCCTTTGGCAACCACAAAAGATCCCTTTGAGATATTCCATCGTTTGTTTCTGAATGCAATGTTGTGACCTTCATTGTCCACTTGTCCTGTAGAGATCAAATTCTTGCAAAAAGAAGGAACATGCCAAACATCTTTAAGCTTCCATTCATTTTCTTCAGCAGTTTTGACACAAATTGTACCTTTGCCAACAATTTCACAAGCTTCATCATCTCTAAAGTATACATACCCAAAATTACCTTTGTATACTCTGGGAAATGTTGCTTGTGTGGTGTCATATGGAATGAAGCCCCATAATCTACTTCCAGGAATTAGACACATTGTCTAATGAGAGAATTAGAGTATCTTGCTCTACTTTACCTGCCACATTGGCCTCCGATGTTGGCTTGTTGTCTTGAGACTTTGACTCCTTCTTCTTGGACTAGTAATCCTTCTTGATGTGGCCCTTCTTGCCGCAGTCCAACATTCAAGAACTGACTTTGTGCATGACTTGCTGTTGGGGGTCCCATTGTTGCATAGCTCCAATGATCAACAAAATTATCAATCTAGAGGGATGAGCTACCCAGCTAGGACATGGAAACACTCACACTATTAGTGAGCTAATCATGGCAACACAAATGGTTGACTCTACAAGGTGAGCTTCTCGGCCTATGGAGAAGCTAAGCCACAATGATGGGCAATCTCCACATCCACTTCTCTTCACCTTTGATCAACCCAATCACACACACTAATGATTGCAAGATGCACACAACACTAATCCTATGATGCAACACACTAATCGCAAGTACACACACATAGATCGATCGAGCACCACACTCCAATCAAACCTACATGCACACACAAGCAAGAGAGGGCAATCACACAAGATTAGAGTGGGATTAACCACTAATTAGTTAAGATCAAGCAATCAAAGCATCATAGGCAATCATAAAAAGCATGAGAGAGACATAGTGAAAGAGAATTAAGCATTGATTAGTGTTAACCAAGTCACATGAGCAAGGAGAAGCTCAAGGACTCCATAGCCACACACCTCAAGAGCTCTCAAGAAAGGAGCTTGAGAACCCTAATTTCTTTTACACACTTCCTTATATACCTAGGGTAAAAATATGCAATATCCGGGCACCCAAGGCCTTTAGGGCTCCACCACTTACCCCATCTTCTACCTAGGCACACTAACTAACCTGTTCTTTATAGCTTGAAACTCCCATTGAGCCCATAACACATTAAAATATTACAATGGCTTGAAATAAGTTGGGAATTTATATTTTATGACCATTTTAAGAAAATGTGAAAAATGTGTAACTCCAATATTTACTGCTTCTTTGTATTCATCCTTGATGTGCATTGGTACGTCTTCGGTCTTTAGCAGCTCTTGTTAACTGACATTGACTTAGTTAACATTTCCCCCTTCCGATTTTAGTGCCTGTCCTCCGGCAAAGTGTCCGTGGAGGCTGTGGAAGGTTTTTGATTGGTTATGATGGGCTGATCATGTTTATTTGTCCTTGTTGATGATGTTCAATTTGTTCCAGCATCTTGATTGGTTATGATGGGCTGATCATGTTATTTGTCCTTGTTGATGATGTTCAATCTGTTCCAGCATCTTGATTGGTATGAATATATGTCTGATGTGAGAGATGATGTTGCATTTGTCCATTGTAATAGCATAATGATGAGGCTGCTGTTTATTTATGAAAAGTATGTACAAGAGAAGTAGAATGGTGAGGTTCTAAATTAGGGTCTAATACTTGGATAACCAAAAAGAAGAAACCAAGTGGAAAAAAAGTGCCTTTGGGATACATGCATTATTGGACTACTTATTAGCATGGGAAATATTAATAAAGTACTCAACGGGTTATTTGTTGCTGATAGATATGGAATTAAAAAGGCAGCAAATATGTGAGGGTAACATGATGGACATGGGTTTGCCTGTTGTAGTCCACTCAAGGTGCACAGGTGAAAGCAAAAAGAGTGTCTAATGCATATTTTTAATAATGGGACATCCTATTTATGTGTCTAATGCACTGTGCGTGAGTGTTGAACTCTACGGCACTCCACCAATTATAAGTTAATAGACTTTGACTCTTATGCTCATCTCATCCAACATGAGCAACACGACTTAGATATGATCAACTCTTCAAGCTTGAGTGTAAGCCTAATAACTATGACTCTTCGTACAGAGTTTAAGAAGACTTGAAGCTTTGGGACTAATGCTTTGCTCATTTTATGGCTCAGAATCCTGACTCTGACAATGCCAAAGAGTGTTTTTTGCACCCTAGCGACTTGACTTTTTACATTCTTGTGCTTACTACAAACCAAGTTGGCATTGAAGGTTTCTTTTGCCATACTTGTTTTATCATCTTTAAATCTGTAATCATGTTGGTTGGATTGTCCTTCTTTGACTTTGAATACTCCATTATTTGTTTGATTCTCCAATAAGGCTTGTTGATAGGAGTCTTTGATGTTGTTGTAGGCCTTTGTTCACTATCGGCATTTGGCTTTTGACTAGTAGCATTGGAAGACTTAGGAATCCGAATCTTTTGAGGACCTTTGTAACTCCTTTGTTGACTTTGTTAAGCTCCAGGTCTTGTTGAGTTTTTTAGATCTTCATGTAGGTCTGGTGTAGTTGCATTTATCTTGTGGTTGACTGGTAGCCAAAACTTTGTATACCCCGTGTAAAATCCATGTCTTAGAGGAAGATCCTTTGAGATCCGTCTCTGTTCTATATCTTCTTGTGAGTTGTGGTTGACTTTAGCATCTTTTGATGTTGTTCTGTTGTACCTGCTTCTTAGGTATCCTAGGATATTGTCGAAGTTAATACCTTGTGGGCCTTCTTTTTTGGGAGGGACTTGATGTTACTTCATATGCTCTAACCTGCGAATGTGGCACCCATATTTGTCTGTTACCTCTATAGTACTCCTGTTCTTTTCAGCTCCCTTGTGATGCTATCCATCCCATGTGTTTGTCTTTCTGTGTTGATTTCCTGTCTTTAATCCAAACGGGATCATTGACTTTAACTAAAGTGCTTGAAACAAACACTTTCTTGACCTTCTTTTATTTCTTGAGTACTTTGGTTGATATACTGTTGCTTTTTTGGGTGTCTCCGTAAAGGTTTTAGTTGGGTCAGCAATTGACTTGAAATTTTGAAATCTTGACTTGCTTGAAGAAACTGATCCATGAGGGTTGTTTGATGTAGAGGCATACGATGTCACACCTTCCTTGCTAGTCGGTGGAAGTTCCACTTTAGCTTTACCTTTTTCTGTAAGATTTATCTTTGATTCTTGTGACTTTTGCAACTCTGAATCTAGCATTAACAGTACTTGTAAATGTCGTTGGCTACCTCTTGGAGAAGAGAGTATTAGCATTGTATCTTCTTTGTAGGCCTTGTGTTGATCTAACCAACTGATGTCCAAGGATGATATATGCATGCATGTCTTTTGAAGGCTTCACCTGAAACTTTACCTGCTCTTCATGATTTTGGTTGCTAAGGGTAGCAACCATTTCTTTTTTACTTGTAGCCTTACCCATGATTTCTCTATTATCTGGCTTGCCTTGAGTAATCTCTACAATGCTATGAATGTTGTCTGCAACCATATTGCACTTTGCTTCTTTATCTAGTAGAGCATTGCATCTAACACTTGCTCCTTTTGTACTGCTGAGAACTACATCTATTCTCATTGGAGGTTCTATTGAAGATCTTTGGTCATGGTTGTTAAGTATGGAGCTTGATTTAACCCTTGTAATATTTTTTGTGGTAAAAATGCACATTTGTAAGGCACCATTATGAGGAGAAGCCATCGTGCGTCAAGAGAAATCACTCACCGAAAATCAAAATCACTCGTTAGAAACCAAAATTTTCACGGCCAATCTCGAGCCCCTTCGCTGGAATATTCCTTTTTGCCGGAATATTATGGCCGGACGACGGCCGAAAAGTGGTCGAAAAATGACCGATCGGTTGGCCGGTAATCAATGGCCAACGGCCAAATTCAAAAGCTAATTTGTCTTCTTAAGGGTAGCCACACATAGGTGGATTGGAGGGTCCGATTTGGTTTGGCATCTGTAAACCTTCTGCATAGTTTCCTATGTATCTCCTTGAAACATGACAAATTATTGCCCAAGTTAAGCTATAGATAGCATTATCTTTGCCCTGATATTGTCTATCCCATGGGTCTCCTATGATATAAGCTTATGTGGTTTGAGGACCCAAGGCATCATAGATGCTAGACTCCCGTCTATATCTACAATTGTTTTGGTCAGAGTATATGCTCGTTGGGTTACAACATCGATGCTTGATTTTTGATGGAGGAGAGTTTGGCTCTGAACAGATTTCTGGGTTCACTCGGTTTATATCCTTCATCTCTAAAGAGGATGGGCTATAATAGATTCTTTCCTCTAAAATGAACCATCCTTTCTGATCTATCACTGAACGTACTTCTATGAGCTGGTATGTGGGCCGTTCAAACACTGGTTGATCCTTTTTGTACAGTTTCCCTTTTTGGTCTACATAGTGTGCATATGGATTATGTGTACCATACAAAGCTAACATCATTCTGTTTGATGTGTCCCCTAGAATCGTGAATGGTTGCACACTTATGGCAGTGGATGTAGAATCATTTGCAAACTTAACAATCTTTCAACATTCGATGATATCTAGACATCTTGACCAAATTCATGCAAGAATTTGTTGTTCAAAGAATCAATTTTAAGCTTTTCAGGTACCTCTACATCTTTATGTTGACTTTGAACTTGTAATGTTTTTACTGGTGCTTCTAACGGTAATGCAAAAACATCTGATTACATTAAAAGTGATGAGTTAGATGCACTTACATCGAGATTCGCATTTTCAATTTTCTCTATACATTGGTTGGCAGTTGTTGTTTGGATTCCTTGGACAATCTTTAAAAAATATGTCCATCTTTTCATCCACAATCTGAGCAATACGCAATGACTCATGGTATCTCATTTGGTTTTGTCATGTCAAGCTCTAGCTAAGAAGTTTCTGCTTCTATGCTTGCCAAGTTGTCAATATCATCTTTTAAAACATTGAGCATCAAGGTGTAAATTGCTCCGTCTTGACCTTTATACCGTCTTTGGCTCGGTTCTCCAATTAGACTGGCTTCTATTGGTTGGTTTTTTGGATCTCCCATTTTTGCTTCTCGACTATACATCTAACCACTGTAATCCATGTATAATGACCCTGATTACATATGCACCAACTATATGTTTTGCTGGCTTGTGCAGATTTCCATTTGGGTTGACTTTTTGAACTTCTATCTGCATGCTTGATTTAGTGCACACACACTTGCAATTGACCGTTCAAGCATGTTATTAACTCAATTAGGCACCCAATTAGCAATGTACAATCACCAATCAACAATTGAACTTGTCAATTTCATACGCCACCAGATCTTGAAAATTTTGGCATTATGACGGCATGAAAACGAACAATCCAAAAATTTCATAGCATCAACATTGCATTGCAACAACATAGCATTGACATTACATTGCATCTTGGTGGAGTCTTTACACAATTCTACACATCTTTAGATTCTAAGGAGGTTGAAAATACCACCTTGATTACCTTTCCATTGAAGATCGATTGAACGGTTGAAAGCTCCAATCTTTCATAGCAAATTAGTGTGTAAGTTAGCAAAAATTAGTGAAATTAGCAAGGGGTTAGTGTGAAACTAGAGTGTGTAAGCACACCATTGGAAAGATACGGTGACAAATTAGGGAATAATGAACACATTGTTTCATGCACACACATCCAAAATCCACTAAAACATAAACACACAAGTAAAATTAGTAAAGAAATTAGTGAGGAAACACATCCGATTATGCCACAATTACACTAGCGTAGCCCATCGTCCCCGGCAAAGGTGCCAAATGTTGGGAGTCTCATTGTTGCATAGCTCCAATGACCAACAAAATTATCAATCTGGAGGGATGAGCGACCCGGCTAGGGCATGGAAACACTCACACCATAAGTGAGCTAATCATGGCAACACAAATGGTTGACTCTACCAGGTGAGCTTCTCGGCCTATGGAGGAGCTAAGCCACAATGATGGGCAATCTCCACATCCACTTCTCTTCACCTCTGATCAATCCAATCACACACACTAATGATTGCAAGATGCACACAACACTAATCCTATCATGCAATACACTAATCGCAAGCACGCACACATAGATCTATCGAGCACCACACTCCAATCAAACCTACATGCACACACAAGCAAGGGAAGGCAATCACACAAGATTAGAGTGGGATTAACCACTAATTAGTTAAGATCTAGCGATCAAAGCATTATAGGCAATCATACAAAGCATGAGAGAGGCATAATGAAAGAGAATTAAGCATTGATTAGTGTTAACCAAGTCACATGAGCAAGGAGTATCTCAAGGACTCCATAGCCACACACCTCAAGATCTCTTACCAAAGAGTGCTCTCAACAAAGGAGCTTGAGAACCCTAATTTCTTTTACACACTGCCTTATATACCTAGGGTAAAAATATGCAATATCCGGGCACCCAAGGCCTTTAGGGCTCCACCACTTACTCAATTTGCTACCTAGGAACACTAACTGACCTATTCTTTATAGCTTGAAACTCCCATTAAACCCGTAACACATTAAAATATTACAATGGCTTGAAATAAATTGGGACTTTATATTATATGACCATTTTAAGAAATTGTGGAAAATGTGTAACTCCAATCTTTACTGCTTCTTTGTATTCATCCTCGATGTGCATTGATATGTCTTCGGTCTTCATCAGCTCTTGTTAACTGACATTGACTCAGTTAACATTCCCCCCTTCCGATTTAAGTGCTTGTCCTTCTCGGGCACTGTTGAAAAGAAAAGTGCCATTGGGCTACATGCATTATTGGACTACTTATTAGCATGGAAAATATTAATAAAGTACTCAAGGGATAATTTGTTGCTGATAGATATGGAATTAAAAAAGAAGCAAATATGAAAGGGTAACATGATGGACATGGGTTTGCCTGTTGTAGTGCACGCAAGGTGCACAGGTGAAAGCAAAAAGAATGTCTAATGCATATTTTTAATAATGGGACATCCTATTTATGTGTCTAATGCACTGTGCGTGAGTGTTGAACTCTACGGCACTCCACCAATTATAAGTTAATAGACTTTGACTCTTATGCTCATCTCATCCTGCATGAGCAACACGACTTAGATATGATCAATTCTTCAAGCTTGAGCGTAAGCCTAATAACTATGATTCTTCGCACAGAGTTTAATATGACTTGAAGCTTTGTGACTAATGCTTTGCTCATTTTATGGCTCAACAGCCGCGACTCTGACAATGCCAAAGAGTTTTTTTTGCACCCTAGCGACTTGACTTTTTACATTTTTGTGCTTACTACAAACATTTCTTCACGTAAAAGTAAGCTTGAATCCTCAAAAAGAGGATTAGTGAAGGACCAAGTTGGCATTGAAGGTTTCTTTTGCCATACCTATTTTATCATCTTTGAATGTGCATTCATGTTGGTTGGGTTGTCCTTCTTTGACTTTGAAGACTCCATTATTTGTTTGATTCTCCAATTAGGCTTGTTGATAGGAGTCTTTGATGTTGTTGTATTGGCTTTTGACTAGTAGCATTGGAAGACTTAGGAATCCGAATCTTTTGAGGACCTTTGTAACTCCTTTGTTGACTTTGTTAAGCTCCAGGTCTTGTTGAGTTTTTTAGATCTTCATGTAGGTCTGGTGTAGTTGCATTTGGCTTGTGGTTGACTGGTAGCCAAAACTTTGTATACCTTGTGTAAAATCCTTGTCTTAGAGGAAGATCCTTTGAGATCCGTCTCTGTTCTATATCTTCTTGTGAGTTGTGGTTGACTTTAGCATCTTTCAATGTTGTTTTGTTGTACCTGCTTCTCAGGTATCCTAGGATATTGTGGAAGTTGATACCTTGTGGGCCTTCTTTTTTGGGAGGGACTTGATGTTACTTCATATGCTCTAACCTGCGATTTTGGCACCCATATTTGTCTGTTACCTCTATAGTACTCCTGTTCTTTTAAGCTCCCTTGTGATGCTATCCATCCCATGTGTTTGTCTTTCTGTGTTGATTTCCTGTCTTTAGTCCAAACAGGATCATTGATTCTAACTAAAGTGCTTGAAACAAACACTTTCTTGACCTTCTTTGATTTCTTGAGTACTTTGGTTAATATACCATTGCTTTTTTGGGTGTCTACTTAAAGGTTTTAGTTGGGTCAGCAATTGACTTGAAATTTTGAAAGCCTGACTTGCTTGAAGAAACTGATCCATGAGTGTTCTTTGATGTAGAGGCATACGATGTCAAACCTTCCTTGCTAGTCTGTGGAAGTTCCACTTTAGCTTTACCTTTGTCTGCAAGATTTATCTTTGATTCTTGTGACTTCTGCAACTCTGAATCTAGCATTAACAGTACTTGTAAATGTTGTTGGCTACCTCTTGGAGAAGAGAGTATTAGCATTGTATCTTCTTTGTAGGCCTTGTGTTGATCTAACCAACTGATGTCCAAGGATGATATCTGCATGCATGTCTTTTGAAGCCTTCACCTGAAACTTTACCTGCTCTTCATGATTTTGGTTGCTAAGGGTAGCAACCATTTATTTTTTACTTGTAGCCTTACCCATGATTTCTCTATTATCTGGCTTGACTTTAGTAATCTCTACAATGCTCTGAATGTTGTCTGCAACCATATTGCACTTTGCTTCTTTATCTAGTAGAGCAATGCATCTGACACTTGCTCCTTTTGTACTGCTGAGAACTACAACTATTCTCATTGGAGGTTCTATTGAAGATCTTTGGTCATGGTTGTTAAGTATGGAGCTTGATTTAACCCTTGTAATATTTTTTGTGGTAAAAATGCACATTTGTAAGGCCACCATTATGAGGAGAAGCCATCGTGCGTGAAGAGAAATCACTCACCAAAAACCACAAACACTCGTCAGAAACCAAAATTTTCACGGCCAGTCTCGAGCCTCTTCACTGGAATATTCCGTTTTGCCACAATATTATGGCCGAGAACCGCGGCCGAAAAGTGGTCAAAAAAAGACTAGTCGGTTGGCCGGTAGTCAATGGCTGGTGGTTGATGGTCGGAAGTCAATGGCCGGTGGCCGAATTCAAAAGCTGATTTGTCTTCTTAAGGGTAGCCACACATGGGTGGATTGGAGGGTCCGATTATGTTTGGCATCTGTAAACCTTCTGCATAGTTTCCTATGTATCTCCTTGAAACATGACAAATTATTGCCCAAGTTAAGCTATAGATAGCATTATCTTTGCCCTGATATTGTCTATCCCATGGGTCTCCTATGATATGAGCTTATGTGGTTTCAGGACCCAAGGCATCATAGATGCTAGACTCCTTTCTATATCTACAACTGTTTTGGTCAAAGTATATGCTCCTTGGGTTACAACATCGATGCTTGATTTTTGATGGAGGAGAGTTTGGCTTTGAACAGATTTCTGGGTTCACTCAGTTTATATCCTTCAACTCTAAAGAGGATGGGCTATAATAGATTCTTTCCTCTAAAATGAACCATCTTTTCTGATCTATCACTGGACGTACTTCTATGAGCTGGTATGTGGGCCGTTCAAACACTGGTTGATCCTTTTTGTACAGTTTTCCTTTTTGGTCTACATAGTGTGCATATGGATTATGTGTACCATACAAAGCTAACATCATTCTGTTTGATGTTTCCCCTAGACTCGTGAATGATTGCACACTTGTGGCAGTGGATGTAGAATCATTTGCAAACCTAACAATCTTTTCAACATTTGCTGATATCTAGACATCTTGACCAAATTCATGCAAGAATTTGTTGTTCAAAGAATCAATTTTAAGCTTTTCAAGTGCCTCTACATCTTTATGCTGACTTTGAACTTGCAATGTCTTTATTGGTGCTTCTAACAGTAATGTAAAAACATCTGATTGCATTAAAAGTGACGAGTTAGATGCACTTACATCGAGATTCGCATTTTCAATTTTCTCTATACCTTGGTTGGCAGTTGTTGTTTGGATTCCTTGGACAATCTTCAAAAAAAATGTCCATCTTTTCATCCACAATGTGAGCAATACGCCATGACTCGTGGTATCTCATTTGGTTTTGTCATGTCAAGCTCTAGCTAAGAAGTTTCTGCTTCTATGCTTGCCAAGTTGTCAATATCATCTTTTAAAACATTGAGCATCAAGGTGTAAATTGCTCCGTCTTGACCTTTATACTGTCTTTGGCTTGGTTCTCCAATTAAACTGGCTTCTATTGGTTGATTTTTCGGATCTCCCATTTTTGCTTCTCGACTATACATCTAACCACTATAATCCATGTATAATGACCCTGATTGCATATGCACCAACTATATGTTTTGCTGGCTTGTGCAAATTTCCATTTGGGTTGACTTTTTGAACTTCTATCTGCACGCTTGATTTAGTGCACACACACTTGCAATTGACCATTCAAGCATGCGATTAACTCAATTAGGCACCCAATTAGCAATGTACAATCACCAATCAGCAATTGAACTTGTCAATTTCATATGCCACCAGATCTTGAAAATTTTGGCATTACGATGGCATGAAAACGAACAATCCAAAAATTTCATAGCATCATAGCATCAATATTGCATTGCAACAACATAGCATTGACATTACATTGCATCTTGGTGGAGTCTCTACACAAGTCTACACATCTTTAGATTATAGGGAGGTTGAAAATACCACCTTGATTACCTTTCCATTGAAGATCGATTGAACGGTTGAAAGCTCCAATCTTTCATAACAAATTAGTGTGTAAGTTAGCAAAAATTAGTGAAATTAGCAAGGGGTTAGTGTGAAATTAGAGTGTGTAAGTACACCATTGGCAAGATACGATGACAAATTAGGGAATAATGAACACATTGTTTCATGCACACACATCCAAAATCCACAAAAACATAAACACACAAGTAAACTTAGTAAAGAAATCAGTGAGGAAACACATCCAATTATGCCACAATTACACTAGCGTAAGCCATCATCCCCGGCAAAGGTGCCAAATGTTGGGAGTCTCATTGTTGCATAGCTCCAATGACCAACAAAATTATAAATCTGGAGGGATGAGCTACCCGGCTAGGGCATGGAAACACTCACACCATTAGTGAGCTAATCATGGCAACACAAATGGTTGACTCTACCAGGTGAGCTTCTCGTCCTATGGAGGAGCTAAGCCACAATGATGGGCAATCTCCACATCCACTTCTCTTCACCTCTGATCAACCTAATCACACACACTAATGATTGCAAGACACACACAACACTAATCCTATCGTGCAACTTACTAATCACAAGCACACACACAGAGATCTATCGAGCACCACACTCCAATCAAACCTACATGCACACACAAGCAAGAGAGGGAAATCACACAAGATTAGAGTGGGATTAACCACTAATTAGTTAAGATCTAGCAATCAAAGCATCATAGGCAATCATAAAAAGCATGAGAAAGGCATAGTGAAAGAGAATTAAGCATTGATTAGTGTTAACCAAGGCACATGAGCAAGGAGAAGCTCAAGGACTTCATAGCCACACACCTCAAGAGCTCTCACCAAAGAGTGCTCTCAACAAAGGAGCTTGAGAACCCTAATTTCTTTTACACATTGCCTTATATACCTAGGGTAAAAATATGCAATGTCCGGGCGCCCAAGGCGTTTAGGGCTCTACCACTTATTCAATCTGCTACTTAGGCACACTAACTGACTTGTTCTTTATAGAAACTCCCATTGAACCCGTAACACATTAAAATATTACAATGGCTTGAAATAAATTGGGAATTTATATTATATGACCATTTTGGGAAAATGTGGTAATATTGTAACTCCAATCTTTACTGCTTCTTTGTATTCATCCTCGATGTGCATTCGTATGTCTTCGGTCTTTAGCAGCTCCTATTAACTGACATTGACTTAAGTTAACACTTGCTCCGTTTTGAGCGATCACAATGCTTTTGGTTTTTAAACCTCTCCTTAGGCCTTCCTCTTGTTTCCATTGACAATGCAGCACTTGATGATTCTCCTATGCTTCTCCTTCGCATATCCTTGATTAGGAGAACACCCACAACATCATCAAACTTAAGAGTATTTGTGCCAGAGATAGAATTACTTACAATCATCACAAAGCTGTTCCAACTAACCAGAAGAGACGATAGTATAAGGAGAGCTCGCACTTCATTATCAAAATTTATTTTCAGAGATGGAGATTGGCTTATGTTGGTGTTAAAGTTATTTAGGTGTTCTGCAACTGAGCCATTCTCTGCTATCTTTAGATCGAACAAGCTCTTCATGAGAAATACCTTATTGGATGCCGATGTTTTCTCGTAGAGGCTGTCAAGTGACTTCATTAAGTTCGATGTGGGCTTCATCTCCGAAGCATTGAAGGACATCGTTGACGCCAAGCTTAACCAAATTGTTCCCAATGCCTTTCGATCAAGGAAAATCCATGCTTCATTTGCCATCATTGCGGGCTTCTTTTGCAAGACTACCTAGTGGTCCTTCTGGTAGAAATAGTATTGAATCTGCATCTTCCAATGTTGGTAATTTTTGTTGTCGGACTTTTGGATCTTGAGCTTCCCTTCCTTTGCCATTACTCCCACTCAATTCAAGGAATCCTTTCCTTGAGATACTTTAGCTACGAGCAAACCTTGCTCTGATACCAATTGTTAGGAAATAGGACGTAGCTAAGTAGATGAATGAGTAGTTTACTTAATGGAGAGTGACAAATTATCACACACAAGAGATTATAGAGTAGAAAGAGAGATAGAGAGAGAGAGAGAGAGCACACATGATATACATGGTTTACCCAATGTGGGCTACATCCACGGGAAAGCAACCACTCAATGGCTTTAGCACTTCAAACAAGAAGTAGATTTCAAAGGGATTATACCCTTGATAGAGCTCCCACCTTGGTTCACTTTCACCACCTCACACCCACCTTGTTGCATCAACTTCACACACCAAAATGTGTGTAGCAATGGCCTCCTTTTATAGGCCAAAATGGCTGCCCTCTCTCATGAGAGGCAACCGTGTGTAGCTGCCCTTGTGTAGACAAGTCCAAATGGACTCTCCAATCTGCCCATGTGTGGCCGCCCTTGAGAAGACAAGTTGCTTTTGAAATCAGCCACTGGCCATTGACTTTCGACTACTGGCCACCGGCCATTGACTACCACCAACCAGCCAAAAGACCGGTCATGTTTTGACCACTTTTTGACTGCCATCCTTGACTGCCATCCGGCCATAATATTCTGGCGAAGCCAGGCTCGAAACTGACAGTGAAAATTTTGGTTTTCGACAAGTGATTTTTCTTTACACAGGATGGCTTCTCCTCATAATTGTGGCCTTACAAATGTGCGTTTTTAATCCAAAAAATTACAAGGGGTAAATCAGGCTCCATACTTAACAATATATGGGATATTACAAATGCCATGTGGCACGCCGTGTGCAATAGGCCTCCAAGGCACTCCAAAATTCACTCCACAAGCCCGGGACTTCCGATCTGTTGAATCTCACCAAGAGACCAGCTCCCAACTTCAAATTGTACAAACCCCACCGCATTTTGGCTTTGGCGTGCCCTCAAACCAACTACCCAAGGACTACAAAAAAATATTGAGCATTGCACTGCCATCCTCAGGTACCAACTTGGCGTGCCCTCAAACCAAATACCCAAGGACTACAAAAAAATATTGAGCATTGCACTGCCATCCTCAGGTACCAACTTGAACGGGCCATAACTTCACACTTCGTACGTTGATGGGTGAGCAGTCTCTTCCTACAAGATCCATATAGTGCATAATACCCCTCCAAACCTTGTTGGGATCCAGAAACACCATGATGGCACATTCTCCAAAGCTGTCAAACCAGTTCAAAATCGGTCCCCGACAAAGCTTCATCTGGCCATAACTTGACATCTAGGACTCCGATTGTCAATTTGAAAAGATCGACATGCTCCACAATTCAATCTCTATGCATCTGTGGCTTTACACCGGATTTGACCACCTGTCCTCATTTGCCATGTCCGCTTGAGATTCGCAATGCACTCCAACTTCAAAGCACCATATCTAATACACCGTGGCTTCATTTGATGAGTTGTCTTGACCAGATCCCTCAGCACTTCAAGCTCTATATTTCCAAGCAAAAAACTACACCTCAAATCATTTTTGCTTGCCATCCAAACTGGCCCTTTATGAGCCCTTTTTGGCCTACAAAACCACATTAGTCATACACTCCAGTTGTTGCATGCATGCCCAGGATCTTTGTATCTACTCCAACCCTTTGCCATGCACCTGCTAGCATACAACATCCTACTTGTGCCATCTTTTATGGTTGACCAACTTTGGCTGCTCCAACATGTAAGAATGACCAGTTCGTAGTAGGAATGCCAACTAAGAATACCTATAGCTATGTAGACATGTGACTCCGACAAACCAATACAACTAGTAACTTGTGAGAGTCAATGGCTAAGCATCACAAAATGAGACCACAATATGTATACATCAAGATCTATGCATACAATGCACCAAGAAATCAAGGAGTAACTATCAAGACTATACTCTCTAATAATGATATGAGGAGATGCTATGGGAGAAACGCTGATGTTGTGTTGATGTCGATATTGATACGAGGATGAAGTCAATACAAAAGTGTTGAAGGAGATCCAATGTGCTCTCTCTCCCTCCCTCGCTCTATGCCGAGGTCATCAAGGCCGTGAAGATGAGGGAAAATGGCGAAGAATCTCGATGCTGAAGAAGGTCCACCTAAAATTGAAATTCAAGGTGTGTGTGTGTGTGTGTGTGTGTTTCTTGCGTAGAGCCTTGCTTTGCACACACCCTCTCTTTCCATGATGCTGAGAGGGACTAGCCAAGGGTTTTCCTCTCTCTTCTCCCGCTTCTTCTTTGTGTTGCCGACATTAAGCCTGTTAAGTATGGAACCTGATTCACCCCATGTAATTTCTAGTCTAAAAGATGCACATTTGTAAGGTCCCCGTTATGAGGAGAAGCCATCGTGCGTGAAAAAAAATCACTCACAAAAAAAAAGGCCCTCGTCAAAATATTCTTTTAAACAAGAATATTGTGGCCAGACGGTGGCCAAAAAGTGATCGAAAAACGATCAACCGGTTGGTCGATTGGTTGGTGGCCGATAGTCAATAGCCGGTTGCCGATGGTCAAAAGCCTTTGGCTGGTGAATGCGTTTCAGGCGGACTTGGCTATAGCCACACATGGGCAAACGGCTGATTTCTTGTTGGAATTGTCTACTCAAGGACGGATGTACATGGGCGCATGGGAGAGTTCAACTTGGGTTTGTCTACACAAGGGCGGCTACACACAGTTTTCTCTCATGAGAGAGGGAAACACTTTTGGCCTATAAAAGGAGGCCTCTTCTACACACAAAATGTATTGTGGTGGTGCATTATGGAGTTGGTAAAGGAAGGTGTGTGTGAGGTGGCAAGAGAGAAGCAAGGTGGGAGTTCCATTAAGGGCATAATCCTTTTGTAACCTACTTCAAGATTGAAGTGCAAATCCATTGAGTGGTTGCTTTCTCGTGGATGTAGCCCACATTGGGTGAACCACGTATATCATGTGCTCTCTCTCTCTCTCTCTCCCTCTCTCTCTCTCTCTACTCTATTATCTTTCTTGTGTGTGAAAATTATCTCTCTCTATTAAGTAAACCACTCTAATCTCTACTTAGCTATGCCTTTATTCCCAACAATTGGTATCACAACAAGGTTTGCTCGTAGCTAAAATATCTTAAGGAAAGGATTCCTTGAATTGAATGGGAGTAATGACGGAGGAAGGCAAGTTCAAGATCGAGAAGTTCAACAACAAAAACTATCAGTATTGGAAGATGCAGATTGAAGACTATCTCTACCAAAATGATGTTTATTTGTCACTAGGTGGTCTTCTAAAGAAGCCCACAACAATGGCAGATGAAGCGTGGATTGTCCTTGACCAAAAGGCATTGGGAACAATCCAACTATGCTTGGCGTCAATGGTGGCCTTCAACATTTTGGAGATGAAAACCACGGAGGACTTGATGACTTTGCTTGACGGCTTCTATGAAGAAACCATCAACATCCAATAAGGTATTTCTCATGAAACGATTGTTCAGTTTAAAAATGGCAGAGAGTGGTTCGGTTGCAAAATACCTAAACAACTTCAACACCAACGTAAGTCAAATTTGTTCACAGTAAAGATCAACTTTGATGACAAAGTGCGAGCTCTCCTTATACTATCATCCTTGCCGATCGTTGGGACAACCTTGTGATGGCTGTAAGTACCTATCTCTGGCACAAATACTCTTAAGTTTGATGATGTTATGGGTGTTCTCCTAAGTGAGGAAATGTGAAGGAGAAGCACATGTGAATCATCAAGTGTTGCACTGTCAATGGAAAAAAGAGGAAGGTTGAAGGAAAGGCTCAAAAATCAAAAGGGCCGTGATCGCTCAAGGTGGAGCAAGTTACACACAAAGTTAGTCCTTGTGTGCTGGAACTATGGCAAGAAGGGCCACATCAAGAAGGATTGCTGGTCCAAGAAGAAGAAGGAGTCAAAATCTCAAGACAACAAGCCAACATCATATGTCAATGTGGCAGCAGGTAAAGCAAAGCAAGATGCTCTAATTCTTTCGCTAGACAATGTGTCCAATTCTTGGATAATCAACTCGGGAGCTTCATTCCATGCAGCACTACATAAGCAACATTTCCAAGATTACACCAAAGGTAATTTTGGGTATGTATACTTGGGAGATGATGAAGCTTGTGAAATTTTTGAAAAAGGTACAATTTGTGTCAAAATTGCAAATAGCAATGAATGGAAGATTAAAGATGTTAGGCATGCTCCTTCTCTTTGCAAAAACTTGATCTCTATAGGTCAGCTGATTGATGGAGGACACAACATTGCATTCGGAAACAAGCATTGAAAGATCTCAAAAGGATATTTGGTGGTTGCAAAAGAAGAGAAGGTTGGTACACTATACTTGTGTATGGTGAGCACGCAATCTTCAACTTGTGCAGCAACTACAAAAGTCAACGGTGTTGTGTCGCATTATCGGCTTGGACATATAAGTGCCAAAGTAATGTAAATCCTTCAATCAAAGAAGCTTCTACCAGGTTTGAAAGAAGTGGATTTAGAGTTCTGTGAGGATTGTGTTTACGATAAACAATAGAGGTAAAATTTCTAAAAGTAGAAAATGAAAAACTTGAATTGGTTCATTATGATGTATGGGGTTTTGGAGCACACCATCCCTTGGCAGTTCATTGTACTATGTAACTTTCAGATGATGCAACGAGGAAAACATGGGCTTATGCAATGAAGAATAAATTTGATGTGTTTTCCTTATTTCAAAGATGGAAAGCCTTTTTGGAAAATGAGGTAGGTACTAAACTTAAATGCCTCAGCTCTGACAATGAGGCAAATATTGTAGCCAAGTTTTTGAAAGTTTGTGAAAGCATTCAGAGGCAAAGGACAACCCCAAGGACACCTCAACAAAATGGAATTTTGGAAAGAATGAATTGGACAATTGAGCAATGAAGCATGAGGCTACATGTGGGCCTACCGCTTGAGCTTTGGGCAAATGCTGTAAGTACGTTTGTGTACTTGATCAACCGGTCACCCTCAACGACACAGGAGGATGAGATCAAGTACACTGGAGGAGTTCTAGAAGAGGTATGGGCACGGTGAACCATTGAATTATGCATTTCTCAAAGTGTATGGATGCAAGGTTTTTATGCACATAGATAGAAGCCTGAGGTCAAAGCTAGATGCAAAGTCCAAGAAGTGTTTCTTCATTGTCTATGGAGAAGCGGACTTTGGTATCACCTATGGAATCCCAAAGATGGTAAAATCTTTAGGAGTAGGGATGTAATTTTTGACAAACAAAATATGTATAAAAATTACTTTGAAAGAAAACAAACAAAAGGTACAAGTGATGAGTACATAGAGCTTGAGGATGGTGAAGACTCAAGGAGTACAAGTGGTGACAACTACAACAATGTCAACCAGATGAGGAACCTCAACCTATGTCCC
The DNA here is from genome assembly GCF_014529385.1 of Adiantum capillus-veneris. Classification (NCBI taxonomy): domain Eukaryota; kingdom Viridiplantae; phylum Streptophyta; class Polypodiopsida; order Polypodiales; family Pteridaceae; genus Adiantum; species Adiantum capillus-veneris. The sequence continues at coordinate 99,758,528 of NC_140931.1, read as the reverse complement.
AAAGATCTACGAGAGAAAGTAGACCTCCAAAAAGGTTCGTTCCTTTCTTCAATCATCTCTTGATCTTAGATTTTGGAGAGCCAGAGTCGTACAAAGAAGCTATGCAGCAACACAAATCGAAAGATGAGCATGCAAGCGGAGATGGACTCATTACATTGCAACCAAATATGGGAGTTGGTTGAGTTGCCTAAAGGTAAGCGGGTACTACAAAAAAAATGGGTATACAAGCTGAAGGAAGAAGAAGGTTGGAAGGAGAGGTACAAGTCTAGGCTTGTGGTAAATTGGTTTTCTCAAAATAAAGGTATTGACTGCAATAAAATATTTTCTCTTAATGTGAAATTAAATTCAATTAGGCTTGTCTTAAGCTTTGTGGTTGCTCATGACTTAAATCTTGAGAAAATGGATGTAAACATGGTGTTCCCTCATGGCGACTTGGAGGTGGAGATTTACATGCTTCAACCAAAGGGATATTAAGAAAAGGGTAAGGAGATAACTGTTTGCAGGTTAAAGATAAGCTTGTATGGTCTAAAGCAAGCATCAAGAAAGTGGTACTTGAAGTTCTACCCAAAGAATTTGGGAGATGGGAAGTTCATCATCCTATGTTGTATGCTAATGGCATGTTGATTGCAAGAGGATTACATCAAGAAAGTACTGAACATGTTTGCAATGCAAGATGCAAAATTGTTTCTACACCTTTTTCTAGTCATATTAAACTAACCAAGGATATGTGTCCAAAGACACAAGAGGAGATAGCCTACATGTCTAAAGTTCCATATGTTGTAGCGGTAGGTTCTCTAATGTATTCTATGCTCTGGATAGGGCCATAATTGAGTGAAATTAATTGAGGAACTAATTGTGCAAAAATCAACATTGTGCACACTTAATTGAACGGCAGTTGATTGGAGGTAGAGAATGAGTACCCAATCAATCTAGCATTGGAGGGATTGCCTAATGCACGATTTAATTGCAATGCAATTGAGCCTACAACTCTCAATCAATCTTGACATGGCTATGGAAGGTCGTGGCTCAATGGACTCTCACCATAAGTTTTCCCACACATACAAAATCAATACATTGATTAGAGAGTGCATCAGCCTAATGGATCTAGTGTGATTAGGAAGGTGGTAATCGCTATCAAGATTTGATACTAGTTGTTAGGTTATGGGAGACATAATTATAATAGCATTCACAGTGAATGATTAGAGATAACAATTACACAATGCACAAATTGAAAGTCAATAGAAACTACTTGATTAAGAAATGAACTAGCAACACTACTAGAATGTGTTCAAGATGTGGATATTTAGATAGAAGTAGCATGGCAAGTACAAGTGGTAGTACAATGGCTAGGTGCACCTCTCAAGGGCCAAAAGGCATCTCCCAAAAGGGCAAAGGGAAGACTCCCAATGTGGCCTCCAAAGGGCACTTCTTTGGTTCCTTTTGCAACTCACCTAAGCTAATACGATGTCACATGGTCACGTCTGACTGGATGCTAATTGGACAAATGACCAGATTGGAGATCGTACACTCCAATGTGTTGTGGCATAGGCCAAAGCCCACTTACATAACAACCCTTTCCTTGAACTTTGGATTGCCCAATAAGTGCATAGAGACTCACTACTACATAGGACAATGAAAGTCACATAGGCTATCATAGGTGGTTTCATCATGATATGGTGTCACATTGATTGAAGTATCCTCCCCTTAAACAAAGAATCACTAAAAACTCAATGAGTAGGCTGAAGACCATCCATTTTCTCTACTATACGTCATTGTAATAACCATAAGTGCCAGGTCCAATACAAACATGGAGACAACTCTCCTCTTCCTTGTCTTCATCTTGATCATTGTCCTTTGCAATGTGCACAAAAATGATCTTTGGCAGAGCCAAGAATAAATTTGATGCCAATCCTTGTATCCAAATGTGGGCCAAAGGGGGGGCACACATGAGTAGTCTTCAACGGACCCAAATTTCTTTCTCAAATGGAATTAAGCACAACCGTGGAATACACCCACCTTGTCATGCCTAAATAGGTTCTTCAAACCCAAGACCACACACACAAGCCACAAAAATGGAGTCAAACACCCTAGCCAAGTGGCCCAAGGGGCTTCCTTGTGGAGGGATCCCAAAAGTTATATCTTGAACTCTATAAATCAAGACTGCACACACCTAAAAATAAAAGTAAATTGGAGCTCAGGTATGAAGGCCTAATAGAGGTAAAAATGTAGAGTTGGCTCAAATGCAAGCTCTTGATGAGCTCTTTCCATACACATAAATAATTCTTTGAGTAATGCATTTGAGTGAAATTAATCGGAGGAAATAATTGTGCAAAAATCAACATCATGCACAATTAAATGAGTTGAAATTTAATGGAAAATCGATTGGAGGTAGAGAGGGAGTACCCAATCTATCTAGAATTGGACGGATTGCCTAATGCACAATCTAATTGCAATGCAATTGAAGCCTACAACTCTCAATTAATTCTTTTCATAGTTATGAAAGGTAGTGATCAATGGACTATCACCATAAATTTTCTCACACATACTAAATCAACAAATTAATTAGAGAGTGCATTAGTCTAATGAATCTAGTGTGACTAGGAAGGTGGTAATCACTATAAATATTTGATACTGGTTGTTAGGTTATGGGTGGCATAATTATAGTAGCATTCATGGTGAAAGATTAGAGATAGAGATTACGCAAGGTACAAAGTGAAAACCAATAGAATTTACTTGATTATGAAATGAACTAGAAACACTACTAGAATATGTACAAGATGTGGATAATTATATAGAAGTAGCATGGCAAGTACAAGTGTTAGTACATCAAGCTTGAGGATTTGAGTTTACATTGAAAGGGACATACACATTATTTGCATGAGATACATTAACAGAGGGATAAGTAAGTGCATATATTGGGGTGAATTGCATGTTTCTCTACCTATTGTTGAAAGAATTAAACTAGGAAAAGTTGGGTTTTACAAGTTTGCAATTGGTTTATTGTTTACAAGAGATTTAATCTTTTTTCAATATCATGAGCAAAAGAAAGTGCCTCATATAAAGATAAAGGTTTAACCATATTCAACCTAACCCGAATATTTTGTCCATCTTTGTATTTTTGTTGAAGCATGTTGCTAGGAACTTCTTCACGTATTTGTACTTTGAATCAAGTTTACCAAAATCTCTTTGTATATTGGGAAACAAACTTACTCCAAGTACACAGACCCTTGAGATGACACTATGAATCTCCTTTACTCGAGCTTGGAATTTATCTTGAGTGTGTGGAGCTTTGAAGGTTGTTGCAAAACATTTCACCATAAAGAAGCCTTTTGCAGTCTTGTAGTTAGTTTCTTCCTTAATATTTTAATGCTAAAAAAATATTAGAAAAATAATCATCAAATTGAGCAAACAAAAACATTTTCACCCTTTTTGTTACCATCATATTCCTCGAATGTAAAAGAGTGGCGACTAATGTTTGATTCTTTGATAGTCTATTAACGGGTGTGAGTAGAATCTTTGAAATTCCTCAATTCTCATTATCATGGTTGTGCTTGTTGAGATCAATCTTCAAATCTTTACAACAATTTGTCTCTACTACCAATTTCTTTTTCGGTACGTCCAGAAGAGATTCTTTGAGTGGATTTAGAAGTGGTGAATGTGTCCTTATTTTAAGAAATTTGGGTTGATATCACCCAAATCATTGTTTTTTGAAGCATCCATGGTGTAGTGTTGAAGGTGGTAGGAAACAAATTGTAGCTTAAAACTATGTAATAAATGTAAACGAAAAGGCTTTGTTTAGGGAGTGAGAGTATAAGCTTTTACTTTCAACTGATGAACACTTCTTTCGAAAATAAAATTTAAAAAAATGAGTAAGTAAGTGATAAAACATATGGCTCCTTGCCCTAATGTGGTGAGTTCAACTCCCGCTTCATTGCAAGACTTTGGGAAGGATTCGTACATGCATGGTATCAATCATAGCCAATGGTGGCTTCATTGCAAGACTTTGGGAAGGACTCGTACATGCATGGTATCAATCATAGCCACTGGTGGCTTTGAGTGCCAATGGTATGTCAAGGTCTCTATTGTTAGCTACGGATAACACTTCATCCATTGTGCACAAGCAAGGGATGTGCACCATAATATTTCCCATTTATTTATTATAGGTCTTGAGCTTATTTGAGTTCCAATTTGTATAAACTATAGGCTAAAGGGCTCAATTTAACTCTATTGTAAAAAAGCTTGAAGTCCATGCCTATAAAGGTAGCCTATGCTAAATGATAAGGCATCCTTGGGTGAGCTTTGCTCTTTGTAGGGTTGATGGTCATGAGGTTCTTGCGCTTTCCATGCCCTTGAACTCTTGATTCATCTTAATCAATAACTCATTCTTTCTTGTTAAATCACTTAGCATTGATTATGTGTATGTGAAGTTGTATTAGAGAATTCTATATCTCTAATACCTTTCTAATTGGTTTCTTCTAGCCACACTATTGGCCATGGTGTGTGAGGGCTATGTCTTTCTTCTCTTTCTCTCTCTACAAAAAAGTGTGTAAGTAGTGTTTGAGCATGCGAAGTAGGATTGAGGGGTTAAACCGGAATGGACACACTAATGTCAAGTAGGTGTGTTAATTACATTGCTTGTGAATCTGTGTGATTAAGAGTTGTGAATAGAGTGATTAATGTAAAGGCTAATTTCAATCGCATAATGTGTGCAAAATGATTACTGAGTAGGTTTGTGGGTTTGATTAGCGGAAGGCTAATTTCTATCACATAATGTGTGCAAAGTGATTTGTGAGTAGGTTTGTGTGTTTGATTAGAGGAAACCCCTTCCATGGCTTCTCCCTATGATGGGTAAAAGGATCCCTTGAAGCCTTTATATTGATGCAGTCGATGACTCTCATGCCTCCAATCGGATTACGCTCCACGGATTGATAATTTTGTTGGTCATGCGTTATGATTAGGCCGATGCTAGGAGGTCTTGGTTGTCTCTTGGTCATACAGCTTGGGCAAGCACACAAAGAACATAGACACAAAACAAAGACGGAGATGAAGAAGATGATGCCCACATATTGGGTCCAATATGCCCCCATGCAAGAGTGAGCTCCTCCCTCATGCATGTCTTTAATTCTACTAACTCAGAAAACATGCTGAAAAAGAGAGGTACAGAGAGAGAGAGAGAGAGAGAGAGAGAGAGAGAGAGAGAGAGAGAGAGAGAGAGAGAGAGAGAGAGAGAGAGAAGTCTATAAAAAGGGGGAGGAGATAGAGGTAGAGATAGATCTAGAGATAGAGAGATATAAGCACCCACCTCTGCATGTGCGAGAGAGAGAGAGAGAGAGAGAGAGATTTTATTATTGTCCTTGGAGGTCAAATATGACCTATGGGACCAAAGTTACATATGATGTAATATGTGTGCGGTTGATGAGTGATTCTCGATGCTCCAAAATTGTGGTGATGAGAGTTGCAATGGAGAGCCCACACTATGGCAAGAAAGGAAAGTGTGTAGGTCTAAGTCATGGTGACTAAAAATGTGAGGCAAGGAAGTTCGGATGTGACCAAATGCTAAGCACTCTAGTAGTGTGTGGTTCTCAGACTCTCGAACTTGCAGTGAACATAATATGCACAATTGGTTTGATTCTTCTCCATTGCCCCAATGCCCTATCTTGCATCGAAGGGAGTGGAGCTAGGCCGAATAGTTGCGATAGTGTGTATTGCTAACAAAGGGATAGGCTCAAGCATGTAAGGGTGAGTAACGATTTCCTCTTTCAGTGAAGAACATAGTTTTGTAGCTGGGGGCAATATAGGTGGTGTAATGTACGAAGCGTGACCCACCGAATTCCTCCCAATCCGTAATACATCGGTGTTGTAGAAAAGTTTCATTCACTTGGGAGTCAATTAAGGCATCATGTAGCAAGTGTAATGCATCCCATCTCCCAAACCACTTCTTTATGTCTTGCATCCATCCCGTGCTCAAGATCTTGCTTTTATGCGTCTTTTGGACTTTTTTGCTTGCTTCCCATGCAATTTTAGGAAGTGATTGTGAGGGGTTTCGACACATCTTTATCATGTACTCCACAACCCTTTCCATGCCTATAACCTCAATTGAAAGAGATCTTGACTCAAGAAGTAGGAGCATATATGGTGTTTGTGTCTTAACTTGGACAAAGTTTGTAAGAAAACGTTTTTGGACATTCTCAAACTCTTTCCAAGTAGAATTTGAGATGCTCCCACCCCACACTTCAACTCCATAAAGAAGAACTGGTGTCACCAATGTGTCAAAAAGGTACTTCTTGAGAACCCAACATTTGATATTTCCCGCATTATGCATGTTCTCAAATGCATAGTACACTCTCTTTCTAGTCCACTATGCAAGCAAAAGTTCTCAAGGACAACCGTAAGCTTTTGTACATCCTCTAAAGTGTGTGCTAGAAGCACTACATCATCCGCATACAACAAAAGCATGATTATTGCATTGCAAATAGTGACCTCTTCAATGCCTTCTTTTTGCATAAAGTGAAGTACCATTTGTTCCAATTGATCCGTGCATAGATCCCCATGCAGTGCCTTTTCTTGGACTTGAAAGAATTGATGCTTTACTTTCCATCTTCTTCTCTTCTTTTCAATCAATGCCTTGTATGTATGCAAATGATTTTGATAGTTGTTTTCGTCCAAAGTTGCATCTAGTTTTATCAAGGACTTTCAAGCATCTTTACATTCTTTATCAAACCACCTTTTGCATGATCTATCTTTGTTGATACCATGGACGTGCTTTATGACAAATCATTCTTCAGCACAGGAACAAATAACTTTCTTGAAAGATTTCCTTTTAGTTTCCAACGGTGCATTATATTAAAGATTTGTCATCCATAACTTATACTCAACCATTTTAATATACATAGGTGCCCGTTTGAAATCTATACATAGTGATATTTTCTCTTCCCTTTGCTGAGATTATCATGCTTAGTTGCTTCTCCACATGCAATGTCAATCCATGGTGTTTGATGGTCTGATTCTATGGTCCATTGGCCAAGCATAAAAATATTTATGTGATACATGATGGCTTCAAAGAGTAGCATATAGTCAATCACACTATCCCCATTATGTTTTCTACATGTAAATCCATCGATTGCACTCTACAAAAATACACCATTGGCAATGAGCATACACATGCTATTACACATGTGTAAGGGTAACTTTCCATAGGGATCTTGCTCTTTCTCATCCATTGAAGTTTGATCATACAAGTGACTTTCTCCAACTCCCTTGAAATATATGGCATGTCAAATTACCGACTATCATGTTGCAATGTTTTTGTGTGAGCATTCATATCCCCAAAGACAATAACATCACCTTTTCCTCTAAAATAAGCAATGTCCTCCCCTAAATAAAAAATAGAATGATCTCTATCCATGCAAGCATAAAAGGGGGAATAACGATGAGAAATGTAGCAATTGGCTACAAAAATGGGTGCTCTTTTTGGGATCATAATTTTTAGCCATACATAACATTTGTGCTTGTCATCTTTCACAATTGGTACAAAATGTTCCAAACCTTTCTTAACCATACATGTTGGCCCTCCTTGCCGCCTTTGTTGCTTGAAATTATTTGACCACATCAATGATATACATTGTAATCCTTCAATCCATTAATCCTTTGTGTATCATGCTTCCAAGTTTCAAAAGAAGTATAACATCAGCTTTGCTTGTTAGTTCATTAATGCCAACCCCCACATTCCATGGGTAACCATTGCAATTCCAAAAGAATACTTTCAATTGTAAGTCGGCTTCATAGGCAGTGCATTCCTATTTGCTCAAGGGACTTGTCTCCTCCTTGGGCACATTTTCTTTCACAAGAGATCTCCTTGTTTTTCTTATTTCTATCCTCATATGCCTTGCAATACATATTTTGTTGCTTAATAGTGTGATCTAACATACAAAAAATTTTGTATTCCTCAAATAGATCTAGCTATTATCAAGGATAATCTTTCATTTGGTCTCATCCAACATGATGCATACCATTGGTCATTCTCCCAAGTGAGAAGCTACTTGCTTACCCACTCTATGTGCTCTGTAAACCATAACTCCTGACATGCCAAAGTGGGTTTTGAAGAAATCTAAGATAACAATGGCAAGAGAAGGAGGTATCTCTAACTTCTCCTTGGTAATTCCACTGATAACAATGTTCTTGGAACGTTGCTCTCGTTCCTTCAACTCGTCCACATCCACATTCTCAACATTCTTTGTTTGAGCCATGGCTTTCACGAGGGAGGAATTAGAAACCACATTGCTACCACATACGTCATCCCAAGACTTGTTTGTGCATACATTTTTTACGTCGCATACATCCTATCTCATGGTGTCAAATTTCTCCTCTTTTAATACATGGTCATGCTCTACTTTGCTCATGCACTCCTTCTCAACCATAAGAACCCTTAGCATGCTATTCTCCATTGCAAGTGCTTGTAAGTCTTCATGTTGTTTGTTTATGGTCTCTTGCAACAATACAAAGTATGCCATGATCATGGCTTTTGATGTATTGGTTGAGTGGTTGCGTTGCTATCTCAACACTTAGGAGATTTTGGATAATTTTTTACAATGGTTGTGCACCTTGTTGAAGATGAAGAACCCTTGCGAGTGTCAAAAGACATCGTATGTAAAATAAGAGATAAGAATCAACTTCCTCGGATTTGTTTACTTCAAAAATACTACTACAAAAAAGCCTTCTATAACTTTGATTTTTTGTTGTTGTTGTTGTTGTTTTCACATCAATGCGTAGAGGACGTCGTGCTCTTTGATTGAGGCTATAAATCACCCAAATCAGACTTCAGATGAAGAAGTTATGATCAAAAGAGTGAATTGTTTTCTATTAGGTAAAAAATGGCTGCACATGTGTGTGTGTGTGTGTGTGTGTGTGTGTGTGTGTGTGTGTGTGTGAGAGAGAGAGAGAGAGAGAGAGAGAGAGAGAGAGAGAGAGAGAGAGAGAGAGAGAGAGAGTATCACTAACAAGGGGATATTCTCAAGCACATAAGGGTGAGTACAATTTTCTCTTTTAGCAAAGAACATGGTTTTGTAGTTGGATGCAATTCTGATGGTGTAATGTATGACGCATGACACACTGGATTCTTGACAAGAAGATAGGCTCAAGCATGTAAGGGTGAATACAATTTCCTCTTTTAGCAAAGAACATGGTTTTATAGTTGGGGGCAATATGTGTGGTGTAATTAATGAAGTGTGACCCACCGCATTCCTCTCAAGCCATCATACATTGGCATTGTAGAAAAGCTTGATTCCGTTGGGAGTCGATTGAGGCATCATGTAGCAAGTGTAATGCATCCCATCTCCCAAACCACTTCTTTATGTCTTGCATCCATCCCGTGCTCAAGATCTTGCTTTTATGCGTCTTTGAACTTTTTGGCTTGCTTCCCATGTAATTGTAGGAAGTTGATGGTTTTGACATATCTGTACTCCACAACCCTTCACATGTCCATAACCTCAACTGCAAGAGATCCCAAGTCAAGAAGTAGGAGCATATAAGGTGTTTATGTTCTAACTTGGAGAAAGTTTGTAAGAAAACGCTTTTGGATATTCTCAAACTCTTTCCAAGTAGATAAGGAGAAAGAGAGAAGGGAGAGAGAGAGAGAGAGAGAGAGAGAGAGAGAGGGAGAGAGAGAGAGAGAGAAGAAAGAGAGAGAGAGAGAGAGAGAGAAGGGGGGGGGGGGGGAGGAGAGTGAGGAATGAAGAGAGAGATAGAGAGAAGGAAATGAAGGTCTATAAAAAGGGGGAGGGGATATATGTAGAGAGAGAGAGAGAGAGAGAGAGAGAGAGAGAGAGAGAGAGAGAGAGGTAGAGAGATATAAGCGCCCACTTCCATGTGTGCTTGAGAGACAGAGAGGGACAGAGAAAGAGAGAGAGGAAGGGGGGAGAGAGAGAGAGAGAGAGAGAGAGAGAGAGAGAGAAGGGGGAGAGAGAAATAGAGATAGAAAGGGATAGATAAAAATAAATGAGGGAGAGAGGGATGTACAAAGATAGAGAAGGAGAGAGGGAGAGAGATATCTATAAAAAGGGGGAGGGGATAAAGGTAGAGAAAAGGAGAGAGAGAGAGAGAGAGAGAGAGAGAGAGAGGTCTTTAAAATGGGAGAGGGGATAGAGGTGTATATATATATATATATATATATATATATATATATATAGAGAGAGAGAGAGAGAGAGAGAGAGAGAGAGAGAGAAGAGATAGAGAGAAATAGAGATAGGGAGGGTAGCAGGAGACAGAAGGGGATTGAGAGAAAGGAGATAGAGTGAGTAGAGAGGGACAAAGAGAGAGAGAGAGAGAGAGAGAGAGAGAGAGAGAGAGAGATAGGAAGAGAAAAAAAAGCTTGCTCCAAAAGCTCGCTCTAAAAACTCTTTTTGAAACAAGATTTTTTCTAAATTTGGTAAAATGAGTAAAATCTGAAAAAGCTCACTCCGAAGCTCGCTCCATTCCAATCCCCATCAAAATGAAAAACCCCTTGTGTATGGATATTTTTTGTGTTTCCAAAGAAGTATAAACCCTTAGGTTGAATTGATGTGATATCATTAATTACTTTTTGGTGATCCATACAATATGGATTATTTTAGTATTTAATTTATGTCTAACTAGTGACTGATGAAAAATTGGAATTAAAGCTAGCTCCTAATAAGAAAGAATGTGCATCCATAAAAGAAAGGGTTTTAAGTCTTGGAAGTTCTTACATCTCCTTTCCAAGAGTAAATCAACTTCTATAGGTTAAAGTTAAAGCAGCTTAAGTAAATGGCCCAATGCAATCCCAATACTTATTTTGTCTTTTGGTATTTATATTACTTACTTGACAAGATGGGCAATTCTTTGAGGGGGGTACTTAAGGCCTTAGGCTAGTATATGAGTAGCACTCACCCCTCATTGTATTATTCTCTATTTCATTGCCTAGTTGGTTGGTTCTCCAATCTCTCTCTCTCTCTCTCTCTCTCTCTCTCTCTCTCTCTTGGCTCTACGCTTTTGCGTCGTCGACATTAGCATGGTTTTAGAGCCATGTAAGGAACTAGCACTGCTTAGGTGATCACAGCTAAGCTCGCTATATGAGCCTCCATTGTATTAATGTTCAGGTTGATCGAGTCTCTACTTTGCATAAGTTTTTAATTCAATGCTTTTTATTACTAGTTAAGTGTGTGTGTGCTCATTAATCGAATGCTTAATGAATGTTACTAATGATAATCCACCCTACTTACCAAGTCTTAGCATGTGGTAATAGAGCTAGTGATAGACCTAGTAATTAGGTAGGCATTTCTCTTTGCTAGACCAAGAGGTGCTCTCCTCTCTCATCACTTGATCGGAATCATACTTTCTAATCCATTTGCATTTTATTTCAATAACACTCCCTTAAATGATGTTACTGATTGGGCATGTAGACTGCTTTCATGCTTTGTACCACTACCCTAGGCTAAAATCATAAGAGGGACACTAGAATAACATTGTTTGTTTTTAGTACCTAGCCTTTTTGAGAGAAACTCGATTAGATCTCCTTTGGAGCCACATGATGTTCATTTAATTGAAGGCTTTTATTCTACCCAAAAATATGCATGGTGGAATCTTACTATTTCAAGTACTAGTTCCCGTGTGCTCAAACAATGATCTTGTCCATTGCATCATTGATGACTCCTAAGCATCAAACATAGATGCACGATACCCTATGGAAGCAAGGAAGGAACGCCTCACGCTGGTACTTAGCCCTTTTATCTCCTTGACTGCTCTCTGTGCACCTTCATCTAATCACCACTCTACACTGTTCAAATCCCTATGGAACTATCCTATCTCATTGTGAAAGAACCCGAGGGCTCAGGTGCATCCTCATCACCCTAATCCAACTGCTTCTTCCTTTCCATTTGTTGCTCTCAACCTGTAGCCGACACCTCACTCTCTACACACATAGCCAAAAGTAGCTATGTTGTGATACCAGCCCATAGCCACTTTACCGAAGAGGAAAGGCAATTTGATACCTTGAAGATCTCTTGCTTTGCGAGTTGCCAACTTTTTGAGCCCGTCGCTAACATCCTCAATAGTAAAAAAGGAGAGCATACATGGGAGCGAACCATAAAAGGGCATCTTTTAAACATTTGATGTCTCATATAGCTATCTAAAATGTGTCATAAAATATAATATCTAACTTTACCAAATAATTTTCTCATATTAAACTGATCATTTAATATGGAAGATAAAAGGGGAACAAGAGTTAGGATATAGATATGCGCTTCTAAACCTATCTCAATAGGGGACTAAAAGGAGAAATGGTTGCATCTCAATAGGGGTCCAAAAGGAGAAGGTATACCAAAGAGCAATGTGCAGTAAGTGCTTCTAGATTTATCTCAACAAGGGACCAAGAGGAGAGATGGTTACATCTCCATAGGGGTCCAAAAGGAGGTAGTCTATCAAAGAGCAACGTGCATCTAATGGAGCTTAAAAGACCTTAGGGTTAGCTTCATTAAAGACTTCCAAAAGTTAGTGTTAAAAAGTCCTTTGACCTTAGGAAATCTACGGCTAACCTTAGGTGGAAATCCTACCCAAGCATGAAGTGCTAAGATGCTTAAAGTGGTTGTGGGAACCTTGCCCAAAACTTGAGATGATTTTTATGCTTAAATGACTAAGGTTCTTGAAGTGTTCAATTCAAAGATAAACTCTCAAGAGGCATAAACGGTTTCCATGCTTAATTGACTAAGTGGTGGAAGTGTTCAATTCAAACCAAATGATTTAAGAAGCATAAAATACACATGTGAAAATCCTCCACATGTGGCTCTCATGATGTGCTTGAATCCTATTGGATAGGCTTTAAAAGGGTCCAATGAGAATTTAGATGCATAAAAATAAATAATTAAGTTCTTTCTCTCAAAGAGGAAAAAGAGGACATATATCCAAATGATATAATTAAATAATACGAGAGAGAGAGAGAGAGAGAGAGAGAGAGAGAGAGAGAGAAAGAGGTGAACCAAGCATGACAGGGGGTATACTCTCCCACAACTACACACGCACACTCTCATTGTGTGAAGTGAAAAGTGCAAGAGCTCCATCTCCTTCTCCAAGCTTGTTGAGAAGTTAAGAGCCTACACCAACAATCTTGGCTATGGAATGCAAATCCAACCAAGAGCCATGCTTGAATGCTTAAGCTTGTCATCTTCTTCATCTTCATTACTATGCTATTATGCTATGCTAAGCAAGAAGAGTGATGATAAGTGGGGAACTATTTCTTTCTAGGCTTGGGATAGTTAATGCTTTTTGCAAAGTTTATGTTATGCTTGTGATACATGAAGCTTTCCATCTTCATAGCATCACCAAGGTCACAAGGAACACAAAGATTGTATTGTACCAAGTCTCTCTTAATGGAAGAATTTATAATACAAACGCCTTTTGGAAGGGGGGAACGGCTCCAAGTAAATCTAGTCCTCAACTATTGTCATGTTCTCTAATACTCTCTCTCGGGCAAAAATATTGTTCATGCCAAGTTAATTAAGTACTATGTTTATGTTGCTACCATCAATTAAGTTCACCCTCTATGTTCTCAAAGTGATCTCACAAAAATGCTCACTCTAATTCTTTTAATTCCGCTATTCTCAAAGTTCATAGGCTATTCCCATTACATTGATATTAAAGCATTTGGTTTCTCTCTTCTTGCTTAAGAAGAGAGGTCCTTAAGTAGCTTATTAATGGTTGATTTTGTTAATTATATTAGGGTAAGTGGGACTGGGATCTATTATCGTTTTTGTTGAGCCCACTATGTGCGATATAATGCACACCTCGGGAACTTTGGTCATAATAATGGAGTCTTTTTAGACTTGCCTACGACTTTACCATTATTGAGCCATAAGAAGACGGAAAGGAGCTATCCCTCGGCAATTCTGCTATGTTATACCCACTCTACTTGTGGGACGGGTGTCTAACCTCATTCCTATCTTATTGCAAACATAGCAAGAACCACGAATATAATTGTTAATCCATGGGACAAGCTTGCTCGATTAGTGCATGGAGGCTACAAGAGGTTGTCAATCAGACAACTCGCATCTAACTCAAGCTACACTGAAATGACCGAAATCACCAAAAGCTAGGCGCTAATCGGCAAACAAATCATAACCGTTACAGCATCAAATGACATCCATACGTTACAAAACTTATCGGACATGGTTATAAGACCTAAGCACATATTCTTATGGTCTCAAATCTCACTTTAGGTCAAGTGCAAAAATCGCGATTATTAACAGCAGTAAGTTTTTGACCTAGTCGTTTTCGATCGAGAATGCATCTAAATGCTTAGCAATCATACCCCAATACCCTACCTATACTTATTTTATGATTTTTAAGCTTAAATTCCTACTTATGATGAAATTAGCGGCGACGCCAAAAGCTAAGGATTACTATGAAATGCATATGTCAACGCATAGAGCTCTTACCTACGGTTGCATCGCAATAGACGACACTGCAATGTGATAACCGGGAAGGGAGTAAGAAGCGCGAGAAGGAGAGAAGTGAGCGTTGTTAGCTCACGCTGTGTTCTATTATCCCAAAACTTGCAAAATACTTATAAAAATTGGCTTTTATACCTTAACCAAGGTTTTTGTGGTCAAAACTAATAATTTGGGAGCTCTAACTAAAGATAGGTTGATACAATCTGGGAGCTTGTAGCCCTGGCTCATCAATTACACTCTTTATCTAAAAAGTAGGAGTTACAACATTCCCGATTTATCAAAATAATAAGTGTTTTTACAATAAAAGCTTCGAAAAATGTTATCCAAGTTAGCTTGCTGCTAACATTCCCCCCCTCCTCGACTGTGTCATCCCTTGACATAGCTTAACTGTAGGGATTTTCCATATCTGATTCATCTTTCTTTGTCAAGGACTTGCAAAAACTGCATAGTGACTTTGTTTTTAAGTTCAATGGCTGAATAACCAATGAACCTTGATGTAAGGTTGTTGATCACTGGCCCAAATATCTTTGTTCTCCATGTGAAGAAACTTGTATAGAATGCCTCTTGAAATGCAAACATATTGCTAGATGGCAGAAACATACATCTGGTGTAGAAGCCGTAGAGGACTTCTTCTGAAGGTTGTCCACTTAAATCATAGCATAGACCGTTGTTGCATTCGGGGAAAGACATCCATGGTGCTCCTGCTTGCTCAGGCTCGTGAAAAGTTTGAATGCAGGTGAGCAACATTCTGCAGATCTTACAAAGCATTACGGATGAGAGGTTAGGGAGGCTCTTGAAGAAGGTCATGGCGCTCGTTAGGGTTTTCACCATGTATTCTTTCGTTGTTGGTCTCTGCTCTGGAGCTGGTAGTCGTGGGTAATTTAGCCATGTTGGCCTCTTCTTCTTCAGTGCATCGTGTGCCTGCCATGTCCTTACCCTTGGTACAAGACAGAATGTAGGGTCCTTTTGTAGGGTTGCAGGTGCTTTTGTGAATGGAATTAGGTATCTGGAGTTCTTGTTCAGCTAGTTCCTTCTCCATTTTGGATGGATATCATCTGAGCCTTCTGCCTAAATATCCTTGTAAAGTCTTTCTTTAACTTGCAGTAGCTCCACCTTTATCAATGGGTATGGTAGTGATTGCTGATGCCATTGAGCATTGACTTGGTTGGGAGTGAGTTGAGTTACATTTACTGAGTGGAGAACTCTCAACTCCCAATTCATTGCTGCTTTCCATTCAACATCTACTTCTTGGACAATATGCTCTTTCAGTGCATATTCCTCAGCTTTAGAAAACTGGACCATTGGCACTTGCTCGGATTCAATGATTGGTACTTGAAAATCTGACTCTCCTGCTAGCCCTTATATGCATCAAAACTATGTTTTACTAGAGATTGATGGCATGAGTTTAAATTTCAAGTTTTTGGTGTCTCTTTTTTCTATACCATTTTTGTCTTCTCGGTTTCTGGTTTCAAAGGTCAAAAAAACTATTCCTCCCCTCCTTTCATGAGTAGTTTAGCTCTCACATGTTCTTTTTCCGACCCCAAATCATCTAAGGTAGCTGAATGTTCTTCTAACTCGTCTGTTGCATCATAGTAGAGGTCTAAAAAGACTTGTTGAGCTTTCATTAAGTCCTTGGGTTCTTGAATTTCGTCTTCAGTGTGAAGGGTTGAGATCATTTGTATGGGAATTATGTCATAGCCGTCCTCATTGCAAAATTGAGTAGGCATAGACGTATTCACACACACACACACATCCGTTGTTGCTGAAGTTTGAGTCCACTCAAATGGCTCAAACAAATGCTCTGAAAAGTGTTCAGGTACATAGGCTTCATCTATGCAATCCCTTTCTAAGATACAATCTTCTCGTTTTAAGCTCCCATTTTCTAAGGCTCTACACATCCAAATAGGTGTATCTTTGTTCAACCAAGATGGAAGCTTCGTTTCAACCGAAGAGACTCAGTCAAATTCTTGTATGGGTGTTTTCATAACATCTCTATAAGTATGATCTTTTAGATCAACCCTTGTTATTGATTCCACTTGCTTCAAGTATAGGTAATTGTTTTCCCAATCCTGGATGAGTTGTACTTGTCGCATGAAAGAGCTTCCCAAGATGATTTCATAATTGAGTTTCTTTCCAAAGTCCACTATTGCAAAAGTATATTGATAATCGATTCCACAAGAACTAACTATCACTTTTTCAAGCAGTCCTAAGGGTCTTTCAATGTGTCCATCAGCCAATTGCAATTTCATTCGAGTTTGTCTAATGGTTAATTTTCCCCATGATTCCTATACTGCTTTCATGGCTATGGCTATGCCTACCCCACTCTCCAGTATTGCCATGGTTTCTATGTCATTATATCTCACTGGAAGGGTTGTTTTTCCTTCCTCCCTTCATAGTATTCTCCGACTTTGTTCATTGGGATGGATCTACACTCTTTGTTATCCAATTCGTGTTTCCATTTTCCCAAATTTTTTGCGATAAGCCCTGTTATCCCCACCTTCTCTAAAGTTTTATGTGGATCGTTCCATAAATATGGTTTGATTTTTAACAGTTCTCCTAAAGTAAGAGTGCATTGAATGGGTGTAGACATGATTGAATGGATGTTATCTACCTCTACGGTCTCTTTCGCTCTTTTTATCTGAGTGGTTTTACACACTATGGATTCATCTTTGTTATCTTCCAAGTAAGAGGATAGTGTTTTTAGAGTCATTGGTTTAGGCATTCCTGAAGCTTCAGAGCCGCAATCCCCATATAAGGATTGTTCATCCATGTCCATATCACGAGGTAGATTGTCTAACCAAACTTCCTCTATAGGAGCTGACTTCAAAGTTAGACTCCCATCAATTATCTCTCTAACTTTTTTCCATAGGTGTCCTGACCAGTCTTCTTCCACAAACAGAATTCCATCTAAGGCATCTTCACTGTCAGGCACTATGAGTTTTGGCTCTTTAGTTTCAAGGTGGGGTTCTACCACCACTTTAAATTTCTCTTTACTGGTTCCTACCACAAGCTCCTCACGTTTTGCTATACTCTTGAGCGTTTTTGTTTTTCTAGCATCTCTTGAGTAATTCTTACTAGATTTTGATAAGCTTTTAAGCTTAGCTGCTTCCATATCTGGAGAAGGATAGTTTTTCCATTTGTTTTCCATGTTTTGGCCTGCTTTAAGTCCCGCTTCCTAAGCTTCCAAGGCTGCATTGATTGGCTAAAAAATTTTGTCTACCAAAATTGATCCTCCAGATTTCATAGTGGTTTTCTTGATTTCATTTCCAGTTTCTTTCACTTTTTCCTGGAATAGTTTCTTGGCTTTCTTCTCAATTTCAGCCCTTCATTTCTGTTTACTCATCTCATACCTTTGGCTTCTCCTTCTGTTGATCTTTTGAGAGGAAATTTTAGTATTTTCTGAATCATCAGAGGAGTTATGTTTCTTTTTCTTAGCGTGGGCTCTGGTGATTACGTTGATTGGAACAATAGGTTCACTCTCCGATGAGCTACTAGGTATCACTTGGACTACGTTCACTACTATTTTACCCTTGTTTAAAGGATTTTTTTGGAAGAAAGTGTCCTCCCTTTTTGCAACATTGTATACAAAAAGCTTCAACTGGCTTGATGTTCTTGTCAAGCTCTGGGCATGCATTTTTTCAATGATCATCTGCACCACAGTTATGACAATTTCCAGTTCTTGGCTTAATCATGGGTCTTACGATCGGAGATCTAACACCTTGATTAGCTACATAGTACATCGGTGCAAGCTCTGGTGTAGTATAATTCACATGTTCTTTCATTGGTGGTGGATGTGAATTATACTAATCTCCTTCTATCATTACTGTAGATGGATTAGGCTCAACATAGGGTGTAACAGGCACTAGTGCTTGTTCCTCTATGATTCCCTCAGTATGCATGTACTTTACAGGCACTACATTATGTCTAGGATATGGAGGTTGTTGACCCAATACGGATTGGCGTCTTTCCATACCCATTGGTGGTCTTTGAGCTGGGGTCATATTAGGCTGATATCTGTACATGGGTTGTCCTTGTGGCCTCATAGGTACATATTGCACATTTCCATCATACTTTGGTCGATATAATAGCACTCATTGGTCTCATGGTTGGTCCCTTTATCTTCGATTGCACACCATTTATGTGGCTTAATTGGTTGTCCATGATGAGGTATCCCTTGCCCTAGTCCCCTGATAGGTGTTTTTTTCATGTTATTCATCATTTCATTCATCCGTTTGAGCATGTATTCTATTGCTATAAGCGGTGCTGCAGAAGCCGTTCCCACTTGTGTTGGTTTGGTGGATGTTGTCTTCTCAATTTGATTATCCTTAGGGACATCTTCTTTATTGAAAATATCACAATTGTCTCCCAAGTCAATGGCATCCAATACAGACTCTTCTAGGGTCTTATGTTTCTTGCTATACAATATAGCATGAATTTCTTTGTTTAGCAATCCCTCTAGAAACAATGATACTAATCTTTCTTCTGCAGGTATTTCTAGTTCTGGGCATCTTGCAATGTATCGCTTCATTCTAGTTGCACAATCCCTAACAAACTCACCTTGTTTCTGTTTAAACTTATAGATTTGAGCTACTGTATTATGTTTGATCCTTGTTTTGGAACATGCAGCTACAAATCCTTCAGCTAATGTATTTAAGTCCATGATTGACCTCGGTGGAATGTTTTGGAACCATGTCAGTGCTTTCCCTTCTAATGTCATTCCAAATCCTTCAAATTGAGTATGGAAATCAAATATGCGTCCTACTCTTAGCAGTTGCTTAAAGCTTGCAAAGTGGTCATATGGATCTCTAGATCCACTGTATTTTTTGACCCATTTTTGAAAATCAGTTGGTCTGACACGTCGATTTGGCTTAACTCCTGGTCTCCTGACTGTTAGTACTGTCCCGAGCCCTTCAAACCAATCTGTTGGAAATAGTGACTCATGTAGCCCTGGAATGGCTTTAGTGTCACGTGGTTTTCTTTGTGATGAGGTAGGTTCGGGTTTTTTAACATTGCTCCCAAAAGATCTCTCACGAAGTTCCTCTCTTGGAATAGTTTCTGGTCCTTGGCCCAATATCCATTCTCTTATGGAGTATCCTTGGTATTTGGTTTGTTCTACCTCCTCATGACTCATCATAACAAAGTTATTGTTATAACAATCCATAAATAGGTAGGTTGGTAGATTTGTTGAACCCTTGTCTTTGATTTTGAAGATATAGATGATCTTCATGGGTGTTAACTGTCCTGATTTGGCATGAGAAGTCCATAGAAGATCTTTGACGTTTCTATCCTCCTAACAATAGACTCCGATCCTAGGAATATCCGTGCTAAGCCATTTCAAAGGCTTTAAATCAACTTGATCATATCCCTAAAATTCTAAAGTCGGTGGACCTTCTTTTTCTGCCATATCCGAAATCATGGTATTTACTTCTAACCCCCATTTGTCTATCACATCAGGGTTTTCAACTTGTAAATACTGAGTTTAATTTTTATCCATATACATTTTTCCTTGTTTGTTTCCCCTGATTTCCTCTTCAAACTCTATGTCATGGTCATCAATGCGAATGGCATACTCTTCATTAGGATCCAGGTAAACCTGAGCTCCATGGCCATTAGTCTTATAAAGGGTGAGTATGTGCTTATACCGCACTATCGTTCTGGTCCACGTGATCGCTTTGATTCACACTCTCTTCGGTGGATACTCTGCTAGCGGTCTCTCCAAATATGCCTTGGTTTGCTAGTATACGACCAGATCTAAGGTTCATATAGACTTGTGAAGCCCTAGATAGAGTACTTACCATCGGATTGACTTGTTATCAGTTTCTTCCACTTCACTTGATTGCAACTCCTGTCAAGCTTTCAATTCCTTGTCTGCAACCTGATTCATGTATCAGTTTAATCAAGTTATCTATTCTTTCACAAAGACTGTATAATTTTTGCTAACTATTGTGACTGGTCTATGTGTATCCCTTCAATTTGAGCTAAGTAAATCAGCAATTTAGACTTTCAAATTTTACTTTTGCAAAAAGACAAAAGACTAATCTGCAACCTAGAAACTGAGTGAACATGTACTAATTTGGATCCGATTGAACCCAAAATTGACCGGTGGCCTTGTATTATGTTGTTCTAACAGTGTACAAGCTCAAAGTCCAAAATTATGTCTGTGTGTATTAAAAGTAAATAATGTGATTATTTACTTTTCTCAAATTCTTGCACTTTTTAGCTTGTTTTGCCAAGTACTCAACTTGTTAAGGTCTCTAGACAAGTTTCACTGAGTTTGAATAAAATTTGTCCAAGTTATCAATTGTTTCAATGCCGTAGACTTAGTTTTTGAGAATCTGGCTTAAGTCTCACTTTTGTGATCCTAATTCTACCAAATTTGATTTGTGTGGTCTACTTGATATGCTTGACCTTGTGGTATACTCAAATGTACAAAAATGTCTAATTTTATACCAGATGTAAATAATCACGATTATTTACTCCTGGTATTTTTATACAACTTTTTACCACAATGTTGACACAGAATGGTTAAGCAGCTCAACTTAAGCTCCCTAGCCAAGTTTCATCAACTTTGGATAATCCCTATTCAAATGGTCAACAGTTTTGTGTCTGCAGACTGACTTTATAAATTTGGCCACAACTTTCACTCCAGTGATCCGAATCTTACCAAATTTGATTTGTGGGCTTACTATAACATGCTAAAACTAGTGGTATGCTGGGTTGGTCAAAAAAGTTGAGAAATGGGACAAAAGTAAATGATCACGATTATTTACTTCTGACAAATTTTTGCAACTTTTTGGTAAACAAAGCATGTACACTTGTTCAGCACTTCAATATAAGCCTCTGAGTCAAGTTTCACTAAGTTTGAACAATATTTTTCCAAGTCACACTCAAGTTCTTCACAATCAGTACAAATTTCAATTTTTACCAAGGTTTTGGTCAGTTTGGTGATCCAAATTCTATGGGCCTTTACAAAAGATGTTTGTACACATGCATAGAGTCTCTGGTATCAACCTTGGTCACTTTTAAGCTGAAAGTAAATAATCGCGATTATTTGCTTTTGACCTAAAATAAGCACGTTTTTTCAACTTTTTTAGTGGACAATCTTTTTATGATCTATTTTAAGCCTCTGAGTCAAGTCAAAACTTAATTTGGCCTAAAATGTTAAGAAAAAGTAAATAATCTGAGTTTTTGTAAACTCTTGAAAATTTATCTCAAATGCGTCCTTAAGCTTACCTAGTGGTTCACACAACTTTCAAAGCATAATCTCCAGCCGGATTCAGTGGTTGACAATCTTTTGGTACTGTTTCAAGTGGTAGACCTAAAATTCCATAACGTCACATAAACAACTCACCTATGATTCTTTTGGAGTGAGTAATGTTTTGAGATCCCACCTCGGATTGTACTTACCCTACTCCTAGGTTCTACTGCAATTGGGTTGTGGAAAGTGTCCACAAACACTTGTTTTCCTGTTTTTTAATGGTTTCTTGAGCCTCGATCTTAAGACTTGTCTTGTCCATCAATCATTCTCAAAATCCTAACCTAATTTTACAAGGTACTTAGCAAGTACAATCTACTTTCAAGCTACCTCTACACAGCAAAAGACGACACTCTTAAGCTATGAGGTTTTTAAAGAGAAAGTTTTACTATAGATGATCCCAGAGAAAGTTGAAGGACAACTACACAAGACACTCTTGTTTTCCCTAGTTTGGGTCTCTTCGATCCCCGGCAACAGCGCTAAATGTGGGATTGGTGTCTAACCTCACTCCTATCTTATTGCAGACATAGCGAGAACCACGAATATAATTGTCAATCCATGGGACAAAGCTGACTTGACAAGTGCATGGAGGCTACAAGAGGTTGTCAATCTCTTGGAAAACAACAGACAACTCGCATCTAACTTAAGCTACTCTCAAATGACCGAAATCACCTGCTAGGACATGTTTATAAGACCTAAGCACACATGCTTATGGTCTCAAATCTCACTTTAAGTCAAGTGTAAAAATCGCGATTATTAACATTGAGTTTTTGACCAAGTCGTTTTTGACCCCGAATGCATCTAAATGCTTAGCAATGATGCCCTAATATCCCGCCTATACTTATTTTATGTTTTTTCAGCTTAAATTCCTACTTATGATGAAATTAGACCGCGGGTCGACGATGCCAAAAGCTATGGATTACCATGAAATGCTTACGTCAACGCGTAGAGCTCTAACCTGTGGTTACAATGCAACAGACAATACTGCAATGTGACAACCGAGAAGGGAGTAGAAAGTGCAAGAAGGAGAGAAGTGAGCGCCGTTAGCTCACGCTGTGTTCTATTATCCAAAAACTTACAAAATACCTACAAAAATTGACTTTTATACCTTAGCCAAGGTTTTTTTGGTCAAAACTAATAATCTAGGAGCTCTAACTAAAGATAGGTTGATATAATCTGGAAGCTTGTAGTCCCAACTCATCAATTACATTGTTTATCTGAAAAGTAGGAGTTATAATATTCTCAATTTATCAAAATAATAAGTGTTTTTACAATAAAAGCTTCAAAATGTTATCTGAGTTAGCTTGCTGCTAAGGCTACTACTCTCTATAATTAACCACTTTGAGCCATGGGTGTAGATACTTAAGTGCTTATTTTCAAAGGCTAAGAGGAGTAGCAGCTAAGGTTTTGAATTGCCAAAGGATACACTAAGTAAACACATAAGTATAATTAGCATGGTTGACAATAACCAAGAGAGTAGAATAAGCATTAATAACTTTGATATTGCACATGAAGGTGCTAATGATGACGTCCCCATGTTTATCAATTATCTTGTTACTAGGTTGCATCAAGCTATGGGCAACCCTACTTTGCAAGCCGAGGTTACCCAACAACTTCGTGCTTATGAGATTCCCTTCCTCTCCAAGAGGAGAGAGAGTTAGGAGGCCTCTTGATGAGACTCCCAAAAGAAGACTCTCTCCCATAAGAGAGGAGGAATCCAAAGAACAAGAAAGAAGTGAATCCCTAAGTTCTTATAAAGATGTGGCTCCATGAAGATGGCGGTCTAGACTATCGTCAACTCCTCCCAAGAGGAAATGGTCAACCCATAGTCCTTCTCCGTGTCGATTCAAAAGGGAAGAGAGGAAAAAAAGGAAGAAAAAGGTCACCCTCTTCTCCTTCTTCTTCACCTTCCTCCTCTTCCAATGAAAGCAATAGTTATTCTCCTAGAGAATACAAGAGGAGAGGACATTGCAAAACTTATCCTGCATGGCGAAGGTCCCAAAAGCTCAAGAAATTTAAAGAGAGATGAAAGAGTATCTCTTTTCTCACATATGATGGCACATTTGGTGCCACCAACAAAGTATTGGCCTTTATCCGACAATTTAGGCTTTGAATCCACATGAGCTTGCATGTTAAGCATTGTTGGTTTTTAATTATTCCTTAAAAGAATAGATAGTAAAGCATATATTAATAATAATAGAAAACCACAGAGACCAGAATCAAGATTGATTTTGGTGAGCATTTTTCGACGAGCGCTTTTTTGAAATCCGACAGGCAGATTCCAAACAAATTCTTCTCCTCTCTCCTTAACTTTATTCTCTCTCCTAAGCCTCCATCAGCCTCTTTTCCACCCCCCCTCTCTCTCTTTCTCTCTCAATACATCGACTTCGTACAGTTGCAAGGGAAGCAAGGAAAAAATTTCAAAAGACGCATAAAAGCAAGATCTTGAGCACGGAATGGATGCAAGGCATAAAGAAGTGGTTTAGGAGATGGGATGCATTACACTTGTTACATGATGCTTCAATTGACTCCCAAGTGCATGAAGCTTTTCTACAATGCCAATGTATTACGGCTTGGGAGAAATCCGGTGGGTCACGCTTCATACATTACACCACCCATATTGCCCCCAACTACAAAAGCATGTTCTTCACCGAAAGAGGAAACCCCACTCACACTTATATGCTTGAGCCTATCCCCTTGTTGGCGATACGCACTATCACAGCCATTCGGCTTAGCTCCCATTTTCTTCAATGAGAGACAGGGCGTTGGGGCAATGGAGAAGAGTCAAATCAACTGTGCACATTATGCTCATTGCAAGTTCAAGAGTATGAGTACCACACACTACTAGAGTGCTCAGCTTTTGGTCACATCCAAACTTGCTTCTCTCACATTGTCAGCCATGACTTAGACCTACACACTTTCCTCTCCCAACCACAATGTGGGCTCTCCATTGCGACTCTCATCACCACAATTTTGGAGCATCAAGAGTCACTCATCAGCCATACACATACTACATCACAAGTAACTTTGGTCCCATAGGTCATATTTGACCTCCAAGGACGATAATAAAATCTCTCTCTCTCTCTCTCTCTCTCTCTCTCTCTCTCTCTCTCTCTCTCTCTCTCTCTCTCTCTATTTTTTTCTCTTGGCAAAGAAACCTTGATCAAACATCATCGTCACCATCACTTTTTGCTACCTCTCTCTCTCTCTCTCTCTCTCTCTCTCTCTCTCTCTCTCTCTCTCTCTCTATGTCACACAAGCAGAAGTATACACCTAAATCAACTTACATCAATATTAATGCTAAGAGAAACAAAATGATTTATAAGCCAAAATGATCCAAAACATCTTCACCAGTGGTCCAACACCTACCGACTCCATATCAACTTTGTCAGCTTCAATACATGGCGAAAAATGTGTCACAAAATTGTACAATCATAGGGCTTTACTCTAAGTTTGGATATGTGCGTTCATGGCTAAGAGGATTGTAGACAGCTACTTTGCTTAGCACAGGTTGATGTATGAAAATGTTTTCATTTTGGCTCAATCCAAACACTCACAAGAAAATTAAGTACAAGTGCTTGCAAGCCAAATAAGATTTTTTCTTGGCCTCCCTATAGGTGAATTCCGGGCATGTGTAGTAGGGCTCATCCTTTATGTGCACCTCATACACCCCCACATGTCCATCTACTGTGTGATGCTCAACCTTGAAGGTTTCATGTGCTTTGTCTACAATGCATTTCTCTTCAATCACCTTAGCCTTTAAACAAAACAGCCATACCAATTTTCTTAGCTGCCTCCTCTAAAATGGAAGTTCGAAATTTGACTCTTATGCAATTTCTTACTATTGAACCACTGCTACCTGCTTTTATTGAAGTGGAAGAGGAATCACCTCCACCCCTAGGAGGAATCTGCATTGTTATTGCACTCTCTCTATCTTTTTCAATTATCTCCACTTAAAATCCTCCTTCAGGCAATATTTCAACTCCCTCATTGATGAGATTTGTTCCTAGATCAACCATCCAAATTGTTGGAGGAGGAGTTGGCCTTAGTTCTATGTTATGATCAACCACATAGCAATGAATAACATGTCTGGGACAAAACCATAACCACTGTCTGAGTAGCCCGTTTGGATGTTTTCTATACCCCTCAAAGGATGGTGCCACTATATTTTGTCTACATCTTTTTCCACCAATGGGGGTGCCACTACATGTTACATGACTGCCTAGAGGGGTTCTTTTGATTGCCCACAGAGCTTTATTGACTTTCCGTTCCAAAACACAAAACTTTGTCTTCTCTTTGGAATTCTCACTACCATCTGCTACCCCTGAATATTCCATAAAAATGATCTTCCTTGGCCTTTTGTGTGTTGTGCGGTCACATGTTTTTGCATTGTACTCTGGTCTATGTGTCGATTCATCCTCAACATCAATCACAATCGATGGCCCTCGCTTTTGTCGAACGATTTCTTTGTCTCCTTCAAGCTGGGTGCAAGCCTTATACATGGGTGTTCCAGATGTAGCTTCATTTACTACTCTTATCACTTGTGATGGACTAGAGAAAACTCTTTCCTTGAGTCTCTCTAGTGAAGGACCCTTTCCAATATGCTTACCTTTAGAGTAAGAAACCGCCTTTGTGCTTTGTAGTATTGCATTTGCCAAATCCGAAGTACATCATACAATGAGATTTTTTTTTGAACCCTTCGCCTGCAAGCCAGCTCGCATGCTTACTCTCGGCCAAGTTGGGTCTTGGAGTGTTTGCCCCATCAACACTTCTCTCTATTGTTGTCAAGATGCTCCCCCAATGTGCAATATGCACCTCCCACCAACTCAACCAAGAGTCCATTGCACGAATGTTTTTATCCATGCAATTTCCATTGCGCCACCATTGTCAAAGGAGACGAGACTCTGCTACATCTACCTCTCTAGAGGGGCTAAATACCACTTTTTGCACATGTCTTTGTGATTTTGTTGAGATGAAGAGACAATGTCCTTTGCTATGTGCGCGACCATGCTTTGTTTCCAGTGAAAAAGACAATATCGCTCTCGATGTTGTAGAACATTGTCTTTCCCACCATTGAATACGGTGCGAACTGCATTCTAATTGGCTTAAGCTTCATCGGCCATGAATCCATAAAAATCTGCTCTCTCACATCCATGCCCCTCCATAACTTCATTTATGCACTACCAAAAAATAATTTGTGCTTCCATGTATTTCTCTTTCATCTCACAAGTTGTAATAGTGAGGAGATCTTGCATATTATAACATAAGACATTCATATTAGTATATAGATTGTTGGTTGTTTCTTAAGATACATCAATCTTGAGAAATTTGTGCCTAAAACAACAAACCTTGGATCATAAACACGGCATGCCATGGTCAACCAATCTGCCACTCGGTGAGTGTGATCAAACTACACCCAAGCGTGCCGAAGATCTCCAAGTTCGCTTCATCGCATTCAATTAACCAAATCCAATCCAGATACAGGACCAATTGTAGACATCTTAAACTGTCTTTAACCCCAAGGTCAACACCAAGCAATGGGTGGCATTGGGCAGTCCCCAAGCCTCCTATTCGCCCAGTATTGACTCACTATTCCTCTGCATGAATTGTAATTACCTCACCAAAAGGGTCTCCATCGTCTGTTACACTAGGGTCAACACCAAGCGATAGGCGGTGTTGGGCAGTCCCCAAGCCTCCTATTCGCACAGTGTTGACTCGCTGTCTGACTTGTCGGTTAACATGCCCCTATTCCTGATGTAGATTCCGTCCTCGGAATCTATTGAGTTGAAGCTCGTTGTCAAGGTGGAAGAGCATTTGAGATGAATGTCCTTAGTTTTCTTCAGTCACTACAAAATCAAACAAAAGTGGCACAATAAGTGTATCCTTATAGTCGATTAAAAAGCATACGCAGTTGTAGGCAAACAAATTGATTGGTAACAGAATTTTAATCCATTTTTTAGCAATAAACATTAAATTGTAATATAATCAAATGCATAAATAGTTGTAAAAGTAAAAAACTAAACCAGTTCGGGGTCGCTAATTTAACGTTCGAAAGACACTAAAGATCGACTATTAATACCATGGGCAAGCTTCTCAATTTTCTCTTGGTCAATTAAGTTGTCTAATCGCGAGAGCCAAGTATTTCATGTTCGAGGGCTGACTAGAGGCTATACCTAGAAGACCTTGTAGTTAAGCTACGATAAAAGGAATTTCTCATGAAATCATCGCCTGATTGATTACCTTTTCTTTGACCCCCCAAAGTCTTTTCACAGTGATTCAATTTTGATGTGTGTGCTTATTTTGTATGCGTTGGGTTTTTTTCTTCTCAAGGAAAAGCGCCCACACTGGGAACCTCTAGGGATCTAGTACCATAGGCGATACATGTGAGTGGAGTACCAAATCAAGCTAAGGTTTCTCTACCAGCTTAAGATTTTACATTGTGGCACTTTGATTTTTTGTTTATTCGTTTTCAGCATTTTAATTTTGTAACTTTGGGGGGTCATATAACATTGTTACCCTCCCCAGGCTCATCACACTAGTAAACTCCCTTTATAATACTTAAGCTAAAGGTCAATAGGGACTAAGCCCTAGTGCATTTCACACAATGCTGCCCAAATCGGATTAAGAACCTAAGTAACCATTGATAATTAGGAAGGCATTCCCCATAGTATTAAGAGAAGATCTCTAACGCCTAGCTTAGTCAAACTAGCTTAATAAGACTGCTTGATTTTTAAACCTAGACAAGTGATTATGACAAAAAATTACATTGAATTTTAATGTTTGATACTAAGCCAATGTGCTGGATATTATGCTACCAATCACAATTAAAGCATACAAAAATGGATGCAAAAAGATAAGGGGCAATGCTAATGGACAAGAAACACCTGTTTGTGTTGATGGTCGCGCTTGATTTGAAGTGTGAATGAGAGAAAGATTCCATGAAGGTCCAAATCCTAACAACAGCAACACGTTCCTGTACACACTAGGAAACTCAAAGAATACCTCTAGGAGGCACATCAATGGAAAAAGGTACCAAATCTTATTGAACACAATTAAAAAACATAAGGAACCCTAACCTAATTATTTGCACTCCCCCTAGAGAGTCAAGGGAATAGGATATTGTAGAGATTGGGGGGAAACCCTAAGGATAAACCCCTATCCTCATCGTCGAGAAAAACAAAGTCATCATCCGTGAGACCATATGTGCCATCCGTATAATCATGTAAATCTTCTTCATCATCAGAGGCACCAATGTTTAGTAAGAAGGTCACTAGATGCCTATAGTCATCTTGGTCAAAAGGATAGGCTTGTGCAATGGGAGATACACTCTCTACTAAGTATGGATCAGTCGTGGTCAAGAGACGTATCAGCCATTCTAACTCCTCGAAATTCCTCTCACATGCTACGTACCTACCAAATCCCATTCTCACAGGCAAGCATCGGAAAGACCATCTGAAACATTTGTGAAAAGTAACAAGAGTACCTCTCACCCAAGGCAGGAGTGGATGACTCTAGCGTACTAGCCATGTCTGTACATGCAAATAGATGATGGTTAGAGTGCAAATATTACAAGGGTCGTGTTCTTGTGCATAATGTGTTTTTATGATTTTGTGTTATGGCTCTTTCTCTTTTACTTTTTTATCTTGTTTTTGTGAGTATAAGGCTGCATACATTCCCTAAGATTGGAGATTGAGAGGTCAAGGAGGAAGGTTGAGAGGGAAGCAAGTGAATGATGGATGTCAGCAAACACTCCCCCCTTCCTTGGGTAGATCATACCTTTTGGAATGATGTCGTCACCCTTTGAAACCAATTATTCCAAGTTGTTATAGGTGAAGGCTTTAACCAATAGTTTTCAACCGCCCTATGCGTTTCATCTAGTTACAAGGGTGGTAAGGTACTCTCCCGTGATTTTATTTGCAACATTGTTGTAGGTGGTGAACTTACAACGGGAAGTGTAAACTCTTTCTTGCTTGTATGGATATGTACAATGGTAGGTGGAGGTTGTGTCGAAGCTTCTATTTCTATATAGGAACTACACGAAGAGCAAGAAGCTTCATTTGATTTCCTTGTTCCTGAGCTAGGTGGAATAAATCGTTCTTTCTTTGGTACCCAAACTAGCTTTGGAGTAGGTGTATAGCATTCCGTGATTTTTTCCTTTCCGCGATCTTTAATTTGTTTTGGAGCTACAGAATTGGGCGCACATGGGTCAGGTGACAAGTAAGAACACAATCTACGTTTTGACACCCACATTTGATCATTTCCTTGATATTAGCCTTGGGCTTCCAATAGTTTTTTAGGAATCCAACGCAACGTTTCCTTATATTTCTTGGGGCTAATGGGACGTCTCTTACCAGGCTCCTATCTTTTAGCACTGGCTATGGTTGCTAAACAAGCTTTAGGGACCCACTTGTATGTTTTATTTGTTATATTGGGATGGGTCTGTGTCTCAAGCTTTATTTCAACTACATCAGTTGAAGCTCTAGAGAGTTGGGCTATGGGGACATATGGCTCAACCTCTTGGACATGCAATGTTTTGGGTTTTATTTTCTTAAGAAGCAATATCTCAGGGACTATGGCTTGAGTGGCAGGTCTAAGAGTTGGTTTCTGTGTTGTGACACCCCTTGTCCCCCAATCAATAGTGCATTTGGTCGCTATCATCCACGTGCGTCCTAGGTTTATATTACCCTCCATAGTTCCAATAGGCATGACCAAAAAATCTTGAGCTACAACCCCATTGTCATAACTGACAGAAGTGTGCCAGATTCCAAAACCGAAGTATTTTTCTTGTTGACACCCTTGACTTGGATAATACACTCAGATAGAGGTGGCTTCCCTAATTGACACCACACCCCATATGATAGCAGATTATATTTAGCACCCGTGTCCAATAAGGCGTTATATAGCACTTTTCTACAGGTGTTGTTTAGCTCAATAGGGTGTCGTAGAGGTGTGTCAGAGTCCAACCAATCCTCGTCGATTTCAATGTGGAATGCATGTGTGACTCCAAGGTTAGCCTCTCGTTTTCGTCTTATGCGTTGTTGTCGCTCCTTAGCCTCAGCTTGAGCTTGTATCTTCTTCAATTCTGTTTGTGCCTTGGCTGCCTTTTTTGTATGGATGGCACGTAGCTCCTCTTGGCTTAAAGCATCATAGTATTTTTTAAATTTGCTCCCATTGAGAAATCCAATGGTTTCAACTCCATCAAGAGTCTCCACACGAATGGTTCCTTGTGAGGTGATCTCACATACTTTATATGGTCCTTTTCCCGCATATTTCAACTTTTTCTTTTCGTTACGCACTCCATACATAAGGAATTTATCACCATCATTGATATCTTTGTTCTTTAGATGATGGTCAAACCATTTCTTCCTCCTATCTTTCTCCACAAGTGCATTTTGTACAGCTAATTGCCTCTCTTCATCTAGCCTTTCAAGGATATATAATCGCTCAACTAAGGGGTTACCATCCCAACCTTCTTGAGAAGCTACTCGAAGAATAGGAACGACAAACTCCCATGGCATAACCGCTTCTTGGCCATACACCATCTTAAATGGTGTACAGTTAATGGCAACTTTGTACGCAGTACGATAAGCCCATAGAGATGATGTAAGCTTTAAATCCCAATCTGTGCGATGGGCTTCCACTGTTTTGGTCAAGATAGATATTAAGGTCTTGTTGGTGCTCTCAACTTGGCCATTTGCTTGTGAATAATAAGGTGTGGACTTATGGTGTGCTATTATAAAGTTGGTAGTGAGTTCTTTTATTACTCCATTTATAAAATGAGGACCATTGTCACTCATAATCTCAAAGGGACAACCAAATCTTGTAATAATGTTCTCAAAGAGAAACTTGGCAGTTGACCTCGCATCAGCCTTACGTGTCGCCCTCGCTTCCGCCCACTTTGTCACATAGTCAGTGGCAACAATAATATATTAAGATTGAGAGCTACAAGCTGCCGGACTAATTGGGCCTACAAAATCCAAACCCCATTTTTCAAATGGTTGAGTCACTTTAACAGGATGTAAGGGCATCCTATCCTTTTGTTGTATGATCTTGTAACGTTGGCATTCATCACATCCTTTTGCAAAAAGTGATGCATCCTTAAATAAATTTGGCCACCAATAGCCTGATTGCAATACCTTTCTAGCTATTAGTTCCCCTGAGAAATGTCCTCCGGCTATACCCATGTGGGCTTCTTGCAGTATGTATAAATACTCATCCTCACGGGCACAAAGTCTAAGAATACCATCCTTCCCTAGCCTGTAGAGAGTTCTTGCAATGAGAGAGTGAGGTTCACATTCTTTTAATAGTGTTCGAGCTATGTCTTTATGAAGCTCTTTGAGTGGAAAACCATTAACTAGAAAGTTCACAATCTTCTCACTCCATTCAGGTATGGTTTCGACTAGGAATAGAGAAGTATCGGGCAACTCATCATCGATTCCAGTAGGGGCTTCACCATTGGGTATGCGAGACAAATGATCCGCCATGACATGTCTTTTACCAGGTCTCGCCACAACAGTAAAATCAAACTCAAGGAGAATTAACAACCATCGTGTAATTCTTCCCGTGGAACAAGGTTTATTTACTAGATACAACAAGGCTTGATGATCAACATAGAACACAAACTTGTTGGCCAGAAGGTAGTAGTGAAATTTTTTCACTGCATAAATCATACCTAAACCTTCTCACTCTGTAGTGGTGTAGTTTCTCTCGGTATCATTCAATTGACGACTTGCAAAGCTAATGGGGTAGTCAAGTTTATGTTCTCCTGGTTGAGCTAGAACACACCCAATAGCAAAGTTCGATGCATCAATATGCACATGGAAATTACATTCCAATCGGGCACTCGTAGAATAGGAGCGCTAGTAAAGGTCTTTTTCAATGACTCATAAGTATGGTCACACTCCGCAGTCCATTGGAACTCAATAAGAAGCTTGTACAAAGGATGAGCTATCTCGGCAAAGTTTAAAATAAACCGTCGGTAATAACCAACATGGCCCATGAACCTTTGAACTCCTTTATAGTTTGTAGGTGGTGGCAATTCAGCAATGGATTTAATTTTTCTCTCATCTGTGGAAATCCCATTTTTGGACACTATATGTCCTAAAATGACTCCATGTTTAACCCAAAATTGGCATTTGAAAGGATTTAAGGAGATGCGATACAATCTGCACTTCACGAATGCTTTTCGTAAGCATGATAGATGTTCTTTCCAAGAGGAATAAACACAAAGGTCATTTAAGAAAGCTTCACAAAACTCCCTCAAATATTCTCTAAAAGTAGTGTTTATTAATCTTTGAAAGGTAGCCGGGGCATTGGTTAAGCCAAAAGCCATAACACGAAATGTGAACACTCCAAATTCGGTTATAAAGGCTGTTTTAGCTTGGTCCTCCAGTGCAATTGTGGTTTGATTGTAGCCAGAGTACTCATCTAAAAATCTATAAGCTTCCTTCCCTGCAACTCTTTCAAGCACATGTTCTGAATATGGCAAGGGGTAATGGTCCCTCCTAGTGGCGGCATTGACCTTCTTGAGATCCACACACACTCTGAGTTTCCCATTCTTTTTTGGCATAATCATTATTGGAGACACCCATTCTGAGTGCTCAATAGGGTATATGAATCAGAATTCCACAAGCTTTTCAATCTCTTCTTGAACTATTTTTGCATATTTAGGATTCATTGAGTAGGGTCGTTGCTGAACTGGTTTAGCCATGTTATTCATGGGGATTGTGTGTTGCACCACAAAAGGTGGAACACCTTTCATATCATGATATGTCCAGGCAAATATATCCCTGAATTCCTCGAGAAGTTCTTTAAGTACACACTCCTCAGTCTCTGTCAGATTGAGGTCTGCTAACTCCATTTCCTTAACTATCGCTGTATCGTCATAGACTCCATTGCTCCCATCGATAGGTTTTCTTTGAGCCTTTGTATACACAACCTTACGTTCCACTGTGGTGTAGGATTTGAAATGTGCAGGGTGTAAGTCTGTGGGGTCCTGTTGTTCTGTGGACTGTGATTTCACTTCCGATTCCTTTTGCTGTTGAGCTAACTCTCGATTTTGTCATCTCCTTACAGTACGGCTCAACTTTGGCTTCTCTGTAGCCTCTAGTTGTGCGATGTCAATGGGTTGTGGACTACACCACATAACGCTTTGAAGGTATTCACCCCAGTTATCTACCAACTTCTGATGAGCATCACATGCCTCTTATAATTAAGATATTCTGCGTTAGATATCTTTTCATTTATTCTAGCACACACATTTGCTCGATATCTTCGCCTCTTATATCTCTTACTCTTCTTGTCTAATTTTTTATCACAACAGATCTCTAGTGAAGAGTAACTAGATGAATCGCTTCTTGTGTCTTCTGCTCCCTTTGATAGATTGTCATCTGGGGTACCATTGGGCCCTGAATGGTTTGTCCCCACATTTGCACTAAGATTCAACTCAGATTCTTTGTCCTCAAAGTCAATTTCAATTGATGATTCTGACCCCAAATCGTGTGGGCTATAGTCTTGTGAGGCGCTACTGGTTCCAATGTCAGTCAAACTTTCATCTTGTAGGTCATCAGAAGCTATATGCATTGCTTCTAGCATATTTAAGGGTACAAGTGGTGGCATTTCATCCCCCTGAGGTTTTACCCAGGTTGCTCCCCTATTTCCCCAAGTGTCTATGGTTGCTGCTAGGTGGAACCAATCCCCATTGTCCGACTCAGTCATCCCAGGTAGTACATCCATATAAGGAGAATCTTTCCCAACATCAGTGTCCGCTTTACATGTGTAAAAATACTGCAATGGGGCCAAGTGAATTGTGGTGTCAGATCTATGATCAATTATAAACCTATTTCCTAGAGGATGTGCTCGACCAGTTACAAGATCCACTCTAATGACAGAATCTTGGAACTGCAAGTAGACATGGTTTTTAGACCAGTCATGCACCATTTTTGCTTCCCTCATGAAAGGACGTCCTAAGATCACGTCCTAAGATCATCTCCGATGCCATAGTGTGTTTGGAGAAATCCATAACAATGAAGTTAACTCTTATTTTATGTCCAAAGACCTTGATCTTGAGATCTTCTAGCATCCCAATAGGTTTAACAATAGACCCATTGGCCATCTTCACTACTATGGTTGTGGTCGCAAGGTGAGGTCTTCCCATAGTTTCCCAGCAATTCTTAGTCACAATGCTAACCCCAACGCCACCATCAAGGATTCCCTTCACAGTTAATCCCTTATTAGTGATTAGTATGGTCGCATTGGATTCATCACCCTCAAAGTATTGTCCCAACTTGTTAACAGGTATTTCTATAACAAGGTTCTCATTTAGGTTGGGTTGTGGATCTAAGTGTTTCTCCTCTATTGGAATCTCCCCAGCTCCATCCTTCTGCGCAAATTGTGGTAGCCCAAACTTCAGTTCTCCATTGAGGAAGGCTCGAAGAGCTGAGACTAGCTCGGGGTCTTTATATAGTTTGGACATGATGGTGGTTCTAACTTCTGAAGACATGAAATCCATCAATTTGGCAATTTTTAACGGCACCTTTTGGGCTTCAATCCCTTGACGTCGGGAAGATGGTATCTCCATTTCTTCGATAGGATCAGGTAGTCCCTCTGTAGACATTCTTTCCATCAAGAAGTGAGTACGCCCACTTTCCCATGACTTTATGTCACTTTCTTCTTGGATGACACTAGGTATGGCTAAGGGTCTATGGACTTGGTGAGGTTGTTGTTGCGTAGGGAACACGGTGTCTGTAATCTGGATCTGCCTAGGTGCTGGTTCTAGATCCCTTTGGGTATCTTCTACCAAACTCCTTAACTACTTGACTCGCTCGATCTCCTCTGTAGGGTTTGGATAAGTTCCTATCTTCTTCTTGGATCCTGGCCATTGTGGCTCATGAAGATCTTCCTTGTTGGTTTCTATCTTAGTGGTCATTTTAGTCTCCATGGTTTCACCTGAATCAGAATCCTCTTGAGTGTCGTTCATATACGAGGTCGTCACCAGTCCCTATGTTGGTCTTTGAACTGGGGTCGGACTTCGCTGCTTTTTGCGATCTCTTCCTTCGTGTTTTCTTCTTTTTCTGAGATTGGGCAATTGATGCCTTGTCTCTTTCCTCAAGAATATAATTTTGTTTTTTGGAGCATCGATCATGTGAGTACGTTTACTGGTACCACACTTTGTGATGGCTCCTTGATAACTTCAATCAAGTTTAATGCGTGATCTTCGGTGCATTTGGATTATTTGGACATCGGGCAATCAAATGATCTATGACACATCGATTACACATAACTATCAGCATTGTATACGTGCTCGCTTGATTGGTTTGCATTAGTGTGGCGTTCTTTTGTAGCCTAATAGGACACTCGGCTACACGATGTGGACCTCCACACTCATAGCATTGAAGAGGTGGTCTCTTAGCAGTGTAATTGATATTTTGGCCTCTTGCAGCAAGAGCAGCTACTTGATAGACAGGTATGACTTGTCCCCAATAGTCCTCCATGTAGTATTGTGGACTTTCTTCAAGCACATCCATCCCATAGGCAATATTAGGGTCCATATCTTCCTCACAGCCTTCCAAACATGCAATAGATGACTCACAACCCACTTAATTCACAAAAGTGATTCTCGGATGTGGTGGTTGCG
Source organism: Adiantum capillus-veneris (assembly GCF_014529385.1). Classification (NCBI taxonomy): domain Eukaryota; kingdom Viridiplantae; phylum Streptophyta; class Polypodiopsida; order Polypodiales; family Pteridaceae; genus Adiantum; species Adiantum capillus-veneris. The sequence continues at coordinate 99,722,182 of NC_140931.1, read as the reverse complement.
GTCCTAGCACTAGAGGTGGTAAGGGTGTTGTTTGAAAAACATTTTGGGCCCTAGGGACCATGTGTTGTGACGTTTGTTCAAGAGGTGGGGCCGGCATCAATGCAGGCACTCGAGGTGTGTCTGTCCATGCTAAGGTTGGTCTATTGACCATCGCGTGCTTAAACACTATGCAATCCTTAGCTTGATGACCATACCTCCCAACAGGCATTGCACTTCCCATTGAATTTTACTCTAAAAGTAGGGCATTCACTGGTACTATGGGATAAATAGCATCCTGAGCACCATTGTTGCTCCCTTCTTGGGTATATATGATTGTTTTGTGGAGCACGATTGTCTCTAAGACTCTCTTGAATGGCCTTGGTGAGATATGCTAAAGTCATCTCAGATATCTTTGACTCCTTAGCAATAGGCTTTACGGTCATTGGTTGATGTCCCGATGCTTGCGAACTAATAGATTTAGGCTCAACAGACACTCTTTCTCCTTGAATCATTAAATTATCCTCCAATTGGATTGTATTGGTGGTGACTGCTTTCCAAGTGGTGACACCTCTAATGACTAGGCCATTGTAGATATCCTCATGTCGTAATCCCCTAATGAATCTATCGAGCAATCGATTATTATTGAAACGCTCATTTGGATTACAACGAGAATTCAAATGCTTTAAGCGACTAATAAAGTCTCTCACCGACTCTCCTTCCTCTCATTGGGCTTTCCGGAGTTGAGAGGCTACACCCCAAAGCACTCCCTATCGTATGTATTCTTTCAAGAACAGTCTCCTAAGAGTAGGGTGAATCTTTTTTTCTTCCACCCTTAGGATTCTGTACCAATCCCCTGCCTTCCAACTTAAGGTTAGGCTTAAAGCATTACTCTTATGCAAGTCATTGTGTTCTCCTAGAGAATCACATATTTGTTCAAACACTTCGATATGCTTTCTCACATCCCCGTCTCCACTAAATTCTTTTGTGATGGCTCCTCAGTGACCTCAATCAAGTTCAATGGCGTCATCTTCGGTGCATTTGGATTATTTGGACATTGGGCAATCAAATGATCTATGCCACATCGATTACACATGAGTATTGGCATTGTAGACATGCTCGCTCTATTCATTTGCATTAGTGTGGCATTGTTTTGTAGCCTAATAGGACATCGGCTACACGATGTGGACCTCCACACTCATAGCATTGAAGAGGTGGTCTCTTAGCAGTGTAATTGATATTTTGGCCTCTTGCAGCAAGAGCAGCTACTTGATAGACAGGTTTGACTTGTCCCCAATAGTCCTCCATGTAGTATTGTGGACTTTCTTCAAGCACATCCATTCCATAGGCAATATTAGGGTCTATATCTTCCTCACAGCCTTCCAAACAAGCAATAGATGACTCACAACCCAATTGATTCACAGAAGTGATTCTCGGATGTGGTGGTTGCGGTCCTAGCACTAGAGGTGATAAGGGTGTTGTTTGTACAACATTTTGGGCCCTAGGGACCATGTGTTTTGCTATTTGTTCAAGAGGTGGGGCCGGCATCAATGCAGGTACTTGAGGTGTGTCTGTCCATGCTAAGGTTGTTCTATTGGCCATCACGCACTTAAATACTTTGCAATCCTTAGCTTGATGACCATACCTCCCAAAAGCATTGCAGTTCCCATTGAATTTTACTCTAAAAGTAGGGCATTCACTGGTACTATGGGATCCATAGCATACTGAGCACCATTGTTGCTCTCTTCTTGGATCCATATGATTGTTTTGCGGAGCACGACTGTCTCTAAGACTCTCTTGAATAGCCGTAGTGAGATCTGCTAAAGTCATCTCAGATTTCTTTGGCTCCTTAGCAATAGGCTTTAAGGTCATTGGCTAATGCTCCGATGCTTTCGAGCTAATAGATTTAGGCTCAACGGACACTCTTTCTCCTTGAATCATTAAATTATCCTCCAATTGGATCGCATTGGTGGTGACTGCTTCCCAAGAGGTTACACCTCTAATGACTCGGCCATTGTAGCTATCCTCATGTCATAATCCCCTAATGAATCTATCAAGCAATTGGTTATTGTTGAAGCGTTCATTTGAATTACAACGAGAATTCAAATGCTTTAAATGACTAATAAAGTCTCTCACCGATTCTCCTTCCTCTCGTTGGGTTTTCTAGAGCTGAGAGGCTAAACCCGAAAGCACTCCCTCTCGTATTATTCTTTCAAGAACAGTCTCCTAAGAGTAGGGTAAATCGTTTTTTCTTCCACCCTTAGGGTTCTATACCAATCCCCTGCCTTCCCACTTAAGGTTAGGCTTAAAGCATTACTCTTATGCAGGTCATTGTGTTCTCCTAGAGAATCGCATATTTGTTCAAACTCTTCGATATGATTTCTCATATCCCTATCTCCACTAAATTTTTGTGTGAGCTTGGCTATTTGTACTGCCTTACTTCTAGGCTCTCTATCAGGCGTGTTACACATATTCTGAGCAATAGATCGACCAATAGCTTGAGCAAATGTTGCCAAGTCACCTAAGTGAGCAGGCACCGTGGGTGAAGGCGCTCTAGAGACTACATGTGTAGTAGGTATTGGCATCGGGCTTGGCAAATAGGAAGCCCTTGGGTTCCACATTTGGTACGGTATTGTGCCATGTGGCGATCCAAAGTTCATATGGGTGGCCCTGGGTATAGCAAACGTCGAATGTGACATGCTAATGCTAGCTGGTATGGTCCCATGGAAATAATAACTTGGGTGTTGTGGTTGTGGAGCATAGGTTGTTGAAACAATGGGAGGGGTAGGGACTACATGAGTACGAGGACCCATGGGTGTATACGATTGGTACACACTGGTAGGTACTGTTGCAGGCATTGAGCTACCATGTAGGGGTGCTTTACTAAAAAATGACGTCCATGGCGAGTTTTGGGGATGCCCATCATTGGGGTAGGCATGGTAGCCATGGTGCTATCAAGAGAAAGATGAGCTAGACTTGGAAAAGTAAAGCTATCACTTGTGGGCTCAGATTGCACTGAGACCCCTGGCGAAACAACATATGGAGGATCCATTGGACTTACCGAGGGAGTCTCCATTTGAGATAAGGTCGGTTGTTTAGCCTTTCCTGTATCCAAGAATCTCATGAGACCCATTGAAGGCATGTTGATCCCCTTGTTCTGTCTCTCTAACTCAATTACCCTATGGATGACCTCACAAACTCTTTGTTGTTGATCCTCCACACTAGTAGCACCCATTGTGGATTGTAGGACATCTAACCAACCCACGTGATAGGTGTGACTTTTGTATAGGTCGGTTAGAGTTGTTCGTACTCCCAGTTCTCATTTAAGAACACTCCATCTAGGATTGAGGTGCTAGGGGTGTCCTTTGAGCTAGATGCAATGTTGCTTTCTAGGGGTTGGCCCTTAGCGGTTGCTAAGTCAAGAGCACTCGATGGCTCTCTTAGCAAGGATATTGACATAGGGGCTTTTGCTTTTAAATCTCTTCATTGCTCCGCCTTGCGTAAGCTCTCAACTTCCTTTTCCCTAGCCGCAATGATATATCACTCAACCTCTTGCACTTCGGCAAGGCTTCTACCATCAAGTAATATGACCTCGGAGGGGAATAGCTCTAAAGAGTCGGGGGTGCAGTGAATGAAGTATTTACGTGCACACTCTCTAAGGGCATAGGGTCTACGTTGGTCATGAATGGAGAATTTACTTCCCCACCCCCCTCATTTACATCATTAGCTCCATGTTCAAGTGGCTCTACTAAAGGTTTCCTTCAAGCGGCTAAGCACGCTCGACCCGGACCGCGGGCCCACGGCATGTATATCTTGGCTTGATCTATTGGGATTAGGCATTGGGAAACCCTCCATGACGTCGTAGTCAGAGGAAGAGTCACTACCGGCTATGTTTGGGTCTTGGTTTGTACTACCTCGGGTCCCTTCCGAGGGCCCGGAACCTAAGGTAGGTGGATATTGAGAACTCGTGTAAGTCGAAATTCTCTCTAGTTTCTCCGTCTCTAGCACACGACAAGAGCGCAGATGCATGTGCCTTTGGCACCCTCCAAGCGTCAGAGAATAACCTCAAAGGTTAACCGCTTACTTTTTTAGGCGTCCGTTTTCACTCTTTTTTTTATGTTTTTTAACGATCGGTTTTTTTATTAAAGTGTGTGATAGCCCAAAATGAGTGTATCACTCAGAGGGTCCCGGTGTGCTTTACAACACAACGTTCGGTCACTTGAAGCTCCGTTGGTCCTCAAAAAATTTGATTTTTAGCTATGTGTGAAGCTAAAATACGTAATTTTAAAGGGCGACTGAGGTCTGAGCCTGAGTGTGAGCTTGGGCTTGGTTCTGGCTTGGGTCTGGGAGATATTTTTTATCCTGGTCCATCCTTTAAAATTATTATTTTTTATGATTTTTTTTTGGGATAAGGTCGCAAGGACCTGCGCGCGAGCACACACACACACACACACACACTCTATCTACCTACTTACAACTAATACACCTACTGTTACACACTAACACACTTCATTAGCTCTAACAGATATACTTCCTACTTACTGTACTTTACATTACAAACAACTAACAACCTTAATACTAACCCCTTATCACAGAGAAAACATAGTACCTTTCAAAACCTCATTAACAAAGAAATACACAATAGCAAAACAAAATCCTTCTTCTCAACACACACACCTTCCTTCCCTACCTTTCCTACAATTGAAAATGCACCACAAAGAAGCACAGAGTGCCATTCAAGCTTAGTGTATGGCATTCCCCGACAACGATGCCAAAAATGTGCGCATCTGTCGCACGTTGGAGAGGTGGAATAGGGAACACACCCAGCACACCAAATGTCTGCCTCTCTATAGCCCAAGGATTCCACAACACCCCTAACCTCTCAAATAACTTTAGCACTAACAACTCCACTTTAGCACACATGACAACTATCTCATACCTTGCAAAAATACCTTGCAGCACAAATGCACCCACCGTGCTCAACTCACCCTTTCCAACTCACAAAACACCCCGATTATGCCCTCTTGGTAACACCTTTCAAGTTGCAGGCAAACCCTCTTCAAGCACTGGCCAATACACAAAGAGCGAGAGAAAAGGAGGGGAATGGGGAGAAGCAACACAAGAAACAGGGACAAATATTTGGTATTATTGCATAGGGGAATAGTACAATCAAGTATGCAGCTTCAATGGCAAGCTTTGCACTACACAGGCTTGCAATTTCAATCACCCCCTCCGGCAAAAAAGCCCTCCAACCTTCACGTTTACATTATTTTATAGGGGTGTATCTAGGAGGTTCAAAAACGAAAAATATGAGAGCTCCTCATCTCGTGAACTTCACTTGTAGCTTCATTTGGAATTTCCTTGCATTGCTTGCACCTGGCATAGTTCATTTTTGGAAGCAATTGCATGCTACACCTCTTGGTTCTTTGTCCTCTCAATTTGGCCGCCCGACTTGCTCCTCTTGGGCCTTTGAATTCTCTCTCTTGCTTTGCTTGATCTCTATTCTCCACTTTACCTTGCTAGATCTTTGGACGGCCTCGGCCTCGCCCTCCCTTCAATGTGGGATCACCTTCTTCCATGAGAGGGGGAGGCAATAGCGAGGTCGCTATTGCCCTCCCTCTTTCCTTCAAAATTTTGGGGCCCAACTGAGCCGCGGGACTCGCCTCTAGTCGCGGGCCTACCACGTCATCAAGGCCAACAAGCCTCCTTTCTCACACGCGGGTGCGCCGCCTCTGGCGCCGCATCATCGGCCAAAAACCCGCTGACTACGCCCTGCAGGGCCGCCGCGCTCGCGCCATAGCCAAGAGTTCACAGAGCTCCATGCTCACCTCAATACCCCCAAGTGGCGCCTCTTTCTTCCCTTATACCCCACTGACTGGCCCGTCTGTTGCGCATATGGGATAACCTCTGGCCACGTGGCGGCCCTAGGTGAATCCACCATTTTCAATGTTCCAAAAACCCGCTAAAAGCAATAAAAAAACCCATTTTTTCCCCAATTTGCACTGCTTGCCAAGGATTTCTCATAAAATCGATTGACGGGCCGTAAAGTGCTACCTGCAATCCATCCTCCCAACTTTAATTCGCCAAACCCTTGCTCCGTTTTGAGATCTCCAATGCTAACATCAGAGGCCGCAAAAAAAATCAAAAAGTATCTGCCACTTTCCTCTCGGCATTACCTCTCGGCTTCGTCCTGCCACATCTAGCTGATAGAGTATCCGATTGATGCACCGTTAATTTGTGCTAGCTCCACATGACGCACACTTTCATCGAGAACTTTGGCGAGGCCCAAAAGATGCCAAATGGCATACCCTTCAATGCAGCCAAGTGGGCTCAGACCGACCCCCAGAAAAAATTCAACTGGCCATAAAATGCAAACCATGGCTCTGATCCGCAATCTGAAAGGACGGGTAGGCTCCATAAATTAAGCTCTACACACCTGTACCTCGACTTCCACTTGGACCACCTATCCCCAGCTGCCCTGTCCGGCAAGAATCTGCAATCCATTGAAACTTCAACCTTCAATAACTTGGGCTCCGTAGCTCGGTTTGATGAGCCGTTTGGACCTACTCCTTCAACACTTCAAGCTCTTCATTTCTAGACCCAAAGACTGCATCTCGCACCCACTTCACCTGCTCCCCAAATTAGCCCCTCATGGAGCCTTCCTTGGCCTATAAACAACATCAGTCATACAACTCCGCTGCTACTTGTCAGCCCATGATTTTCCTAGCTTCTCCAACCCTTTGCCATGCTTCTACTCGCCTGCATATATCTGCCCATGCCACCTTCTAGAGTCGACACACTTTGGCTGCACCATCATTGCCCACCCCCCAATTGAGCATAATGCTCAACCACATAAAAGCTTTTATTCCACTACTAACTGCAAAACCTGGCACACACTATGAGAAAACTAAAACCATATTTACATAGTTTTATTGCATCCTACTACCAAACCTTCAAGTGGGTTGCCCCACCCCCTGCATCATATAGCTTCCACCGGGATCAAACACCTACCTTTGATATCTTTCAGCCATTTGTAACTGCTCAACATAGTGCCGTATCGTAGCACCTAGACCACCATGTGTGTAAGCTGGCCCTAGCCTACCTGATACCAAGCTCCAACACATGTCTGACCCTCCCTCCCAACCAAATAAAGTGGAGGCCTTGAGCATAGACCCTGTACCTGCTGAACCGGACTCTGCATAGCTGCATTTACCACCTTACGCATCAACCGTAGCTCACATACCTTTAATGGACGCAAAGTCACTGTATGGGATTCTCCTTTCTCCACCACTGGACATGTCTGCTGCATTAAAATCTCATCCATATTTGGCATCACAATCTCCTCTTTGGCCACACAATCAATTCCAGCATCATCAAGCCCTTCCTCGTGAAATGGCCCTTCGAGGTAGACCAATACCTCTTGCTCTTCAGCTGCAATTACCTGTTCTTTAAGAACCTCTTCTACAGTTGCATCAGGCTCTTCTTGGGAAGAAAGCAAATCTGTCTCTATTGCACCATCTTTGCCTTCCTCCATAGACACAGCCGCTTTACCTCTCCTGGAAAAATGCTGCACCTGCTGCACCACCATGGCACCTTCCACCGCTACTTTCATCAGCACCGCCATTAGCATGGCACCACACACTACCTTTACCTGCGTTTCATCACCTGTAGGCCTAAACCACTCCCTTTGGCCTTCATCAAGCATCTGGGCTTGCTTCATTCCCTGCTCTTCTTGCACATGGGCTACTACCATATCATCAAACACATTTGAGGGAAAATTTACCTTTACCAGCTTAGGTTCCTCAGACTTTGTCTCCCCGTCATAGGATGTGGACTCATCCGCACTATTCTCCTCGCTTGTATCCCAGCTGCTCGAGCTTGTATCTTCATCATCAACAACATTATATATCGACTCCGTATCAGCATCTGCATCCACTTGTTGCTCCACAAAAGCTTGACCATTTTCTTGACTTTGCTCACTTTCTTCATCAGCTCCTGAACCCTCGGTATCCGCAACCTGATTGCATGCTGCTATCTTTTTATGCAAACTTTCCACAAGAACAGGCTTTACCTCTTCAACCCGCACCGGAACCTCCACTTCTGCTACCGCTTTCACCTCTTTGTTCACCTCAACATGGAGCTTCTCCTTGTTGAAAAACTCGTCCACCCTCGGCACATGCACTTCACATACTGAAAATCTCCAAGGAACATAGCCAATAGTAGGTCTTACCTCAACAGGCTGGGCATTCCGAGCACTTGGAATTGCCCTTGGTGGGACCAAGGAGCACTTTGCTACCTCTGCAACATGCATAGAATCTGCTGGCTTTAGCATACCCAACACCAGCTTCCGCTTTACCTTTCTACTCTTTATCTTTTCCAGATCGACCATGTCTTTGTATGTATCTGCACCCTCTTCGACCCTTTCTCTAATCCTCGGATGTAAGCAGTCGAGCAGCTTTGATAGCTTCAAATACTGATTGCTTTTAACTCCAGTAGCAACCTCTAACTGTTTCCAACTAGCTTTAAATTGCTCAATGAAAATGGAGAAATCTTTACTTACATCCTGGTGTACCGCCTTTAGTCTTACACCAGCTTCTTCCTGCGTAATCACCTCTCGAAACCGCTCCAAAAAGTGACTTTGCAATCTTTGCCAACATTCTCGATCACTACTTTGTAAACCATTGAACCACACCTTGGCTCGTCCTCGCATCAATAATGGTACCATTTGCAATCCTTTTGCATTCGTTGATATACGCATCGACAACATCCATAACTCGAAATCTGCTAACCAATCCTCGGGGTCTTCAATGCCCATTTACATTCTTTTATAGGGGTGTATCTAGGAGGTTCAAAAAACAAAAATATATGAGAGCTCCTCATCTCGTGCACTTCACTTGTAGCTTCATTTGGAATTTCCTTGCATTGCTTGCACCTGGCATAGTTCATTTTTGGAAACAATTGCATGCTACACCTCTTGGTTCTTTATCCTCTCAATTTGGCTGCCCGACTTGCTCCTCTTGGGCCTTTGAATTCTCTCTCTTGCTTTGCTTGATCTCTATTCTCCACTTTCCCTTGCTAGATCTTTGGACGGCCTTGGCCTCGCCCTCGCTTCACTGTGGGATCACCTTCTTCCATGAGGGGGGAGGCAATAGCGAGGTCGCTATTGCCCTCCCTCTTTCCTTCAAAATTTTGGGGCCCCAATTGAGCCACGGGACTCGCCTCTAGTCGCACGCTTGCCACGTCATCAAGGCCAACTGGCCTCCTTTCTCACACGTGGGCACGCCGCCTCTGGCGCCGCATCATCGTCCAAAAACCCGCCGACTACGCCCTGCGTAGCGCCCTGCACGGCCGCCGCGCTCGCGCCATAGCCAAGACCCCCAAGTGGCGCCTCTTTCTTCCCTTATACCCCATTGACTGGCCCGTCCGTTGCGCATATGGGATAACCTCCGACCACGTGGCGGAGGTGAATCCACCATTTTCAATGTTCCAAAACCCCCCTAAAAGCAATTAAAAAACCCATTTTCCCCCCAATTTGCACTGCTTGCCAAGGATTTCTCATAAAACCGATTGATGGGCCGTAAAATGCTACCTGCAATCCATCCTCCCAACTTCAATTCGCCAAATCCTTGCTCCGTTTTGAGATCTCCAATGTTGTCATCAGAGGCCACAAAAAAAACCAAAAAGTATATGTCACTTTCCTCTCGGCATTACCTCCTGGCTTCGTCCTGCCACATCTAGCTGATCGAGTATCCAATTGATGCACCGTTAATTTGTGCTAGCTCCACATGACACACACTTTCATCGAGAACTTTGGCAAGGCCCAAAAGATGCCAGATGGCATACCCTTCAATGCAGCCAAGTGGGCTCAGACCTGGCCCCTGGAAAAAATTCAACTGGCCATAAAATGCAAACCATGGCTCTGATCCGCAATCTGAAAGGACGGGTAGGCTCCATAAATTGAGCTCTATACACCTGTACCTCGACTTCCACTTGGACCACCTGTCCCCAGCTGCCCTGTCCACCGATAAGAATCTGCAATCCATTGAACTTCAACCTTCAATAACTTGGGCTCCGTAGCTCGGTTTGATGAGCCGTCTAGACCTACTCCTTCAACACTTCAAGCTCTTCTTTTCTGGACCCAAAGACTGCATCTCGCATCCACTTCACCTGCTCCCCAAATTAGGCCCTCATGGAGCCTTTCTTGGCCTATAAACCGCATCAGTCATACAACTCCGCTGCTACTTGTCAGCCCATGATTTTCCTAGCTGCTCCAGCCCTTTGCCATGCTTCTGCTCGCCTGCATATATCTGCCCATGCCACCTTCTAGAGTCGACACACTTTGGCTTCACCAACGTGTCAATGCAAGGAACTTGCCGATACACTGTGTGCGAGCCACAAATGGCTCCAAGCACGCAACTAGCCTAAACTAGTAAGCTCAAAGATGGCGATGGTGTGTCACTCACCACTCTACGCTTGCTATCGTGGAGGATTCCTCGCCGCGAAGAAGAAGGAGCCACCGCTGCGCCGCGCTCAACCGCTTCGTCGCCGTCGTGCCATCGTCGCAATGCTCGATCGCACACACACTCTCTCTCTCTCTCACGGATACACACACACACAAAGAGGTGAAGAAGAAGAAGATGGAGATGGAGCAAGAGCACTCTTCAATTGCACAAATGAAAGAAATGAGTGAATTTTAGGTTTAGTTGACTTTTATATGAGCTCGCCCCATTCACACTTGGGCACCCATGCTTAGCCAACTAATCCTTTGAATGTTCCAGTTAGAGTGCGTCTTTCATCGGCGATCACTCTTACCCTTTTCCTATTGGACCGACAAGCCTGATACCTGACTCTACCAAATAAATAATACGGCGTCCGTCGTAGGTGATAGGAATGTGCGTGAGGGTTAACAAAATTGTAAGGGTGCAACTTGGATTTGAACTAAGATCGCTGCAAGCGTTACCCTTCCCAGAGCTAAGCTAGACTAGTCGGGTGAGCCCACACTTTGCTGAGCCATGTGCATCTTTCCTCTTATTAAAAACGCACGTCCATGCCTTGCCGTTGACCTCCTTGCTGACTATGTGTCGATGTTGTTATTGAGCTACTCACTGACTATGCGAGCCCTTGCCTCATCCTCCCTCGTTCACCTCGCACTGCTATCTGGCCCCCTGACTGCCTGCACCTTTGTCCCGTTCTCGCCTCACCCGCCTGGTAGCACCCCTTCCCTTTGTATTTTTCACACTAAAGGGGGCATCTCATGAGATTCACATTTTCTAACAAGTGATAGAATCATGAGACCTGCCATTAGATTATGCACGGAACAAAAATGACCCAGAAAAGGAGACGAGTCTAGCTTAAAAAGCACTAATGTTTCGCTTGTTCCCATCATGACCATTGCAAGAAAATAACCAATCTTGCTAGAGAGAACTCAGCTTGAGACATTCCACGTTAATTAGACCATCCTTCGTTTTGAAAGGTATCATGCGTGCAAAAATGAACGTATCATGTTTGTAGGCCCTCTTTTCTTGCCCAATGCCACATGAGCAACATTTGTACACAAGAAAATGACTACATTTGCCCTCGGTCTCATCTATTTTATTCCCAATCTACCATCTTGAGACCTAAGGCCTTTAGTCTCATTGCAGTATTACTTATGTCCTCTTCTATGAAACATGATGCAAATAAAGTGGTTTATGATGTCCTTTGCAGTATTTGGTCGAAACTTTCAAGAGATGATACCTTTGGAATTCATAGGATCCTATGGACCACGAGTAGAGCCTCTCAATCCAGCACAACTTTAGTGCTTCTTGTCCCATACCTCTAATCACATTGTAAGTTACAACAACATGTCACCATGCAAAAACATGAAATTTGGGTACAAAAGAGATCTCCTCTTATGTAAGATGAATCCAATGCTTAAAATGAACGTTTCAAATGAAAAATTTCAAGGTCTTCCAACAAGCGTCATGTTGCATCACAACCATGAGCTTGTGACACCCATATGTTTGTGTACATCAAATGTTGCCTTGCCTTATATATATAGCCTTTATGTGCATGGAAGCTAGATGACTGTAAAACCTATGCGTGAAATACCATGTTAAAATTTAAAACAAACAAGCAAAAGAAGAGCTTTTATATAGCCATCAACAAAGGTTTGGCTTTAACATTTCTTCAAGTCTCCATCACAAAGACACTATAAGTTAGAATTACATTTTTCTTTCGTGCCTAACACATGGTATGGGCCATGTGCTAAAAATGATTCAAATGTACCATTTTTTTGTTGATTGTACAAAAATGAAGTATGTATCCTCCAGTGTAAGCCTCAAATACAGGAGAAAAATCCAGGTTAATCAAAGACAGAGAACTAGCTCCATTACAATTGGCCCATCTCTACAAGAGTCTCATCTATGCTTGAATTATGGGAGACAAACTATGATTGACATGGACACATACAAGGATTTGAATCATAAAGATTTCGCTAACAGCCCTTGACTACACCTTGCAAGTGTGCGAATAGGATAAGACTGTTTTGTTTCTTATTGCCTCGAGATCCAAAGTGGCAGTTCATAGAGTTGGTACTCATGATTTGTGCCAAATGTATTTTTGCCAAAGCCAATATTACAAACCAATAAAAGAGATCCAACCGGAGCAAGGTTCTTGCGAGCCGCACGATGAAGACAACATAAAAGGACTGTAAAAAGGTAGCAAGAACACGGGACCCTATCATCACCCATAGGAGCTCCAATCTAAAGCGCGACCCCCTTCCAGGGCAATGGCACATTTGGCAGGGCCCAAGCATGAAATGGTAGCTCTAAACCATTTCGAAATTAGCAAAATAGGAAATAAAATGCCTACATTCAAGTGAGAGAAGGTTTAGGGATTCTCTACCTAGAAAACCAAGGATTATCCATGTAGAGATTTTAGGGTTGAGCTTTCATGCATGAAGAGAAGTCCTTAGAGTCAGAGTTTACCTATCCACCAAAGCCCATGTCCTCTTGCCGCACCTTCATAATGGTGGAGCATGATATTCTTCTGTCCACCAAGATAAATTCAAAAGTCTTCATTGGCACACAAAAAGCTTCCATGGGAAGCTCCCCGTTGACAGCTTTTACAAAGTCCTTCATTGTCTCCAAGCTCCTTTGCCTCTGCTGTCATTTCTAGCAAATCTCTTCATGCGGTGTGAGCATGTGGGTATGCACTATATGTGTATGTTGTCTTCCTTGTCTTTTGAAAGCCTGCAAGATTCCACACTTGCATTGGTAGACCGATTGTGGGAACCAGCTATATGGGAGCGGAGCAATAGGCAAAGAGGGGCAACTCAGGAGCAATGTGCTTTAAGGGCATGATTTGGCATTGCTGGGTAGAGGAAAAAGTGCATTATTGCAAGGAGATGACAATAGTGGGTGGAGCTCAAGGTAAGGGTATAGTGTTCTAGGTTGATCGATAGTAGCGTCATGGAGTTTGGACTCGAGATAGAGGAAAATTACAAGGGGCTATTGTTGGGGGCATTGCAGTCTATAATAGTTCTATGAGGCAGCACTAGGGAACCAGAGTGGTGCACACAACAAAGGAGCAACATGCACTTGAAAACATGTGGATTAGACATAAGGAGAGTGATAAATCAGAACGGGCTGGAAGAGTTGGACGCACAGAAGGGTGTTTGACGTCGACATTGAGCAAGAGATGGTCAACGGGCTATGGTGCAAGGTTGCAATCGAGGAAAATGCTATGGAGGCTCCCCGGACGTGGTGTTGAAGGCATCAGAGGGTTGTGTTAGTGGGTGTTGACATGTTGAGTAGGAGCTGTGGACCAAGAGGGCATGGCACGTGTAGAGGCATGGGGGCATCGTGTGGAGCTCGGGGATTGCAGCCAACACCAAGAGCGAGGCATGCAGGGCTACAAAAAATAGAGAAACAAAAGTAAGCTTTGGCAAAGTCAACAGATCGACATCGAGCAGGGTTTGGTGCAGATGTCAAATCAGGCTAGGACTGTCAGCGAGGTCATTGGAGATGGAGATGGTGAAATGAATCTCTTCAAGCTATGGCGCTCAAAGGAGAGAGCAGAAAAAAGGGAGAGCGAGAGATAGATAGATAGATACATAGTTCTATTATCATCCTCGCAGGTCAAATATGACCTATGGGACCAAATGAACATGTCACTGGTGTGAGTGGAGGTCATAAGTGACTCGTGATGCTCAAAAATGGATGAAATGAGTGTCGTAATAGAGACTCCACATCGTGGTTGGGAGAGGAAGGTATGTAGGGAGAGCTCATGGTTGAATATATGGGGAAAAGAGAACCTAATGTGGTCAAAAGCTGGGCACTCAAGTAGTGTGTGGTACTCACTCTCTCCCACTTGACGAGGGCATAAGGTGAAAAGTCGATGAGACTCCTCGCTGGTGCCCCAACGTCCTGTCTTGCAACGCAGAGAATGGGAGCTAAGACGAATGGAGGCAATGGTGCGGATCGCACTCAACCGGATGGGCTCAAGGATGTAGGGATGGATTTGGTTACCTTGTTCAAAGAAGATGTGTAGTTTGGGGCAACGTGTGTGGTGTAATGGCTAAAGCGAGAACCTCCAGATTTCTCCCAAGCCATGATACATTGGCGTTGTAAGAAGGCCTCATTAACTTGAGAATCGATCGACGCATCCTTGACCAAGTGACATGCATCCCATCTTCCAAACCATTTTTTGATGTCAAGCATCCACCATGAACTTAGTATTTTGCTCTTGCATGTCTTTTGGACATTTTGATTTGCTTCATATGCAATTCTAGGAAGTTGATACAAAGGGCTACGTTGTGTCTTAAGCATGTACTCCTTCACAACCCTTTTCATGCCCAATACCTCAATGGGAAGTGATTCGGGCTCAAGAAGTAAGAGCATGTAGGGTGTTTGTGTCTTGACTTGGAGAAAGCTGGTGAGAAAACGTTTTTGGACATTCTCAAAGTCTTTCCAAGTATTCCAATGCTACCACCCAACACCTCCACTCCATAAAGAAGCACCGGTGATACCAACGTGTCAAAGAGGTAATTTTTGAGAGCCCAACACTTGATCTCTCCAACATTGCACATGGTCTCAAATGCATAATAAGCCCTCTTTCCGGCTTCCAAGTGTCGCATTGTGCAATCCTTTTATTTATGATTGGATGGAACCTCAAGGCCAAGGTACTTGAATCTATCTACCATGTCAAGTTGCTCATTGTTGTATACAATGCATGGATTTTTGTCATTGAGGGTCTTTACAAGCATAACCTTGGTTTTGGATCCATTCACGATCAGTCCGCTATGTAGACAAAAGCGTTCCAAGACACTCATAAGCTTTTGTGCATCTTCTAAAGTATGTGCCAAGAGCACTACATCATCGGCATAAAGCAAAAGCATGATCACCTCATTCCCGATCTTAACCTCTTCTATGCCTTCTTGCTGCATAAATTCAAGAACCATGCATTCCAATTCATCAATGAGTAGCCCAAAGAGGGTTGGGGAAAGTGGGCATACACCAATGGTGCTTGCAAAAAATTCTGAACTTCCATCTCCCATACGTAGTCGACATATCACTTTTTGGTAGATGCAAAAGACTGTATGCATAAATTCTCTCGGCACTTGAAGGCTTTGCATACGTCTCCAAATATTTTATCACGGTACCATGTCAAAAGCTTTCTTGATATCCACAAAGCAACAATACAACCTTTTTTCCTTTCAATCGAGACGTTTTCATAAGAACTCAAAGAGTGACAAGGTGATCAACAGTGCGATGTACGTGCGAGAAGGGAAGAAGGAGAGGGAGAGAGTGTGTGGGTGGAGTCAACCTCACAAATGAGGAGCTCCTTATTCTTAATATATGTACAAGAATAAGTGGTGTCAGTGGGCGTGTGCCCGTCGTCTGGGTGACCGGGCAAAGCACATGCAGCTATACCCCAACAATCTCCCTCTTTTAAGTGCTATTCGATTTGCTGCACCTGCTGACCAATTCCAACTCGATTGTGTGCACTGTGTGAGCGTGTGTGTTTACACCACATTCCCTTGCTCCATTCTCTTAAGCCTTCAATTTGTGAGTTCACGTGACAACCTGTAGATCTCTTCGAGTCCGTGCTTGCAAGAAAATCCCTGTAGATGCCCTCGATTCTCTCTCAAGGTCCCTCTCATAGAGAGGGGCTGCGCACACTCGGGTAGCCGAGATCCGAGATCTCACCGATCCACTCCGATGTGGCTCCGATCCGCACCAGATCTACCACCGCCGAGCTCAAGTTCCAACTCTGAGCTCTGTCATAGCCTACGAGCTCCATTGCTTCCATGTTGATCGTCGAGAAGCCGTCACGTGCGGCGATCGCCGCCACCGCCACCAAAGCTCTGCTACCAGTCGAAGAGTGCGTGCGCGATGCAGTGTGCGTGCATGAAGGGGAGAAGGAGAGAGTAGAGATTGTTTGAGTGGAGTAGGGCTCAAGTGAGCTACTCTTTATTGTTGTGTATATGTACAACAAATAAGGTGTCATAAAATCTAATATCTAATATCTAACCAACCCAAATGATTCTCTCATATTAAATTGATCACTTAATGTGGGAGAATAAACGAGAAAAAGGGTTAAGATATAGACATGTGCTTATAGATCTATCTCAACACGGGGCAAATGGTAAAGGGGCCCAAATGAGAGATGGTCTATCAAAGAGCAAGGCTAAAGACCATCTCTCATTTGGGCCCCTTTACCATTTGCCCCGTGTTGAGATAGATCTATAAGCACATGTCTATATCTTAACCCTTGTTCTCGTTTATTCTCCCACATTAAGTGATCAGTTTAATATGAGAGAATCATTTGGGTTGGTTAGATATTAGATATTATATTTTATGACATAAGGTGGTCAGTGGGCGGGCGCCCATGGCCTGGGTGGTCGGGCAAGGCACATACGCATGTACCTCAACAAGATCGAAAGCTTAAATCCAAAATCAATGTCAATTCTTGAGCTTACTCACATCCTAGTCATGGTGCTTCATCATTGTCTTGAGAGCTTTTTTGGCACAAAGAGTGCCCACTAACTAATGTGCCAACCAAAAAAAAAGGCAAAAAAAAAACCTCTCCTTTTTCATTAGCAAAAAGGGGAGGCATCACTAAGGTGGGTTCAGATTGGAAGTGTGGAAGAAAAGTACCCTTCCACCACTTCCACACGGAACACAGGAGAGCTCAGCTCTTCCGCCGCCCTAGTATACACTAGGTGGTAGCTATATGTGCTCCCTTTGCTTGCATGACAATGGGCCATAGGCTAGAGAAGAGAGCCGTGAGGGTGGAAGTGCTCACTGAGGAGAGGGGGGGGGGGGGGGGGGGGGGGGGGGGGGGGGCTCAAAAGAGAAACAAGGTGTAACATTTAATGGCCTAAAATCTTATGTGTAGCGGAAATTAGCATGAACATAGTGGGCATTTCATTAGAATAGATTCCTAATGAGAATTACAAGAGTGCTTGGGTGGAGAGAGCAACAAAAAGCATAACACCTAGTTAGATAGCATCGACAATACTTTCAAAAGAGAGAGCAATTAAGCTATTGACAACAGTTGAGGACCGGATTTGCATGGAGCCGGTCCCCCCTCCAAAAGGCTTTGTATTATGGTTTCTCCCATCAAGAGAGACATTGTACAATACAATTCTTTGTGTTCCTTCAAAACTAGCTAGTGCAATGAAGATGGAAGCTTCATACACCAAGCAAAACACTTAATCCAACACAACTTGAATTATCCCCGTTCTCAGACCCAAGACCTCACACACCTTCGAAGATGGTGAGAGCTAGCAGGGTATGAGAGTAGATTGAGAGGAAAAAGAAGTATCTTACGAGAAAGATGTACATCTCCTCACATAATCACTCATATTAGCATAGCTTAGCTTAGTAATTAGCTTGGTAGAGAAGATGAGCATGCATTGAAGCTTGGCTCTTGGTTGGATTTGCATCCACATGCCAAGAGAGTGTTGATATAGGCTTCTATCTCACAAGCTTGGAGTAGGTGATGAGCTCTCCATTAAAGCTTGGGAGGAGATAGAGTATTCTTCCTTCACACATGGTCAAGTGTGAGTGTGTGTGTGTCAATGCCAAGCAAAAATCAGCCCCCCCTCTCTCTTGGGCGAGCCCTAGCTGCTAAATAGGTCTGGCTTTTGCCTCATTGGACCTCCCCAGGTCAAGCCAATAGGAATTAAGCAGCATAAGTGATAGCCTTCTGACATGTGTCCCCCTTTCCCCTTTTGTGAGAGCTTTAGGTAATTAAATAATTAAACTAAACTCTCATTGGACCCCTTTGCCTCCTGGCCAATAGGAATCAGGCAAGCCATGGGGCTCCTGAATGCTCATTGGACCCCTTGGGAGACTGCCCAATAGTCTTCTAGGAGACTTAATTCTCATTGGTTTCTTTTATTAAATGTTTTTAAATTAATTAAACTAGATTTACTCTAGCTTAATTCTCATTGGTCCACTTCAAGGGTCTTCCAATAGGAATTGGGCACACCTTGTGGGCATCTGGCCTAGGGAGCTGACATGTGTCCCTCATTCCCTTTGTGTAAAGGGAGCCTGTGTGTGTGTGTGTGGCTTTCTCTCTCATCCCCTAGCTTTGGGGCTCGCCCCCTCCCATGTAGGGATGTGAAAAGACTTTTAGGGCACACACTAAGCATCCAATTTTCCCTAGGGTTGACCTTTGGACACAACCTTTGAATTTTGGAACCTTAGCATTTTGGAAGTCTTAATGGGCTGAACCTTAGGGTCTTTTTGGCCCATTGTTTCACATGGCTCTTTTGCAGATGGCCCCCCCTTTGGATCCCTATTTTCCCTCCTTTGGATCCCTATTGTGGCCGGTCTGCTAGCTTAACCAATATTCTAGCTTTTTCTCCCTTGGCACTTCCCCACATTAAATGATCAGTTTAATATGAGAAAATCATTTAGGAGAATTAGATATTGATTATTATGACATTACCTCTCTCTTGAAATCATAGTCGTCCTCGACTATGGTGTAGAGAAGATAAAGCATATGCATGAGTCCTTTTCTTAGCGGGTAGAGGATCCCTATGTTACCCTACGACATCATTCCATAATGGATGACTAGTCCATTTGGCGCTTGAGAGCCTGAGGCTGCCGCAAGCATGTCTGCACATTAGTCCTATCAGTCTTCCATAGTAGAGTGACAAGCTCTACTTGGTGTTTGGGAGACGTCGTCTCCGCAAACTTGATCTAAGCATGCATACTACTTCATTTTTGTGCACAAATAAGAAAAAGAGAGTCTTATAAGACAAAAAATTTTGTTCATTTTTAACATTTTGTACATTTGCTTACTCTTGGGAAGCATTGTAAGCATTGACAAGGTTTAGGTTATCCTTTAATTGTATGCCTTGCATCCATCTAGCATCTTCAAAAGGATAATTCTTAAACTTAATAAGATATCGTCGGATAGTCTTACCGCCTCTTAATACCTTGTCTTCATGTCGGAGAATGGACTCGGGCTGCAGCACCTCCTCGTGGTCCTCGATCTCCGGTGGGTCTTCAATAGTTGGTTCTTGAGGTGGCTCTCCTTTGTAAGGCTTTAAGAGGCTCACATGAAAAGCATTGTGTATGAGCCAATGATTGGGCAACTTAAGTTGATAGGCCATCTCATTGATTGGCCTAAGAATCTGGAAGGGACCATAATACCTTTTTGCTAGTTTAGCATAGTACTTTTGGTGGCCCGTAGGATTCTTGCCCGTCGTGTGCCTTAATCGAGCCTTGGGAAACTTTAACAAGACCCAATCGTTTTCTTTAAAGGCTTGGGCTCTTCTGTGCTTGTCAGCAGCAGCCTTTTGCCTTTGCTGTGAGATAGAGATAGCATCCTTAATCTTTTGGAAAGATTCTTGTAGGTCTCGGCTATACTCATCTGCAGCGAAGATCTTCCCATGTACCTTAAGTAGCAAGGGACTTTTTGATCTTCCCTCAATTACCTCGAAAGGTGCTTTTCCTGTGGAAGTATGTACAGTGTTATTGTAAGCATACTCTACTAAGGGTAAGTACTTCTCCCATTGGGATCTTTGATCTACTTCCGTTACATAGGCTTTTAATAGATCAAGAATGGTTAGGTTAGCTATTTCACTTTGGCCATCAGTTTGTGGATGATAGGCCGAAGAGAAGTTTAGTCTTGTTCCTAAATTCTCAAAGAGACCCTTCCAGAAATTACTGGTCATTCTAGGATCTCTATCCGACACTATGGATATTGGCAAGCCATGGTACTTGAAAATTTGTGAAATGAAGAGGGTTGCCATTTGATGGGCTTTGATAGTCTTTTTGACAGGTATAAAATGAGCTTGTTTACTAAACCTGTCTACTATCGTCCATATTCCCGTATTCCCATGGATAGACTTAGGCAATCCAAAGATAAAATCCATGGATATGCTCTCCCACGGTGAATTAGGGATTGGCAAGGGTTGAAGCAATCCAAGTTGCTTCCCTCTATCAAATTTTGTCTTTTGACATACCACACATTTGGAAACATACTCATGTATGTTCACTTTCATGGTAGGCCAATAGAAATATGTTTCAATTCCCTTTAGGGTAGACTGAATCCCTCTATGCCCCGCATATGGGGGAGCATGAGATTCATACATTACTTTCTCACGTAGTGAGTTAGTAACGCATAGTCTATTGCCATAGAGAAGATAACCATCTTGTAAAGTAAATGGTTCTTCTTTCTTCCCTAATGCAAGGGCTGAAATCACATCTCTAAAATCGGGATCAATAGCATACTCATCTATCATTGAAGATAGATCATTGTGAGTTGCTATGGAAACCGCATTCACTCTCGGTCGTCTTGAGAGTGCATCGGCTACTTGATTATGCTTGCCAGCAATGTGAGCAATATGAAAATGAAATTGCGAAAGGAAATTTGCCCACCTCATTTGTTTGTCGGAGAGCTTGGTCTGCGTCATGAAGTACTTAAGACTTTGGTGATCCGTTCGCAGAATGAAAGGAGTCCCCAATAAATAGTGCTTCCATGAGTCTAAGGCATGTAGAACTGCAAGGAGTTCTTTTTCGTATATGCCTAGAGCTTGCTCAACAGGGTCGAGCCTTCGACTCTCATAGCCTATGGCGTGCCCTTCTTGGAGCAAAACACCCCAAGGCAATCACCACAAGCATCACATTGGACCTCAAATGGTTTTGAGAGATCCGGTAGTGTAAGCACAGGTTGAGAGATAAGCTTTTCTTTAAGCTTTTCGAAAGCATTGTTCTCCTTAGCAGACCACGTATACCTAACATTTTTCTTTGTTAGGTCATGTAATGGTCCCGCAATTTGTGAGAACTTTTCTATGAAGCGTCTATAGTATGCACACATACCTATAAAGCTTCTTAGTTCATGAAGATTCCTTGGTTTAGGCCATCCTTTTATTACCTCTAACTTGGATGGATCCATTTGGATTCCATCTTGAGAGATAATGTGACCTAAATATTGAATCTCTTGCAAGAAAAATTCACTTTTCTTTCGATTAACATAAAGTTTATTCTCTCTTAAAACTTGAAATATTACCTGGAGGTGTTGCTTGTGTTCCTCCAATGAATTAGAGTAGATGATAATATCATCAAAGAACACTCCAGTGAAGGTTCGATGAGGCCTGAACAGCTTCTCCATCAAGCGGTTGAATGTGGCTGGTGCATTGGTCAAGCCAAAAGGCATGACAATGTATTCGTAAAGACCAAATGTAGTACGAAATGCGGTCTTTACAATATCTTGATCAACTATCCTTATTTGATGATAGCCACTTTTTAGGTCAATCCTACTGAAGTAGGTCGATCCTTGTAGCTTATCAAATAGGTCTTCTACCCGTGGAACAGGAAACCTATTCTTGATAGTGATCCTATTTAGTGCTCTATAGTCGACACACATACGATATGTGCCGTCTTTCTTTTGCACTAATAGCACAGGTGAGCAAAATGGAGATGAGCTAGGCCTAACCATGCCCTTCTCAACTAACTCATGCACTTGCCGCATAATCTCCTCTTGTTGAGCTTGAGAAACTCTATAAGGAGGTTTGTTAGGCGGTGAACTTCCTGGAAGAAGTTCAATTGCATGGTCGTCATTACCTCGTTTAGGAGGTAGCTCACAAGGGATGTCGTCAATAAAGACATCTTGAAACCCCTTGAGAAAATTGGATAACTCTAATTCCTTTTGGTTGCTTTTATTTTCTTTTGCTAAAGCATTAGGTTCATTTTGAGAATCTTTAACAAAAATCATGTACACGGAAATAGAGCTCTTTATTGACTTGTTGAAAGCTGGTGTATGTACAATGGGGATGGTGTTACCCATCTCCTTAGCATCTATATACATGTCCTTTTCCCTGAACTTAAAGGAGATTCTCCTTTCAGGAAATTTAACATGGGCAGCCAGGCGGTCAAACCATGGTGCCCCTAGGATTACATCCTCATGCTTGAGAGGAGAGATAAAGAAGTCCTCTTTGTCCACATAGCCTTGGACATGAAGCCTCAATTTCCCGATTAAGGGAGTGACTGAAGCTTCTTGCCCCTTGAAGGCACTGTCTGCGGGTAGGATATCTCCCATCTCGTAGGATTGTATGCCTAGCTTGGTGGCTAACTCCATAGATATGAAATTGTGAGTAGAACCAGGGTCAAAGAGAATAAAAGCATCATGTTCTCTTACCTTTCCCCAAGCATGGCATAGAGGAGATCCTTTGTGGTGAGTTTGGTGAATCTCCTCCTCTTGGATTTCAACCAAAGAAGCTCTAGGAGGATCTTGGCGGTTGTTCTTTTGGGGACAAGCGCGGTACGCATGCCCTTGTTCGCCGCACTTGAAACACCGGTTATCTTTACGATAACGCTCAAGCTCTTCAGGAGAGAGTTTATTCTTTCCTTTGTAAACTCCCTTCTCTTTAGCTTTGTTGGAATTGCCCTTAGGAGACTTTTGGACATTGTCCTTCCCCTTAGGCTCATTGGAACCCTTGTTTTCCGGGGGCTTATTATTTCTTTTACCCCCCGTTTGGAAATTGATTCGCGAGGCCACCATAGTATGGTGTATTACCGCCGATATGGTACGTGGCCTTTGGGAGTTGACATACTCCGCCATTTCTTCGGTTAAGCCCGCACAAAATTGTTGCTTTTGCTCTCCAAAATCCAACTTTTTGAAGACAGTGGCTTTGAGTTGTAGGTCCCAAAACTTGTCTACATATTTGTGGATAGATTCATTGGGAGAGAGCTTTAAGCTTCGCCATTCGGTGAGTACTTTGTCTTTGGCATCGGTGGCCAAAAACTGCTTCATAATGGAAGCTCTTAAAGCCTTCCATGTTCGTGGAGCTTCACCGTTGGCTCGTAGGCTAGACCACCATTGTCTGGCGGACTTTTGAAAGTGCATAGCTACATGGCGTAGCTTAGAGGACTCCGTGAAGCCCTCATCTCCAAACGCCGCATCGAATTGCTGGATAAAGGCCAAAACTTTGTCTGTAGCACCGAAGGTGCCATCATAGGTAAGGAAAGAGATGCTCTTCCCTCCCTCTTTGAATTTCTTCAGCTTGGACGACCTCTTCCATGCGGCATAGGATTTCCTATGGCCTCTTCTTTTTGATGGTTCAAAAGTTGCACCATCACTTTCTTCAGAAGATGAAGAATTTGAAGAAGGTGGAGAAGAGGGTGACCTCTTTCTCGCCTTTTTCTTGTCTTGATCTTTGTCGTCTTCACCATAGCTTTCATAAGAGGAAGAGGATGAAGAAGATGGAGAAGAGGGTGTCCTCTTTCTCGCCTTTTTCTTCTCTTGCTTTTTATCATCCCTCTTTGAATTATGGCGTGGAGAAGAGTGTGATGGTCTTCTCCGCTTTGGTGGTGATGGAGAGCGTTTAGCCCGCCGTCTTCGTGGAGCCATCTCCGCCGAGGTGGCGGGAGACTCGCTTCTTTCTCGTTCCTTCGGTGGAGGCTCTTGAGTTCTCCTTTGGGAAGGAGATGCATCATCAAGAAGTAAGTTCTTGAGCCCTTCATATGGATTCTCTTCTTCTTCCCGAATCGGAGAGAGACCTCTTTTGGTAGTCTCACAAGGAGGCTTCCTAGGTGTTCTCTCGTCATGGTGATGAGCTTGGAGAATCCCGTGAGCACGGAGCTGCCGTTGCACTTCACTTTGGAGAGATGGATTGCCCATGGCTTGTTGAAGCCTAGAAACAAGATAGTTAACAAGCATTGAAGCATCATTAGTAGCTTGCTCATGAGCAAAATCAAAGTTATCAACATTAATTTCACTCTCTTTACTATTGTCAGCCATTCTAACAACTTTTAGGTGTAAACTTTTTAGGTGTACTTTGGCACTTCAAGCCCTAGTTGCTACTCCTCTTTACCCCTTTAGAAAAAGCACTCAAGCTACTGTACCCGCGGCTCGAATACCATTAATTGCAAGGAATAGAAGAGAGGGTCTTTCGACACCAAAACAGCACCGGCTCCTGTCAAGCTTCTAATAGCTCAATAGTGGTTAAGCCGTAGGCAAGCCCCGTAGGACTCCACTATTAAGACCATAGCTCTCGACGGTGATGCCCCGTTAACTGCACAAAGGCAGGCGCACTGCAAGGCTGAAAAATCCCTATTCTACTTACTCACAGGCAATTAATAATACCAACCATTTGTAGCTAGCTTGAGGACCTCCCTTCTTGAGCAAGAAAAGAGAAACCTTGAGCTCTGATACCAATGTAACATTTAATGGCCTAAAATCTTATGTGTAGCGGAAATTAGCATGAACATAGTGGGCATTTCATTAGAATAGATTCCTAATGAGAATTACAAGAGTGCTTGGGTGGAGAGAGCAACAAAAAGCATAACACCTAGTTAGATAGCATCGACAATACTTTCAAAAGAGAGAGCAATTAAGCTATTGACAACAGTTGAGGACCGGATTTGCATGGAGCCGGTCCCCCCTCCAAAAGGCTTTGTATTATGGTTTCTCCCATCAAGAGAGACATTGTACAATACAATTCTTTGTGTTCCTTCAAGACTAGCTAGTGCAATGAAGATGGAAGCTTCATACACCAAGCAAAACACTTAATCAAACACAACTTGAATTATCCCCGTTCTCAGACCCAAGACCTCACACACCTTCGAAGATGGTGAGAGCTAGCAGGGTATGAGAGTAGATTGAGAGGAAAAAGAAGTATCTTACGAGAAAGATGTACATCTCCTCACATAATCACTCATATTAGCATAGCTTAGCTTAGTAATTAGCTTGGTAGAGAAGATGAGCATGCATTGAAGCTTGGCTCTTGGTTGGATTTGCATCCACATGCCAAGAGAGTGTTGATGTAGGCTTCTATCTCACAAGCTTGGAGTAGGTGATGAGCTCTCCATTAAAGCTTGGGAGGAGATAGAGTATTCTTCCTTCACACATGGTCAAGTGTGAGTGTGTGTGTGTCAATGCCAAGCAAAAATCAGC
Organism: Adiantum capillus-veneris; assembly: GCF_014529385.1. Lineage (NCBI taxonomy): Eukaryota > Viridiplantae > Streptophyta > Polypodiopsida > Polypodiales > Pteridaceae > Adiantum > Adiantum capillus-veneris. The sequence continues at coordinate 99,696,808 of NC_140931.1, read as the reverse complement.
CCCCCCTCTCTCTTGGGCGAGCCCTAGCTGCTAAATAGGTCTGGCTTTTGCCTCATTGGACCTCCCCAGGTCAAGCCAATAGGAATTAAGCAGCATAAGTGATAGCCTTCTGACATGTGTCCCCCTTTCCCCTTTTGTGAGAGCTTTAGGTAATTAAATAATTAAACTAAACTCTCATTGGACCCCTTTGCCTCCTGGCCAATAGGAATCAGGCAAGCCATGGGGCTCCTGAATGCTCATTGGACCCCTTGGGAGACTGCCCAATAGTCTTCTAGGAGACTTAATTCTCATTGGTTTCTTTTATTAAATGTTTTTAAATTAATTAAACTAGATTTACTCTAGCTTAATTCTCATTGGTCCACTTCAAGGGTCTTCCAATAGGAATTGGGCACACCTTGTGGGCATCTGGCCTAGGGAGCTGACATGTGTCCCTCATTCCCTTTGTGTAAAGGGAGCCTGTGTGTGTGTGTGTGGCTTTCTCTCTCATCCCCTAGCTTTGGGGCTCGCCCCCTCCCATGTAGGGATGTGAAAAGACTTTTAGGGCACACACTAAGCATCCAATTTTCCCTAGGGTTGACCTTTGGACACAACCTTTGAATTTTGGAACCTTAGCATTTTGGAAGTCTTAATGGGCTGAACCTTAGGGTCTTTTTGGCCCATTGTTTCACATGGCTCTTTTGCAGATGCCCCCCCCTTTGGATCCCTATTTTCCCTCCTTTGGATCCCTACTGTGGACGGTCTGCTAGCTTAACCAATATTCTAGCTTTTTCTCCCTTGGCACTTCCCCACATTAAATGATCAGTTTAATATGAGAAAATCATTTAGGAGAATTAGATATTGATTATTATGACACAAGGGAGGGTGGAGGAGGAAAAGCTTTTCTCTTCCTTGACGTGGCTGCCCTGCCAGTAGCTTCCACTGCCCTCTATGAGCATGACAGGGATAGAGATCTTCCTCCGCGCACAGTGAACAAACAGTCTGTGCACATGCATGGCATCGGTGGCTACTTCCAATGCAAAAATGTACAAAGCTCACCATAGGCTAACCAGATCCCCACCACAATATTGCACTCAGCTAGCGTCGCTCTCACCTGCACCACCGCAACGTCAAGCTAGAAGCCTAAACGGTCACCCTCGGTGGAGAGCCGTTTTGGTGGAGGGAAGAGGCCCTATTGGTTGTGACATGGGCAGTGCGACAAACAGTTGGACTTGCAGCTCAACGACAGCGAGACTTGCAGCATGTGCGCAGACTCCCGTTAGATGGTGCTCTTTCATCTTCAATTGGCCAGCGACAGACATAGACGGATGTGCCTAAGACCCCTATCACACTGGGCCGGCAAAACGCGACCCATCTGAGATGGCATGTCCTTATAGGCTACAAAAAAAGCAAAAGTTGGTCTCCTCACCTTCTCAGAGTGCCGGTCTTACCAACTCGGCCATATTTTCTCTTGCATGGCCATCCTCCAAAAGTGGAAGCGCGAACGCAGCTCACAAGCTTTGAGCCTTGACACCCAACGAGAATCGCGCATGGTATACCACCTGGCTACAGGCTGTTCGTTGAAAAAAGTTGGCCGTCAGTAGTTATATAGTCCAGTGTGACATTGTGAGACCGCCCGCCATTCAAAGGCAAAGTGGACGGGTGCCCCAGTGTGACAGGGGCCTAAGGCCACACCCCTTTGGGGCAGGCCAAAAATCCTGGGCGACACTCTCGGTTTGTAGCCTAAGCGTGGGTTCCGACTAGGCAACGAGAGAGAAATGCAAAGGGGCGTGGATGCTCCATGGCGAAATCTGATTGGTTTGAGTTGAGGCACTCTTCCGTCGGGCCCTCCATTTTTCTTCCGACCCCCCGCCCTCGAAAGAGTTGATGGCCTCTCTCAGCCCCCTTCACTTTTTTGCTTTTCCTCCTCCATGCTGTTCACACTAGGCGGCGGCAGATTTGCGAAGGTTTCTTCTGCAGGTTCAGTCTGAACCGAGCCTAAAATGTAAATGAAAGGGTCGACATACAATTTAAGCCACGGCCTCAGCGCGTAGAAAACCCTTGCTGTCCTGCCCCCTAACACCTCCCGCACACAGAAAGAGTCGCCATGACTGCTGAGAATGCAGCAGAATTGGCCGCAGAGCTGGAGCAGCAGAAACTCAAGGTATATTCTTTTACAAGTTTCAGTGGCTTGGGGGTCGTTCTGTTTTCTGTGTGGGCTAAGCGATCGCATTTGGTGTGTTTCTTGGTGGAGAGAGAGGGAGAAAGAGAGAGTGTTGAAGTGTATGGTAGCCACATTACTTTTTGTCTTCACTGTTCTTGGCGTTTGATATGATGCTGAACAGCAGCGCGCGCACACACACACACACACACACACACACACACACACACACACACAGAGAGAGAGAGAGAGAGAGAGAGAGAGAGAGAGAGAGAGAGGTGCTGCATTCTTTTTTGCCTTCAGTCTTCTTGTCCTTCCAGATAGGTCTCATTGTATCAGGTGCACTTTACATGCTGTTCTGACAGTTTTTTGCTCATTGAATTGATTTGCTAACAGGATGAGCCAATAGTGGAGGATCATGATGACGACGACGACGATGAAGACGACGATGATGATGATGACGATGATGAACTTGAAGAGGGTCATGTTGATGGTAATTAAGGGCATTCCTGTCATGTATTGTGTGCAACTTGTGCTCAGAAGAGCTGATTGCCATTGCTCTTGGACAGGTGAAGATGGGGTCCCAGGCTCCAAATCTAAGCAAAGCCGAAGTGAGAAGAAGAGCAGAAAGGCAATGCAAAAGCTGGGTATGAAAGTTGTGTCTGGAGTTACCAGGGTGACAATTAAAAGGAACAAGAATGTAAGCCCTAGCAAATCAGTTATTGCTTGTGAATTTGAACTCTCTCTTTGTATATGTTGCAAGTGAGATCATGGTGGTTTTAACGGCTTTTTGAATCATTCTTGGCTATGAAATGTAGCCATCAAGATTGCTCATTAATTGTTTATTTTATTGTTCGTTTGGCTTGATGATCATTTATTGACACGTGTGGTCGCGATGACATGCTGCTGTGCATGGTTACTATCTAGAAGAACAGTTTTGGTAGAAGGAAAACATAGGGCTATTTATAGTCCAATGGTATTTTGTAAAGGTCTTCAGGATGGTTAAGCAATGTTACAGAAGCCATTTTTCAAAAGGGTAGCCTAAAATTTCCAAGTTTGAGGATAACTATGGCAAAAATACACTGTAAAGTGCCATTTTTGTCATAAATTTTAATAGGTTATCCTCAACTCCTATACACAAGTTTATAAATAAGATATATTTGGCAACTATCTACATTTACAAATCTTTAAGGGCTCTTATTGTTTACCTTGATGTGGTTATCATTTTGCTTTTATGTGTGATTAGGACAGATACCTTTGGAAAGGGTGGAAATTGATCACTTGATGCACTGATACTCTGCCTTATTGTGGATTCTGGACAGATTATGTTTGTGATTTCAAAGCCTGACGTTTTCAAAAGCCCGGCATCAGACACATACATTGTGTTCGGTGAAGCGAAAATCGAGGATTTGAGTTCTCAGCTACAAACACAAGCAGCGGAGCAGTTTAAAGCTCCTGATCTTGCACATGGCGCGGCCAAAGCTGAACCTTCTGGTGGATATGAGGCTGAGGAAGATGAGGAGGTGGACGAAACGGGCGTTGAACCCAAAGATATTGAGCTGGTTATGACCCAGGCTGGTGTCTCTCGGTCAAAGGCTGTGAATGCTTTGAAGACTGCGGATGGAGATATTGTCAGTGCCATTATGGAGCTGACAACTTAGATCAACTCTGCCAATAGAGATATGGCTAGTGCCGTTATGGAGCTCACAACTTAGTTCTCAGTTTTGTGGTTGGTCTACTTGTTTTATACGACAGCTCTCTTTCTCAGAACCATGAAGATCTGGACAATAAGCTTGTTTTGAGAGGTTGTGGAGGCAGAAAAGATTAGACTGCAACTCCAATTATGAGCTAGGCTCTTCTAAAGGAGGAATTTGTAAGATTGTAACCCATTTTTTGTTATCTTAGCACCTACAATACGTGGAATCACAATGCTTCTGTTTCTAAGATGTTCAAGTTGTGTCGCTTTTTCTCATGGAGAAATGAACTGCTGAGAAAAAGCCCAAGGAGTCCCATTACTTTTTTAACTATCTACAGCCAGTGCTATGAAAGATCTTTTGTACTGTTGAGGAAATGTTATTGTGGACATGGGAAAAATGAAATTTGGAGCATGGGGTGCAGAGGGCAGCTGGTAGCTCGTGGCCATTTCCTTTGCTTCAATGTTTTCGAGGGGTTCAGACAAGGTGGTGGAAGAGGTTTGATGTCCACTTGTCTCTATGTCATTGGGCTAAAATGAAGGGCCGCGTTTTGGACACACCTAACATAAGCGCTGTCCCCCCCCCCCCTCCTCCCCGGGGCAGAAATCATCCTCTATCGATCTCTTCACAGTGAGATTTGTGGGCAGCGCATTTCAATTTCAGATTGGAGGGCTCAGAGAGATTAACCCTAATGCTACACTGCTGCTTATTGGATAATGCTGCTGTTCAGATCGGAGGGCTCACAGAGATGAACCGTAACGCTATGCCAGGATTTCCAAGGGCGGGGGATTCATCAGGGCGAGCATGGTGCTTGAGACGCTCAGACAGAAGGTGGTCGAAGAATGAGTGTGTAAGATGGGTAGATTTTAGAAGAGAACTTCACACTATGGGTAGAGTTTGATTGTCTGGTTCCCCCTTGAAGATCTAAACTTCCCAAAGTTGGAGGTGGAGCTGAAGAGAATGAGAGCATCAAGGAGGACTTGGGTGTGGTAGCTGGCAGCAGCATGTAGGACAGATCATCGACTGCTAGCTGCTTGTATTTGACGTGGTGCCCTTGGAGTTGAAACGACACCACTCGTGTACGTAGAGCTGTAGCTTATTTGGGCCCATGGGAGCTTCTCCTACTGAAGAAAGGTTATGGTGAAGAGCCTAAAGCTCTAGCGTAAAGAGGTTTGCAGGTTGATGCCGAGTCGAGTCGATGCCAAAGAGATTGAAGGAAGCGCCCTTCGGGCCTCATGACTAAATAACGTGAGGGGATCCACGGCTCAGAAGTCCAGACACGAAAATCAGTGCAATCGCAGTTGCATCCGTCACATCAAAACTAAACCCGGTCAAAAATTAAACCCCCCAAACCTAGCTAGAGCATGTTGGGTCACAATAAACGATCATAAAAATAGGGAGGGGTACATTATGTGCCCGCAGGTGAGATGTTTAGCCCACGTGTCTCAATGCATGGAACGTGAGGGTTGTGGGATCAAAACTGGTTGATTGAGCCCTCCAACCTCCTTGATATTTGTCTTGCCCAAGTTTAGCGTGCCTCAATTTTTACGCTGGCCGGGTTTAGTCCACCTCGGGATGGGTTTAGTTTCCCTCGGGATCCTGCAATCCACTTGCGAACCGTCGATCCCCTTACCCCCCCTCATTTAATGTTGTGTGTTCCTTAAGTCTTCAGGGGGAGTGCCTTTATATAATAAGGGGAGGATAGGGTTGTTGTGGATCTGTGGCTAGAGATCGACGTAGGATTAGCTCTTGCTAGCTCAACACAGAGGGAGGGAGGGATAGTGAGCGCAAACTAGGCCACGTTGTCTATCCTGAGCTTTTGCCAACTCAACATAGAGCGAAAGTACTATGGAGTAGGCTGTTGAATACATTTCGTCGCAAGCGGGCCCGGTCTTTAGCTGAAGAGGGCACGCAGCTGGAGAAGGCATGGAGCTTCCACCACGTGGTAGAAAGCTTCTACGACCTTGAACCCGTCGCTTTGAATCGTAGCCTTCAAGTCGCAGCTTGCGTGGAAGGGGTCCTCTTTGCCATTATATAGTAGTATAGATTTCACAACTTGGCTAAGATGTCTTTTGACTAACTTGGGGTGTTGGTCTAACACAACTATCTTCATCAACAAGTAGAGTGCTTTGGTGGTTCCATGCTTACACAAAACACATTGAGGTGCATCGTTACGTCACGTCAGGGAGAGATTGTTTGCATGAGAGGATTGCTCGGCTTATGTGCCTATCAAAGACAAGCCAGTTGATTTTTTGACAAAGGTTAAGCCTTATAAGTAGTTCTAAGCTTTATTGAAAAGTTTTGGGCCTACTCCTTATGGAGTGATCACATAGGGTCTAGTGCTTCGTTCTACATGAGTGGTAGGTCATGTTCCTTGCATCACTCACGTATGGGATTTGTTACCACAGCTCGTACATACGTCTTCACTCTAGGGCAAGGTTTATCTTTGTATTGGTACTCATAATGCTATTTCCTGTGTCGTGTGCTCTTGAGCTTCTATTTCATCTTCTCCATCTTTGCGTGCATTTTGTTAGGCCTAGGGTAAGACCGAGCGGCAGACCAAGGGTTAGGACGGACATGTGGTCAAGGGAGCCCTATTATTAGCAAGCAAGGCCTATATAGGGCATGGCCGGGTGGAGAGTTGTATGCTCCAGTCCCCTTAAGTCTTACATTGGTATAAGAGCTCATAGAGGGGGGAGCTATGGAGGAGGGAGAAGCGTTGGATGAATCTCTCTCTCTCTCTCTCTCTCTCTCTCTCTCTCTCTCTCGTTCATGGAGAGCTTGGGTTGTGAAAACCGTGAGAAAGACCTCTTGTAGAGAAAGATCGTGGACATGGAGACTTAGAAAGCCGAAGAGGAAGAAGACAAAGCGTTTTCGGCAACATGGCGTGGGAAAGGCCTCTAGTACACAAAGGGAAGGATTTTTGACCAGAGCCGAATCCTCCCCGGCACGGCTTGTTGATTTTGCATTGCCCAGAGGAAGATTTTTCGTCACGCGGCCGCATGCAGAGGGGCATCACAAGGCAATGGATGAGAGTTTTTCCTTTTGCACAGAGCTTGCCATCGCTATGCAGACAAATTTTCCCCCCCTTTTTACGTTGATCTTCACCCTGTCCCCATGATGGCCTTAGGGCCATTCAATAACAAGACTAAGGAGGGCCCACGGAACACCCCCCCCCCCCCCCCCCCCCCCCCCCCCTCTCTCTCTCTCTCTCTCTCTCTCTCTATATATATATATATATATATATATATATATATATATATATATAAATATATATATGGCATGCTGTTAAATGGAGAGGATTGACAGTGGGACTTGCATGGGCCGTTGGATTGTGGGGTAGGTAAATTCGGGTGGGGTAGTGGGCAGCGGGGGAGTCGAGACGCCGCTGAAAGCTCTGCAATCGAATAACGGCGAGGGAAATTCGGGTTGCGCAAGGGAAACCACGATGGGTCTCGCTAGGAAATCAACGTAGAGCCTGTCCTACAATGTGGCCTCCGTCTGCAAAGCGCCCTTAAGTCCTGCTCTCTCGCCATAGCTCTGAGCTGCCTGCGATGCTTTTTTTCCACTTCATCAAGCATATGCATTGCGTTCTTGAGGTAGTCCTAATTTACATGAGTTTCCTCCCCTCTATTCCCTCCTACAGCCCCTGCTTCCTTGGACTCCCGAATTTACTTCGCTGCACCTTCACTGCCTCATTCAAGCCTTCTCAACCTTACCTTCGCTTAAGGTTGAGCATGGTCATTTAAAAACCAGAAGGCAGGGTCACGTGCTGCGAGGACAGGAGGACCGCGTGAGAGGGAGCCGGTGGACCAGGATTGCATTGAAGCCGTTGTCAAGCTCAACCTTAAGTGTGCTTGTCAAAACATCTTCAAATGCAAGAGGATGACACCCCGCAAAGCTTCACGACGGTCTCACTTGAGCATGTGCTTACAAAAAGCCTCAATACCCGCAAAGAGTGGAGCTATGAAGATGGCATCAAAGGGGATGTCTAATTGTGCTTGTAAAGCAAAACGAAGCCTTATGAAGAGGAGAGGCGAGTCTTTCTCTTCGCATTCACAACGAGATGTTGATGCATATGAAACAAAGATCATGGTATGATCGACACACTTCTTCTTCAATCTACAATTTTGAGAGAAGGAACTTTGTGAAATATGATGTGTTTAAATTGATCCTTTTTTGGTTTTGTGTATATATTGGGGAGAGAGAGAGAGAGAGAGAGAGAGAGAGAGAGAGAGAGGGGAGAGAGATAGTAGGAGATGAGAATGCCTATTAATGTCTAGGCAAAGCAGCTCTTCATTGAGGAGTTTAGGGAAAGAGATGGCGCTTGTCCGCTATTGTCGAGAAGACGAAACCTGTCCAAAGTGGAATAGAGCATGGGAGAAATGCGTTGACCTTATCCACCATATCAAAGAGCGTCATGGTCTTATCGTCGACGTTCCTCGTAGAGCCGCGGTGAGACCAAAGGTAGTCAAAAGCCCGATTTGGCTAATGGATCACGGTCCCATAGGCAAGCCAAAACACGGTTTCAAAGCATTGAGACTTGCATAAAACTTGTCCGAAAGAAGCATTTAAAATATCTCGATGCAAATGGTGAGAAGAGATGGCGCTTAAGCTCTTCCTTCCAAAAGATGCTATACGAAGAATGGTTTGCGAACCATATGCAAGAGGAAATAAGGAAGTGGGAGAGTGACATGCCAACTCGAGTTACAAAGATGAAAACAAATATTGCAAAAGGATACGAGAGGATGGTAAGAGATGCTCTCATTCTTTGCTTCAATGCTTCATAATACAACACACTATCCCTACTGGGTCTACGCGCCCTTATTAACCCGAATCTAGACAGATTGTACTAAGGAATTCGAAACGCAGTCCAGATCAACGTCGCGTATGCAGTCCACATCAGCAAGATCCGCTCAGAACAACTTTCGTCTCCAGTTCTCGCGGCACTTTCTTCCTATTTCACCTCTGTGTCTACATATAGTTGCACAAAGCAAAGCATGAGTAGCTACGTTTACAATATCGATAGTGAGGATATCTAGGATATTTGAAAATCTGTAGACTATGGCATTCAGTCTATTGAGTTGCAAGGACAAAGCATTGCAAGCATCGCCCTCCATCTCTGAATCCTCTCGTTTGTGTCCACACTCTGTACAAACGTTTCGTTTTGACAGACGAAATCTGCGCTCTCTCTCTCTCTCTCTTTCTCTCTCTCATACACACACAGACATACCATCTCTCTCTCTCATTGTCCCTTCACCCAATACACACCAATGGCTTAAGCCTGCATTTTTTAACTGTGCATCGCTTCAGCTTGTTGCCAAACTCCCTCAGCTCCATGCGGCATATTGGGCCCCTTGTCTCCAAACTCGTAGCACTGCATTAGCCCATCTATACTCCACCTGCGACAAATGCCGTCGAAAAAATATGCACTTGACAGATACACAACAGGAGCTCTCTCTCTCTCTCTCTCCACCCACGTGCTGTCTCCTCCCTTTTTTCTTCTCCAAGGCGTAGGAGGATCTGTCAAGATTCTCCTTAATAAACCCCATTTCAAAATTGGGGACACCTACTTGTATCTTCTATACTATATATAATTGAGCTTAAAATTTTCAAGGAAGGAGAGGGCATCCATGTGTCACTCTCTCCTTCATTTCAAGAACTTAAGTGTAAAAGTGAAGGGTAAGCCACAAATCATTTGGTTTGAAATGTAAAAGTAAAGAGTAAGTAGCAAGTACATTGATGGTAAAAAAATGAAAGGACTTAGTTTTGACTCGCAAGTTCTGTCAAAAAGTCACAATACTTGGTACTATATATATTTATTTATATTATTTGAACTCTCTAGCAAGGCCATTGAGTTTCATTCCAACCTTCAATTTTGAAGGGTGATTACTTTTGTTTTTTTAAAGGGTGGCTCTACTTCACACCTTGGAAAATAACGAGCAACGAGCTGTGCCATACATCGATAAGTTGATCTATCTTAAATGTGCACGCATGTATGCGTGTGTGCGTATGTGTGTGTGTATGTATGTGTGTGTGTGTGTGTGAGAGAGAGAGAGAGAGAGAGAGAGAGAGAGATGCAACACATCGTAAGTCTGAGAGAGAGATCAAGTTTATTTTCTACGGCACCGTCGTGTGTGTCAATATGAGAGAGAGAGAGAGAGAGAGGGCCAATCCCATTTGGTCCTGTTGAGGAGTGTGTATGTCTATTTCTGTTTGAGAGAGAGAGAGAGAGAGAGAGAGAGAGAGAGAGTGCCATTGATTGGCCTTGGCGCTTAACAAAGAATGCTCCCCGCCCCCCCTCCCCCAAATTGGATCATGAACACAACCCACCACTTACTTCATGTACAACTTCTCAAATGTTGCCACAATAGGCCTCATGTAGTCTCCTCTATCACCACCCCTGGCTGCCAACAACTGATCCACCAGGAGCCCTACACCCTTATACAACCTCAATCCTCTGCTGGCCAGGACACCAAGACTCTGGATCCATTGCATGCCCCTCGCCACCAGCGCTTGCTGAGCCACCTACTCCTCTATCGTTGCCTATCCGCCACCCTTGATCCTGAACAGCTCCATTTTTGCCTGGCTACGGTCCTCCAGAGAGAGAGAGAGAGAGAGAGAGAGAGAGAGAGAGAGAGTCCCACATCCATCTCCACACTTTCTTTATCTTTTTTCGGCCAGTCTGTGGATGCTACAATGTTGAGAGCTCTAACGTGATCATCCAGTATTTTTAGCTTTCCCAAGTTTTCACATCTCAAACTCCTTACATGGGCAAGAAAAAAGGGGTTCTGCAAGGGGACTGGTGGCATTGCCTGCTGCTAGAGTGATCATGGCAACGGTCATGCAAGGCGGGTCTTCCATTGAGTGTTTGGGAAATATATATATATATATAGAGAGAGAGAGAGAGGGGGGGGGGGCGGGGGGGGACAATCCCATTTAGTCCTGCTGAGGAGTGTGTATGTCTATTTCTGTTTGAAAGAAAGAGAGAGTGCCATTGATTGGCGTTGGTGCTTGACAAAGAATGCCCCCCCCCCCCCCCCTTCAAACTCGATCATGAACACAACCCACCACTTACTTCATGTACAACTTCTCAAATGTTTCTGCAACAGGCGTCATGTAGTCTCCTCTATCAACACCCTTGCCAACAATTGATCCACCACGAGCCCCACACCCTTATACAACCTCAATCCTCTGTTGGCCAGGACACCAAGACTCTGGATCCAATACATGTTCACTCGCCACAAGCGATTGCTTGAGCCACCTACTCCTCTACCACTGCTTGTCCGCCACCCTTGATCCTGACCAGCGCCATTTTTGCCTAGCTACGACCCTCCACACCACGAGAGAGCGAGAGAGAGAGAGAGAGAGAGAGAGAGAGAGAGAGAGAGTCCCACATCCATCTCCAAACTTTCTTCATCTTTTTTTGGCCAGTAAGCGGATGCTACAAAGTTGAGATCTCCAACGTGTCCATCGAGGCTTTTTAGCTTTCCCAAGTTTTCATATCTCGAACTCCTTACATAGGCAAGAAAAAAGGGGTTTTGCAAGAGGACAGGTGGCATTGCCTACTGCTACAATGCTCATGGCAACGGTTGTGCAAGGCGGGTCTTCCATTCAGTGTTTGGGAAAAATGTGTCTCAGCTTAAGATCATGTCATTTTCAATTTCAAAAATGCCGGTTGAGGGCAAGGGGAAAAGGAGAAATTCCGCCCCAAAATAGAGAAAATAGTGTAAAAACTAGCAAAATAAACCTAATTTTCTAAATTTCCTCTTGGAAAATTAAAGGAAGCAATTTTGAAAATGATTTTTCTAGAACACTGATGTGATTGCATTGGAGGATGATCATTGCCAGTCAAGGGTATTGGCCTTGGTCTTGGAGTTAGCAATCCTTTGCTCATTTGGGTTGGTGTTGCATACCCGATGTGGGCCATTTTCCTCCCCCTAGAAATGGTGACTCCGGTCTCTTATTGTAGGGCTACCTCCATGCATGTGCCTCCACTGTAGGACTGCCTCCATGTCACTTTGGAACGGCTAAATAGCCTTCTAGATTTGTTTGCAAATCAAGAAAACTGGTGGCTTGTTGAAGATAAATGCTTGATTTGACTGAGTGATGAAACAAATCTTCAACAGGTTTTTGCTAACCGAGAGGGCCTCAAAAGTCAACCATGTGAAAGGCTATACCCGTTTTGAGGCTCTTAACTACCATGATTAGATAGGTAGATAGAGAAGATCCGGCTCGTGACCGGGCAGAAAGCAGGCTTGCTGGTACACATGACGAGGCTCTTTGCCTCTCACATGCTTCAGTTTAATACTACAAACTAGACATGCAGCCTGAGAGAGAGAGAGAGAGAGAGAGAGAGAGAGAGAGAGAGAAGAACAAGATCACAAGAGACCTAAATTTTTTAGCCGATGAACGTTAATTCTTGAACTCAAGGGCTTGCATGCTCACATACTTATACAAGTAGAGGGGGACACAGTGACCTCAAAGGTTAACGCGAGAGAGAGAGAGAGAGAGAGAGAGAGAGAGAGAGAGAGAGAGAGAGAGAGAGAGGTCATCCTTAAAGGTCAGATTGACCAATGGGACCGAGTACAACATTTGACATGCTTGAAGACTATGGACATAAGGGTGTCATTGACAAGTTGAATTCATGAGGTGGCTAGGAGAGAAAGGTATGTAGGCCATGGTATGGACTAAAATGTAGGTAAAGCAAGTTTAATGTGATCGAAAGGTTAGCACTCATGTAGGGTATGATGATCACATTGTCAAATTGTTAAGGGATATAATTCGCATACAAAAAGAGACTCTCCTACATGTTGTGCCTCAATGCTTTGTCTCACATTTAAGGGAGTGGGAGCTAAGCCAAATGGCTGCTATGGTATAAAATATGGGTAAGGGCAAGCATGTGAATGGTTGAATACAGTCTGCTCTCTCAAAGAAGAACATGCATGTGTGTATGTTTGTGTGTGTGTGTGTGTGTGTTTTGTAGCACACCCTTTCTTTTAGCATGATGCCCCAAACTCTTGCAAAGAGAAATGATTGATTAAGTGAACTTTTCTTCTTTCATTACCCTCACATTTTAAGGTGCCAATGGTGCCCAAATGTACACAAAAAAACAATATGCACCTTATATTACGCTTATGGTCAATTGCAAGAGACCTCAACATCCATGCGATAGTCTTAGTAGATGCAAGTGTACGTGCTAGCTAAATTAAAGAGTGTAATCCAGCCTGTAAATTTTTAAATTTACCCACGTATAGAGACAAAGTTTCTATAGCCATGCAATCACCCCCAGGTCACACACTACTCACCAAATCAGTTGTGCATACCAACGACAAAGTTTCTTCTACTACTATATGGTGTAATGTTGGCATGTTGAGTCATGGCTGGTACATGCATCCTAAGTTCCAACAAATAGCAGTTGATAACTTAGTTGATTGTGATGTCCCAAATGCAAGACCAAAACTACACGAGTGAAGCATGTGAGAGTTTCTATCATGACCAATGCCTTGATTGGTAAGGATGGTGAGAGGGGATGCTAATGCATCTAAAGAATTCGTCATTCAATGCAAACACTATATCCAAAGAAGGATACCAACTCTCTATTAGTTTATTTAGAGGGCCACTACCACTCACCAGGGACCCATATCAATTGCGTGAGGGGAGCGTCTCTAGAGTAATCACAAATTCACTGCCTCCTTAGAGAGAAACATAGACAAGACATCATGCTAAGGGAGTCCATTACTTAATTCACTCCCAAGAGACCTCAAATTGACCTGATAATTCTTGAACTCAACATATACACACACACACACATACATAGATAGAGAGAAGGGGGTGGGGGGGGAGGGACAAACTTTCCATGATTAGCAGGACTATGTTGGAGCTTGGCATGACCAACTAGAAGGAGATTTGTCCTTGGTCAATCCACAAGAATGTGGAGAGTAACTACACTTCATTAATTGTTCGATCTTACACTCAAAAAGGTAGACATAGTGTTGATCCAAAAGATAGATTTGTGCTTGGTTGATGTGAATGTGTAGAGCACTTAGACCTTGTGTGTTGTCATACATTATCATCTAGAAAGTAGTTATAGTGGTGGTTGATGCACAAGTGTATTAAAGAGCTATAAAAGCTCACATAAGAACCATAGGCATTTCCCCACATTTTCCCTCCTTGTGAAGGGAAGGAGAACAATGGTTGCTTCAATTGACGCACATGTAGCCGCGGCAACGCGCGGGTCACATACTAGTATGTATAAAATTCTAAGTTTAAGATTGTTTGCATGCTTAAATGTCTCTCTAGTCAAGAAAATACACGAATAACAAACATGATGAAGAAAACGAAAAGGAGATGGATTTAGAACATGAGGATAATGCTCTTTCACCTGCTAAGAGTATGGAGAGTGAAGATGAATATACATCACAAATGGAGGATGAGGAACATCCCCAAACCATATCTCTGGTAATTTGCTAAGTATCGGTTGTTTTATTACTTTGTACCCAGAAATTGTCATGTATTTATTTTCAAAATTTAACATTTTTGTTTTGTTTTCTTTCTATTTCATTAAGCAAAATGAGGTGATCATGTCGCCAATGAAAAATGGTAAAGAAAAAATCCAAACACATATAGACATTTCTTCTCCAAGTGGGAGTACTTATGTGTATGACCTCTTGATGGGATCAAACACGCCACGGTACGTCCTCTTCCATATAATGGCTCATTTCCTTTTTGACATAGTATGTAATGAGTGACCTATGCTTAATAGATCTTATAAGGGAATCCCCATCCAATTGTGTTAATCAAGATATGGACTTGAGATAACATATGATGCTAATCTTGCAAGTGAAATTACAAGTAAGATGGCAAGTTCACGTACACTCAATTTGTTTGTCATGTAAGTGTTGGTTGTTAGAGTTGATTTTTGATTGAATGGTTTACGGATATGTAATATAATAAAGCCATGACCTTGTAGGTGGATGGAGCATATTTTTGAAGAGTAGACTCTCAATCATGTTTGGTTTATTGATAGCTTGTGGTTGTCTTTTGTTCAAACCTTGCTTAGTGAGAGGGCAATGCGAAACTACTTTGGCAGAGTTGAACATTTCAACTACATGTTCACTTTTTTCCGATTGTGGGATGCGTATATAGATGCTAGTAATGTATGATTTATTCATATGTGTTTACCTCAACTTTTACATATATTGTGCAAATGTCTTTTGGCAGAGGCCATTGGATGTTTGCTGTATTTTTTAATTTTCATGTACGGCATGTGTCTCGCTTACAAAAAGACAAGAGTGCAATTTTGTTCTTTGACTCTCTTGCCTTGTGAGAAATTGATCAGTATATTATCCCCTTGAAGAGGTATGTGTAATTTTCCTCAACACTGTTGTGGTGTTGGTCTTTTATTTAAATAAGATAGTGATATTTTGTGCTTTCAGAGTTTTGCAGTATTTTGGAGCTTATACATCGCGTCTTTTGAGAACTGGATGCGAGAACAACAGTTCAAGACCATGTATCTTTCTTGAGAAATATGCGCATATTTATGCGTCTTTTGGAGAAATGTATACATATTTATACGTCTTTTATGTATGACTACATTCAAAGAGTATGATGAGAAGATTTGGTTTGTTCTATGGTTTATGCTTTGGTCTCTTCATTAATGCTTTTGTAGGTGTGGTTTAGTAGTGGTGTAAAGAATGACCAATGTTGTGATCAAGCTAATGTACGGCTTACTCACGTACATGGTAGACATGATGTACTTTTTGTTATATGACATGATGTACTTTACAATCTTGCCATTATCAACTTTTTGTGAGAAGATTTATCTATGGTTTACTGCTTTGATGTGGTTTTAGAGTGCCGTATGATTTGCCTCAACTCACTACTTGTAAATAAAGAGCATTAGAAGAAAGCCACCTTTGGCATTTACTTAGAAAAAGGGATGAATAATTGAGCTTAGTGACGGTAAAAGAAACTCTTGGAGAGTTGATATGTAGCATATACAATTGCTTTTTGGTGTAAGGTATCAATGAAATAATTAGAGATTTGTGAGGATCTTTTTGGTAGAAGGGTAGTACCAACATGCTAAAACAAGTCAACAAATTTCAAAAATGTTTTAGTAAGTTATGGAGATTTGATGTGAGTTTGTTGTGCTATAATAATTGTAACATAAAAGATAAGTTAACATTTTAGTGTAAGTACTCTCTCTCTTTGCCAAAATCACTTTTACTTTTCACAACATCACTTAAAGAGCCCTTGAAAAGAACTTGAGAACGGGTAATAGGATTGCTAGTAAATTCGGGTTGCAAATTTAGTAAATTTAGGCTGCATAATTAGTAAATCCGAGCTGAAGGCAACTTCAATTTGGCACGCTCTCTGGAAATTTGGTAAATTTGGGCTGAACTATAGTAAATTCGGGTGTAAACTTGAAGAACCAATACATGACCACATAACATGAATGAGACTTAAAAACTAAAATTATAGAAGTGATAAGCATCAAAATTCTTACAAAGACTCGGGTGAAATTTAGAATAATTGCATTTGAGCTGTAGGATCTAAGGTGTACATAAGCAAGATCCTCATATTTGAGGCTTGTACTTTACAAGTACTGCCATCATGGCTAATAAGAGTGAGAATACGCTCAATTCCATGGTCCTCCTTCCCATGCTCACAAGAAGCAATAGTGGCACAAAAGCTACTAGGTCCATTGCAAACTTGAACCCCCCGCCCAATAAGCCCTTGACTATCCTTCTCTACACAATGTCGACTAATCAAGGGCAATAATGCATTACATGTATGGCAACAGAATGTAGCTCTAGGATCCACTAGTAATGTCTTTGTACAACAGTAAGGATAATAAATGCGAGGAAACTCATCAAATTGAACATGATACGACCTCGTTGGTGTTTTCTACAAAGAATACCAGTTTGGCGAGCAGGCTTCTTAGGGTGGGTGATTGGTCCCTTGATGTCTCCTTCATTCAAAGCCTCACAATCCACTTTGCGCTTCCCGTGGCTAAGACGAGTTTGAGTGACGTGTGCTTGAACTTGGTGGATGCTACCACGCATTGGCATTTGAATTTCGTTTGGGCTGATTAGTGATCCAAGCGTGTCTCTTGCATGCTTTAGTTGATGCATGGCAATTCTTATCTCTCTAGAACTTTTATTTGGAAGCCATTTCTCAAGTGAGTGAAGTATCTCCTTGATGTCTTGCAAGCATTCAATTGCACCCTTTTCTTGGTCAGATGGATCATTAACATCATTCTCCATTCTTTCCATCATTTCATGAGCTTTATACATGATGGAAAGAATAGCATTTAAGTGTTGAAAGTAGCGAGTAGCTATGAGATGAATACTGTATATGTGCTTGCATTCAGTGCTCCAATCCGGGCAATCGCAATAGTTGGCTTGCAAGCTAACATTATACCACTGATTTGGGATACTTGTGCTGAGTATTTTGAACTGTAATGTCATTTCATTGCCAACCACTAGACATGATTGGTTTAGCATATACCTTTGTAAAATTCGCTCTCTCTCTTAAAGATTACTAGTATGTTTCTGGGAACAACCTTGAAGTCCAAATCTGTCAAAGTCAGCTGCACACATCAAACTTGTGAACATACATGTTGTTCCATAGAAAAATTAGCATACATTTGCCATAATATGATCTATGTATGACTTTAATTATACATATTTCTTGTTTTTGCATAAAGAACCTAAGCAAGGTTCCATGCGATTTCCCGTCTTAGAATCACCCACGAGTGCATGTATTTAGGTCCACAATAGAGCGATTGATGCATGCTTCGAATAGAGTGTACTTGATATATTACCACAATCGTTCTACCAAGTTTGTGGTGTCAGCATTACCATGGGAAAACAACCTTCCAAATTTTAGCCATCGTGATCTCCACATACAAAACTTTCGGCACCACCCATTAGTGACATAGCGCACCACATTCGAAAGGTTTGAATATCGATCAAGTAGTTGTTGATATAGAGCATCAAAGTCCATCTCACTTGGACACTGCATGAGATTTGACATTCCCATGTATAGATCTCCTCGTAACTCTTTTGGAGCCTTCAAGCATAAGAGAGACATTGAAAAATCAAAAAGTTAGACACTGAACACCTTGGGAAATGTAAGGAGCCGTTACCTGTAAAATGAGATTTTCCACCCATCCTTTCTTAGCATGAAACCAACATACAATAATGTGACATGCAATTTGACGGCGTGGCCCTTCTAGTGGCATTTCCCAACAATGTGGATCTTTATCGATCACATTTGAAAATGCTTCTAGTTCCTGTAGTGACTTGTCAATGATGAGTGCAATAGGTCGAATGCATCCTATTCTTGCAAATATTATGTCGAGTGTCTCCACCAAAGCAATAACATCATGATGTGCCCCTTCATCCGTTGTGCATAACATGAACCATAACGGGATGCCTTGTCCAAGTTGGTTGGGTAGTACTGCTGCAAATAAGGGAAGACCAAATACATTTGTCTTGAATGTGCTATCAATCGCCCATGAATTGTTAGAGGAGAACCGCATAGCCATATGTAGCATCCAATCATCTTGTAGAATTAAAAAGAATGGTTTTGTCCTTTGGATGTTGTGAGGTTGGATTATAAGGCTGGAAATAGACCACTTGCGTACATAGAACATGTCAATAGAATACTTGCAAGATACTGATGGAGACGAAGCGGTAGATTTACAAACTTTTCTTTTCTTTTTGTAAAGCTGCAACCTCACTATGCATGGTTGCCCAATCATCATTAGGGATTCTACCTGTACACACGACCACGATAAATAAAAGCAGTGATATACACCTCAATAATGGCAAAAAAATAAGGTTGAGCCTACCTTCAATGCGTTTTTGATAGGACAACATTTGAACCTCCTTCAGAATCATAAAAAACCAAAATATGATTTGATCAAGCATGGTAGCTCTCTCCCTTTGATACCTTTCCTTAGATAGTGACATTTTTATAACATGACGAGAGCTACCGATATCAAACAAATCCTCAACATAACATTTCACAATAGATTGGTGTATTGGCAAATAATAGAGATCACTTCTACTACCCGGGACATGGCCATCATGATTAGGGTAAATCTGTATAGTAACCTCATCTTTATCATCACTGCTTTGCACTTGAACTTTGAATAGACAACCATATTTTTTTGATGTTCTAATTCTCTTCTTGTCTAAACCGTGGCGCTTTGGCTTTCCACCTCTATGACAAATGTAGTCAATCGCAAGAGTTGTAGAATGCTGCTTCCTTACAGATCGCACCATAATTAGTCTTACTTTGTGCTCAATCATTAGTTGCTCTAGTTGAAAATCCAAATTGTTTTTGAATGCACTTATTAAATATGATGGAACCATGTTAAGATCAAACTTGCGCCACTTTAGTCTTCTTTTGATGGGTACATCCACAAGAGTTGACAAAATCTTTGACATAGGATATGGGAATCCCATAGTGACCGGCATCAATGCACCATGTGGACTTCAATGTATCAAGTATGTTGGCAAGATCTCTATGACAAGATGAGCCATCTATGTGATGCCCACCCTCAACAATGGTTTGCCAATCCTACACGCGATTCTCATGGATGGGTTGAGTTTGAGACAAATACAAAGTGAACCATTTTCTTCTTCTCTTAAACAAAATGTCTCTTTCATTTTGCACCACCTCTTAAGATCAAGCATCCCTCTATGATCAATCATTTTGAGTGTATGCATAGACATAAAGATATCCTCATTGAGTGATGTGATCATTAAACTATATGCATCACTTTCAAATGAGAAGTACCCGGAAGATATATGTTGAGTCACATCCACTAACATGGAGTCCTCAACATTGGCATTATCAGGGTCCTGTTCATTTGTGTATGTTCGTGTGCATCATCTTCTTGTTCACTTGAGCTAGTATAGGAGCTTCCCTGGATGTTAAAGTTGTCATCCGCATCATCTGTTTCAACATACCACTCCATGAACACAATAGAGAAGAGTGGAAGGGGGGAAGAAAAAAGGGAATAAGTATTCAGTTGAGGTGTAAGTAGGAGGAGAGGAGGAAAAAACCACACCACCCCGAATTTACAGAACACCCCGAATTTACCATTTATGAACGTAAGTTCTTCTTGTGCTTGATGCCTCACACTACCTCCAAAATGATCATAATGTGAGGCTGTGAGCATATTCTTGCATTTAATGACCACATATTCTCACTTTTTAGGCTCTTACTTCCAAAAGAGATATTATTTTGTCATCATTTATTAGCTCCCCCCTCCCCCCCCCCCCCCCCCCCCCAAAACCTAAATTTACCAATTTCCCCAAATTTACTAATCGTTGTTCGCGAAAATCGACGGCCCGCATGACTTGCTATTTTCCCTCCTTCACCCTTGATCCCCTCCATTTAACGACATGCCATATAGAGAGGAGCCCCCCCCCCCCCCCCCCCCCCCCCCCCCCCCCCCAACACACACACACACACCAAGCATCTTCTTGGGTGACTCAACGAGAATGTCAAGATACACTGTTACACAATTTCTGCAACATTACCAAATTCAAAAAAAATCACAAATATGCAGAGACCAAGGTAGGTCCCTACCATTTCAGAAAAAAGAAAATTCTTTCAAAACAAGTGAAGTGAAGACCTTCAGAGAAAATTAGGTCGATTCACTGAGGAAAATGAAAAGGCTTGACATGGCAATTGAAAAGTCAAAGGTAGGTCCTCTCTGGTGGAAAGGGAATGAAAGGGCTCTAGTATTTGAAAAGCCAAAAGTACCTTTCACTCTTTACATAAGAATTTTTGTGGACCCGATCATGTTCCACATTTTTTCTCATCTTTTACACTCTTTAGCGTTTCTCTTGCTCTCCTTATTTTTACCTTGTCTCATGACATTACTTCTGACTCTACTTTTATTTTTCATTACATAGAATCTTCTCAAGATGCTTTAACATCTCCAGTTAACATATCCATGCAGGTCACCATTTAAAACGAATCTTAATGAGTAGGATTTGAACTCATCACGTACATAGTATAAAACTCAACCTTAACCACTAGGTTATATGCCTGTGTTGGCCTCTGAGGCCCCTTTAAGCATTAAAAAAAAACAATACAACACACCCCCCCCCCCCCAGCCCTAGCCCCCCCTTCCCTTTTCCTTTCTTCACCCCTCTAAACTAATTAATGGGTCCCTAAAAAAGTCTATTTGGACACCTACTTCTTTTGAGTATATCCCCGTGATCTCCAAAAAAAAAAAAATCCCCTTTCTTTTCCTCTTTGATGGGGTGTGTCTATCTTTTGTTGGAATGATTGATCTTGGGAGTGAGTGGATAGTGTGCTATTGATTTGTCGTTTTTGATGCAAAATGTTACTTGTGTAGGTTAGGCGAAGGTATCGCCTAAGAAATGAAGCTTTTTAATTTTTTTGAAGCCATTAGTAGATTTTCACGATTCTTGAGTGATCGTGCAAGATGAACAAATATAATGCGAAGCAAGGCCACTCGATCACAAATTTAATCGACCACAACTATGTGAAGATGGTGTAGGTCCTAAGGGTTGCATGCATGAAATGCGCCGTATGCAACATGATTTTGGGAAGGAGGCAAGGAATGCATTGTCGAAGACCACCAAAGGGGATTTATCTACAAGTTTTAAAGAGGATTACATATGCACCAGGAGCATGGCTTCTCCCATACTTGATACCAAGTAGAGAACATTGATATAAGGTTTGAGATTCATGTTTTTCATGAGTTTTTTAGCTTCAAGTATTCTTTCATCTTGCAGGAAATAAATCTCCTTCCAGGAAGATCACGGATACTTGGAATTGTTGGCAAGGCAAGGCCATTGCTCACCTTGGGAAACAATGCATAGATGCTCGGCATGGCCACATATGTGTTACTATTCAAGCCACATACAAGAGTCTCTCTTTCTCCATTTTCCACCCCTAGAATTTGAATTTTTGTTGAATCAATTGTTTTCGTTTATGAAAACGACCACTTAGGATTCTATGGTTTGCTTTTAGCAAGTTACATTTTTGATGCAATGACGGTTCCTTTTGTTAGTTTTAGTCATGCAATAAAGAGGAGCACGACTCCATACACTTATTGGCCATAGATATTGTTAACTAGCATCTCTTAATATGTCTTGGAGGGGGAAGCAACGCTTCCAGGTGCACGGTCTCCATATCTTTGTATACGTCAAGGAAAACAGTAATCAAGCCAAGCAGGTACAAGGTACATACTTTGCAAGTATTTTTTTGCTTTTCAATATGTGGTACAGTTCGACAAAGTCGATTATCTGTAAATGCTCAACAAGGTTGACTTTCTTTCGCTATAAGAGTATCTGTTAGCTATGAGCAATGGTAGCATCCAAAGTGGGGCTACTACGATGTATCATGCAAAGACAAGATTTTTCATGTTTGGAATATGCTACGAGCATACGAACTTGGGGAGACTTGGCAAGTGTGTGCAAGTTGTTTCATCATGTGCCAAGACGACATATATGGTGCATCTGACAACTCTCTCTCGCACAGCAAATATGGCTATGAGCCCGATTTAAGCGAGTTTTTATTTCGAAAACTCAAGACAATTGGCCACAACAGAGCAATCAAGTTAGACAATTTCAAGTTTTCTTGTTTTCGTACATTTCAACCTTGAAATTGGCGTGGATTGACTATTATCCAAAGCAAAGTGCTTTGACAACATTCATAAGAAGCAAGGAACGACATTGTCACATAGTTTTGGGCATTTGGCAAAGTGAGGATATAAGCTCACAATTTATGTATGACAACGACAAATTGTAATGTATACCTGCCCAATTGTGCAAGGCACTTCTGGTATCGGCTCAATCTAAAGGGGCCAGCAATGTCACCAAGGTCTCACATCTCTGCATGCACGACATGTAAGTGAGGTGGACATAATTTTGTCTCATTACTATCTACGCTTTCGCTATAACACTAGCTACTCTGTCAAGGACGAGGTAAGTTATTGATGTCTTAAAACATTCTTCATTTTTGCTTAGTCACAGGCAAAGTGCCATATATAAGTCACCTTGGTACAGTCACGACCACATACAAGGTAGGTGGTCAAGATGTGACTAACGTTATCTCTCTCTACGAGAGCGTTGTATAAGCAGACCGTTGTACACTTATAGGATAAGCTATGACGCAACCATTCTTTGCACAAAGGCATACAAATGGGCATACAACACAATAGAATAAGGGATTTTTATTAGCTCAACATTCTCTCTCTCTCTCTCTCTCTCTCTCTCTCTCTCTCTCGATTCTCTACGGGAAAAGTAAAATTAGGCATGATTTCCCTAAAATCTTTCATTGTTGATATGGTAATAAGAAGGGCTAAAAGCCATCTATTTTGGAATGGCTAAGATCCATGTATTTGTAATCCATAAGTGATTGCTTTCAAGATTGAACAATTCTATCTAGTTGAGTACACATCGATTCTAATGAACAAGCAAGTGTCTTGCCATTACTAATTTTTTGTGCGTTACTTTAGCACTACATACTTTAAGTGTGAAGATCAAGTTGAGTTTTTGAAAGTCTCAAACTCGTAAATGCTTATCTCTACCAAGGTGTATAGATGAAACAAGCAAATCAAATAGTACGGTTGTTCATAAAAACCCAAGATTATGGATTTTCGGATCTAGAAAAGATCCAATTGTAAATACGATTCAAATTTGAGTGGATCTAATATTTTATCTATAGCATTGACAGTGTCTATACGAGTACAGTTTTGGGGTAAGACCCAGACCTTGATTACTAAATCACTTTTTAAGTGCTGATGGTCAATTCTTGGAACCTTCACACTTGCAATTTCAAGGAAAGAAGTCCACAAGCTGCCAAGGGGTAGTGGACAATTTCAACTTCCAAAGTTGACTTCATCTAATATTGGCTGCTAGCTGAGCAGTTTTCCTGCAAAGTCTAACCAAGCGGTTTGACAATGTAGATGTTAACCAAGGGGTTTGAATTGCAAAGGCAACACCCAAGGTTACATGTGCAATAATACTTGAATTTCACTAATTTTCAATTAGTGTTCCTATGCCTTTGTAGCAAAAAATTTGGGCAGGTGCCTTTGACTACAGTTAAGTGAATAGTGAACACTATGTTCAACCTCTAGGTACGCATATGATTTGGTTTTGTTTCTTTTTTGAATACGTTTTTGTTTACTTTTCCAAGTAGAATGCATAAACTTCTATGTTTTTATCCATTTTTCTCTTTAAGAGACATGACAAGGTCATGTAGGAGCAAAGTATTTTGGACCGTAGTGTCTAACATACATTCCTGTATTATGCAGTTATGAACCTACATGCAGGGTTTTCTTTGGTACATGTTGTCACGTGAGATACAACATGGCCTATGAACTCAAGGAGTTCGATTTAGCCAGTGTGGAACAAGATTAAAGAGGGTCCCTCTCTCTCACATTACTGAGTGTTGGCAGTTATCTCCACACACAAGTACATCTCGTACTTGAAGGACATTGTTCTTATGGATATCCTTATCTGAGACATATTTCACATGTGGAGATTTGTCTCTGGGACTGACACTAGCACCCACTATGTCAATTATGTGTCACGACAACATCCCTAGGTGCTGGTCAAATCCGTTCTATAGACCATTTTGAGCATGTAGTATCAGAAACAATTTTAGTGGCCAGGAATTGTCGGATACTTAGAGCGACTTGTTAAGGTTCCAAGTGCTGCTAAACAACATTAATGGATGGTTGTTTATGCATATAGCAAATGTACTATGAATGGAAATGTTTCATTGTTTGTACCTAGAAATGACTTATGTTTCATTTTTTGTTATGGTTCAAACGTTTTTTTAGCATGGCTTGCAAATGATTGCAATAAAAATTATTTAGTTTCTTTTCAGAACTATTTGTACTCCTTTTTTATGTGTGCTATGAGTATCATATTCGTCATAAGTATTGGCAAGTAATGCCAGGTCTAGGGTAAGACTGGACGGCCCCAGGACGGTCATGGATATGTAGGTTCCGATCTATTTTTGCTAAAGGCATACACACTAGGTGTTATGGGCCCTAGTGTTTTAGCAAAGTCTCATTTGGAGCTACCGTACATTCATGACATAGATCTCACAATCACCAAGAGAGATCATGGCTCGGTTTGTGTGCTTGTGGATCTTTCAAGTTAATCAAGATTGTTATTTACAACATTGTTGATTTTTTGGCAATGTCCTAGGACATTGTGATCCCTGTTTATGAGTTATTTTGGAAGACTATCTATAAATGGTGGAAAAAAACACCTCAGTATTGTCAGTTATCCAAAGAAGATAGACAGATTACAAGATTAAACATTACAAGAGTAATCTTGTGCTAAAAGATATGCGAAGCACGTTCATTAGCACCAAGCAATATAATTAGAAAGCATGTATCGCTCTAGGTGGAATTTGCTTATC
Organism: Adiantum capillus-veneris; assembly: GCF_014529385.1. Taxonomy (NCBI): domain Eukaryota; kingdom Viridiplantae; phylum Streptophyta; class Polypodiopsida; order Polypodiales; family Pteridaceae; genus Adiantum; species Adiantum capillus-veneris. The sequence goes on along the minus strand of NC_140931.1, from coordinate 99,671,539 downwards.
ATAAGGCAAAGCATGTTTGCGACTAGGTTTAGCCTCTTCATGCTTTACTCAAGTTCTCAACCTTGAACACTAGTTGTGGTGGGATTGTTTGCTGATGAAAATTGATAACGAGTCAAGGAATTATACTTTGCTGATGATTTATGTCAGCCAGTTACTTTCATGGAAAGTGAAAAGAGGTACTCTTTCAGGTACATCTTAGTTGTGATAATTTGTTTAGCATACTCCAGTGAGTTCTAAATGGAGTCTACACGCTATGCTGTATATGAGCCGATTACACGACGATTGCAAAGGGACAACAATGTGGAAAATCAAGATGTTACTCTTGGTTTTATTGAACCTCTTGCTGAACCGTGTTCCGATCAAACGAACAGTTGGATCCATGAAAGATGCCACTCTGAAAAATATTAGTATTCTTATAAAGATACCACCACTTTTATTTTCGAGGACGAATATGCTTCTCCGAGGGAGAAGAAATGTCAGGCCTAAGATAAGACCCGGTGGTAGGCTAAGGGCCATGACGAACACGCGGTCAAGGGACTCCCGGGGTAGGTTTCTTTTACATGCGTAATTCTAATTTGGCAATTTTAGACTCTCGAGTAATTTGCACTTGTGTGTGGTGTGTGAGAGAGAAAGCTTCCTAGGAGGAGCTAGCTAAGAAAAAGTTTTAAAGAAAATGAAAGCTATCATCACTTTTATAAATAACACAATATGAAAAAATAGCACGATGTGCAGAGTCTTGAGAAGGCTTTGTTAATTCTATAAGGAATTTCTCTCTTTTTATTTGGTTTTACAAAATAGCTGTTGAGTTAAGACTCTATCGACAGTGACTTATTTAAAAGTTGCAAAATTTGGTGACTGCAAAAAGCAACAACTCAATACAACAATGCAACAGACTTGGCCTTCGATAGTCCAAAGTCCGACCATAGATGCCGCGAGTATAATATGCCTTAGCAAGAGAGCCAAGTCATACGAAAGAAGGAAACATTACACAACCAAACTATGCATATTAAAACTATAACTAATCCCTTGCAATAACTAGTTTCTTTGTCACCTACAAGATTATATGATATTCCACTGTGGGATTATATGTGGTAGGGTCAAGTGGAATATCATCTATACTAATAGATATGGGGGAGGGGATTCCGGCTCCTCCCTCGGATACGTGTCTGAAGTAGAATCTTTTGGCGTGTGAGCTCTATGCACAGGCGTCATAGTGCGTTGTGAGAGAGAGAGGGCCGTGCAATTGTGGCGATTACGGGGAGAGAGAGAGTCTGAGAGAGAGAGAGAGAGAGAGAGAGAGAGAGAGATCGCCCCCGGTCGTCGGCAGCGTGATATAGAGAGTCTAAGAGAGAGAGAGAGAGAGATCGCAGCTACCGCTTGTGCGCACGTGCAGTAGGGGAGAGAGAGAGAGCCTCCCTCTCTGTCGCGTCACGGATGCGCAGTGCACACGTGCAATAGGGGCAGCTTAATACGGCATCGTTTTCAATTTCTTGGAGTCCGGGTTTCGTGAAAAATGCGTCTCAACCTAATACCGTGCCCGTTTCAGTTGCCAGAAGGATCACCGATACTTTGGATTCATTAGCTTTCAAGCTCGTGGGTTTCATAGGAATGGAGGCATGAACGATCGATGGTGTAGGGGGCATTTCGCAGAGAGAGAGAGAGAGAGAGAGAGAGAGAGAGAGAGAGAGAGAGAGAGAGAGAGAGGTCACTGCCTGGGTCGGCCTGCGCACTTCGAATGCAAGGAGTATTTGCCGCTACTCATTGCCGCGGCTCAGTGGGGACAAAGTTCAAACCAGTGAACCGTGACCGTGACAGGGAGCCCTGAAGCTGGCTTGGTTCCATGCAAGCGTACCTGCGTCCGTGTATCATCACAGCAGTATCCGTATGCACTCCTACGCATTCATGAGAGAGAGTGAGAGAGAGAGAGAGAGAGAGAGAGAGAGAGAGAGAGAGAGAGAGAGAGATAGATAGATAGATAGATAGATTTTATTATCGTCCTCGGAGGTCAAATATGACCTATGGGACCAAAGTTACATGTGATGTAGTATGTGTATGGCTGATGAGTGACTCTCGATGCTCCAAAATTGTAGTGATGAGAGTCGCAATGGAGAGCCCACACTTTGGCTGGGAGAGGAAAGTGTGTAGGTCTAAGTTATGGCTGAAAATGTGAGAGAAGCAAGTTCGGATGTGATCAAAAGCTGAGCACTCTAGTAGTGTGTGGTACTCAGACTCTCGAACTTGCAGTGAGCATAATGTGCACAATCGATTTGACTCTTCTCCATTGCCCCAACGCCCTATCTCGCATCGAAGGAAATGGGAGCTAAGCCGAATTGCTGCGATAGTGCGTATCGCGGACAAGGGAATAGGCTCAAGCATGTAAGTGTGAGTACGGTTTCCTCTCTCAGCGAAGAACATGGTTTTGTAGTTGGGGGCAATATAGGTGGTGTAATGTATGAAGCGTGACCCACCGGATTTCTCCCAAGCCGTAATACATTGGCGTTGTAGAAAAGCTTCATTCACTTGAGAGTCAATTGAAGCATCATGTAGCAAGTGTAATGCATCCCATCTCCCAAACCACTTCTTTATGTCTTGCATCCATCCCGTGCTCAAGATCTTGCTTTTATGTGTCTTTTGAACTTTTTTGCTTGCTTCCCATGCAATTGTAGGAAGTCGATGTGAGGGGTTTTGACGCATCTTTATCATGTACTCCACAACCCTTTCCATGCCCATACCCTCAATTGGAAGAGATCCCGACTCAAGAAGTAGGAGCATATATGGTGTTTGTGTCTTAACTTGGAGAAAGTTTGTAAGAAAACGTTTTTGGACATTCTCAAACTCTTTCCAAGTAGACTTTGAGATGCTCCCACCCCACACTTCAACTCCATAAAGAAGAACCGGTGTCACCAATGCATCAAAAAGATACTTCTTGAGAACCCAACACTTGATGTTTCCCGCATTACAGATGTTCTCAAATGCATAATATGCTCTCTTTCCCGCTTCCAAACGACGCATAGCACATTCATGCCACTTGTGATTGGATGGAACCTCAAGGCCAAGGTACTTAAAGCTCTCAACAACTTCAAGTGTCTCGTTGTTGTACACAATGCATGGCTTCTCCTTATGGTTGGTTTTCACAAGCATAACCTTTGTTTTGGATTCATTTACAATCAGCCCACTATGCAAGCAAAAGTTCTCAAGGACAACCATAAGCTTTTGTGCATCTTCTAAAGTGTGTGCTAGAAGCACTACATCATCCGCATACAACAAAAGCATGATTACCACATTGCAAATAGTGACCTCTTCAATGCCTTCTTCTTGCATAAAGTCAAGTACCATTTGTTCCAATTGATCGATGCATAGACCAAAGAGAGTTGGTGACAATGGACATCCTTGTTTAACCCCAATAGTGCTTACAAAAATTTCTGAAATTTCTCTTCCCATGCGCAATTGACAAATCACCTTCTCATAGATTCGAGAAACCGCAAGCATAAACTCACTTGGCACTTGGAGTTGTTCCATCCTTCTCCACAAATTGTTACGTGGAATCATATCAAAGGCTTTCTTAAAGTCCACAAAACAACAATACAATCGCTTGCCTTTCAACCGACTTTCCTCCATGAGAACACGAAGAGTGACAAGATGATCAATGGTGCTATGGCATCGACGAAAACCCGCTTGTCCCTTTGCACGCTTGTCATTCTCTTCAGCCCAATCACTCAATTTCATCTCCATTATGCATCCAAATAACTTTGCCATAAGAGACCCAATCATTATAGTCCGGTAGTTGCTTACATTCTTTACATCCCCTCCTTTATGCAAAGGCTTAACCCAATTAGTACTCCAATCATAAGGCATACCATGTTGAAGTGCAAGGTTGAACATATCACACATCCACTCATGGGTAAAATCTCCCGTCCATTTGATCATCTCCGGCTTGATACCTTGAAGATCTCCCGCTTTGCGAGTGGCCAACTTTTCAAGCCCACCGCATACATCCTCAATAGTAAAAAAAGACGGCATACATGGGAGTGAACCATAAAATGGCATTTTTTCAGTATTTTCTTGCTCATATAATTGCATACAATGTGTGTACATATCCACTAGACTCAAGTTACCAAAATTCTCAACCCGCTTGCCTCTCAAGTTTCTCCAAAATCTTCCACATGCATGTGCCTTTTCTTGGACTTGAAATTCTTGTTGCTTTACTTCCCATCTTCTTCTCTTCTTTTGAATCAATGCCTTGTATGTATGCAAATGACTTTGATAGTTGTCTTTGTCCATAGTTGCATCAAGCTTTATCAAGGACTTTCGAGCATCTTGACATTCTTTATCAAACCACCTTTTGCGTGATCTATCTTTGTTGATACCATGGAGATGCTTTATGGCAAAGCATTCTTCCGCACAAGAACAAATAGCTTTCTTGAAAGCTTCCCATTTAGTTTCCAATGGTGCATCACATTGAAGCTTTGTCATCCATAATTTTTGCTCAACCATTTCAATGTACATTGGTGCCCGTTTGAAATCCATACATAGTGATAACTTCTCTTTCCTTTGGCTGAGATTATCATGCTTAGTTGCTTCTCCACATGAAAGGTCAATACATAAGGTGCGATGGTCGGATTCCGGGGTCCATTGACCAAACATAAAACTCTTTATGCGATACATGATGGCTTCAGAGAGTAGCATATAGTCAATCAAACTATCCCCATTATGTCTTCTACATGTAAATCCATTGGTTCCACTCCACAAAGATACACCATTGGCAATGAGCATACCCGTGCTATTACACATGTGTAAAAGTAACTTTCCATAGTGATCCGGCTCTTTCTCATCCATTGAAGTACGATCATACAAGTGAGCTTCCTTCAACTCCCTTGAAATGTATGGCATATCAAATTGTTGAGTATCATGTTGCAATGTTTTTGTGCGAGCATTCATATCCCCAAATACAATAACATCACCTTCACCTTTGAAATAAGCAATGTCCTCTTCCAAATCAGAAAATGGTTGATCTCTATCCATGCAAGCATAAAAGGGAGAATCATGATGAGGAATGTAGCAACCGGCTACAAAAAAGGGTGCTCTTTTTGGTGTCATAATTTTCAGCCATACATAACGTTTGTACTTGTCATCTTTCACAATTGATACAAAATCTTCCAATCCTTTCTTAACCATACATGCTAACCCTCCTTGTCCTCTTCGTTGCTTGAGATTCTTTGACCACATCAATGAATGTACATTGTAATCCTCCAAGCCGTTAATCCTTTGTGTATCATGCTCCCAAGTTTCAACAAGAAGTACAACATCGGCTTTGCTTGTTAGTTCATCAATGCCAACCCCCGCATTCCATGGGTATCCATTACAATTCCAAAAGCATATTTTCAATTGTAACTCGGTCTCATAGGTCACGCATCCCTATTTGCTTGAGAGACTTGCCTCCTCCTTGGGCACATTTTCTTCATGAGAGATTTCCTTGTTTTTATTATTCTTTTCCTCATATGCCTTGCGACGCATATTTTGTTGCTTAATAGTGCGATCTTCCCATACAAAACATTTTGTATTCCTCAAATAGATCCAACTATTATCAAGGATAATCTTTCGCTTGGTCTCATCCGGCATGGTGCATACAATTGGCCGTTCTCCCGAGTGAGGAGCTCCTTGCTTCCCCACTCTATGTGCTCCATAGACCATAACTCCGGACATGCCAAAGTGGGTTTTGAAGAAATCTTCAATAACAATGGCAAGAGAAGGAGGTGTCTCTAACTTCTCTTCGGGAATTCCACGAATAACAATGTTCTTGGAACGTCGCTCCCGTTCCTTCAACTCCTCCACATCTACATTCTCAACATTCTTTGTTTGAACCATAGCTTGCATGAGTGAGGAATTAGAAACCACATTGCTACCACATACATCAGCCCAAGACTTGTTTGTGCATACATTTTTCATGTCGCATACATCCCGGCTCATAGTGTCAAATTTCTCCTCTTTCAATACATGGTCATGCTCTACTTTGCTCATTCGCTCCTTCAAAGCATTCAAGTCCACAAGAGAGCGTTTACATTCCTTGACTTCCTCTTCAAGTTGCATCAAACGTGTTGTTTGCATCTCAAGTGTCCTCTTGAGATTCTCATTCTCAACCACAAGTACCCTTAGTGTGCCATTCTCCATTGCAAGTGCTCGTAAGTCTTCGCCTTGTTTGTTTACGGTCTCTTGCAATGATACCAAGTACGCCATGATCATGGTTTCCGATGTCGTTGGTTGGGTGGTTGTGTTGCTATCTCCACACTTAAGAGATTTTGGATCATTTTCCACAATTGTTGTGGACCTTGTTGAAGAAGAAGAACCCTTGCGAGTGCCGGAAGACATTGTATGTAAAATAGGAGATGAGAATCAATTTTGTTGAACCTGTTCACTTCGGAAATGCTGCTATAGAAACACCTTCCATAACTCTGAAAATTTCTGTCTTTACATCAATGCGTAGAGGACTTCGTGCTCTTCGATTGAGGCTATAGATCACCCAAATCGGAGTTCGGATGAAGAAGTTATGATCAAAAGAGTGGACTGCTGTCTACTAGGTCAAAAAACGGCTGCACTGAGAGAGAGAGAGAGAGAGAGAGAGAGAGAGAGAGAGAGAGAGAGAGAGAGAGAGAGAGAGAGAGAGAGAGATTATGGTCTCTCCATTAGTGCATTAGTTGAGCCAACCGGGAGCGCAGCCTGAGCGGCGAGCGTAGTCTCAAAATCCTCCAAGTTCCAATTGGAGGAGAGAGAGAGAGAGAGAGAGAGAGAGTATACCAACGAGGAGCAGACTGTACGGGAAAAATCAATTTCACAAACATACAAAATTCCCTTTAAGGTAAAATAACCATGATTATTGCAATTTTACTCTATTTTTCCTTCAAGCCCAGCGGTGAGGCAAATGGACAGCGAGACAGAGGGAGAAAGAGAGACTGTCTGAGCCCGAGAGAGAGAGAGAGAGAGAGAGAGAGAGAGAGAGAGAGAGAGAGAGAGAGAGAGAGAGAGAGAGAGTGGTCACTGCCTGGGCCGGCCTACGCACTTCGAATGCAAGGAGTATTTGCCGCTACTCATCGCCGCCGCTCAGTGGGGACAAAGTTCAAACCAGTGAACCATGACCGTGGCAGGGGGCCCTGAAGCTGGCTTGGTTCCATGCAAGTGTACCTGCGTCTGTGCATCATCACACCAGTTCCGTATATGGCGTGTCCGTATGCACTCCTACGCATTCATGAGAGAGAGTGAGAGAGAGAGAGAGAGAGAGAGAGAGAGAGAGAGAGAGAGAGAGAGAGAGAGAGATTACGGTCTCTCCATTAGTGCATTAGTTGAGCCAACCGGGAGCGCAGTCTCAGAATCCTCCAAGTTCCAACTGGAGCAGAGAGAGAGAGAGAGAGAGAGAGAGAGAGAGAGAGAGAGAGAGAGAGAGAGAGAGAGAGAGAGTACTACCAACGGGGAGCAGACTGTACGAGAAAAATCAATTTCACAAACATACAAAATTCCCTTTAAGGTAAAATAACCATGATTATTGCAATTTTACTCTATTTTTTAAAATTTTCTAAGCAGGTTTTCTCCTTCTCCCCCCTTCAATCGGCTGATTTGGTTTCTCAACCAGCTCAAGGCCTTAGAAGCTGAGACACACTTTTCTTGAACACTCGAGGCACACTTTCCTCGAACGCGAGAGAGAGAGAGAGAGAGAGAGAGAGAGAGAGAGAGAGAGAGAGAGAGAGAGAGAGAACGTCGCCTTCCATCTCTCATGCTAGAGAGAGAGACATCTATAGAGAGAGGGAGAGAGGTCTTTTAGCAGTGCTCAACATTGGATAGCCAGCACTGCCTCCTACGTTGAGGTGATCAGCGACGACTGTCGAACAGACTCAAAACGTAGATTTGATGGTTGATCCTTCAAGACTGAAGTAGATGGATATGGAATTGCTGAGAGAGAGAGAGAGAGAGAGAGAGAGAGAGAGAGAGAGAGAGAGAGAGAGAGAGAGAGAGAGAGGCAGCCTTCGGCCGCCAGCCGTACTAGAAGGTAAAACATTAAGATGAGAAGAAATGCAAGGGAGAGACGTAGCGACAACCGAGAAAAGGAGCTGGCCGGCATGGTGGACATGAAGTTAAAGGAGATGCTTGACCGTTGCCAGAAATTAGAGGAGTTGGCCAGCGTGGCCAAGATGAAACTGAAGAAGATGCCTAAGCGTTGCCTGCTTTGTGTGATCGCAAAGCTGGAGTCCAAGGGCGAGACGTAGCGACAACCGAGAGAAGGAGCTGGCCGGCATGGTGGACATGAAGTCAAAGGAGATGCTTGACCGTTGCCAGAAATTAGAGGAGTTGGCCGGCGTGGCCAAGATGAAACTGGAGGAGATGCCTAAGCGTTGCCTGCTTTGTGTGATCGCAAAGCTGGAGTCCAAGGAAAGGCATGGTCACTTGCATCCGACCACTGCGTCGTTCATATCCTGCATCCCCTCAACGCGAAGGACATTTTTCTCATCCAAACTCACAAACGCGCAGAGGCAGCTATGGTTGGATGTGGGCGTCGAGGACTCGAGGTCTTGGATGCTTTTTTTTAGTTTCCACTTGCCACATTTGTGACCTAATTGGATGATTTTCTCACCCTCTTTTCTTGCACGTGGTGCACCGCAATTGGTCTGCTTTTGTGAGGGTCATCACAAGAATTGCTTGAGCATTTGCTTCACAGCAGCAACAACAAGAGAGAAAGAAATACACCCGCAATAAGAGCAAGAATGGTTATGGAAGCAATGCTATTGAACAATGATTAATCAAAGAGCTTTGGCTAAGGACAACTAGCATGGCATGTGGTGTGGATGGCCATTGTGGTTGCATTTGATAAGTTGATATTTGGAGCCAGGGCGCCTCGATTTCCCACTCACTTTCACAACCATACCGTATATGCGATTTCTTTTCTTCAATGGGACTGATCAAGGACGTGAGCTTGGATTCGATATCTGCTTAGGGTTCACTTGCCCGAAGCAATAGCTAGAGGGATATTGTTCGGGAAAAATGCGTCAGCTTAATATCGTGCCGTTTTCAATTTCAAAAATTCCGGTTGAGGTCTAGAGGAAAAGAAGAAATTCCACACCAAAATAGAGAAACATAGTATATAAAAACCCTCAAACAAACCTAATTTTCTAAAATTTTGTGTTGGCAAATTCAAGGAAAGGACTTTAGTATGTTTGGAAAAATGATTTTTCTTGCACACTCTAAAGGGAGGAAGGACAAGCAAGCGCGCGTGTGTGTAGATGGGAATCACAAGATATGCATGCACGCTCCTGTAGGTTATAAATGCCTTCCAAAGTTCTTAGATCCCATGGAGGCGGCCCCGTTGCATGGATGACAGGTAGTGCAAAACCTGACGAGGCTAAGGTTCTCACCACCATGCTTAGGAGAGAGTTGTAGGTGCTCTTGGTAGCACACATTAAAGGCGAGTGTGTCTTTGTAGATGTTCTCTATGTCACGCTGTTGTGGTGCTACCTATACTTGTGCTTGTGTTCTCTAAGCGTACACACCCACAAAGGTTGGCATGGTGGACGTCATGCAACGATACGGGTTGTTCTGTACGAAACTTGAGAGTAAAAGGGGCCATGCTGTTGTCGAAGACGACGCCGTTTTACTAGTTTACATAAAAAGGTACATCTATATTTGTATGGTGTATCTCTATTGCTTGGTTATGATGAAATTAGGGAATTCTTCTAAGGTTTTGACGTGTTCTTGTGTAAAAGAGTTACTAAGCTCAAACAAGAACTCCAAATTTAACGATTAAGCTTAATATTCTATTTGTGCAATGGTCACAAAATCAAGTGTAAAATACACCTTACAAACTGATAAATTGTATAAACTGTCAATAGTGTGTCAGCTCCATGAGTTTTTCACTTGTTTTAGGAAAGTAGAAGAGGGCTTCCTCATCACTATATCACACGGGCATGGGCAAATGGGATCAATGGTGGAGGAGGAAAAGACGGGGTGTGTCAATCATGGATCGTCATATCTGAAGTTGCCTCGAATTTATTAATTTGCTCGAATTTATTAATCAGGCCACATTTACAATATGACATACTCGAATCTCCTATATTTCAACGTACGCATGAGGGTGTAGTAGTTAGTGCACATGACTCGTGGTGGGGAGGTCGGGGGTTCAAAACATGGGGTACCGATCGATCCGAATTTACAAGCCTGCTCGAATTTACTTTTCTCCCCGAATTTACCAAATGCGCATCTAACGATCCAGATCACCTCAGCCGTCGATCCCATTTGAGCATGCCCATGCGAGATAGTCTGGAGGGGCTTACCTGATTGCATCTCTCTAAGGACTTTAGTCGTTGATCTTATGTATCGACCTTACTTGAAAAACTTAGCAATCCACATTATCTACTTAGCTCTCAGTGAACCAATAGAAGTTTAACAAGCTAAACAAACACAATAGTACTGATAAAATAAGCATCAAAACCATTCGATCATTGATCATTTAGTGGTTTTGATCATTGTCATTTAGGATGGTAAATATACACAAACACAAACAAAGCTAAAACTGTTAATCCACTTAACCTAACCAGAAAAGTATAGTGACAAGTCCTGCCAATGAAAAAGCAACCAATGAATCAAGAAAACAATGCAACATACACATAATGAATAACACTAGCTTTGAATAATAAAGATTAGAGCCATATTTAGAACATTGTTAGAAAAAAACCGGGGTCTAGTGTATTTTAACCGGTTGAAATTATAAAATCCTGGTTAGATTTTGAGCTTGCCTTTAAGAAAATCGGCAAATTTACACAAGTTTGCGTATAATCAGCAAGAAAAGCTTCAAATTTTGACCTGAAAACCGGGAGAATTTCAAGTTTCCCCTTATTTTGATCGGTTAGGAAAAATGTATTTTTCTAGCCCTGGAACTCTAGAACAGTTCAGTCGTGAACTTGCTAGAGCTACTTACCCTTCTATACCTAAAAGGCACGACCTCACAACATAAATAAAACATGTACTTTTTATGATTGAGCCATATTTTGATTCAAACAACTTCAATTGCTACAGATCATTTGAAATGAGCAAAATCTAAAACCACTTAAACAAAAAGAAAACTTCTTACTTGGATCAATCTATGGACTATACATACCCGCTCCATGCTTTGCTCTTTATACCTACTATTTCAATACCTAAACTGGCCTTGGTGATTGTTGTCTTTTCTTGCTTTAGGATGAGAAACACATAAGAAAGAGAAATAAATGCTTCTATTGTACCTTGTGTGTGAGAGATGCCCTAGTTGGGTGCTTAAAATGAAAAACTTCGAAAACCAACACATAAGAGGTTATTAGACTATACTAGTACGGCCAGCCGCCTTCGGCGGCCTTTCTCTCTCCCCCTCTCTCCCTCTTTATCGCGTGCAATTGGGTTTTTTTTTTTTTTTTGGGACTTTAGCCTTCAGGTCGTAGATTGTGACACGTGTAAAGGGGAGCCCTTTCGTCATATTATGTTAGTAGATTCGAGTATTATAACACTAAGCCTAAACTTTATAGGTTTCTTTGAGGAAAAATTTCATATTTTATAGGTGGGATTACGCTACACCTAGCTTTTTAAAAGCTTGATTGGCTTAAGGTCTTTTGTCAGAAGACGGGTGGAGGATGTAGCCACTTGGCAACATAGCATTTGTTGATCCAAGGCCATCGCATGGCAGCTACTAACACATGTCTTGATTCTAGATATCACCTAAAAGCTACCAAAGCCCTTTTTCAAAAGGCAAAACAAGAGCTTTTAACGCCAAACTAGCTAGCCACACATGAAATTTCATTAGGCGTGTTGATTGCATAAGATTTCAAATTGAGATCAACAACCCGTTTTAAATTGCAAGCAACTCCGATGTAATTTTGGTCCCTGGATGGTGTCATGGCTCAACACGAGCATGACAAGACTTTGTAATTTTTTGGGTTGATCAATAAAATTCACTCACAATTGTGAGTTTTGCAAAAATAAAAAAATTTAAAAAAATTGCAAGCAACTAAACGACATCAAATTAATCAACAACATACGAGCCAGAGCACATCAACGGTCTCCAAAGTAGTCCACTATATTGTTTTTTCAAACAATCATAAATTCACATTCTCGGCTCAAGTTCGAATTGGCGGCCCTCAAGTACCTGCATGTCTTGGGGCCTCAAGCCCCAAGCGGTGATTCTTTAATGTGGTATGACCACTTGAACCAACGGACAACTTCTAGCATCGTGGGTTCCTTCGGAGATTCATTGCTTTCCTGCACAGAGGATTAATTTTAACTCTTGTAAATTTAAAACCTTAATAACTTCAAAGGGTCTTTGTCACAGGGAGTTTTGGTTCCTCAAAGCAAAGCATTAGATCTTTTAACCCAAGTGGATTTTCCCAACAACTTTCTCAAACGTGTTCAGTTGCCTGTTAAAACTATAAAATTTTCTTTGTCCAAATTTTTGATGGACCAAAGCCTACCCGTTTATTGTTTTATCCTCTCAACCTTGAATTTACATTTTCCATTGTACTTATCCATAAATCATTCAAATATGCTCTATTCCATAGATTTTGGTATCTCTTTCTTTCTCATTGGTGTTTCACACACTATTTATTTTTTGGCTTTTAAGCAGCTTGAGACAAAGGCGTTGGGCATGGATAGAACATAACGTTAACAACATGTTAAGGTTGAAAAATTGTTATCTAAGTATAGACCTTCAATCATGGTAAGTAGAAGTTTGCTTTGGTTCAATAATTCTCTCTCTCTCTCTCTCTCTCTCTCTCTCTCTCAATCACACACACACACACACACACACACACATATGTCACTTTTATTTGTGGCTTGCTGTTTTAAGAATGCATATTTGCTATATTTAACACTACATGGATGGTAGGTATAAGTTAAAAAATTTTAAGTAAGAAATGGATAAAAACTGATAGGTTTGTTAACACTTGTAATACATAATCAAAGCTAACAATTTTTTTGTCTTGTTTAAATGGATACAGGTTATGACTCTATCTTTACTTAGGATCTTTTTGGCTAAGCTACTACCCATCACTGTCGAACCTAGCCTCTTTCACTTCAAAATAAGTTATTCTTGACTATTTTATGTACAAAACACTAGAATGATACCTCATTCTCACTATGATGTAAAAAAATGAATCAAGAACCGATTTGTTTTTGTGTTCATCATTGTCCTTTGTCTAAAGCAAACTGTCTTTTGAATTGTTATGTTCTTTCGTGTAGAAGTATTAGTCTAAAAATAACAACACACACAAACAATTCAAAGCTAGCCACGAGAGAAAAAGGGGTTATAGCAAAAGCAGGAGAGAGAGAGAGAGAGAGAGAGAGAGAGAGAGAGAGAGAGATGGAAACTAGCTGTGCAGACAAAGGGAGTCTGCAAAAAGGGGTGGGAGATCAATGACTCATTTGAGTGCATTGACATCAACAAAAGCCTTCAAAAAAATAGCCAATGTTGGATTATAGAGATTGCAAGCATTGACAACCCTGCATATAACTTGCTTCAACCTATATGCACCCTCAACGGGTGCACCATATGCACAATTAGATGATCCAAGAGCCATGATTGAGGGCTTCAAGTTGCAGTAGTAAAGCAATAAACCGCATGATGGAGACCCTAGTAGGCTGCATTCAACCCATTGACATACGATAACGATGAAGGGGGGGGGGGGGGGGGGGGGGGTTAGATAGAAGCCACATGACTGACAACGGCACCTTGTTTATGTGCTAACTTGTACACTCTCAAATTTTTCATCCTAATGGGAGCCTCAACCTTAGTACTAGAAAAAACTCTAGGTTTAGTTTGATCCCTCCTGCATATTTTGAGATGGGGGGATCAATTGCAACTTGCTGGCAATCTCCAGTTACGTGGATGTTCCTTGTGGTGTGTATGATGAAGATCTTGTTGGCCTATGTTGCATGCGCCCTCTAATCCTAGTATACACATTTTGCCATGTAGAAGAGTTATATGCATCAAGCAAAAGAGGCACTTTCTAGTTGCGTAGCATCTTAATTACAACAATGTTTAGAGACGGGGCGGTGACATGGCGCGTAGATGGACCAAAAGGGTGGTGAAGGCTAGCTATGATCAAACTGGGAACACACAACCAGAAAAGAAATATGGCAAGAGAAAAAGTGCTAGCCAAATTGATATAAGTTTCACACACATTGATTAATTACACGAGTAGATACCTTCTCTCAGTTTTATGAAACTAAATGGTCTTGCTTTGCCCCAATTCCCGTGTGTCCTGGCGCCCTCCTCTGCTCTAGACGTCTCGCATCTTGCAGCCCTCTTTTGGCCATGCTAGCTTGCCCTTCTTCCGATGTGAGTTGCGTCCCCCCCCCCCCCCCCCCCCCAACCACCCTCCCTCCTCGCTATGCTTCGTAGTTCTCTGCCTGAGGCGAGCCTCTCTCACTTTCAAAAATGTCACGTGTCGTGCTGCATCAGGACCTTCCATGCCTCTACGCTTCCTTGCCTCCCCCACTGTCTATCCGGCTTCACGACCTTTCCTTCACTCTCACCTGCACGCAAGGGAGCACCCTTCTCCTGAAGCTACCAACCATACAATGAGCCCTTCAATTGAGAGAAAAACATGGTCGCGCTCTCCTCCTCCTCACGTTGTTCTCTCATGCCACTGCCATCGCCATTTCTACCTTCATCGTTTGCAGCTACGCACTGTGTTTGTGTCACGCTGACCAATGAGGTGGGAAGACACGGTGACCAAGCACATCAGGGGAGGACGTGGGAAGTCCCTTGATGAAGTTCGTAGGACAACAAGCAGTCACCGATTTTTTTCCTCTCACTCTATGCGTCAGTACAACCCTGGCCTCATATGTCTTTTTTTCTCTATATTGTTGGTGTCAGGCATTGTGAAAATATGAACATCAAAGCGATTCAAGGTATGCATAGATTGAACAAAGAGAGGTGAGCAGGATGTTCACTATACTATCTCACATTTGAAAAGATTTATACATAGTTGAGGATCTATACATTTAAGTGGATCTTTCTACTTGAATGGGACCATACATTGGGTAGGGGATTGGAGGGAGCTTTTTCTGAAAAATGGGCAGGTTGGCAAATTTATTGAAAAAGCTCTCTCTATGAACTTTGCGCTGGATTACTTAATCTTATGCAAAAATCTCCCTCCAGCAAATGTTGGTAAATGTCGGCGCCATTCACCCAAAATTGTGCTACCACATCAACAAACACCCCTACAGAGTGGCGGTTGGGATAGAGATTTAGAGAGAGAGAGAGAGAGAGAGAGAGAGAGAGAGAGAGAGAGAGAGAGAGAGACTTACATCGAATAAAAAGACGCACTCGATGATAATTTTAAATTGAGTAAAAAATATAGCTTTATATGCCTTTATATAGGCAAACCCTGTTAACTTACATCGAATAAAAAAACTCACTCGATGATAATTTTAAATAGAGTAAAAAGTATAGCTTTATATGCCTTTATATAGGCAAACCCTCTCTCTCTCTCTCTCTCTCTCTCTCCCTCTCCCATCGTTTCCCCAACCAAGCGATAATGCCCACTCCCTGGATGCGCTCTCTCCATCTGTCCCATCCTCTCTCTCTCTCTCTCTCTCTCTCTCTCTCTTTTCAATTTTGGTTTCTCTATATTTCATTTTCTCTCCATCTGTCCCACCCTCTCTCTCTTCATTTCATTTTCTCTCCATCCGTCCCATGACTTGCACTAGTGGCAATATTCCCCAATGCCTTTCCCTTGACATTGAGTTGTGTGCCACTAATCCCCTCACACTCTATTCTAAAAGTGCAAGCAGTTAGCACTGAAGCCGTTGGCTTAATTACTTGAGGATAACCATCCTAAGCTTCAATGTGATCGATCTTGCTAAGCTTTCTGCCCTCATGTTTTCCACTTCGATGTTTACTCTTTCCATTTCTTTGGCCTCCACCATCTGCATCGCCAACAGCCTGAAAGCATCAACAAAAAAATGTGCTGAACAGGCCTGCAAAGGCAATGAGTATTGGTGATTTGACTCCATATTAGGCCAATTGATCATTGATTGAAATCTGATATCTTTTGTTTCAAAACACTAGAATAGACCTCTGCCATGGGTTGATCGTACGAAATATCTGATCTTTCAGAGTGCTCATCACATCAGCAAGCATCCGAAGTACCCTCCAACTTGATGATCTGCGAAATATAACCAGGGTTTGAAAGGTCTCCGATACTCCTTTCTGGTTCTACCTAGCTTGCTGCTGCACGGGTAAACAGTGCGGAAAATAATTGGTGTGAATCTTGAGAATTAGGCATGGGAACCTGCTGCATATCATTTCCATGAACATTGAAGGATAGCTGAGGGCACATGCTTGTTGAATTTGCATGATCTATACGTACTTGGAGCGGCATAATGCTGGCCATAACTAGTTGCATCTGCAGAAACCAGTTGAGTAAGGTAGTTGAAGCTAGACATACTGCTCAGCTGGTCATTGGGTCTTGTTGCACACAAAGCTGCTATGATTGCTACGCGGGGAAGGCGCAGGTAGGCTTATTATAGGTGCTGAGGCTTCACTGCAAAAGAAGGACGATTTCAATATGCCGATGGGACAAACAATGACATTGTCAATCTTGTACTGTTGGAATGAATAGGGATGAGCTTGGACTACATACTCTTATGTTTTTAAAGAATGCTATCGTCATGTCGACAAGGTAGGATTTTCTTCATGGTGCTTCGCTTTCAAGTGAACAAATGTAAGGTGCCAGTACAACTAGCTGGGCGTTGCCACTTTCGACGGTGTTTTCCCTGCGGACTGCTCTTGCTCAATCAACACCTCCACTATCGCAGGCAGCCTACGTGTGTGAGCAAGAGCATCCTCACATGCAGGAAGGACGGAGAGAGAGAGAGAGAGAGAGAGAGAGAGAGAGAGAGAGAGAGAGAGAGAGAGAGAGAGAGAGAGAGAGAGAGATCACCCTCTCAGGTAGACCAATGCCCCCTATGAGCACTAGCGCTTGCAATCCACACACACGAATGATTTGTGGACGCTAGCGCTTGGGCATACGAAGAGAGAGAGAGAGAGAGAGAGAGAGAGAGAGAGAGAGAGAGAGAGAGAGAGAGAGAGAGAGAGAGAGAGAGAGAGAGAGAGGGAAATGAAATGAAATGAAATGTTATATGAAACATCTTCAAAAGAGCCAAATGACCTATGAGACCAAATTGATACACTCCTTGTGGATTTAATCCAATATCTGGGGAGAGAGAGAGAGAGAGAGAGAGAGAGAGAGAGAGAGAGAGAGAGAGAGAGAGAGAGAGAGAGAGTGGAAAAGAAGATAGAAAGAGAAAGTAGGGGGAAGATAAAGAGTGTGGAAAAGAAGATAGAAAGAGAAAGTAGGGGGAAGATAAAGGTAGATAGAGAGATATGAATAGAGAGAGGGATTGAACAGACAAGAAATTGATACTAATAAAGTCCTCAACCACCTTGGTTTTTTCCAAGATTTACTTAATGATAGGGTAACATATAGAGAGAGCTTCATTGCTAGATTGGGTTTGTCGATTGTCTATAAATATAGCTTAGGTTGTCACCTAAAATATATTTGGATAGCCACTAAGCTCTAGAAAGCTCTACCAACGATGGCTTCCTCTTCGTCATGCAAGGTGAGTTTGGTCTTGAGTACTGTTAGCGGTGAACCTTTGTTGCTTGATTGCCCTATAAGATTTGCCATTGTCAATCCTGTAGATTATGGAGGTTGTAGTAACAGTGAGATACTTGCCATCATTTCCACTACGGATGGCGACATTCAGACTCAAGTGAAAGATGCACACTGTCGTGAGGGTAGGAATGCATGAAAAAATCATGTTGGACACATCTTCTTCACAAGTGCAGGGCGAGAGGAATGAAATAAATATTGCAAGTAGCCCAATGTGTACATGCGGTGACTTTGCAAACCGAATGGCACAAACCAAACCCTACATGGCCTGCAAGAATATTTACTTCTTCTTCCTTTGCTACTTTGGCTTGGACCTGAACCATAATATCTTGATCCATCAAAGCAAGCTAACAAATGAGGATCTACTTCGTGTGTTCAACTATCCTCGTACAACATAAAAAAGCATTGTAATTAAGTTAGTTCGCTCACATCCCCTAGTGCCCATATGCAATTGTATGGCACAAACTTCAACAGTTGATTTAATATTGTAATTTTTTTTTTTGGAATTCATGATATGAGATGGTGGCTTGTGTCTTCTTGTCCCTCTCCTATGTTCGGAGCATAATTTTTTCCAATGCACATGCTACTTTGAATGTTCTATTGGATTGTGAAATAACAAAAAAAGCTTCCTCCACAAAGCTCTCTCCACCTAGGCCCGAAAAGCTTTTTCCCTGCAAACAATATGGCTTAGAAAAAGCTCCTTCCAAAAGCTCTCTCCATTCCCATCCCCCCATATATTTTGGGTTCTTTTATCCCAAGGGAGAATGATTGCCACTAGATTTACATGCTTTTTTAGAATGGGATTGGGATGGTTGCTATGACACACGTGTCCAATAGTGCTTTTTGTTTCATGCTTGGACCTCACACATATCTTGGTTGAGGAAGAAGCATCGCACAAAGGCCACTTCTACTTGTGAGGATGAGTATAGGGAAGCTTTTGGAGCCATTGTTGAGAGCCTTTGGCTTAGATGCCTTTTGACTGACTTGGGTGTTGGGGATATTAGACTACCACAACTATCTTTAGTAACAACCAAAGTGCTTTGGCAGTTACGAGGAACCCAATGGCTACATGCTTGCACAAAGCACATCGAGATGCATTGTTATGTTAGGGAGAGACTGTTAGCATGAGAGGGCCGCTTGACTCATGCCTCTCTCTTTTCTCTTTTCATCTTCCTTTCTCCCCCCTTTCTCTCTCAATCTCTTCACAAGTTCATTCCGTGCTTTCTGTTCATCTCTCTCTCTCTCTCTCTCTCTCTCTCTCTCTCCCCCCCCCCCCCCCCCCTCCTTTCTCCCCCTCTCTCTTTTCTCTTTTCCTCTTCCTTTCTCCCCCTTTCTTTCTCAATCTCTTCACAAGTTCATTCCTAATTCAAGGATTTTTACATCTTGGATGGATTCTGCTGTTTGCCTTGCTTTACTACATGCTCACTCCATTTGATACTTTCATTAGTTAGAATTTTCTAGATTTCCCCAGGGTGTGTTGGTTATAATTTGCAGGAACAAATGCCTTGCAACAAGCCACAATCGACCCACCACCTACGCTCAGACAAAGCCATCACCTAACCATTGAACCATGACAGGTCCCTTGCCCACTTTGCGATGCCCTACCTTTAAAAAAAATACTCTTCCCCCCTTCCCCCTTGCACAACAGCTGGTAGCCCATACGTCCCCTCCATGCTCACACAGTACCTTCCAACACACCTTTCCTTCCTCATCACCAAGGGCGATCTTCACAAATTTCCCCTAATAAACAACTTCCCAGAATCTTATCTGCATACTGAAATTGATTTATCTTTAAAATATCCTTGGTTTCATTCTAAAGTCCACAACTTTATGCAAGAGAATTGTTAAGACATCATTGGTCAAGTGTGGCTTCTTCAACCATACAAAGACTTGCATTTTTGCACATACATAAAGCTTGTGGACACTTGTTTTGATGATATGACTATTTTATCCAAAATAGGAGAGTAGAGAATGATTTAAGGAGAATCTCAAGGGCAGACTTTTTGTAGTTCAAGATTATTCGGCTCAAGGCTAAGTTGAGTCACACTTTTGATACAGGCCATGTGCAGCTATGGGACTGTCCCCCCTACAATTGACTTTATTTATTTAAATATTTTTACAATTTTTTGGAATTTTCTTTCATTGGCAGCCGATTGTGAGAGAGTGACGGGGGATGATGAGTTGGAGAGAGCATGGAAGATAGAGCGGAACATGCTAGAAGCCTTGTGAGGTGTGGATGTGTTTATGTGTGTTGATGTCCATGGGGCTCAGTAAGGGATGGCCTAGGCTATTAGTGTATGGGGAAAAAAATCTTATCAAGAGAAAAAAAACCTTTGTAGTCCTAGGTGTTTTCACACAGCATGTCGTGTGGTAACAGATCCTTTTTGTGAGTGAATGCACTCAACATGAGCTGGTAGTAGGGAAGCGCTAGGCCCTATAAAATGGGATTAATCCACAAAGGACTATTCCAAAATCTTTTCAAAATAAAATTTGCTCCACACTTAGATTCACAAATAGAAGTAGCCATAGTAGGTTGCTTCTGCTCACCCATAATATGCAAGAGTTAACGAGTATGAAGCAATTGTGGATGCGCGAGTATCATAGCAGTCATCCCCATAAAAATTTAGCGGCAATGATTTTCCCTTGGGATGAAACAACATGAGATGTATAGTGCTACTCAAGGAGACCAAAAAATCTACTTGACCTCTTGCCACCGCTTAGTGGTCTATGCATAAATCTTCTCACTTGAGACATACAATCACAACAGTCAGCCACATGGAGGCCTTAGAGTGCCTCTTCTTGCAAGAGAAGTAGCAAGCAACATGTGTAGCTAGCACAAGATCTCATCCTGCCCACCACTCTTGGCACAATCCTTCCGCATCATGAACTGCTCCACTACCTCCCTACAATGACAATTTTTGTGGAAGTGGAGGCATCAAAATGCACAACCATTCCCAACACCAACAATGTGGATGTGGCTCTATGTGTGTGTGTGTGTGTGTGTGTGTGTGTGTGTGTGTGTGTGTGTGTACTAGTTGTTGGCCCTATCGTCTATGATATTCCTCTAGCCCTTATTAACACTTGCATGGTATAGGCATGCACATAGGGCCTACTTGCATCCCTCTCTCACCGTTACTTAGTTGAAGTTATAGATTCACATCACCCTCTTTGGGTCCTATTCAAAGTTACACAAGCTTTTGGATGCTTAAAAAACACAAAGTACAATAACCTATATTGCTCTATCACATACATCCTATATCTCACCCAAGTTGACCTATTATCTAGGGTGCTTGCTCTTTCTCTCTGGGTAGCAACTCTTATATTCTCTTAGCCCTAAGTACTGAATATTCTTTTCATGAGTTGCCCTCACTCCTGTGGCCTTGAGCTCTTGACCAACTGGGTCCTCAATCAACATGCACATCAAACTCCATCCCTTAATCAAAAGCTCTATTGATCGACTTTGTTTGAGCATACATTGCACCATGAATCACGTGTATCCTCACTCTCTCATTGTTTCTCTAGTGCACCAACCATATGAAAAGTCATTGTGAAAAAGACCTGGTCTTACTTGGTTGGCCTTGGAGTATGAATTTGTTGATGCGGTGTAGTATTAATGTGTTATCTAGTCTTTTGAATTAGAAACAATATGTTTACACATAGTAGAGTGGCGTAGAGATATGGCCATTGATCATACATAAAATAATAGTGATACAATTTAAGAGACATGAAAATAAAAGTCACTTTAATGACAAAGGATCATTTTAGAAGACATACAAATCAATGAGGATGTGGTCTAAAAGCAAAGAAAACTAATGACCCGGTAAGAAAGTAGCTTTATTGTTCAAGTGTGCAAGGCAAAGAACATTGTTTTATCAAGCGCTATAGGAAGCCTCTGACTAGTTTTTATCATGCAATGAGGAAATGACACAATCTATACACCATATTGTGTATGGCATACAAAAGTGTCATACAAAAGTAAAGTGGAGAGTCGGCATTGTCTCCCCAAAAATTATAAATAAGGAATGAAAGTTCTGCCCTGCTATTGCATAGTCTAGTTGTGTGGTCCAAGAAAACACATATACATGGACATAAGGACGCAGCTAACAAACTCGAATGACTTGTTGACAAAGATATTTTCTTAATGCTTTGTAGATGCTACTATGTCGATTTACAAAGCTTGTCATAAATGCAGATAAAGTCTCTTGAGGCATACAAAGTAAGAGGTCAAGGTTAACAAATAAATGTAAAGGAGTTAGGTACAGTTGGATTGAAAATGATAATAGAGGTAGCTTGTCGTGAATGTACATAATGTGTTTTGTGGCACAGAGGGCAGAAGGTCAAAGGAATATTGTTGTGGCAGTAAACTCCTTGGTCAATCAGCTAAAATATCTAAAGGGAATTTTCATTGACAAATCATGAGCTCTAGCATAACATTATGCATTATAATCCTCTAACAAGTTCTCAATCCAATGAAGTTATAAGGGCATTCAACTCCTTTGGCTACCACTTTTTCTCTTCCATATTTCTTTTCTAGTTGTGTATTCTCGATTTGATCATAGCTAGATGTCACAATCCTTCTGATTCAGCTGTGCACTATGCCACCATCTCTAAATATTATTGCAAGTAAGATGATGCATAAGTAGAAAGCACGTCTTTTGTATGATGTATATAACTCTTCTATAAGGGAGGATGTATATACTACAGTCAAAGGGTGGGTGAAACATATGCCAACAAGATCCTCATAATACACATCACAACAAACATCCACGTATTTGGACATTGCTAGAAAGTTGCAATTGATCCGCCCATCTCAAAAATTATAGGTGGAATTACACTAAACCTCAGGTTTTTTCTAGTACTCAGGTCGAGGCTTGCATTAGGATGAATTTGAGAGTGCATGAGTTAGCGAGTGCATGAGTTAGCAAGATCTCCATCATGTGTTCTATTGTTTTCTCATGTGCATCTTGAAGCCCTCCATCATTGCTCTTCGGTCTTCTAGATGTGTGTGTGCTACACGTGCTCAGCGCACATATAGGTTGAAGCAGGTTGTGTGCAGGGCTTTTATCGCTTGCCTCAACGACTCTATAATCCACGAGTTTTCTAGCTCAAGTTATGAGCAAAACAGTAAACCGCGCAACCTGCTTCTCTCTCTCTCATTGAGCTCACAAAAAAATCAATCTCTCTCCTCTTGTGGACTTCATCCCCTTGCCACCTTGATAGATGACCTCTATGTGTCGAGCTCACAATGCCTCCATAGCAATGGAAGCTCCGAGCTTCGATCTGTTGCCGATGTGAAGTTCGTCGGGAAGAGGGAAACGTCGAGAGAGGAGTAGCACTACAACTTTCAACTTTGATACCACTTGTAAGAGTGTACGGTGCATGCGGAGTGAAAAGGAGAAGAAGAGCAGACACAAAGTGTTGATGGAGCTCTCACTGAGGATTAGAATGCCTCACTACTCCTTCTTGTTCTATATGATCAAAAGAATATAGGCTAGTATGATCAGTGTGATGGGTGTCTAACTAGTTGGCATGAATCTTAACATCACAGACATGGTTATAATAGAAGCATTTATCTCACCCTTTCTTGTGTGTCTTCCTAAAGCAAGGGATAGACAACAATCATCAAGGCCGGTTTAGATATTCAAACTATAAGCATAAGAAACAAAGCATGGGGTGGGCATGCATAGTCCATAGATTGATCCAAGTAAATAAATTTCCTTTTTGTTTGAATATTTTGGGCATTTCAATGAGCACAAACAAGTAAAGTTGTATAAATTAAAATTTTGCTCTATCATAAGAAACATCTGTTTGATTTAGGCCCTGAGATCATGCATTTTAAGTACAGATTTCATGACCAATACCTGAACTTTTCAAATCTCAAACCCGTTGCCTCACTCGTTGTTTCAACTATCTTCCAAGGGGGAGCTCCGAAGATGTTGGGTGGGCCCGGTAGTTGTGAAGCACTCTCCCCTTCTAATCAAAGTTTGCTTGCTCATGTAATGCTTGTTTTCTCTTATCTGCAACCTCTTTGTCTAAACCCAACCTTAATGGTGCATGCCTTCAAGATGCATTTGGGGAGACGCCCTTGTTTACATGCTTCAAAAATAGTATAGAGGTGTTATCCCTACTCAATGATGGGCATATCTTGCAATAAATGTGGTGACATTATAAACAAGAAAAGTTTGGATGAGGCTGATGCTCGAAAGAGAAAACACAATGCTTCCTCCATACAATAGAATATTTTTAGGCACCTCTTGCGATTCTGTGGTAGCCTTTTTCCCACAACACAAAGGATTGTCCTACAGCCTTTTGTGTTTTTAGATTAAATTAGTGAGTAGCCTTTCTCTACCATGATTATTTGTGCTTTCTTTTCCTATCACTCAAAATTATTATAAATTGTGCACACATGAAAATTGTGGTTGCACCATTCACTTTTAGTCAAGATACCAAGTAGGGGTGACCCAAGTCATTGTTAAAGTGCCGCTGCATGGGCAAGGTTCAACCATGGTTGCTTACCTCATCCAATGAAGCCTGTAATTTGTCAACTCTTTCGATTTTTGAAGAGTAATAAGACACTCCTTTCTTCCCCCGCCCTCTCTTAACTTAGGTACTACTTGCGTTGAACAATGCTATCGAAAATCTGTTGGAATTAGGGTTGCAGAAAAACACACACAGTTTGGAGAAGACGAAAGAAGCTCAAGGCACACTATAGAGAGTGTTTTACTTAGTGTGCAATGGAAAGATGGATAGCCCTAGAGTGATGGGCGTATATACAATGCACGGGGGAAAAAACCTCCTAAAGAGGGAAAAAATGCCCTGGCGGTCCTAGTGTGTTCACACACATCACTACCACATGTATATGGTAACAAATCCCCCTTGGAGTGATGCGGTGAACGAGAGCTGGCACATGAGTAAAGGGAAGTGCCATGCCCTGAGGACAGGATCAATCCACAAAGGGGAGTAAGCCCAAAGCTTTGCGGAAAGCTTCAAGCTTCTCACAAGACAATGCCTTTGTGAAAAGATCTGCAAGGTTGTCCTGTGTTGGCACATAAGCCAAGCTGATCTCTCCTGCTGAGAGCCTCTCCCTGACATAGTGGTAATGCACCTCAATGTGCTTTGTGTGAGCATGAAAAACTGGGTTCCTCGCAACTGCCAATGTGCTTTGACTGTCTGTGTAGATAGTGTTGGCAGTGTCCTGTCCAACACCCAAATCAGCCATAAGGCGTCTGAGCCATACACACTCAACCGTAGCTGTGAAGACTACCCTGTACTCAGCCTCACAACTCGAAGTGGCCACAGTAGGTCGCTTCTTGCTCAACCATGATATACATGAACTGCCAAGCATGAAACAAAAACCACTTGTGGACACTCATGTGTCAAAACAACCAGCCCAATCTGAGTCCAAAAAAGTATGTAAGTCTGGCGGCAATGATCCCCCCTTGGGATAAAACAAGCCAAGATGTAAAGTGCCACTAAGGTAGCGGAAAATCCTCTTGACAGCCTGCCAATGCTTAGACCCTGGGCTATTCATAAATCTGCTGACCTGTGAGACTGCAAACTGAATATCTGGCCTCGTGTTGCATACATAAATGAGGCAGCCAACAACAGTTCGGTAAAGAGTGACATCAGCAGGATCACCAGCATCATGTAGACTCAACTTCAAACCTTTTTCCATGGGAGTGGCAATAGGTTTGCAATCCTCAAGTCCAAACTTACATAGCAATGTCTCTATGTAACTTTTCTGACACAAGGCAATACCACCATCATACTGCTTAAACTGTATACCCAAATAATGATGCAACAGCCCCAAATCTTTCATCTTGAAAGTAGCATTCAAATCAGCCTCAAATTCAGCAATATGTCTCTCATTTGGTCCAGTGATCAGCAAATCATCAACATAAAGAACTACGATGAGAAATACATCACCCTCACGCTTTACATACAATGTGCTTTTTGTTGGACTGTTACAAAAGCCTTGTTTGACCAAATGAGTGTCAGCTTTCTCATACCAAGCACGAGGAGATTGCTTCAACCCATACAAAGCCTTGTTACATTTGCACACTTTGTCCTCTTGTCCTTTTATGACAAAACCGCGAGGCTGCGTTACATAAACTTCCTCAAATATGTCACCATTCAAGAAAGCAGTAACAATGTCTGATTGATGTACATCCCAACCAAAATGAGCTGCCAATGCACATAGAAAACGCACAGTAGTCATACGACAAGTGGGAGCAAAAGTCTCTTCATAATCTATGCCTTTTTGCTGTGCATAACCCTTTGCAACAAGTCGAGCCTTATGGCGATCGATCTCACCATCCGGCTTGCGTTTCAACTTGTAAACCCACTTCGTACCAATGGCCTTTTTTCCAGGAGGCAAATCACATAAAGTCCATGTGTCATTTTCTATAAGTGCATCATATTCTGATTGCATGGCAGCCATCCAATTTTCTGAATTTTGTGCTTCATCAAAAGTCAGAGGCTCCTCAACATCATGTAAGCTAGACACAGCCAAAGCATAACAATCTGATGCATAAGATGCATGGCGAGAGCCTGAACGAGTACGACTAGACAAAGGTGCCTCCAATTTACTGTCACGCAAAGTGTGCACCAGCCATTTTGGCATACCTCTAGCCTGCTCATTTTCAACCCTTTCCTCATCAAGTACATCATGTACATCTGCATCAGTAATAGGCTGATCCAAAACATTTTCAGAAACCCCCATAGGTTGTACATTTGCCTCATTGGAACTTACATTCGTATTTCCACCACTGAAAAGAGGCAACAAAGTGTCATAAATGTCCTGTGAGCTTACATTACTGTCTCTAGTACATGACAGAAACTTCCACAAACACTACATCCCGAGAAACCAGAATACGTTTTGTTTGCGGATGATACAACCTGTAACCTTTGCTTTCAGCACTATAACAAACAAAAATACATTTGACAGCCTTATCATCCAATTTTCTGCGCTGCACTTGTGGCACCAAAGCATATGCCAAACAACCAAAAACACGCATGTGCTCAATAGAAGGCTTTCTATCATGCCATGCTTCATATGGAGTAATAGACTGCAAAGCTTTCGTAGGGCACCTGTTAAGTACATAAGTGGCACACATAATGGCCTCAAGCCAAAAAGAATGCGGCAAAGCTTGACATTTGGCCATACATCGTGCCATTTCCGTCAGTGACTTGTTTTTCCTCTCAGCAACACCATTTTGCTGAGGTGTATAAGGCACTGTACATTGGTGTTTTATCCCACGACTAGCTAGAAATGCATTAAATTCATGAGACATATACTCCCCCCCTCGATCAGAACGGAGGGTGCCCATGGTACATTTCGAGACATTTTCAGCCATAGCCAGAAATTGTTTGAAGCACATAAAAACTTCGGACTTCGCTT
Source organism: Adiantum capillus-veneris (assembly GCF_014529385.1). Taxonomy (NCBI): domain Eukaryota; kingdom Viridiplantae; phylum Streptophyta; class Polypodiopsida; order Polypodiales; family Pteridaceae; genus Adiantum; species Adiantum capillus-veneris. The sequence goes on along the minus strand of NC_140931.1, from coordinate 99,644,458 downwards.
TAAGCGGAAATACCCATGCATGCCTGGAGTAATCATCAATGAAAGTCACGAAGTACAGGTAATTGCCCAAGGACGGAGTTTGCATGGGCCCACAAACATCACTATGCACAAGCTGCAACCTGCATGTGGCCCGAATTGAACCATCCTTTGGAAACTTAGAACGCTGCATCTTACCCAAAATACAGCCTTCACAAACATGTTTGACAGGTGCTTCAAGAGGTGTCAAAGAAGCAACCATACCAGATTTTTGCAAACGCAGCAAACTGGCAAAATTCAGATGACCAAAACGTTGCCAAAGTTTTGCATCTGAAATAGCCCTTGAATCTGCAACAGCATTTGCAAAATTTTGTCCACACTTGTCATACAAAGTGAGCTTATACAAGCCACGGCACAAAAGCCCAGATGCAACAATTTCATCACCGAAACTGAGATCATGAACTGTACATCTGTCATCCACAAATTTGACTACAAGTCCAAGTCTAGCAAGTGCCGATACAGACAAGAGATTCTTCTTGATCCCAGGTACATAAAGTGCATCAACAAGTGTAAAGGAACTGCCATTAGCAGCAGTGAGCACAATCTTTCCAACTCCCTGAACTGGATAAGAGGCATTGTTGGCACAAGTGACTGAATTCACATGAGGGACAGACTCGAGAGAGGTAAACAATTCACGATGTGAGGTAATGTGCTTTGTAGCACCACTGTCGAAATACCACACATGTGAATCTGCAGCAACTGACAAGCATGCATCATGGACAATAGGATTGTAAGTGCACTCTGCGCTAAACGCCCATTCTGCATCAACATCAGCAACACAGTCTCCTTTCACAGAAGACTCAACAATGGCTACATTTGTAGTGGAACCAGCATTTGCAGTGGAACCACCCTCTTTCTTCTTAGCCTCTTTGGCCTTAACTTAGGACACGACTTGATCAAGTGATCATTGGATTTACAATAATGGCAACGCATCTTCTTTTTGCCCTTATCACCAGAATTTCCAGACGAATTGCTGCCAGCAGAAGCATTAGGAACAGAATTTCTGCCACTCGCAGCAGAACCATAAGAAGTGGCTGCATTGCTGTTACCACCCTTTCTTTGAGAAGCAATAAAAGCCCGTTCAACTGCACGCTGCCTAGTCCTGTTTTTTCTAGAAAGCGACTCTTGCAACAGCAATGTGCATAATGCATCAAACTTGACAGCTTCAGGATTTCCTTGGGTCATCAGTCTCCAAGTACTAGCAAAAGTCTGGTAGGAATCTGGTAAGGCATCAAGAACAGTCTGCACAAGGGAACTGTCTGAAATGACTTCACCTGCAGAAATAAGTTGCTCATTGATATCCTTGACACTAGCAAGGAAAGTGTCCATATCATCTTCCTCATGCATAATCTTCGACTCTAGCTCTTTACGCAACAAAGCAATTTTAGCCTCATTGCGGCTTGCATAAAGACCTGCTAGAATATCCCAAGCCTATTTTGCAGATTTTACTGAACGGATGTGAGGAACAATGGTGCGCTTCACAGACAACGCAATCAATGCATGAGCCTGCGTATCCTTAACATCCCAACGAGCTTGTTCTGCCGTAGGCAAAACAACTCTAACAGCTGCAATCCTTGCAGCAAGACCTGCAACATCCTCAACATCGCCTACATCCTCAGAACCAGGACGTACATCAATGCCCTGCACAATGTTCCAGACACCCTTTGACACAAGAACATGTTGCATCATATAAGCCCACATAGGGTAGTTGTCCCCATCCAACCTGTCCTTAGCAACAAACATCTTGAACACATCTGTGTTGTTGTTGTCAGCCATGGTAAATGCTGCACCTGATGTGAAAACTGCCCGAAAATAGGAGAAACGGAGCGGGTACAACCTGTGCTATATAGCACAAACCGTAGAAGACTATAAGGCACCTGTTATGCAAAAATTGGCACTGACAGAAATTTTGCACAAAATGACGAAATAGCCTGTGCAGTACTGCCTGTAGTGGAAACAGAGGCCGAAATGAGCCCAAATCAAAATTCTGAGCAGACCAAGCTCTACGAGCCTCCCCAAAATTTTTGTCAACCTGTGAATGCTCAACAAAGCTCACTGAAATCGAAGAAAGTGAGCAGGCGTGTGCTGGAGCAGCTGGCGACCAAGCCCGTGAGGATGTGACTTGCTCTGATACCAATTGTTGGATTTAGGGTTGCAGAGAAACACACACAGCTTGGAGAAGACGAAGGAAGCTCAAGGCACACTATAGAGAGTGTTTTACTTAGTGTGCAATGGAAAGATGGATAGCCCTAGAGTGATGGGCGTATAAACAATGCACGGGGAAAAAAACCTCCTAAAGAGGGAAAAAATGCCCCAACGGTCCTAGTGTGTTCACACACATCACTACCACATGTATATGGTAACAAAATCCAAATTGATAAACTGGATTCAAAGCCTCTAATGGGATTATACCCCCTTCTGTCAGTATAGCTGGATGCAATCTGATACCAGATGGACAAATATTCAGATTATCAGGAATACCCATGGGATTCAAAGTCACTATGGGGCAAAGGTGGGAGTAGATTATGGCAAAGTTCAAAAGGAAGATTTCTATGTGGCAAGCTCTTCAACCTTCTCTTGCCTCCAGAACTTTTGTACTGAATAAATTTTTGCTTCCCTCTTTAATCTATTTCATATCTTGCTAGAAGACCACCTGTTCTCAACTTAATCAAATAACTTCTCTGTCTAGAGATTTCTTTGGGCAGGAACAGAAGACATCAATAAAATACCCAAGGTGGCTTGGAGCGCCTGCTGCCTGCACAAAACTAGAGGAGGTCTAGGCATATTGGATATTAACAGAATGGCTGTAAGGATGGCAGCTAAATGGATAGTCAGATCCATTGACAGTCAAGACTTCTGGGCCTGCCTGATAAAAAGAAATATTCAAAAGTTTCATGTACATGAGTACAAAGCTTGGAAGGAACTCTCTCTTTGGGATGTAATGTCTTCTAACTGGAGCTTCAGACCTACAGGTTCTCTGCTTGTCATCAGACTGTGGGAGTCCTGGTTTAAAATAAAAAAGGCATATCACTTCCCCCCAGCACTCTCAGAATGATGTTATTGTACTCTTATATGATTCTATATGGATGGGATGGTCAACAAGTAATACTGGGAAGAGCCTTTCAATAAAAGCTCACAAGTGTTTCAAAGCAGGCATAAGAACATGGGGGGACCTGCAGAACAATGGCCCGAAAGCAGATTTCTAACCGTTTTAATACCTCTGTTGGATGTCTTACAGATTTGTTGAATAGACTAGAAGATTTGTACAACAATACTCAGACACAACAAATCTTTGACTCTACAGCAGTATGTTTGGAAGGTCTACAAACTGTCCACTGACATCCCAGATTTTGAGGAGAAGCTTAGACAGAAGCTCAACTTCAAATGGGGGCTGAAATGGAGCTCAAAGCAATGGATATATAGATTTAAATACCTTTGGAGCTTTGCTATTCCAATCAAGCACAATTTTCTTGCCTGGCTGATTTTACATCAGGGCATATGGACTGGATACAGAGCACTCAAAGCTGGAATTGGGGATGGGAAGTGCTAGAGATGCAACTATGCTGAAGATCTTCACCATATTTTTATTGGCTGTCCTTCCAATTCCTCCAAACTCCTAGCTTTAGCATTGAGCTGCAAAGAAGTACATCCACACCAATTGTCAGCTCAAGAAATATTAGTAGGTGAATGTATCAGAAAGGACATTTCTCTTTGGAATATATGGAGAATGACCTATCTATGGTCAGAGAATTAAAACCATTTTCAATGGCAAAAAGGAGGACAACACCTCAGAGTTTGTCTATTACAGGAAGAAAATTTTTACCTCTTGTCTGGACCAAATGAAGAATGTGGGTAATGGTCCTCTGTATCTCATTCAGAGAGAACACAGATGGCAGTCATGGAAAGACATTAGGTTGGGAACCTATTCTAAGGAAAGGCTTGTTATGGCCTTTTCTTGTTTTGATTTGTAATTTTTCTTTTTGCTTTGGGAAGCATCTCTCCCCACTTGTGAGGCAATGTTGTAGTTTCTTTTCTTAATACATTTCTTGTTCTATCAAAAAAATAAAAAAATCCAAATTGATGATGTTATAAGCAAAGCTCCTTGTGGCATGGGAAACTGTCCTTAATTTGTCCTTAATTCATCCATTTACGAAATGGCAATATGATCTTGTTCCAGGATGCCTGTATGGTGTTGTTCAATGTTACAAATAGGTTGCAAACTTGTGCATAATCTGCAACCGGCAACAAACAAGGCCACCTCACAACCTTTTCCACGGTTCCAACTGATGTTTCGTGAAATTTTATTGGATAAAAATGAAGCGCCCACTTACATGAAGAAGTTAGCAAATCACTCACGGGAACACAAAATGTTCTCAACTTGTTGGCAACCAATTGCTGGTGGAGGCAACCAATTGCAAACCACCAACAGACTTGACCTGACCCTAAATATAGCCATAAGTAGATGATAGATTCTCTTTGAGGGGAGCCCTCTTGTGGAGATGTCAACCTGTAGCTCTTGCATATGCTTATGGCGATGACCCTGATGAGTCATTGAACAAGATTGTCTGGTTGTGACGTCGCCCTAGTGGCATCAATGACGTCGACACGGGGGGATACTATGCGCGTGTGTGTGTGTGAGAGAGAGAGCGCACACTTTTACAATGTGTTACTGTTAAGGAACTATATGGCTCACACAAAGCGTGAGCTTTGCGTTATTATCGGCCTCTTGAGTTGTGGGTGCGGATCAACATCAGCCATTGTGTACAAACAATGGAGAAGAGAGAGTTTGAGAGAAATTGAAGAGAGCTTGCTAGGTAAAGCGAGGCAAAGCTCTGCTGCTGTTGATGCTTTTCCAAAGAGAAAAGTATATAAAAAAGCTAGAAAATAGAGAGAGAGAGAGAGAGAGAGAGAGAGAGAGAGAGAGAGCGCACACAACTGCTGCTCTTCTAGAGAGTTATGGATTAGAGAGAGATCAGTGAGAGGAAGAGAGAGGATAAGATTTGCGCTGCAATTTGGTTCCGTTCGAATTTCGGATTCAGGAATAATAATCGGAGTCTAGAGAGAGGAGACAAGTTGTCGGAGATGCGATCATGAGGTGGGTTCCTAACTTCCTCTTGAATGCCTGCATATAGGTGTTAATACGGTCTGTGATAGAGAGAGAGAGAGAGAGAGAGAGAGAAAGAGAGTCGAAGTTCTATCAAAGATATATCTAGATTGAAGTGGATTCTGATGTCCACCATTCTGTCTAGGCTGCTAGCCTCTAGCCTAGAGAGAGAACAATGAAGATGAAGCAACTCTCTGAACTCCACTGTCCCGAGTCCCTTTTTATGAGTTCAAGTTTTTAGAGAGAGAAGCATTGGAATTTGGGAACCTTTCAGACAGACGAGCATTGAGGCTGATTGAGCTTCCAAGTTCCGCCTATAGCGCAAGTGCGAGTCTGCAGTGAGGAAGCAGTCGGCTCGGCTGGTAGCCCTCGCTTTACAGACTTCGTGGATCAAGGTGGGTTTCTTTTCATTGTCTGAAGAGCTGAAAGTCATTAGCAGCAGAGAGAGAGAGAGAGAGAGAGAGAGAGAGCAATTGGGCAATGGGCATCATCGAGATCTGAGGTTATGGCAGATTTGAGGTGGGTTAGAGAGAGAGAGAGAGAAGGCTTTTGCCCAGCGGTTTGTCGACTGTCGGGGAGAATCGAGGTGGTTCCTTGGGGGGAGAGAGAGAGAGAGAGAGAGAGAGAGAGTGTGCCCGCGGTCTATATGTATGTCTCCCTGTTGGCTGAGAACGTAGTGAGAGATTTGACAAGTATTTCCTGACTTATCCAGGTTGAGAGCGAGAGGGAGATCGCGCGCGCGCGCGTGTGTGTGTGTGTGAGAGAGAGAGAGAGAGAGAGAGAGAGAGAGAGAGAGATGGCCGCAACGCCCTGGGGCTTTTTGCTTTCGTGCAGCAGGGACTGAGGGGAGAGAGGCAGAAGAGAGCTCGCGTGGAGGAATAAAAAAGCTTCAGATTCCCAAGGAAAAATAGTGCAGTTTTCAAAAGAAAGGGTTGTGGCCAAGCCGAGAAGGCAAGAAAGGCATTTTTGTGCAGATGATCGCGATACTGAGGAGGGTTACCTCGAAGTCATCGACAGCACCATTTTCTTTTTAGGTGAGGGCCACTTTGACTCTGTTTTATTTTCTCTGCTTCAGTCTCCTCTCTCCCAAAGGGCCTCCTCTAAATTATAGTCCTCTTTCCCCTTTCCCCATAATCACCCCCCCGCCCCCTTTGTCTTGTAATTAGCACCCACTTAGCTTCATTATTGTAGCAGATCTTGCTTTGCATTTTGCTGCTTTGGAACCATTGCACCATCATCAGCTTTCCTGCTGCATCCCCTTTCCACTTCCAGGGGAAAGGTGGGTACCCTCTTCTGCAGTTTTTGTGAAAATTCTTTGTTAAAGTGGAACAATGGTGTTTGAGCTCATCCGTGCACATGTTGATGCGGCATGGTTTCCTGGATTTGATCTCTCATTGTAGAGCTTGCTACCGAAAGATACATTGCAAGGTACTTGGAGCTCAGTGCACCCATTTCGATGTGCGCACGTGTAGAACCGTTGAAGATTTTGTTTTTGGAGATCCCAGAATGGTTGTCGTCCCCCTTATTTTTTTGAGCAATCATTCTTCATAAGGCCATTTGGAAGTTTCATACATCACAAGGATAAATTTAGATGCTAATTAGCATTTGGTTGGTCCAAATTGGGGTTTTGTTTTAAGTAACCTTGTTGTGGTGTGAAGGTGTGGGTATTGTTAGTTCAACCACTCACAAGGTTTGGTTGGAATTATGCTGAAATAGTTTTTTTTGGTGATGCAGCTTTTGTGGCATTGGTGAACAGATCCAATTGTGGTGCATTCCTTTACAATCAGGGCTGATTATCTATGGTGTCATATATGACAAGCTGCCAGAGCTGAAGCACAGGAATGCTTTGAAAGTTTCTCATTTTGACTAGACTGTCAGCAAGGGAGGTGCTCTGTATACGCGAAATCCGACAACAAGGCATTTCAGATGTCTTTCAAGAATCTTGTGAAAGACTTGAAGGACATGAAAGACAACATAGGGAGCATGTCGCGAAGGACATTCGATGTGAAATTCTCTCACTGCAGCAGCAAAGTGCGTTCACAAAGTGCTGTTTTGGATGTGCTCACATCCATGAAAACTGATGACCCAACAGAAAAAAGCTGCTGGGCTAATTTACCACCGGAGCTTCTTCGTGATGTGCTTCAAAGGGTTGAGTCTGCAGAAGGCTCTTGGCCTGCCAGAAAGGATGTTGTTGCCTGTTCCGCTGTGTGCCAGACATGGAGGGAAATTACGAAAGAGCTTGTCAAAACACCAGAGGAATCTGGAAAGCTCACCTTTCCCATATCTCTGAAGCAGGTAGGTTCCAATATCTCTTTAGAAATGCTTTCTAGTTGCATTAAAGATGAAGTTGGTACAGATTTAGGGAGGGAGGTCTGATACAACGTTATTCAGCTAAAAAAGCTATTCTTTACATTCTGGTAAAGTAGTGAAAGAGAGGCTATCACGCTTCCCTTCTTATATACATACATGTGTGTGTGCACGTGTGTTGGTACACTCACATACTTGCACACAGATGCCATTACATCATGTACATCTCATGTCTCTGGATGCATATGTCTGTACACATGTATATACATGTATGGAAACACTTACTCATACAAAAAGTACATGCATTTTATGATGGTCCATGGATTTCATGTGTTTTTGACTCCTCAAATCATCTCAATGAATCCAGCCTGGCCCAAGAGATGGACAAATGCAGTGCTTTATCAAGAGAGACAGGGCCAGCTCCACCTATTATCTTTACCTTGGCCTTTCTCCTTGTGAGTGATTGCAAGTCTGGTTTTTTTGCATTGTACTTAAGCGCGTCTGACTCCTACTTACGTGGTCATTTTCTCTTCCCTCAATTTCAGCTTTGATGGTTGAGAACAGCAAGTTTCTTCTGGCAGCTCGAAGAGTCCGGCGAGCCACAAGCACAGACTATCTGATTTCTCTGAATGCAGACGACATGTCCAGAGGAAGCAATAACTATGTTGGCAAGCTAAGGTTAGAGTCTGCCCTCAGTGTGTTATGAATGTTATACTGTGAGAAAGAGGGTTTCAATGTCTTTTGATGGTAATGTGTTAGGTCTAATTTTCTGGGAACCAAGTTTACGATACACGATAGTCAGGCTCCTGTTGATGGAGCTCCATTGTCAACGAGCCGTGCTTGCAAACGCATTAGCTCCAAGCAAGTATCTCCGAGGGTTCCAGCATGCAGCTACAACATAGCACACATTGCTTATGAATTGAATGTTCTAGGCACAAGAGGGCCCCGACGCATGCAATGCACTTTGCATTCAATTCCAGCGTCATGTATGGAGCTGGGTTGTAGTGCTCCGACGCCCACAGAGTTTGCAAGCTGCACGGAAGATTCGATTTTGGCAATGTCGAGCTCGAAATCCACCTCCGAGCTCGGCAGTCTTGGGCTTGACTCTACGGGCGCAGTTGATATCAAAAGTGTGACTCCTTTGGTTTTGAAGAACAAGGCACCTCGGTGGCATGAACAGTTGCAGTGTTGGTGTTTGAATTTTAGAGGGCGAGTCACTGTTGCGTCAGTGAAGAACTTTCAGCTCGTTGCAGGCCTTGAACCTGGTCCTAATCTGCCCCAAAGTGAGCTTGACAAGGTTCTGCTGCAGTTTGGGAAGATAGGGAAAGATATTTTCACTATGGATTATCGGTACCCATTGTCTGCCTTTCAAGCTTTTGCGATATGCTTGAGCAGTTTCGATACAAAGCTGGCATGTGAGTAGCAGTGAAGAGCTTATACCTTATCCAGAGGTAGTTCTGCCTTGTCATGTGAATACCCCTAGATTTTTGGTCAAGGAAATTGTAGGGGCAATTCTTCACAAGAATAGCTCTTCATACGAGTTCATCTGCCGTTTGCCGAGATCCTTGGCTCTTTGGCAGGAAGGGAGGTTTTGCAAGACTCAGTCTTTTGGATAAGTAAAGTTGTGAGCTTCTTCCGTTTGCACAGATTTGAAAGGTTCTATGAGACGACCATTTACCTCTTTTCCTATCCTTTTGTGGTCGTAGTTCTCACTCATACCCTTGCCTGGCACATAAAACCACATGAGACATGTTTTTAAAACCCCAAGGGCCAACACTATCTTGAGAATTTCCCTGTATCTCAAGTTTTGGGTATGCATGAATGCAACCAGACTCCTGTATATGATCTTTGAAGTAGTTTTTTGTGGGTGTTGCTAGTGTTTTCAAGACTATGTGTTTGTTGGCCTTCTAGTTCGTAAATCAACTTGGCTTCACAAGTTTCTAGATTGGGCAGTGCAAGGTGTGGTAAGCGTCCAAGCTACATGTCTGCTGCCTTTTTAAAACAAGGCTTAGTGAAGGAGGGACAGACATTAGAGTTTTTGCATGAAATCTTCGTGGTGTTCTAGTTTGTAAATGGGTCCTTTCATTTCTTTCATAGTGGAGTTGATTTTAGTGTTTCTTCATCTTCTGGCAGAATCGTAGCAGAGTTAGTTCGGTTGTTGAGGAGGTTTGGCCAATGATCGACCTAGTTGTGCCTCTTTTTCTGTCAGCATATCTCTGAAATTCAACAATCAGGTCTCCGTCTTGAAAATTATGAGAGGTGGTGCAAATGTTCTTTTCATTATGCTTGTCAGTTTTTGTAGACGAACATACATCTAGGATGCACATGGGGGTGGCAATTTTGAGGCATTTATTGGGTGTTAAGAGGCTAGGAAGAGGAGGGTCCAAAAAATTCGGTATGGGATGAAGTGATAATATGATTATCTTCACTTCTAAATGGCATATTTTGTTTAAAGCTGTGGGCCTCTTTCATGTGAATGAATGAACGTCATCCTCAGTAACAAAATATGCAAATGAATGGAGGGTTGTAGTATGCTGTCTTGGAAATGGGGAGTGTTTGTCTGAAGAGTGAACTGTTGATGTTCACTCGTGTTTTCTTTAAGTGAATACATCTTCCGGTGGTGCATATCATTAAAACTAAGAATAGAGGCAAATTGCTGACTGCAGGATTCTGCAATCTGATGGTAAAATGCATGGACACCTTGGCTCTCATTATATCTTGCAAGCAAGGATAATAGTTTTGGTTTTAAGTAGCACAAAAATTTCAGTACCTCTTCAAACCTTGGGATTATGCAACCGAATCACGGTATTTTATATTTGTTTTAAATCTTGCAGCATATATATACAGTTCTATTTTATATTTGTTTTAAATCTTGTAGCATATATATACAGTTCTCCGGCATGATGGCCTTAACTTATCCTAGTCGAGAGAATTTCTTTTACCTTGCTTTGCAATGGGTTCAAGCACCTAGTCAGGTAAATGGAAGAGCCTTGCAGTTGCAGCTTTATACTTGGCTTGAGGCCTTCATCTTTTTTTTTTTGGTTAAGCGATTGGTGCACACTAAAAGCAAAGATGAGTGTAAACAGTAAAGCTTCTGAACTAGACCAAGGACTTGGTCATAACACTACTGCAAATGCCGAGTCTTCTTAATGGTTTAGTGTACCAAGAACTTGGATGCAGGGCTGCAAAGGCCAACTTTGTATACTCATTTAAGACCGCTGATCTTAAGTGATTGCTTGCCAATTATTTCTCTGCTTAACTTTTGGTAGGAGGATTTAAAGAGAGATGAACACAATGTCCTAACAAACCGAGTATACTCATTTAAGACCATTAATCTTCAGATAAGTGATTGCTTGCAATTAATTTCTATGCTCAACTTTTGGTAGGGGGGATCTAAAGAGAGCACACAATGGTTTAATAAACTGAGCTAAAGGAACCAAAGGAGAGTTAATGATTAGATTTGGTTATCTCATGCCCAAGGTTTATCGTTAAAGGAAAGCAATGATTCAAAGGATCACTACTTAAAGCCATCATCCAAAGATAAAAACAAAACCAAAGCCTGCGCCGTCGGCAACCCAAAAGTATAATGAGATCTAATATCTGCAACAAATGTGGGAAAAGACGCTTAACAACTGAATATCATATACTCGAATTAATACGAAGAAGTGTGTTACCGACCACCACTGAAATTGATGTGTGTGGATACACTAGACTCTACTTACATTTGCTCATTGAACAATTTTGATAGCTCTCTTGGTTTTGAATTCTGGTGCTGCCACAAATTTCTGAAGTCTTTTCTAACACTCCACAAGACTTCCGTAGTCTTCTTCATAGTGGGTCTTTCCTGTTTACTAGGAGCTGCACATTGAAATGCTAGTTCTAATACTTTCTCAATCATCATATATGCTGATGATGTTCTCTCTATCTTTGGGTCCAGCACTTCTATCCCTTTTCCATCATTGAACATCTGGAATGCCTGCAACAATCTCTCTCTCTCTCTCTCTCTCTCTCTCTCAATGCAAAGCAGACCACTCATTTTTCGACAAAACAACCACCCCCCCCCCCCCCCCCCCCCCCCCCCCTGCCACCAAACAAAAAAAGCACGCACACAGCATGAGAAAATCTACAAAGAATGATGTCCAGATTGCCTCTTGTCGAGCTAGAGCATAAAACCTGCATAGTACATACCCATCTTGTTGTTACCCTCTCTTTTGATTCCCGTTTCTGCTCAATTGGCCGTCTAGCTGAGAATAATTCCACGAGAAGGACGCCATAAGAGTACACATCACTTTTCTGAGTCAGTTGATATGTTTTCAGATACTCTGGGTCAAGATATCCTGCGGTCCCTTTCACTTGCGTAGATACATGAGTTGCATCAAAGTCTGTGGGACCGAGACGCGAAAATCCAAAGTCCGCTACTTTTGCTCGGAAGTTTTCAGTCAGAAGTATATTTGAGGACTTGATGTCTCGATGTATAATGGACTTATCTGCTATACAACATCAGCTTTAAGGAACCTGATGTAGTCCGTGATCGACAGAGAGCAAACAAGAAGCAAAACAAAAGTTGAAAATCACCTGCATAAAGGTGGAGATAAGTTAAAGCATGTGCGACATCTATAGCAATATCCAGCCGTGTAACGAGGTCGAGCACCATTCCATATTGGCCTGCAGCATTAACAGCTTGCTGGTAAGAACATGCTGCAAAAAGTGAGATGCTCACAGAGGCTACTGCAGTTCAAGATCAACTCCTTTGGTGCATAATTTTTGGAAGGGAAAATTAACAAAATACCCCTCAAATTTCAAAAATCCCCGAAGTACCCCTCATATTTTACCAGTAACTCTCAAAAAGCCCTTGAGCTTTTCCAAAATTCCCAAAATACCTCTTGTTAATCTTGCAAATATCTCCAAAGACTTTTTTGTTGGCAACTCTTCATAGGAAGAATGGTTTCCACTCAATAGAAGATAATAAATCAAGGATTTTAGATGGCGATGTGGGCTATTGAGATGAAATGCTCATTATTTTCAGACACAAATGTTTTATTTCTCAGCTTGTTTTGATGAAATTTTTGTCTAGGGCACTTAAAGATGGATCTCTATTGTCAACAAGATTATACAAAAAATTGAGAAATCCATCCAAAATCGGTACAAGGATATTTTGTGGAAATTCCCATAATACCCCTGAAAACTGTGGAAATTCCAATAATACCTCTCAAATCTAAAAAATTCCTTCAAAAATTTCCCCGACTTCTCATGACACTGAATCTAAAAATTGTGTGGAAAAAGATTTCAGTGTTGTGAGAAGCTGCTGGTGAGATATGAATTTTAAGCCTTTGAATGGTATTGTGTAGCAGAGTGTTAAACATTTGACTTTGATATGCATATAGAAAATGCCCAGATCACCTCTAAAAAGATTTGCAAGTTATAGACTATGGTTGAGTGCTCAATAATATTTGTGGTCTTTGCTATTAAATTAAAGCATGTTAATTACTGTGAAATCCACTTTCTTTAATAGATGTTTACATACAAACAACGTTAAATGTAAGTCAATTTAGCACATACCATCTAGATGTTCACGCAAATTGCCGTTTGCAACATACTCCACCACTAATATCCGCTCTGGCCCCTCTTCGGCATAGCCGATGAACTTCACAAGATTCAAATGCTCTATGCTCGACAAAGTAGACACCTCAGTCTGAAATTCCGCTGAAAGCTGGGCATCATATAGGTTCTAAAAAGAAGCAAAAAAAATCAACAAATGAACTCATCCAAAGACACTCGTCCTTATAGTCTTTTGAGCAAACTTAGGGGATAGCCCTTGTTGTTGTTTACTTTTCTCATAAGTAAAGTAGGGCCCCCCAATCTCGGAAAAATAAAATCTTTTCAAAACATCTCAAATGCATAATTGAAGGGTGAGTTTAGGAAATGAAAAGCCTCAAAGTCAAAAGACTTTTCATGTCCATACAAAGAGATATAAAGAGGTGGTCGAGTGTGCATTGAGACATTTGTATTTTTGTTGGAGTTAGGGTTGCAGGAATGCACACATAGCTTGGAGATGGAGAAGAAGCTCAAGGCACACAATAGAGAATGTATAATTGAGTGTGCGAATACAAGATGCGATAGCCCCAGAGTGATGGGTGTATACACAAAGCACGGGGAAAAAAACCTCAAAGTGAGAGAAAGGCAGTCCACCATGTGTTCACAAACATCACTACCATATACATGGTAACAAAATTTTTTTCTCTACCTTCACTGATAGCGTTTTCTTGTCTTTAGAGTTTCCTTGCAATAGTGGAAAATATATAGCTCATGTTTACTAATTAGTCATTAGGAAATCTAATAAGGAAATTAGAGAATCATAGTTAGTAAAAAGACATGAATAATTCTAGCAATTGCCTGATATCATGTCTAAAGCTTGAAGTTCAGAATCAGGTGAGTATTACCTTTTTGGCCCTCTTAATGGCCACCAAAGTTCCATCTTTCAACTTCCCCTTGTACACTGTACCAAACCCTCCTTGTCCGATCTTAAACGACGGGGAAAAGTTGCTGGTAGCTTTTGTGAGTTCAGATAGCGTGAAAATCACTACGCCACTTTTTTCATGATAGGTGTTTTCCTGAAAGCTTCCAAGTGACTGCAATGATGAGTTGTTGCCGGATGGATGCTCTGCACTAAGGGGTTTACCATCAGAAACTCTCTTTGATGTTAACAGGAACGCTTCAAAGAATGCACAGGAATTACAATGACTCACCGGACACTCCTGAGACTTTCACCTCCAGGTCTTTGTGCTTTGTCTTTCGATGCAGGAAGCAGCCTCCAAAGACATCGACAAGAGCGAAACGTTCCTTTAGCTTAGGGGATGGCCAGCTAGCTGAACTTTCCGGCGTTGATTTAGTTGATGACTCTGAGGAGTTTGTTTCATACGGGAAGCGTGAACTTTTCTTGCTTTTTCGTAGTGCTGACTTAACTTCTCCCTGAATTGAGGAAGGCATTTCTCTTCATATCCTAAGCAATACCATAAAATAGTTGTAGACACATGTTCAGCAACATCTCTTTTGGCTTGCAGTATCCTGAATGGCGAGGTAACATGCATCAAGAAGGGGTTGTCAAAGTCCTAAAGCATTGACAGGGTAAGACACAAACCAAAGCATCTACGATGTGGTTGACTCTTTCTTGTTTTGCAAAATCCACGTTGACAACTTCTGTGCCTGCAAACCATCGTAGTTATTGTAAACAAAGCTACCTTCATAAGGTCACCAAGATCGTAACTTCAAAAGTTAAACAAATCTGTCTAGAAAAAGGTAAAAAAACCAACTTAAGAAAAAATGTCAGTAATAATCATGTTGTTCAATGAAAATGCGTTTTGTACCCACAAGAAATTTATGAAACATTGTGTTAATATGAACCGTGTTTTGAAACTTTATCCCTAATGTTTACTAAAATCATTTCGAAAGATTGTTTTGCATTGAGGATGATTTGGAAACTTGAGCTTTGAAGATTAGCCTTCATTTTCAATCTTGACTTTCGTATTCTTTGTTCGTATCAGCATTCAACTCACTCACTACAAGTATGCATTGTCTTTTATCAATTTGATGGCTCATAGAATGAGAGCTTAGACATCTCTGAAGGGAAAGGAGAAAGCGGCCAAAGCTTCTAGTAACAAGAAGGGATCCAACGATTGTTAGCCAGCAGCAGTAGATACAAAAGCAAGTTCAACAACAAGTGCAACAGCTATTGACACATACATTGCATATGCTGCAGATCAAGACTTGCAGAATTCAATGCACCTTGTCCCGGCTTTTAGGGGAGGAACCCCACATTCTCAGATTCCAAAGCCACTAGATGGTGATAACACTATGTGCTTTCGAGCCTTAGGGAGCAAGTGCAGGTGCTTTTGGACCATATGGCACGGGTGCAGGTGCTTTTGGCACTTATGAAGCAAGGATGTACGGCCCTTTGCCTGGCATGTTTGGAAACACTAAGAGATTCCCATAGAGAGGGATCATTGAAATGTACAGAGGGCGGATGCCTCCAATCTTCCAGATTACTTTTGGGAAAGAGGGAAACACACTCAACGCTGCATATGTACGGTCAGTTGTCGCCTTTGGAGACACAAAAGGATGACAAAGGAGGCCAAAACGTTAATGTCTGGCATGTTTGGAAACCCTTGGTGATTCCCTCCGAGAGGGATCACTAAAACGTACAGAGGACAGATGCCTCCAATTTTCGGGACTACTATTGGGAAAGAGGGAACCACTCTTGAGGCCGCATATGCAAGATCACTTGTCGCTTTTGGAGACACAAAAAGATTACAAAGGAGGCTAGAATGTTAAGTTTGACAGTTTTTCTGGGCCTCCGGATGTGAAGAAAGCATTGCCTTTCATCCGGTAGTTTGATGCAGCTTTCTCAAGAGAAAAAACCAGATTAGGAAAGATGGCTCTTATTTGAAGGGGAACGCGTAGCAGTGATGCCAGACCTTGTTGCTTCATGGACAAACACTACGTGGGAGTCAAACGGCTGACATTTGTTTCTGAGGTATACAATCTCACAGCTTGAAATTATTTGCAGATGAAGAAGTGTGGCACTTCATTCTCTTACAACCAACGGTTCTGAAATACCTTTCTTCTAGTGGCTTCTTTTAAGATGGTCCCACTTGAGGAGCAGAGGAGCATTGTTGTTGTGAATTGCCTCTTGAGTTGCAGAGGTATTGCCTAAAGCAAAAGGCCACCGCATATACAGCATGATACCCCATGCACCAGACAACCATGCTTTGCTCACAGGCTCATTGACATTTGCAGACGAGGAGTTTGAGAAAAATTCGTACAACAAAGATCAAAATAAGGGTAAAGAAGTTCTTCAAGTGGAAGCACTCTAGTGAGCCATAATTGACACCCAAATAAAAGGCAGAATAGTACACAAGTGGGAAAAGTGCTACACTTGTCATATTTCAGCCGTGTGACCGACTAAGGAGGAAAATCAAGCAGATAAGCTTGAGACATCAAAGGCAGCTGAGGAAGGGAAGGCAAAGACCCAAGTAAGGTTAGTGTCAAATACGTTGGGATTGCAACAGGATCAAGAGGATGAGAGTACTTAGTTCTGCTGCCTGCAGAGCATGGCACAAAGTTTGCGATCAAGAAGCACTGATTTTCTTCAATAACACAGCCATGGACAGGTTTATTTGCCATTGGGAGTGAAGTATGAAGAGATGGGGCCAAAGAGAAAAAATGCCTATAAAATAAACATCTTTTGGGCTGTCTGGTTCAGACATATTCATTTTTAGAGCCATGAACCTAAAATTCTTCTTAGTCACATTTGTAAGGTGATTACAAATCCATACAGTAGTTTGATAATTGATTTCCCTGTAGTTTCTGTACAAACTATGACTTCTCACCTTAGAAAACAAAAAGAGAGCGCAAAAGAAAAAAAAAGCCACACAAATTACAAATGTGAACCCAAACTATAAACAATGAAACTTGTAAATAACTGTTATATACAAGAAACAAGTATACAAAGGAGAAGACACCATGAATCACAAGAACTTTTGGACAAATTCTCACAATAATTCCCACATTGTGACTTACCTCAACATCATGAGCTTCTGTGAGGGAGGCACCGCATACCTAGCTAGGGTACAATTGGGGGCAGGGGACGGCAAGCCCGGTTGGGGGGCCGGTGGTCCCCTACCCCCAATCGTACCTAGCTAGGTAAGCGGTGCCTCTCGAGCAGAAGCTCATGATGTTATTCATTGTATGAAAAACACTGAAAAAGACTCCATTTTCCTACATGAGAAAATTTATAAATCTTCTTGTGAATGCATCTCAAAGTTCACAAGCCTAAACAAGGCAAACTATCAGACTAAACTATGAAAATACTACACTTCAAACTGCAGACCAACAGCAAAAAGTCAGAATTCATGGTCTCGCGGTAATCTGCAGGGAAAGAAAACCATCATCGTGCATATTCATGACTAGACATTATGACATCCCCACCAATGTCACCAATTCTGGCATTGGGTGCAGAATATCAGCACACACAAAGGAAGGAGAGAGAGAGAGAGAGAGAGAGAGAGAGAGAGAAGAAAATCTCTTCCCAGCAGAGACAAGCACACCTGAATTGTGTCGCAAAGCTTGAACTATTCTGATCAAAATTGGCTACCTCGTAGGCAGAGAAACCCAGTTCGAAACGATTGAAGACCTGCTCAAAGGACAACTACTAATTGTCAAATATCTCTCTCTCACACACACACACACACACACTCGCACACACACGGAAGCGTCGATGATTTGAGCTTACAGGCCGCTGATGGGTGTCTTTGTGCAGAGGGTTGTGGTTGGGAACGCCAACAGTTGGCAAAGCCATGGCCGGGACCGTGTTGCGTCTCGTGGGCCCTTCCTCTCCCTCAGTCTTGCTGGTTATTGTTGCTGAACTCGGAAGGCACGCTTGTTGCACTCAATCAATGACCATCATTTTCATTGAAGAGTTAGATAGCTCGTGCATCCGACCGGATCAAAGGCCGGGACCGGCCGATGAAGCCAGGCCGTTGATCCCATCGTCACCTTCACGTTCTAAGGGCCCGAGACAGAAGTATGCACGAGCTGAGAGGAGGCTATTCTTCACCCGGGATTCCATATGCAGTTCCCTAGCAGGTCCGTATTTGATTCATTGAGCACTAGTAAGGCCGGCTGCCTTCGGCGGCCTCTCGCTCTCTGTTTCTCTCTCCCTCTTCATTACATGCACAAGGGCTTCTCTCAGTTTTGGAGTTTAGTTTTCATGTCGCAGATTTTGACTCGTGTAAAGGGCTCCCCCTTCTTCCATATTATGTTAGTTTAGATACAAAAAGTCTTTTGACTTTCTACCTCCATAGGCTTTTCATTTCCTAAACTCACCCTTAAGTTATGCATTGGAGATGTTTTGAAAGGATTTTTTATTTTTAGAAATTGGGGAGACCTACAGTGTGAGCGTGGAATGAGTGCTCTCATATCCCGATTGGTAATGTAAATTTGCCAATTGAAAATCTTAAATCCCAATTGTAATTCCATTGGACCTTGATTATGAAGGTCCAAAATTGACCATTTTAGTTCTAAATCTCAACAAATACCCTACATTCTGGCATAAGTCCCCACTGTTTAAGTAGCCTGGAATGTGATGAAATACAATGATGGGAAGTGTAGTGAGATAAGTACTTGAGAACCAAGGGGTAGGAGTTCCTTCAGAATGGACCACCTCAAGGCCAAGGGATCATCCACTTGGTCCACCTACATAGAGCACAAAACGTAGAAAATAAGAGTGAGAGAGAGCGAGGAAACAAAAGAAGAGATGTTTTAACGTTGTAGGAAAAATCCCAAAGGGATCTTGAACATCTATCCATCCAATGGGTCTTGAACTCAAGACCCGGTACTGAAGCACACACACACACACACACACACACACACACACACACACACACACACACACACACACACACAGAGAGAGAGAGAGAGAGAGAGAGAGAGAGAGCAAGCTTACTGATTTGGTTCTTTTGAAATCAGGTTGCAATTGAGCAGCAACATCATCAAAGGCAAAACACGCAGGTCATTTTGCAAGAAGCA
This sequence comes from Adiantum capillus-veneris, assembly GCF_014529385.1. Classification (NCBI taxonomy): domain Eukaryota; kingdom Viridiplantae; phylum Streptophyta; class Polypodiopsida; order Polypodiales; family Pteridaceae; genus Adiantum; species Adiantum capillus-veneris. Next base: position 99,625,428 of record NC_140931.1, on the reverse strand, counting down.
CTTTACTTGTTATATTGTTTTGTTGCCGCAAGCTGTCAACCATTATCATCACTCCACCTGTCTTGCAATGTTGTGTCACAGAGGGTGAGACTCCCTCCGCATCCGACATCAAAGCTCGTTGCAGTCATTCACAAGCGGTACGATATCAGGCAAAGTTACTTTTGAGCCACCAATGACCACCTCTCTCTCTCTCTCTCTCTCTCTCTCTCTCTCTCTCTCTCTCTCTCTCTCCACACATCTTTTGCATTAGCAATATTGCTCAAAAAACCTTCTTTTAAAAACTTGAAATGGCAAATGGCCATGGCACAATTTGTAGATGCACAAAGGGAAAGTAGCTGACTCACTATACCTTATGAACGAAGGGTATTGGGCTAGTGAGCATGCAAATAGGTCAAAGAGCATCTTGCACAACGAACCTATAACGCATGCTCTAACTGCTTTAGCAAAAGGAGACTATCCTTTATGCCGTAGACACTCAGCAATGGCATGGCTTTGTCTAAAAATTTATTACCAATTGATGTCGTAGGAACAACTATGAATTACCATTCAAATGGCTCGGCATGAACCTCTCCTGTTAGTTGCAACCTTGGCTTATAATATCGATCGTGCCATCTATAATCATGTTCCCATGTAGCAAGCCATAGCCAAAAATAATATATGAGGGCTGGTAAATATCAAAGATGGAAAGGCAGATGCACCTTCCTCACACTAATAGAAACTTGCATTTGTTTGATTTGATAGAATCCACTTGAGCCTTTCTCATGCTCTAAACATATCTATTGTGGCTCTACCTTCAGTAGCTCCGCTACTAAAACCTCGACTGCCTTGAAAATGCAAGCTAGACATTCTTACACACACACACACACACACACACACACACACACACACACACACACACACACACACACACACACACACACACACACAGAGAGAGAGAGAGAGAGAGAGAGAGAGAGAGAGAGAGAGAGAGAGAGAGAGAGAGCCACCCATGTCCCCCACCAAGCCCTGCACACACCACAAAACAACGTAATTTATTAGTTTGTGTGTGTGTGTGTGTTGGGGAGGGAGGGGGGGTGGTAAAGACGCATCATATCATACCTGTAGGAGAAGGCAAAGGCAGCTTATAGTCTGTAGGATTGGCTGAGGAAATGAATGATTGCAACATTAGTTTGTTTATATTTAGAGAGGTTCTCCTCTTCAGTTTCAAGAGAATAGAGACGTTGGGGGTAGCTGGCACTCTTGAGTTGCGGGGCTATCTCAAGATCTCAAGGCTCGCCGCTTGGCTCTTATGCAAAGGTGGCTCCTCAGTGCGCACTCAACTCAAGGCCAATGGGAAGGTAGCCTTGCAACTAAACGCTAGCTCTTGCAACATGGCAGGCTAGCTCTTGAAAAGTGGCAAGCAAGATGCATAGTTGGCAATTGGAGGCATGCTAGTAGGTGGAGGCTTCAAACAATGGTTACATGGAAATGCATCCTTGTGTAGGTTCACATCTCTCTTTTTAATATAGTATATAGATGTCTTCCCTTCCCCTCGCCTTTCAACTCGACCCGCCGGTCATGCCGTCTTGGGAAAAGGTTCAGAGGACTATGACCCTAATGTCATGGCCAATATACTCAAGGACGCATGAACCTGAGGTTGTTGGGGAACATAAAGTTTCCATTAACTCAGCATTGGTCTGGTCTCAGTTGTCGGCATTGGTTTGGTCTCAATGGAATTTCACTAGTAAACTCTCGAATTTAGCAGTAATTGCTAGCGAAATAGACTCTCGCTTTAAGCGCCCTGTTGTGGATAAGATCTTCTATTCCGGATCTGGTCTCTTTGAGCTTCTTTAAGAAGGAAGACAAGATGGCTCTACTCACTGCTCCCTTTGTCATATTGTGTAGTCAGGTGGTGCATGTTATCCCTTGGCAACCCATCAAGCTTATAAAAAATGAAATGTACATGAAATGTCCCGTGTGGGTGTAATTTGTTGACTTGCCCACCTTTCTCTGGCCTTGTATTGGGGAACTTATTGCTTCGTTGGGGAAAGTGCATTTCTCCCCCTCTATTCACTATCGCAATCGGAATAAAGCATGTATTCTTTGGCACGCAGATAAAAAGTTTTTAGACACGTTGGAGATAGATCTTGATACGGTTGGAAAATTGGTAATTTATCTAACTAAAATGGGGGAAACTTGTTGGTTCCTATTTCCACTGTGGTCACTTAGGAAATTTTTCTAAAACCCCAATAACAGAGCTACTGATCTCATCCCCTCATACCAGGTAGTAAGACCATGGTGCCACATCAACAGATCTATGGGAAAGTCTCTATGAAAGGGGATATGCCTAAAGGGGGGGTCACTGCATCCAAAACTTTTCCTGCCACCCCAAGCTATGCTAGGACTCGTGGTTCCCGAGCTCCCTCCAATCCAAGACCGTTGTTTCATGATAGTGTTGGGAGTACTGTAAGGGAAAAGGGTTATGGATTCGGAGGGGTTTACATCCTCAAGGAAAAATTTAAACCTAAAGAAGGGTTCTCATCGGGCTACTCCTCTCACAACTTCTATGAAGTCTTAATGGAGGACATGCCCTCCCCTGAAACTCCGGCAGCTATAAACACTATAGTGGAGCAGCATGACTCCGGTAAAAAAGCAAAACTATCAACTGAAGAGGGTGCTTCTCATGGGATTCAACTAGAGGTTCACATGCAGGATTCAAACAATGATGATGGGGGAAAAAAATGGTTCAAAACACTCCACTATGAAGCTATCGACCTTCAATGTTAAGGGGTTAAATGACCCCACAAGACTTTACTCCTTCAATAAATGGATGCTAGCATCAGATCTAGATGTTTGCTTTGTTCAAGAGCATAAAATTCATAGTTGTGCTGGCAAGGTCTTTCATTACAAAGGTTACCAATGCTTTTATGGAGGGGACATCAACGATATTCGGGTGTCTTGCCATGCGTTAAAGCCTCTCTGCAACCGCGATGGCTGCTAGACCATCCTTCTAGTCGATGCTCGATCTTCCTTATCTCCACCCCTGGGGTTCGAAGATTATTGCTAATGTATATGCCGATAAAAAGCCCATACATTGTCATGATCTGTGGGAGTGGCTGCAGTTTGTATTTGTCTGATGGCTTGGTAGGGGGATCTCAATATGGTTTGCAACAGAAATGACACCACGTGCCATAAAATCTAATACCTAGCTTTAACCAAATTATTTTCTCCTATTAAACTCATCATTTAATATGGGAAGGTAAAAGGGGAAACAAGAGCAAGAACATGGATATGTGTTGCTAGACCTAACTCAGAACGGGGCCAAAAAAAAGATGGTTACATCTCGACATGGGCTCAAAAGGAGATGGTCTATTGAAGAACAATGTGTAAATATTGGAGCTTAAAAGACCTTAGGATTAGCTTCATTAAAGTCCTCCACAGGTTAGTGTTAAAAGTCCTTAAAACCTAGGGTAAGCTAGGCCTGTGCTTGAGGTGCTTGTCGTGCTTGAGCTAACTAAGGTGCTTGAGGTGCTTGATGACTAAGGTGCTTGAGGTGCTTGATGACTAAGGTGCTTGAGGTGCTTCTCATGCTTGATGACAAAGGTGCTTCAAGCGCTTGTCATGCTTGAAGGCCAAGGTTCTTGTGGTGTGCAAGTCAACCATGATTCCTACAAAATAGGGGGCAAGCCCTAAAGTTAGGGGCATGAGAGAGAACACGCACACACACACACACACACACACACACACACACACACACATACGGCTTCACTCGTTTCCTCGGCGACCCCTCATCAAACCATGAGGCAGACTGCTTCAGGGTCCATGTTCTGTTCCTTGCCGCTAGGGGGACAGAGGCCTTGGACTCAGCAGTTGGCGTCTCCTTCCCCCTCTGCGGGGCAGAGACCAGACAGAGTGGACTCTCGACTCAGTGTTGCAATGGTTACACACACAGGTCCTAGAGTTCTCTCACCACATGGAAGAACTAGGAGTTACAGACATGCTCAAGACTTTGTGGCCATTGGCCAAGTTTGCGATGACACCTCCAGACTCAGTAGGATGTAGACACATTGTGGTTTACTTCTTTGCCGATACACAGTGCTTAACATGCTATGTATACATTCATGAGGACTCCTGGACAGAGGAGGTTGCTTTACGTACGGCTCGCTCTGCTTGGGCTTGGACCAGGCACTCGTTGCAGTCAAGCCTATCTAGAGGACGCTCGGATGCGGATTACTCCCCATCCAAGCCAGCCTCAAAGATAGCCCGTTTAGCTACTGCGGCAGCATCTGTTCTCTCTCGCTGCCCATGAGGATCGTCTCATGAAACGTGCAGGGACTAGGTGGGCCCCAGTTTCAGCGTCACCGGGGCCGACTGCGTCAGGAGCTTCAGCGTTGCCTTGTGGGAGGAGAGATTGATCTCCTTATGCTTCAGGAGCACCATCTGTGTGAGAGCCGCATTAGACGTTAAATTACTTTGTGAGCATAGCGGGTGAACTTAATTGATGGTAGCAACATAAACATAGCATTTCGTTAACTTGGCATGAACAATACTTTTACAAGAGAGAGAGTTTAGATAACATGACAACATTTGAGGACCGGATTAATGTAGAGTCGGTCCCCCCTCCAATATGCATTTGTATTATAGTTTCTCCCATCAAGAGAGTCTTGTTACAATACAATCTTTGTGTTCCTTGTGACCTAGGTGATGCAATGAAGATGGAAAGATTCATGCATCATGAGCATAACATAAACTTTGTGGAAATCATTAATTATCCCAAGCCTCAGTCCCAAGACCTCAAACACCTTCGAAGGTGGAGAGAGCTAGCCGGGAATGAGGGTAGGGAAGAGGAAGAAGAAACATTTCATAGGAGAAATAATTAGTTCCTCACTTATCATCACTCTTCTTGCTAGCATACATAATAGCATAGTAATGAAGGTGGAGAAGATGACAAGATTAAGCATTGAAGCATGGCTCTTGGTTGGATTTGCATTCCATAGCCAAGAGTGTTGGTGTAGGCTCTCAACCTCTCTACTTGCTTGGAGAAGGAGAGGGAGCTCTTTCACTTTGCACAATACACAATGAGAGAGAGAGAGAGAGAGAGAGAGAGAGAGAGAGAGAGAGAGAGAGAGTATACCCCTCCAAGCATGGCCCTAGCTTCCTTGGTTGATCCCCCCTTGTAGCTCATGCTTGAAGCTCATTGGACCCCTCGAGGCCTATTAACTTTGAGAGTAGCGGAAATTAGAGAAGTACTTTATGAAATTACTTTGTGAGCCTAGCGGGTGAACTTAATTGATGATAGCAACATAAACATAGCATTTAGTTAACTTGGTATGAACAATAATTTTGCAAGAGAGAGAGTTTAGAGAACATGACAACAGTTGAGGACCGGATTTATGTGGAGCCAGTCCCCCCTCCAATAGGCATTTGTATTATAGTTTCTCCCATCAAGAGAAACTTGTTACAATACAATCTTTGTGTTCCTTATGACCTAAGTGATGCAATGAAGATGGATAGCTTCATGCATCACGAGCATAACATAAAATTTGTGGAAAGCATTAACTATCCCAAGCCTCAGTTCTAAGACCTCAAACACCTTCGAAGGTGGAGAGAGCTACCAAGGAATGAGGGTAGGGAAGAGGAAGAAGAAACATTTCATAGGAGAAAGAATTATTTCCTCACTTATCATCACTCTTCTTGCTAGCATACATGATAGCATAGTAATGAAGATGGAGAAGATGGGAAGCTTAAGGGTTGAAGCATGGCTCTTGGTTGGATTTGCATTTCATAGCCAAGAGTGTTGGTGTAGGCTCTCAACCTCTCTACTTGCTTGGAGAAGGAGAGGGAGCTCTTGCACTTTTCACAATACACAATGAGAGAGAGAGAGAGAGTATACCCCCCAAGCATATCCCTAGCTTGCTTGATCGACCCCCCCTTTTAGCTCATGCTTGAAGCTCATTGGACCCCTCCAGGCCTAGCCAATCACAAGCAGGAGGCATTACAAGCAACAAGGGTAGTCTTGGGACAAGTGCCCCCCTTTCCCCTTTGAGAGAGAGGACTTGATAAATGCAAAAACAATTAATTAAACCTTCTAAATTATCATTGGACCCCTTGGGTGGCCAACCAATAGGTTTTAGTCACACCATGAGGGCAACATGACGAGAAACTTGAGAAGTGTCCCTTTTGCTTTCTTTGTACCAAGATTTCCTTGTGTGAGGGTGTGTGTGTTCTCTCTCATCCCCCCTCTTGTAGGGCTTGCCCCCTCCTTGTAGGGATCATTGTTGAATTTTGCACACCTTATCCCCAAGCACCTTAGTAAGAAAGCATGACAAAGCACCTCAAGCCTCGGTAGTTTTTCCACAAGCACCTGAGGCTCCCTAGTCGGCAAGCACGACAAGCACTTCAAGCACCTTAGTCATCAAGCACGACAAGTACCTCAAGCTTGGGCCGGGTTCCCACCTCAAGCTCAACCCTAGCTAACCTACGGTCAAAGGATTTTTTAACACTAACCTTTGGAGGTCTTTAATGAAGCTAACCCTAAGGTCTTTAAGCCCCATTACCTAGCCTTGCTATTTGACAGACCATCTCTCATTTGGACCCCTTTACCATTGGCCCCATGTTGAGATAGATCTATAAGCACACGTCTATATCCTAAGCCTTGTTCCTGTTTATTCTCCCACATTAAATGATCAGTTTAATATGAGAAAATCATTTGGGTTGGTTAGATATTAGATTTTATGACATTATCTCTCTCTTGAAATCATAATCATCCTCGACTATGAGGTAGAAGAGATAAAGCCTTAGTCATTAGTCAATCTTTCTTAGCGGATAGAGGATCCCTTTAAACCCTACGACATCTTTTCAAGATGGATGACTAATCCATTTGGTGCTTCAGAGACATAGCTGCCGCCGCAAGCATGTCTGCTCCTTAGTCCATTTCATTCTCCCAAGTAGAGTGACAAATTCCACTTGGTGTTTGAGAGACGTTGTCATGACAAACATGATTCTAAGCATGCATGCTATTTAAATTTGTGCACAATGAAGAAAAGAACTAGTCTTATAAGACAAAAAGATTGTTTTTTTAAAAGAAATTTGTACATTTGCTTACTCTAATGTAGCATTGTAAGCATTGACAAGGTTCATACTATCCTTAAGCTATATTCCTTGCATCCATCTAGCATCTTCAAAAGGATAATTTCTAAACTTAATAAGATACCGTCGGATAATCTTACCATGTTCTTCATGCCGAAGGATAGCTTCGGGTTGTAGCACCTCTTCTTAGTCTTCAACTTCGGGAGGGTCTTCAATAATTGGTTCACTTGGTGGCTCTCCTTTGTAGGGCTTAAGTAGACTCACATGAAAAGCATCGTGTATGAGCCAATGGTTGGGCAACTTGAGTTGGTAATCCATCTCATTGATGGGCTTTAAGATTTGGAAAGGACCATAGTATCTTTTTGCTAGCTTAGCATAATACTTTTGATGGTTCGTAGAATTTTTGCCCTTCGTTTGCCTCAATCGAGCCTTAAAAATCTTAAGTAAGACCCAATACTTTTCTTTGAATGTTAAGGCCCTTCTATGCTTGTCAGCAGAAACTTTTTGCCTTTGTTGAGAGATGGATATAGCGTCCTTAATCTTTTGAAAAGATTCTTGTAGGTGACGGCTATACTAATCGGCATCGAAGATCTTCCCATGTACTTTAAGTAGCAAGGGACTTTTAGGTCTTCCCTCCATTATTTCAAAAGGTGCTTTTCCCGTAGAAGTATGTACAATATTATTGTAGGCATACTCTACAAGAGATAAGTACTTTTCCCATTGTGAGCGTTGATCTACTTCTGTAACATAAGTCTTTAGTAGATTGAGTGTAAGATTGGCTATCTCACTTTGGCCATCCGTTTGTGGGTGATAGACAAAAGAGAAATTTACTCTTGTTCCTAGATTTTCAAAGAGACCTTTCCAAAAATTACTGGTCATTCTAGGATCTCTATCTGACATGATGGATGTTGGCAATCCATGGTGTTCGAAAATCTGTGATATGAAGAGAGTTTCCATTTGGTGTGCCTTAATAGTCTTTTTGACAGGAATAAATTGTGCTTGCTTGCTAAACCTGTCGACTATTGTCCATATTACCGTATTCCCATGAATAGACTTTGGTAATCCAAAGATATAATTCATGCATATACTCTCCCATGGTGAATTTGGGATAGGCAATGATTGGAGTTATCCAAGTTGCTTCCCTCTATCATAGTTGGTCTTTTGGCATACTACACATTTTGAAACATACTCTTGTATGTCCACTTTCATGGTAGGCCAATAGAAGTACGTTTCTACACCTCGGAGAGTAGGTTGAATGCCTCTATGCCCCGCATAGGGAGGAGCATGGGATTCATACATGAATTTCTCACGAAGGGAGTGCGTAACACATAGCCTATTTCTGTGGAGAAGATAACCATCCTACAAGGTGAATGGTTCCTCTTTCTTCCCCAATGCAAAGGCTGACATTATGTCTCTAAAGTCAGGGCCAATAGCATACTCATCTATCATAGAAGATGGATCATTGTGAGTAGTTATAGACACCGCATTAACTTTTGGTCATCGTGAAAGTGCATCAGCCACTTGATTGTGCTTACCAAGCAATGTGAGCAATATGGAAATTAAATTGCGAAAGAAAATTTGCCCACCTCCTTTGTTTGTTGGAAAGCTTGGTTTGTGTCATGAAGTACCTAAGACTTTGGTGGTCTTTTCATAGAATGAATGGACTCCCCAATAAGTAGTGCTTCCATGTGTCTATGGCATGTAGAATAGTTAAAATCTCTTTCTCATAAATGACCAGGATTCGTTCATCCCTATTGAGCCTTCGGCTCGCATATGCTATGGAAATGCCCTTCTTGAAGCAAGACTGCTCCAAGACTGCTCCAAGGCAATCACCAGAAGCATCACATTGGACCTCAAGGAGAGATCGAGAAGCATGAGGAATGGTCGGGAGGTAAGTTCTCTTTGAGCTTGTCAAAAGCATTTTTCTCCTTAGCAATCCATAAATACTTGACGTTCTTCTTAGTTTAGTCATGTAGTGGTCCTGCTATTTGATAAAATTTTGCTAGGAAGCGTCTGTATTATGCACACATACCAATAAAGCTTCTTAGCTCATGTAGATCCCTTGGATTAGGCCATGATTTTATTACCTCTAACTTTGATAGATCCATACGGATACCATCTTGAGAGATAATATGACCTAGGTATTGAATCTCTTGAAGGAAAAATTCGCTTTTCTTTTGGTTGAGAAAAAGCTTGTTCTCCCTCAGTGCTTGAAAAATCACTTGGAGATGTTGCTTGTGTTCCTCCCAAGTCTTGGAGTAGATGATAATATCATCAAAGAACACTCCAGTGAATTTGCGGTAGGGTCTAAAGATTTTCTCCATTAGACGATTAAACGTAGCTGGTGCATTAGTCAAGCCAAAAGGCAGGACTAGATATTCATAAAGACCAAATGTTGTGCAAAACGCGGTCTTTAGGATATCTTTATTTACTATACTTATTTGATGATATCCACTTTCAAGGTTAATCCTATTGAAGTAGGTAGAGCCGTGTAGCTTATCAATTGATCTTCCACCCAAGGCACGGGAAATCTATTTTTGATAGTGATATGGTTTAGTGCTTGATAGTCCACACACATACGGTATGTACCATCTTTCTTGTGCACTAAAAGGACTGGAGAACAAAAGGGAGAGGATCTAGACTCACCATCCCTTTGTCTACCAATTCTTGTACCTACCTCATGATCTCCTCTTGTTGAGCTTGAGAAACTTGATAAGGAGGCTTGTTAGGCGGTGAGTTTGCTGGTAGGAGCTCAATTCGATGGTCATCATCCCCTCGTTTTGGAGGTAAGTCCATAGGGATATCATTGATGGACACATATTGGAATCCTTTTAGAAAATAAGACAAGTCTAACTCTTCTTGATTCCTACCATCTACATTTGGTGAAACATTAGGATCTTTTAGGGACTCTTTGACAAAAATCATGTACAGTTTCCATGCCTTTGGGCCTTTGCCGTTGCCACGAAGGCAAGCCCACCATTGACGAGGTGATTTTTGGAAGTGCATAGCTACATGGCATAGCTTGGAGGACTCCGCAAAGCCCTCGTCTCTAGGCCACATCAAATTGCTGGATGAAGGCAAATACTTTGTCGGTGGCACCAAAGGTGCCAGATATTCTTTCCTCCCTCCTTGAACTTCTTTAGCTTTTGTGACCTTGTCCATGCAGGGTATGATTTATAATGTCCTCCCCTCTTGTATTCTCTAGGAGAATAGCCATTACTTTCGTCGAAAGAGGAGGAAGGTGAAGAAGAAGGAGATTATGATGACCTCTTTCTTGCCCTTTGCTTCCTTTGTTTCCTTTCTTCCCTTTCGAAACAACGAGGAGAAGGACTGTGTGTTGATTTTTTCCTCTTGGGAGGAGTTGGCGATCGTCTGACAACCATCTATGTGGAGCCACATCTTCATAGGAACTTAAAGTTTCATTGCTTTCTTGCTCTTTGTATTCCTCTTCTCGTATGGGAGAGAGTCTTCTTTTGGGGGTCTCTTCAAGAGGCCTCCTAAGCTCTCTCTCCTCTTGGAGAGGAAGGGTAATTCCATAAGTGTGAAGTTGTTGCAAAGCAAGGTTGGCCATAGCTTGCTGCAACCTAGTAATAAGATAATTGACAAACATGGGGGCATCATCATTAGCACCTTCATGTGCAAAATCAAAGCTAATTATTGTTCATTCTACTCTCTTGATTATTTTCAGCCATGCTTACAAAATTTGTGTACTTACTTAGTGTATGCTTTGCCAATTCAAAACCTTACTTGCCACTCCTCTTAGCATTTGAAAATTGGCACTTAAGTATCTACACCCACGGCTCAAAGTGGTGGATTATAGAGAGTAGTGGAGTGGGACTAATATTGCAGAATTGCCGAGGGCTAGCTCCTTTCGGACTTCTTATATCTCAATAATGGTAAAGCCGTAGGCAAGTCTAAAACCCCATTATTAAGTTCAAAGCTCCCGAGGTGTGCACCATATCCCACATAGTGGGCTCAACAAAACCGATAATAGATCCCAGTTCCACTTACCCTTATATAATTAACAAAATCAATCATTTATAGACTACTGAAAGACCTCTTTTCTTAAGCAAGAAAAGAGAAACCAAATGCTCTGATACCAATGTAATGGAAATGGACTATTAACTTTGAGAGTAGCTAAAATTAGAGAAGTACTTTTATGAAATTACTTTGTGAGCATAGTAGGTGAACTTAATTGATGGTAGTAACATAAACATAGCATTTAGTTAACTTGGCATAGACAATACTTTTGCAAGAGAGAGAGTTTAGAGAACATGACAACAATTGAGGACCGGATTTATGTGGAGCCGATGGTCCCCCCTCCAATAGGCATTTGTATTATAGTTTCTCCCATCAAGAGAGACTTGTTACAATATAATCCTTGCGTTCCTTGTGACCTAGGTGATGCAATGAAGATGGAAAGATTCATGCATCACGAGCATAACATAAACTTTGTGGAAAGCATTAAATATCCCAAGCCTCAGTCCCAAGACCTCAAACACCTTTGAAGGTGGAAAGAGCTAGTAGGGAATGAGGGTAGGGAAGAGGAAGAAGAAACATTTCATAGGAGAAAGAATGAGTTCCTCATTTATCATCACTCTTCTTGCAAGCATACATAATAGCATAGTAATGAAGATGGAGAAGATGACAAGCTTAAGCATTGAAGCATGGCTCTTGGTTGGATTTGCATTCCATAGCCAAGAGTGTTGGTGTAGGCTCTCAACCTCTCTACTTGCTTGGAGAAGGAGAGGGAGCTCTTGCACTTTGCACAATACACAATGAGTGTGTGTGTGTGAGAGTGTGTGTGTGTGTGTGTGTGTGTGTGTGTGTGTGTGTGTGTGTGTGTGTGAGAGAGAGAGAGAGAGAGAGAGAGAGAGAGTATACCCCGCAAGCATGGCCCTATCTTCCTTGGTCGCCCCCCCTTGTAGGTCATGCTTGAAGCTCATTGGACCCCTCCAGGCCTAGCCAATCACAAGCAGGGTGCATTACAAGCAACAAGGGTAGTCTTGGAACAAGTGTCCTCCTTTCCCCTTTGAGAGAGAGGACTTGATAAATGCAAAAACAATTAATTAAATTTTCTAAATTACCATTGGAACCCTTGGGTGGCCAACCAATAGGATTTAGTCACACCATGAGGGCAATATTGTTGGGATGCTCGCGGGGGGGTGCCTTTTCCCCGGCGGGCCGATGGCCCTTCCGCGTTCCCTCGACGGTCTACCCTCCACCTCCACGTGAGGGGGCTGCCCATGCCTCCACGTGAGGGAGCGCCCCTCTTAGCCCCATGGCTCCATGTGAGGGAGCGCCCCTCCACGCATGGGAGGGACTCGGGTCTAAGGTGCCCCGTTTTGGTGAAAGTTGCTCCTCTCCACGGCCACCCGCGGGCCTCCGTGTTACAATCGGTCCCATCGCTCCCGTGAGACCACTACGGCTCCGAGAGCCCCCGAATGGAATTTTGCAAAGTGAGAGCCCTGCTTGGGCCGTGGCCGGGTCCTCAGGGTCCCGTGGTCCAAATCGGCCCGGGAAGCGCCTGCGGGGCTATTTCGGCATTTTTCACAGTTTTTGGAACCGTGGCTCCTAGACGGGGCCGACGGGTGATTCTTGAGAGGGATTTCTATCCCAAAGCCTTGGGGCTTGGGCGGTATGCCTCCACGCCCCGAATTAAAGGACTTGTAAGGGAGTAGTACTCCACTCTTGGTGATCCGGACACATCCTGCCGGGGTAGCTGAGAGGGGGCCGGTTGTTGAACCGGAGCCGGGGTGGCAATCCTCACATCTATAAAACCATCCACCCATATTAGGTTGGAGTTAGGTTAACCCAGTCTTCAGAGGCGCCGGAGGGGCCTCCGTCCCTTTTTGTAATCATCTTTTTGGATTCAATACAAAAGCGCCCGTCACGAGCTTTTCTACAAAACTTGTCTCGCGCGTCCCATTTGAAGTACTTGCTCAAAGTGCTGTGAAGTCGGCTAACTTGTATTCAGGTGAAGGATTGGCGAACGCGCGCGGCCCCTAGGTCCCATTTGAAGTACTTGCTCAAAGTGCTGTGAAGTCGGCTAACTTGTATTCAGGTGAAGGATTGGCGAACGCGCGTGGCCCCTAGGTCCCATTTACGGCCCGCTCTTCAAGGTATCGTAACACTTGGTATCAGAGCTAGAAAAACAAAGCCAGTCTATGCCTAGCAGAGGGGCACAAAGACCCACTGGAAGTGACTCGAGCAGCTTGTACCTACCCGCTGCAAGATTGGCAGAGATCGCAGAGGACGGGGTAGTTGACTCTTGGGAGTATTCCAGGTGGATACGCTCACAAGGGAGGCTACACCACCTAGACCCTATCAACGAAGGCGACCCAGAGTTTGAGTCCGTGCCTTCGTCTCCGAACAAAATGAGTCACGCAGATGAATACTCATTTCACGGAGGGGGGGATGACCCTCCCCGGGAAGACAGAGTGAGCCGGTATGAGTCCCTTATGGAGGCCCAAGACACGCTCATGCAACAGTTCATACAGGTCAACCTGATGAATGCGCAAGCCACACAAAGTGCACCAGTTGACAAAGGAAAAGGACATGCAAGCACGTCAGGAATTCCCGCGAGTGGGAGTGATGGAATGGGGAGCTTCAAACCTATCAAGCCCTCTCCCTACTCGGGCCAACGGGATTCGCTAATACTGGAAAAATGGATTCGCGACTCAGAGAGCTTCTTCCGCACCAGCAAAATGGAAGAATGCTTATGGACTTCCGTAGTGTCTCACTTCCTAGAAGGGGATGCTTACAATTGGTTCCTACTAGAGGAAAGAAGAAATCCATACATCACATGGACCCGCCTCAAAGCTGAGATGCGGGACTACTTCGTTCCAAAGAATGAGGATTTCAAACATCTAGACGAATGGAGGACACTGTCCCAAGGGGAAAGTAAGTTGCAAGAATATGTGTCCAAGTACACGCAGACTATGTTAAAAGTGGAGCAGATGACTTGGGAAAGAGTGAGGCTCCATGGTTTCCTTTATGGGCTCAAGGATTGGGCCCGTAGAGAGATCGAAAAGAAAAATCCTACCGACTACATGGCAACATTAAACATGGCAGAAAGACTAGTGGACTCCGACTTACGTTGAAAAGGGGCCACCAACACAAGGACTGGGGGAAGTGGGACTACCCCTGCAAACTCAAACAGAAGTCAGACTTTAGCTGGACCTCAGAGAAGTGAGCCCGCGAGTAACACAGTAAGCCAGAACCGACCATATGGAGGCTTTCGTAGTAACACTCCAAGTAGCACTAACAGCTCGTAAGTCAGTAGGAACTTCTCGATAAACCAACAAGGAGGGGCTGCTCAACGGACGCTGCCTTGGAGAGCAACCCCGACCCGAGCCTGCCGCAAGTGTGGGGGTGCTCACTGGGATAGTGATTGTCACAAGGTTAACTCACAGTCTCGAGCTCACTCCACTTGGGCCAATGAATCTAACGCGGATAGAGCAGGAACATCGCAAGTACAGATCACCGAAATCACGGAGCAAGAAATAAAAAGCGGACCCAAGGAGTCGACTGAAGGAACAGTCCGTGTAGGAGCCATCAAAGCTTCCTTACACTGCCTGGCAGCACGCATTAAGCCAATTCCAAACATGTATGTCAAGACGGTGATCAACGGCCAATCCCAATTGGCGATGCTCGACTCTAGAGCAAGTCACAACTTCATCTCACCGTCATGCGCCAAACGCTTGGGGGTAAAGACCGCCAAGCCCGGAGGAGGAAGAAGTATCTGAGTAGGCTTTGTCCAAGGTGAAGATTCAAACACAGCGATGGCCTACGACGTGGCTGTCCAGGTAGGTGAATGGAGGGCAAGAGTGGACTTCATTGTCGTGCCCATGGACTCCTACGATATGATGTTCGGCCTAGACTGGTATGACTCCTATGTGATGGGATTGTATGCCAAGGGCATGAATCAACTCATGCTGGACATGAATGGAAAAGGGGTGATTGTTCCAATCATTCGACCAATGGACACACCGCCTGCCCACAAAACCACTCAAGCTAAAACTCCTCCTAAACCACAGCCTTACATACCACCTCAAGCCCGAAGGCGAGTCAATGCGGCTCAGACTAAACCAAGCCACTTGACATCGACACCAAATAGAGCAGAAAAAGGAAAGGCTCGTGTCAGCTTGGACGACCTAGTCCCAAACTCGATGTGGATCTCCCCAAAGCAAGCAGAAAAGGCTCTCAAACAAGGGGCTCAGATTCACTGCTGTGTAATGAAAGTAACACTGGCAGACTCAGGAGAGGAATGCACTATAGGAGATAGTTGCATCATCAAGGTGATTGAAGAATTCAAAGATGTGGTACCGCTGCACCTTCCAGCTGGCCTCCCACCTAAGTGAGCAGTGGACCCCAAAATCGAACTGGTGCCTGGCCATTCGCCGCCAGCCCGTCCACCCTACAGGATGGATGCCACGCAACTACAAGAACTGAAGAAACAACTGGGGGAACTACTTGAAGCTGGATTCATTAGGCCCAACAAGTCGCCTTACGGGGCCCCAATTCTATTTGTCACGAAGAAGGATGGCTCATCCAGGCTCTGCGTGGATTACAGAGCGCTGAATAAAATAACTATCCGAAACAGATACCCTCTGCCGCACATGGATGATCTAACATACAGGTTGGCGGGGGAAAAAATTTTCACTAAAGTCGACCTACGATCGGGATACCACCAAATCTGGATTGTAGATGAAGACGTGCACAAGACTGCTTTCAGATCCCGCTATGGAGCTCACGAATGGCTAGTGCTCCCCTTTGGCCTTACCAACGGAGTGGCCACCTTCTCAGCAGGAATGGATACAGACTTCGTTGACATGGTGGATGAATTCCTGATTGTGTATCTAGACGAACTACTGATCTACAACAAGCTTATGAAGAGCACGTAGAACATGCGCGCCAGGTGCTCCACAGACTCAGGGAATGCAAGTGGTACACAAAGTTGGAAAAATGCGTCTTCGTAGTACAAGAAGTGGAATTCTTGGGCTTCTTAGTCACGACTGATGGGATTCAAGTGGATCCTAAAAAGATTGAGGCGGTAGTAAACTGGCCTCCTCCCCGAACCGTCACAGAGGTGCGCGAGTTCGTGGGCTTTACTCAGTACTGTTGGAAGTCCATCAAAGACTTCTCGAAAATCATGGCTCCTATCATAGGCACCACCAAGGGTTCACTGGCTTTCAAGTGGACGGAAGAAGCCCAACAAGCTTTTGAGCATATCAAACAAGTAATGTGATCTCTGCCGGTACTCAAGCTCCCAGAGTTCGATAAGCCATTTGAAATTCACACTGATGCATCGCGTATTTCCATGGGAGGGGTACTCATGCAAGAAGAAAGACTTGTGTCCTATATTTCGAAGAAGTTTTCAGATCCGCAGAAGCGATGGGCTACACACGAGCAGGAGATGTACGCAGTAGTGTATTGCCTTGATCAATGGTGTCACTATGTATTAGACAAGCGCACAAAGGTCTACACAGATAATGTCCCACTCAAGTATTTTCAGACGCCGCCCAAGCTCTCGCACAAACAGAGCCGATGGCAAGATCAGCTAGCAGAATATGACATAGAGATCATTCATAAGCCGGGTAAGCAGAATGTGATGCCAGATGCTCTCAGTCGCATGCCCGAGGTTAATGCAGTTAGCATAATAAGTAGTGAAGATGTATTGGATCAGATTCATGAGGCCAGTAAGATAGACCCCGTAGTGTTACAGATGATGCAGAGTTGGCGACAAGGCAAGGCTTCAGTGGGGATGTTCGACTTGCGGGATGGGCTATGGTATGCTCATAACCGCGTGTATGTACCAGATGATCCAACACTAAAGGCAAAGCTACTCTGGGAAACCCACGACTGCAAAGTTGCAGGCCACGGTGGGCAAAAGAGATCTTTTGATAAACTAAGCCGCTACTTCTTCTGGCCAAAGATGCAAGAGGATGTGGTTGAGTATGTAAGAACTTGCCCTACATGCTAACTAGTCAAAGCGCAGCGAATAAAGCCAGCAGGGCTTTTGATGTCTATGCCTACACCATCTCGACCTTGGGATGTAATCAGCATGGATTTCATTGTCAACTTACCAGAAAGTCACGGATGCACTACCATCTTCGTGATAGTGGATTACTTTTCGAAGCAAGCACACTTCATTCCCGCAAAGCCGCCACTTACAGCTTACCAGACAGCTCGACTCTTCTTCAAGCATGTCTTCAAAAATCATGGATTGCCTCTGGCAATTGTGTCAGATCACGATGGGCGATTCTTGAGTGACATGTGCCGGGAATTGTTCAAGCTCTTAGGCACACAACTCAGATTTCTCGTCAGCATATCACCCTGAAACAGATGGGCAAACTGAGCAAATTAATCAAGGCATCAAAGACTACATCCGCTGCTATGTTCAGGCAGATCAAAAGGATTGGGAAGATTTCCTAGAGGTTCTTGAGTTTCAGCACAATAGCAGTGTGCACTCAGGGACAAGATATACACCATTTGAGCTAGCCACGGGCAAAGAGGTAATCACACCCATGGATCTTGCGTCGGGCACCATGCATGCAGAGGATCAGGATGCTGAGCAGTTTTTGATGGCTTGGCACAAGCACATGGATGTAGCCAGAAAGCACTTGATAAAGTATAAAGACAAATATGTAGCCAGACACAATGAGAAAGCAAGAACCGAGTTCTTCCAGAAAGGTGACTTGGTACTAGTCAGTGCACAAAACATTAACTTGCCAGAGAACTTGACACCCAAGTTCAACCACCGATACTATGGTCCATACCGAGTTCTTCAAGACTTCAACAACGTCTCTTACAAGCTGGAGCTACCCTCCAATGTCAAAATCCATAATGTATTCCACATCAGCTTACTCAAACGATTTCACGTTGATGGGAAATACAGGCGCCATGTGCCTCTACTAGACAAAGGAGTGAATCCTTTTGAGCCAGAGATCATCATCAAACACCATTTCAGATGCAATAACTTGGAATTCTATGTAAAATGGCGAGGGCGCCCTATGTCATATTGCACTTGGGTGCCAGAAGACAGAGTCATTGCAATGGACAAGCAGCTACTGCTTCGGTATTACAGAATCCCGGAGCTCAAGCACATGGTTAGGGCATAGAAGATCAACAACAATGTATAGCAGAATAAACACTAGAAGTAGGATGCATTAGCTCAGAAGTTATGCATAGTGTTCTAGCACATTGGATATGCAGATGCGTAAAGTATGCAGTTTGTGGTTAGTTTGCCTTAGTCTTGACGAGGACGTCAAGTTCTTTAAGGGGGGGGGGGGGGGGGGGGGGGGGGGGGGAGAATGTTGGGATCCTTGTGGGGGGGTGCCTTTTCCCCGGCCGACGGCCCTTCCACGTTCCCTCGGCGGTCTACCCTCCACCTCCATGTGAGGGGGTTGCCCATGCCTCCACGTGAGGGAGCGCCCCTCTCAGCTCCATGTGAGGGAGAGCCCCTCCACGCCTGGGAGGGACTCGGGTCTAAGGTGCCCCGTTTCGGTGAAAGTTGCCCCTCTCCACGGCCACGCTCCCCGCGGGCCTCTGTGTTACAATCGGTCCCGTCACTCCTGTGAGACCACTACGGCTCCGAGAGCCCCCGAATGGCATTTTGCAAAGTGAGAGCCCCGCTTAGGCCATGGCCGGGCCCTCGGGGTCCCGTGGTCCAAATTGGCACGGGAAGCGCCCCCGGGGCCGTTTCGGCATTTTTCACAGTTTTTGGAACCGCGGCTCCTAGACGAGGCCGACGGGTGATTCTTGAGAGGGATTTCTATCCCAAAGCCTTGGGGCTTGGGCGGTATGCTTGAGCGTCTTGAATTAAAGGACTTATAAGGGAGTAGTACTCCACTCTTGGTGATTCGGACGCATCCTGCCGGCGTAGCTGAGAGGGGGCCGGTTGTTGAACCGGAGCCGGGGTGGCAATCCTCACATCTATAAAACCGTCTACCCATATTAGGTTGGAGTTAGGTTAACCCAGTCTTCAGAGGCGCCGGAGGGGCCTCCGTCCCTTTTTGTAATCATCTTTTTGGAATCAATACAAAATCGCTCGTCACGGGCTTTTCTACAAAACTTGTCTTGCGCGTCCCATTTGAAGTACTTGCTCAAAGTGTTGTGAAGTCGGCTAACTTGTATTCAGGTGAAGGATTGGCGAACGCGCGCGGCCGCTAAGTCCCACTTACGGGCCGCTCTTTAGGGTCCCATGACAAATATGAGGAGGAACTTGAGAAGTGTCCCCTTTGCTTTCTTTGTACCAAGCTTTCCTTGTGTGAGGGTGTGTGTGTTCTTTTTCATCCCCCGTCTTGTAGGGCTTGCCCCGTCCTTGTAGGGATCATTGTTGACTTTTGTACACCTTATCCCTAAGCACGTTAGTCAAAAAGCATGACAAAGCACCTCAAGCTTGGGTAGTGTTCCCACAAGCACCTCAAGCTCCCTAGTCAGCAAGCACGATAAGCACCTTAGTCATGAAGCACGACAAGCACCTCAACAACCTTAGTCATCAAGCACGACAAGCACCTCAAAGCTTGGGTCGGGTTCTCATCTCAAGCTCAGCCCTCGCTTACGTAAGGTCATGAGACTTTTTGACAATAACCTTTGGAGGTCTTTAATGAAGCTAACCCTAAGGTCTTTAAGCTCCATTAGCTAGCCTTGCTCTTTGACATACCATCTCTCATTTGTACCCCTTTACCATTGGCCCCATGTTGAGATAGATCTATAAGCACATGTCTATATCCTAACCCTTGTTCCCATTTATTCTCCCACATTAAATGATCAGTTATTCTCCCACACTAAACCGTCGGATAATCTTACCATGTTGTAGTACCTTGTCTTCATGCCGAAGGGTAGCTTCGGGTTCGGGAGGGTCTTCAATAATTTGTTCACTTGGTGGCTCTCCTTTGTAGGGCTTAAGTAGTCTCAATGAAAAGCATTGTGTATGAGCCAATGGTTGGGCAACTTGAGTTGGTAAGCCATCTCATTGAGGGGCTTCAAGATTTGGAAAGGACCATAGTATCTTTTTGCTTGCTTAGCATAATACTTTTGATGGTTCGTAGAATTTTTGCCCTTCGTTTGCCTAAATCGAGCCTTAGAAAACTTAAGTAAGACCCAATACTTTTCTTTGAACGTTAAGGTTCTTCTGTGCTTGTCAACAGAAACGTTTTGCCTTTGTTGAGAGATGGATATAGCGTCCTTAATCTTTTGAAAAGATTTTTGTAGGTGACGGCTATACTAATTGGCATCGAAGATCTTCCCATGTACTTTAAGTAGCAAGGGATTTTTAGGTCTTCCCTCAATTATTTCAAAAGGTTCTTTTCCCATAGAAGTATGGACAGTATTATTGTAGGCATACTCTACAAGAGGTAAGTACTTTTCCCATTGTGAGCGTTGATCTACTTCTGTAACATAAGTCTTTAGTAGATCGAGTATCGTAAGACTGACTATCACACTTTGGCCATCCGTTTGTGGGTGATAAGTCGAAGAGAAATTCAATCTAGTTCCTAGATTTTCAAAGAGACCTTTCCAAAAATTACTGGTCATTCTAGGATTTCTATCTGGCACGATGGATGTTGGCAATTCATGGTGTTTGAAAATTTGTGATATGAAGAGAGTTGCCATTTGGTGTGCCCAAATAGTCTTTTTGACAGGAATAAAGTGTGCTTGCTTGCTAAACCTGTCGACTATTGTCCACATTCCCATATTCCCATGGATAGACTTGGGTAATCCAAAGATAAAATCCAAGTATATACTCTCCCATGGTGAATTAAAGATAGGCAATGACCGGAGTAATCTAGGTCGCTTCCCTCTATCATAGTTGGTCGTTTGGCATACTACACATTTTGAAACATACTCTTGTATGTCTAGTTTCATGGGGCCAATAGAAGTATGTTTCTACTCCTCGGAGAGGAGAATGAATTTCTCTATGCCCCGCATAGGGAGGAGCATGGAATTCATACATGAATTTCTCACGAAGGGAGTTGGTAGCACATAGCCAATTTCCATGGAGAAGAGAACCATCCTGCAAGGTGAATGGTTCCACTTTCTTCCGCAAAGCATGGGTTGACATTATGTCTCTAAAGTCAGGGTCAGTAGCATACTCACCTATCATAGAAGATAGATAATTGTGAGTAGCTATAAACACCATATTAACTTTTGGTCATCGTGAAAGTGCATCAGCCACTTGATTGTGCTTACCAGCAATGTGAGCAATATGGAAATTAAATTGCAAAAGAAAGTTTGCCCACCTCATTTGTTTGTCGGAAAGCTTGGTTTGTGTCATGAAGTACTTGAGACTTTGGTGATATGTTCCTAGAATGAATGGAGTCCCCAATAAGTAGTGCTTCCATGTGTCTATGGCATGTAGAATAGTTAAAAGCTCTTTCTCATAAATTCCCAGAACTATTTCATCCGTATTGAGCTTTTGGCTCTCATATGCTATGGCATGCCCTTCTTGAAGTAAGACTGCTCCAAGGAAATCACCACAAGCATCACATTGGACCTCAAATGGCTTTGAGAGATCCGGAAGCATGAGGAGTGGTTGGGAGGTAATTTTCTCTTTGAGCTTGTCAAAAGAATTTTGCTCTTTAGCAGTCCATAAATAGTTAACGTTCTTCTTAGTTAAGTCATGTAGTGGTCCTTCTATTTGAGAAAATTTTTATATGAAGCATCTCTATAGTATGCACACATACCAATAAAGCTTCTTAGCTCATGTAGATTTCTCGGATTAGGCCATGCTTTTATTACCTCTAACTTTGATAGATCCATACGGATACCATCTTGAGAAATAATATGACCTAGGTATTGAATATCTTGAAGGAAAAATTCACTTTTCTTTTGGTTGAGAAAAAGCTTGTTCTCCCTCATTGCTTGAAAAATCACTTGGAGATGTTGCTTATGTTCCTCCCAAGACTTGGAGTAGATGATGATATCATCAAAGAACACTCCAGTGAATTTGTGGTAGGGTCTAAAGGTTTTCTCCATTAGATGATTGAACGTAGTTGGTGCGTTAGTCAAGCCAAAAGAAATGACTAGATATTCATAAAGACCAAACATTGTGCGAAACATGATCTTTAGGATATCTTCATCCACTATCCTTATTTGATGATAGCCACTTTTAAGGTCAATCCTACCAAAGTAGGTAGAGCCTTGTAGCTTATCAAACAGATCTTCCACCCGAGGCACGAGAAATCTATTTTTGATAGTGATATGGTTTAGTGCTCGATAGTCCACACACATGCGGTATGTACCATCTTTTTTTGCACTAAAAGGACTAGAGAACAAAAGGGAGAGGAGCTAGGCCTCACCATCCCTTTGTCTACCAATTCTTGTTCTTGCCTCATGATCTCCTCTTGTTGAGCTTGAGAAATTTGATAAGGAGGTTTCTTAGGTGGTGAGCTTCCTGGTAGGAGCTCAATTCGATGGTCATCATCCCCTCGTTTTGGAGGTAAGTCCATAGGGATATCATCAATGAACACATCTTGGAATCCTTTTAGAAAAGTAGACAAGTCTAACTCCTCTTGATTCCTACCATTTACATTTGGTGAAACATTAGGATCTTTTAGAGACTCTTTGACTGAAATCATGTGTGTAAAAACTGAGCTCTCCTTTGCATCATTTTTGTCTTTGTTTTCCATGGGCTTGAGATTTTGTGGATCCACTTGTTGGAAATTGATGCGTGAAGCAACCATGGTGTGATGGATTACTTTGATGATAGAACCAGACTGAGAGTTGACGTATTTGACCATCTCTTTAGGTAATCCAACACAAAATTGTTGCTTTTGCTTGACCAAGTCTATCTTTTGAAAGACAATAGCCATGAGATGTAAATCCCAAAACTTATCTACATATTTGTGGATAGACTCATGAGAGAGAAGCTTCAAACTATGCCATTCGGTGAGCACTTTGTCCTTTGCATCGCTTGCAAGGAATTGCTTCATGATGGAAACTTGTAGAGTTTTCCATGTCTTTGAGGCTTTGCGGTTGCCATGAAGGCTAGCCCACCATTGACGAGCCGATTTCTGGAAGTGCATAGCTACATGGCGTAGCTTGGAGGACTTCGTGAAGCCCTCGTCTCCAAAGGCCGCATCAAATTTCTGGATGAAGGCCAATACTTTGTTGGTGGCAGCAAAGGTGCCATCATAGGTGAGAAAAGAGATACTCTTTCCTCCCTCCTAGAACTTATTTAGCTTTTGTGACCTTAGCCATGCAGGGTATGATTTACGATGTCCTCCCCTCTTGTATTCTCTAGGAGAATAGCCATAGCTTTCGTCGAAAGAAGAGGAAGGTGAAGAAGAAGGAGAAGAGGATGACCTCTTTCTTGCCTTTTCTTCTTTTGTTTCCTCTCTTCCCTTTCGGAATGACGAGGAGAAGGACTATGTGTTGATCTTCTCCTCTTGGCACGAGTTGGCGATCGTCTAGACCGCCGTCTATGTGGAGCCACATCTTTAGAGGAACTTAAAGTTTCATTGATTTCTTGCTCTTTGGATTCCTCTTCTTCTATGGGAGAGAGTCTTCTTTTGGGGGTCTCTTCAAGAGGCCTCCTAAGCTCTCTCTCCTCTTGGAGAGGAAGGGTAATCCCATAAGCGCGAAGTTGTTGAGTAACTTTGGCTTGCAAAGCAGGGTTGCCCATAGCTTGCTGCAACCTAGTAACAAGATAATTGACAAACATGGGGGCATCATCATTAGCACCTTCATGTGCAAAATCAAAGCTAATTATTGTTCATTCTACTCATCTTGATTATTGTCAGCCATGTTAACAAAATTTGTGTACTTACTTAGTGTATGCTTTGCCAATTCAAAACCTTAGTTGCCACTCCTCTTAGCCTTTGAAAATTGACGCTTAAGTATCTACACTGTTAAGTATGGAGCCTGATTTACCCTTGTAATTTTCTGTGGTAAAAGCGCACATTTGTAAGGCCCCCATTATGAGGAGAAGCCATCGTGCGTGAAGGAAAATCACTCACCGGAAACCAAAATTTTCACGGACAAGAATCAGGGGCAACTTTTTTCGCCGGAATATTCCTTTTCGCCGGAATATTATGGCCGGACGGCGATCGGAAAGTGGTCGGAAAACAACCGGTCGGTTGGCCGGTGGCCGGTAGTCGGAAGTCAATGGCCGGTGGCCGGTGGTCGGAATTCAATGGCCGGTGGCCGAATTCAAAAGCGGACTTGTCTTCTCAAGGGCGGCCACACATGGGCGGATTGGAGGGTCCGATTTGGACTTATTCGCACAAGGGCGGCTACACATGGCTGTCTCTCATAAGAGAGGGCAGCCCTTTTGGCCTATAAAAGGAGGCCATTTCTACACACATTTCATAGTGTGAAGTTGATGCAACAAGGTGAGTGTGAGGTGGTGAGAGTGAAGCAAGGCGGGAGCTCCATTAAGGGTATAATCCCTTTGTAAACTACTTCTTGTTTTGAAGTACCAAAGCCATTGAGTGGCTGCTTTCCCGTGGACGTAGCCCACATTGGGTGAACCACGTATATCGTGTGTACTCTCTCTCTCTCTCTCTACACTATAATCTCGTATATATAAATTTGTCTCTCTCCATTAAGTAATCTACTCAATTATCTATTTAGCTACGTCTTATTTCCTAACATACACCACGGCTCGAAGTGGTTAATTATAGAGAGTAGTGGAATGGGTCTAATATTGCAGAATTGTCGAGGGCTAGCTCCTTTTGGACTTCTTATGGCTCAATAATGGTAAAGCCGTAGGCAAGTCTAAAAAGACCCCATTATTAAGTCCAAAGCTCTTGAGTTGTGCACCATATCCCACATAGTGGGCTCAACAAAACCAATAATAGATCCCAGTCCCACTTGGTATGAACAATACTTTTGCAAGAGAGAGAGGTTAGAGAACATGACAACAGTTGAGGACCAGATTTATGTGGATCCGGTCCCCCCTCCAATATTCGTTTGTATTATAATTTCTCCCATCAAGAGAGAATTGTTACAATACAATCTTTGTGTTCCTTGTGACCTAGGTGATGGAATGAAGATGGAAAGCTTCATACATCATGAGCATAACATAAACTTTGTGGAAAGCATTAACTATCCCATGCCTCAGTCCCAAGACCTCAAACACCTATCAAAAAAACCATACTGTGGTCTGAGTTATCAAGATTTAGTACAAAGATGGCAACTGGTTGTTCTCCCGGGTCCTCTGAGATATGAATTATTTTAATTGGATATGTTTTTTTGCTTAGCTGTGAGTATTTAATGGGGTAGGATTCTCTCTGGAATTGATAAGGAAATGACCAGAACAGGTGGTAGGCTTGTGGTACTTTATCAAGGAACTTGCAACATGAAATGCTCTCGCTGTCCCTTTCACTCATTAGGCTGCCATTGGAATGGGAATATTTGAATGATGTCGAGTTCTACCAAGACATCTTATGCATCGTATTGAAGTTTTTAGGCATAAACCACGGACGCATGTTATTTCCAACTGAATCATGAGTAGGAAAATTCTCGTCGAATACTGTACGCAAAGCTTTCTTCAATGCATGGATTCATTTCATTGAAGCTGAGTCATTTCAACATAAATGGAGAGGTTTGCATGGTAAGGCTTCTCAAAAAATACTTGACCTGCTGGAAGTCAGGCATAAAGATAACTTTTTCGCATAATAAACTCTGATGTTTTTTTGATGTATCACATTAAACTAAGGGAGAATGCTCCATGGCATGTCTAATGACTGATATTAGGAAGAATACCTTTCCTTGATGTGTAAACAGATGAGGGCATCTCTTGGTAAGATCTATTCTGTTTTTGATTAAGGTAATACAGAACCACAGCAAGATCATTCGCTGCTTTTAAACAAGAATACGGTTACAGGAAAACCCTTCTTTGACTAAAGGCAAAAATGAATTATTACCTACTCAGGGTATCCCAGCTGAATTGAACTATTGATT
This sequence comes from Adiantum capillus-veneris, assembly GCF_014529385.1. Classification (NCBI taxonomy): domain Eukaryota; kingdom Viridiplantae; phylum Streptophyta; class Polypodiopsida; order Polypodiales; family Pteridaceae; genus Adiantum; species Adiantum capillus-veneris. Next base: position 99,599,451 of record NC_140931.1, on the reverse strand, counting down.
GAGATAAAAGGGGCGTCTCGGAGAAGGGTATATGAGCAATAAACTGTTCAGCTATAGATGGATGGACAGTGGGGTTTTTTTTAGTTTTTTACTTTTTTTATTTTTTACTTTATGGTGGCTATGGCAAGGAAGTTCCACCTAGCCATTACTGCTATGACCTTTGTGCTCCTTCAAACTCTCTAGTTAGATAGAGCCCGCTCTGAGTTACGTCTTTTTAACGTAGTGGTTCAGGGCTGCTGTGTGTTTAAGAGTCATTTCTGAAAAAATAAAAAATGGGATAAACTTGCAAAAAGGAATCTCTAACGGGAGAGTAGTTGGATTAGAAAAAGAGGAATGTATTTTTTGCTAAAAACTCTCTTTTATGTTCTGCTACTTGTGATTTGAAGGGAAGCACTCCCTAGTACTAACCTGCTGTGACAACAGTAATACTAAGAGGAGTATCATCTGTGGGATATTATGGTCTTGGTATGAGGAAAGGGACTATTGTCTCTACAGTCTTTTTACAAATTCAAATTATGTTTTTTATAGCCTTGCTGATAAGCAGAAACTAGGATGCGTAACACCTGACTCTCTTTTCTGAATGAGAACAAGTTTTTAGATTGAATGAAAAACAGTAGCAATTAATACACATGATTTGGAAATAGAGGTGGTGTTGCTAGCATAGGTGTTTGTAACACAACAGCGCTGGTGGGTTGAATGGAGCACTAAAAGAAAAACTTGGTATCTAAATCTGGAATAAAAAACTTGAAAAAAATTTGCGGTTGTTTTTAGAGTGTATACTCTCTCTTTACAGCAGATTCATCCTTTAAGTATTAAGTGAGGGTGACATGGATGACAACTAGAGTCTCCCTAGTTACCTGCAATGCTGTTCGGAAACTAATCGATAGATGGTTTTTCTTAGTGTGGATGCAGGTAAGGGCGCTCTCTCTCTGGCTTTGCTTAATGGAAGAAGTTGCTGTTACCTTATCTCTACCACTAGCAGGACCCTAGAAACACTCTCTTCTGGCCTGTTTTAAAGAAAAAAGATGTATTGTTTTAGTGTGAAGGACTAAATTGATATGTCTACTTTTTATAGAAATTGTGGTCATGTGGTTCTTGCACTTCTGTTGAAGTCTCATGTGTTAAATTGGCCTATGTAGAAAAAATCTCTCTCCTATATACATGGGTGGACAAAGGCACTTTGTGCAATTGAACACCAGAACCTAGCCTGCAATTATTCATCCATGAATATCTAGAGTTTCTGGATAGGTATGGATGGGGGGAAGTCACACAACCATCATGAATCTTGATTGTCTAGGTTGGTTTAAGGTTGACATCCCTACCAATGGCTTTCGACCCTCTCTTCTTGTTGTCTACAGATTACTCTTTTCTCAACGGGACTTGACCTCTCTACTCAGCCGGTTTCACCGGCATCCTTCCTAGTGATCAAGATGATCTCCAACCCTGAAGCAATGATTCTCTTAAACACTCATTCTAAAGTGCCTAATTCTTAGTCACATGACTCCATCATGCACTTACTTACCTTCAATGATTGGGTTCTTGTCCTAGCCAATCAGGATGCCAATACCAAAGATGGATTGAAGTACTTACAAAACATAGTGGCTAACTTGGCAGCTATTGAACAGGGTCACAAAGAGGATTTATTAAAATTCTCTTCTCTAGGTGCTGAACTCTCAAACCACTAAAGAAAGCTCTATGGATTAAAAACTACTTTTGCTACCTCACAGACGTCCAACTTTGAGAAAGCCCCTAAAGGTTTATTTTTCTGTAGCCGGGCTGCTGTGGAAGCAGTAAAAGGTTTTCAAGCTGGACTCTGCTCAACAACCGAGGTTTCTCTAATGGATCTAGTCCCCAAGATTTCTAAAATCTTTCCGTTCTTACCATTTAGACAAATAGAAATTGAAGGCATGGCCAAGGATCACCAACTTTGGGAACTTCACAACAAAGCGTTTATGGCCCCAATTTTGATTGAAACATGGGTCTACCTTGCCGGACTTCCTGCCTCCACTAGTGAAAACTGCAAATTGGAAATTCTCAAGGGAACACAGTTTTTGGACAAAGGGGATCTTATCAAGGCCCCTTTTAGTATGAATTTCTTATCTTCTAGTAGATGCCCAGTAATGGCTGGTATCTATGCCAAAACCAAAGGCACCATGACCTTCGACAAACTAAACAGTGACTTCTATTCAGGGGCAGTCTGGAACATCTACAGGCCGTACATCAAATGTGGTTGCAAGTCATAAGACCCTAAGGTCAACTATGAAAGCAATATCTTATGGTTTGACCATTCGGTTTGGTTCATTTTAAATCACCTTGCCGAACTTTTTCCGACTCAGGCTGAAGATCATTTTCTCCCCTTAATCTGTTCTTGGCTAGGGGGGCAAGCCCGTGAAGTAGTCCTTGCACAGATAGCCTACCTACACTTCAGATCTTTCATGTATGACTCTCTCATAGAACTTAAGAATGATGAGCCGGGCCTTCTGCTATCTAATCTAAGCAATGCTAAAGGAATGAAACACATTGTATCACTTCTCAAGCCCTCCTTGGATCTTGGGGATTCCTCGTCTGTGAAGAGACCTGCTTTCTAGTACAGAATTCCAATCCATCACTTTTTTTCTGACTCCTTCTACTCTACCTGATGCTTCCAGAGGAAGAGGAAAATCTAGAAGCTTTATGAGAGGGAGAGGAAAAAACTACCCAGTAAGACAAATGTTTAACTCCTAATTGTTTTGTAATTTCATATCAGTATTACACCAGCTGGGAAGCGCTTTTTGGGTAAGAAGGACAAGAATATAGAAAGGATGGTTCACTGTCTTTTTGTCAATAAAATCTTGGATTTTTTCTCTCCTAAAGATATTTTTAAACACATCTTTGAAGCAATCCTAGGTGATGATAGATTGTTGCAGGATATAACTATTGGATGGAAATATGATCCACCATTGAAGAATTTTTTCTACTCTACTGTGTTTCTCACTTCTGAGAATATCCCCAACTGTAAGTGCTCTGAATTTAAACAATTTTGCAAAGACTTCGGGGATTTAGGTTGTCATGTCTGCACTAATAATTTGAATATCATTTTAGACAAAAGGATCAGGAATCTGCTCAGGTGTGGATTAAATCATATCCCTTCACAACCACTGAATGAACACTTGGCTTTTGCCACCCTACTTCACTGCTTGGCTGACATAGCCAATGTCCTAACATTGGACAATGTTACCCTGAACAAACTAACGGATCATCTTGTCTCTTACTTTTAGACTTGCGTTAAGACCTTACCAGAAGCTTGGTTAAGTCACGAGACCTCTGAACTTGTACCTTCCATATCTCATTTGCTCGCGGACCTGAAGTTAGATTGGTTTATTGTGGGGTTAGACAAAGCACCACATGTCCCTACCTTGATCTGCAAACAACTTGTGAAAGCTGCTGCAGAACAAAGATTAAACGGGCCTGAATTTGAAATTTTAGGAATGGGTGCTGATGAAATAATTGAATATATTCAAGAAGCATTAAAATATTTCAGGCTTGAAGGAATAAGAAAGAAGATTCCTATTCTTTTTCCGACCTACAAAAGTCACCAGCAAATATTTAGGTGGATATCAGATGCATTCGATTGCATTATGTTAGATGCCACCTCTGTTATCACATCTTGCCTGAATCTCTTTCTGGAAGATTTCTTCACTATATGTGAAGAGAAATCAATGACTGTCAAAACCTTCACTAAACATATGGTAAATACCTTCTGGCTAGTAAAAAACACCACAGACGTATTCCTTAACTTACCTCACTTCATTTTTTCCATGTTTTCAACTGACATTACACAATGTTATGAAAACATATCACTCTTTGATCCATCTGGGCTTTACTGTACCTTAGAAAATGTAGGAAAACTGGTACTTAAATATCGACACGGATTGGGTTACAAAAAAGTTTCACTAAACAGAAAACCAAAATGGGTTAAAAACTCCTTGAAAGGACCACCTACCCAATATGGACTCATAGAAATCATGGAACTGATTGGATGGCTTCTTCAAAACTGTTTTGTCCACCTTGGAAAAAATTGCTATAAACAGATCCATGGTATTCCAATGGGGTTCTCTTGTTCCCCGGTAATGTGTAACTTATACTTAGCCTTTTTGAATACAATTGGATATTGAAACAGTTAGAATCCAAAGATTCTTCACTTAACTTGTCATCATTTCAGAATACTTACAGGTATATGGATGATATACTGAATTTGAATAACCCTCACTTTGCTGGCTATCTCCAACAGATCTATCCAGCTAACCTCAAAATTGAACCCACTTGGATGGAAGGTATGAACTACTTAGGAGGTTTTAAGGTAACAAAGACTACCTTCTTGAATATTGAAATTTCTATCTTCAGGCTCCCCTTTCATGGGACTCTTTAGGAGTGAGTTTCTTGGAATAGAGACAAACTGAACCTCATTCATACAGAATTCCTAAAAAAGAAAAGCAATAGACCTTGGAAAAGTGCCCTTAAATCCTGCTTAGGAATGGTGTATCTAATCTTATACTCATTTTTGATGCTTTCACTGCCTGTCAGGCAATCTGTCACCTTATGAAAAAATACAGGTCAAATGGATTCTCAAACACTGAATTATTGACTACCATAAAGGATTTTCTCGGTAAAAAAGAATGGCATGGAATGATGGAAAATGTGGATACTATCATACAACTTCTTAACTTTTGAAAACATCTGGATGAAGGGGGGTCACCACTTGGTGGTGGCACCCCCTCATCAAGTGGATGACCTTCCCTGGGACATGGTGGGTCTCTCTCTCTCTCTCTAGCTATTTGAAAAACACTACACTACCTCTAACAGTGATATGACTATACACTGGATGAAAGCTAAACCTCCACATAAGAGGGCATGGATTACTTTCTGATTATAAAACCTAGCTTGGACCTAGTGGGTAGCATAGCTGTGATAGCTTAGGTACCTAATAAAGGACACATAGAGTACGGACCTGAAATTGGAAATTGAATGCCCCATGGCATAGGTAAATTCCACAAATATCTATTGGTAAAAACGCGAGGTCGTAACACCCTGCAACTATGACATCACACAGATCCGAGAGCCAAGTGGGTGGGTGAGACCTGGGAAAAGAGGAAGGGCTAGTGATGCGGCTACATGGCTGGGAATACTACCCGCACTAACTACGTATGACCACGGTGACCCTGAGTAGATGGTGGAGGGCAGTGTGGTCTCCACATAGGAGGGCTGAACGGTACTGCCGACTCTCAGGAACAAAGGACAATCGACCTAGCACTATAAAAAAAGGTGAGCATACATATGCTCACTTAGTTTCCTTACATCATAGCATGTGGTAACCCTCTGTTATGTAGTGGTAATATCACCTATCAAAAAACCATACTGTGGTCTGAGTTATCAATATTTAGTACAAAGATGGCAACTGGTTGTTCTGCCGGGTCCTCTGAGGTATGAATTATTTTAATTGGATAGGTTTTTTTGCTTAGCTGTGAGTATTTAATGGGGTAGGATTCTCTCTGGAATTGATAAGAAAATGACCATAACTAGTGGTAGGCTTGTGGTACTTTATCAAGGAACTTGCAACATGAAATGCTCTCGCTGTCCCTTTTACTCATTAGGCTGCCATTGGAATGGGAAGATTCAAATGCTGTCGAGTTCTACCAAGATATCTTATGCATCATATTGAAGGTTTTAGGCATAAACCACGGACGCATGTTATTTCCAACTGAATCATGAGTAGGATAATTCTCGCTGAATATTGTATGCAAAGCTTTCATCAATGCATGGATTCATTTCATTGAAGCTGAGTCATTTCAACATAAATGGAGAGGTTTGCATGGTAAGGCTTCTCAGAAAATACTTGACCTGCTGGAAGTCAGGCATAAAGATAACTTTTTCGCATAATAAACTCTAATTTTTTTTTGATGTATCACATTAAACTAAGGGAGAATGCTCCATGGCATGTCTAATGACTGATATTAGGAAGAATACCTTTCCTTGATGTGTAAACAGATGAGGGCATCTCTTGGTAAGATCTATTCTATTTTTGATTAAGGTAATACAGAACCACAGCAAGATCATTCGCTGGTTTTAAAGAAGAATACGGTTACAGGAAAACCCTTCTTTGACTAAAGGCAAAAATGAATTATTACCTACTCAGGGTATCCCAGCTGAATTGAACTGTTGATTGAGATAAAAGGGGCGTCTCGGAGAAGGGTATATGAGCAATAAACTGTTCAGCTATAGATGGATGGACAGTGGGGTTTTTTTTAGTTTTTTACTTTTTTTATTTTTTACTTTATGGTGGCTATGGCAAGGAAGTTCCACCTAGCCATTACTGCTATGACCTTTGTGCTCCTTCAAACTCTCTAGTTAGATAGAGCCCGCTCTGAGTTACGTCTTTTTAACGTAGTGGTTCAGGGCTGCTGTGTGTTTAAGAGTCATTTCTGAAAAAATAAAAAATGGGATAAACTTGCAAAAAGGAATCTCTAACGGGAGAGTAGTTGGATTAGAAAAAGAGGAATGTATTTTTTGCTAAAAACTCTCTTTTATGTTCTGCTACTTGTGATTTGAAGGGAAGCACTCCCTAGTACTAACCTGCTGTGACAACAGTAATACTAAAAGGAGTATCATCTGTGGGATATTATGGTCTTGGTATGAGGAAAGGGACTATTGTCTCTACAGTCTTTTTACAAATTCAAATTATGTTTTTTATAGCCTTGCTAATAAGCAGAAACTAGGATGCGTAACACCTGACTCTCTGTTTCTCACTGAGAACAAGTTTTTAGATTGAATGAAAAACAGTAGCAATTAATACACATGATTTGGAAATAGAGGTGGTGTTGCTAGCATAGGTGTTTGTAAGACAACAATGCTGGTGGGTTGAATGGAGCACTAAAAGAAAAACTTGGTATCTAAATCTAGAATAAAAAACTTGAAAAAAAATTGCGGTTGTTTTTAGAGTGTATACTCTCTCTTTACAACAGATTCATCCTTTAAGTATTAAGTGAGGGTGACATGGATGACAACTAGAGTCTCCCTATTTACCTGCAATGCTGTTCGGAAACTAATCGATAGATGGTTTTTCTTACTATGGATGCAGGTAAGGGTGCTCTCTCTCTGGCTTTGCTTAATGGAAGAAGTTGCTGTTACCTTATCTCTACCACTAGCAGGACCCCAAAAACACTCTCTTCTGGCCTGTTTTAAAGAAAAAACATGTATCGTTTTAGTGTGAAGGACTAAATTGATATGTCTACTTTTTATAGAAATTGTGGTCATGTGGTTCTTGCACTTCTGTTGAAGTCTCATGTGTTAAATTAGCCTATGTAGAAACTCTCTCTCTCTCTCTCTCTCTCTTGTTGACTTAAATTTGAATTACAGATCAAAAGATAATAATACAAGAAGATCGTTTGTGGTCCTCTCTCTCTCTCTATCCATTCTGCTAAGAGAAACTTGAATTACATAGCACAAGACTCTCCCTCCCTCTCTCCTTGTGTCTCTTCCCTCCTCCTCCTCCTCCTCTCTCTCTCTCTCTCTCTCTCTCTCTCTCTCTCTCTCTCTCTCTCTCTCTCTCTCTCTCTCTCTCTCTCTCTCTCTCTCCTCCTCCTCTAAGAGAAACTTGAATTATAAATCACAAGAATCTGTGTGTGTGTGTGTGTGTGTGAATGCGTGTGTGCTCTTTTGATCATAACTTCTTCATCCGAACTCCAATATGGGTGATCTATAGCCTCAATCAAAGAGCACGAAGCCCTCTACGCATTGATGTATAGACAAAAAATTTTAGAGTTATGGAAGGCATTTCTGTAGCAGCATTTCCAAAGTGAATAGGTTCATGAAAATTTACTCTCATCTCTTATTTTACATACAATGTCTTCCAACACTCGCAAGGGTTCTTCTTCTTCAACAAGATCCACAACCATTGTGGAAAATGATCCAAAATCTCCTAAGTGTGGAGATAGCAACACAACCACCCAACCAACGACATCGGAAACCATGATCATGGCGTACTTGGTATCATTACAAGAGACCGTAAACAAACAAGACAAAGACTTACGAGCACTTGCAATGGAGAATGGCACACTAAGGGTACTTGTGGTTGAGAATGCGAATCTCAAGAGGACACTTGAGATGCAAAAAACATGTTTGATGCAACTTGAAGAGGAAGTCAAGGAATGTAAATGCTCTCTTGTGGACTTGAATGCTTTGAAGGAGCGGATGTATGGGGTAGCAATGTGGTTTCTAATTCCTCACTCATCTAAGCTATGGTTCAAACAAAGAATGTTGAGAATGTGGATGTGGAGGACTTGAAGGAATGGGAGCGACGTTCTAAGAACATTGTTATTCGTGGAATTCCCGAAGAGAAGTTAGAGACACCTCCTTCTCTTGCCATTTTTATTTACCATGTTCATTGCACCAACAAGGTCTCAAGGAACACAAAGCATGTATTGTACCAAGTCTCTCTTCATGTAAGAATCTATAATACAAAAGCCTTTTGGAGGGGAGACTGGCTCCAAGTAAATCCGGTCCTCAACTGTTGTCAATTTCTCTAATTCTCTCTCTCTCTCTCTCTCTCTCTCTCTCTCTCTCTCTCTCTCACACAAGTATTGTTCATGCTAAGTTAACTAGGTATTATGGTTATTTTTCTATCTACCATCAAGTATTTTGCTTATGCTCATGATGAATTCTCTTAAAAAAATGCTCACTACAATCATCTTAATTCCGCTACTCTCAATGTTATTAGTCCAATTCCGTTACATTGGTATCAAAGCTATTGGATTCTCTTTTCTTGCTTAAGTAGGGAGGTCCTTAAGTTTTCCATGAAAGGTTGGACCTGTTCATTGCAAGAGGGTAAGTGGGACAAGGATTTATTATCATGATTGAAAAGAACTTAGTTCGAGGTACACCATTGGGAACTATAGACTTAATAATGGAGTCTTTCGGGGCTTGCCTTTGGCTTAACCATTATTAAGCAACTAGCGAGCTTAGCAGGAACCATAATCAACCGAGCAATGTTAGACCCTCTCCACTACTCTTTGCAATCAACAATCTCTAAACCACGGGTGTGGCTGCTTGAGAGACAATTTTCAAAATTAAAGAAGAGTAGCAAGTGAAGTCTTGAGTTGCCAAAGCACAAAGTCATTAGGGCCAAAAACGACTCAAAAAGGGCTGTTTGTTAATCTGAAGATTAAGGAATAGTCCAATAGTCATTTGAAACGCATACAAAAGTATGGCACTCTTGTCTCCTCTATTTTGGGTTTTGGTGGTCCTATTTTGACGGAGAACGGATAAATGTCTTGATCATAAGGCTGAAACTGCTATATTTAGGTGCTTTCGGCGAGTGAGCTCATTAAATTTGCGGCCCAAAGTAATGAAGTCTCATCTTTTATTCTATTTTATATTTCACAAAAGCGTTGTCAAAAGATAGAAAATCTATGTCAGAAGGCTCTCAAAACAAGGCCATTAATGACAAATCACCTACTTTTTTCAAACGTATACTTTTTTCACTCTCTCTCTATTTTGTGAGAGGTTTAAGTCTTTCTGTCTCTATATTTTCTTTCTTCTTCTCTAATCTCTGAGTTTCCATGGCGTCTTTTGCACGTCGCCCTTCACATAACATAACTTCTTGTGACTTTCATAAAGTTAGAGAGGATGGTCTTTGGAAGTCCATATCTTTTCGTGTGAATGACTGGGTAACAATGCTTCCTTCATCCAAAGGTGTACACAGAGTGAAGAGAACTAAACGTGATAAAGTAAAAAACCATTGGAAAGGTCGTGTTCTTGCTTTCAAAGTGACCGACAATGGATGGCTAGCTAAGGTTCAACATGTGTACATGGCCAAGGATATGGTGTTAGATTGCGAAGAACATCCCACACTGCATTCTTACTGTAAGTAAAAAAAAACTTCTATTTGATACAATGAATTTTTCATTCTTCCATTGTTTTTTCTCATTTTTTGATTCCATTCCAGATATATTTCCTTCAAGGAATGGCAGCCTGTGGAGAGTCTAAGTGGGACGTTCAAAGCAATGCATAAAGGGATTGTAGATGCTATGTATGCTGACAAGCCACCTTCCTTTTACAAAACAATGGATTTTTATGTCTATTTTGCAGAATACAAGGTTCCATCACGAGAAGGTGCATATGGAGAACTACATCAGTTACCCGTTCCCATCATAAGTCTCGGAAGCTCCTGATGCATGTACTGCATCAAGCTTCAAATCCAAGATCAAAGAAGACATCCTTAAAGCTATATATCCGGGTAGGATATCAAGAAGGATTAAAGTTCAATGGTTCTTGCTTATACATGTCTTTGTGGCATGTTTCAAAACAATGGACTTGCAGAGGATAAAGACGATGTGGCTTAATAGAAGACTTTCTATGACTGAACTGGATAATGTACTTGGAGACGGATGGAGTACCAAAGAAACTTTCCATATTGGCGATAATAAATTAGTTGTAGAGTAAGCCCAAATTCTATGTCTATCTCATATCAACTATGTGTTACCATATACATGTGGTAGTGATGTGTGTGAACACACTAGGAATGCCGGGGCATTTTTTCCCTCTTTAGGAGGTTTTTTCCCCCATGCATTGTATATACGCCCATCACTCTAGGGCTATCTATTTTTCCATTGCACACTAAGTAACACACTCTCTATTGTGTGCCTTGAGCTTCCTTCGTCTTCTCCAAGTTGTGTGTGTTTCTCTGCAACCCTAATTCCAACAATTGGTATCAGAGCAAGTCACGTCCTCCCGGGCTTAGTCGCCAACTTCTCCAGCACACGCCTGCTCATTTTCTCCGATTTCAGTTAGCTTTGGCGAGCGTTCGCAGTTCGACAAAAATATTGGGCGAGCTCGAAGAGCACGGTCTGCTGCTCAGAATTTTGATTTGGGCTCATTTCGGCCTCCGTTTCCAATATAGGCAGTACTGCACAGGCTATTTCGTCATTTTGTGCAGAATTTCTGTCAGTGCCGTTTTCTGCATAACAGGTGCCTTATAGCCTGTTTGCTGCTGAGGACAGGTTGGATGGGGACAACTACCCTATGTGGGCTTATATGATGCAACATGTTCTTGTGTCAAAGGGTGTCTGGAACATTGTGCAGGGCATTGATGTACGTCCTGGTTTTGAGGATGTAGGCGATGTTGAGGATGTTGCAGGTCTTGCTGCAAGGATTACAGCTGTTAGAGTTGTTTTGCCTACGGCAGAACAAGCTCGTTGGGATGTTAAGGATGCGCAGGCTCATGCATTGATTGCGTTGTCTGTGAAGCGCACCATTGTTCCTCACATCCGTTCAACAAAATCTGCAAAACAGGCTTGCGATATTCTAGCAGGTCTTTATGCAAGCCGCAATGAGGCTAAAATTGCTTTGCTGCATAAAGAGTTGGAGTCAAATTATATGCATGAGGAAGATGATATGGACACTTTCCTTGCTAGTGTCAAGGATATCAATGAGAAGCTTATTTCTGCAGGTGAAGTCATTTCAGATAGTTCCCTTGTGCAGAATGTTCTTGATGCCTTACCAGATTCTTACCAGACTTTTGCTAGTACTTGGAGACTTATGACCCAAGGAAATCCAGAAGTTGTCAAGTTTGATGCATTATGCACATTGCTGTTGCAAGAGTCACTTTCCAGAAAAAACAGGACTAGACAGCAGTTGAACAGGCTTTTATTGCTTCTCAAAGAAAGGGTGGTAACAGCAATGCAGCCACTTCTTATGGTTCTGCTGCGAGTGGAAAAAATTATGTTCCTAATGCTTCTGCTGGCAGCAATTCGTCTGGAAATTCTGGTGATAAGGGAAAAAAGAAGATGCGTTGCCATTACTGTAAAGCCAATGATCACTTGATCAAGTCGTGTCCTAAGTTGAAGGCCAAAGAGGCTAAGAAGAAAGAGGGTGGTTCCACTGCAAATGCTGGTTCCACTACAAATGCAGCCATTGTTGAGTCTTTTGTGAAAGGAGACTGTGTTGCTGATGTTGATGCAGAATGGGCTTTTAGCGCAGAGTGCACTTACAATCCTGTTGTCCATGATGCATGCTTGTCAGTTGCTGCAGATTCACATGTGTGGTATTTCGACAGTGGTGCTACAAAGCACATTACCTCACATCGTGAATTGTTTACCTCTCTCGAGTCTATCCCTCATGGGAATTTAGTCACTTGTGCCAACAACGCCTCTTATCCAGTTCAGGGAGTTGGAAAGATTGTGCTCACTGCTGCTAATGGCAGTTCCTTCACACTTGTTGATGCACTTTATGTACCTGGGATCAAGAAGAATCTCTTGTCTGTATCCGCACTTGCTAGACTTGGACTTGTAGTCAAATTTGTGGATGTACAGTTCATGATCTCAGTTTTGGTGATGAAATTGTTGCATCTGGGCTTTTGTGCCGTGGGCTGTATAAGCTCACTTTGTATGACAAGTGTGGACAAAATTTTGCAAATGCTGTTGCAGATTCAAGGGCTATTTCGGATGAAAAACTTTGGCATTCACGTTTTGGTCATCTGAATTTTGCCAGTTTGCTGCGTTTGCAGAAATCTGATATGGTTGCTTCTTTGCCACCTCTTGAAGCACCTGTCAAACATGTTTGTGAAGGATGTATATTGGGTAAGATGCAGCGTTCTAAGTTTCCAAAGGATGGTTCAGTTCGGGCCACATGCAGGTTGCAGCTTGTGCATAGTGATGTTTGTGGGCCCATGCAAACTCCGTCCTTGGGCAATTACCTGTACTTCGTGACTTTCATTGATGATTACTCCAGGCATGCATGGGTATTTCCGCTTAAAGCGAAGTCCAAAGTTTTTATGTGCTTCAAACAATTTCTGGCTATGGCTGAAAATGTCTCGAAATGTACTATGGGCACCCTCCGTTCCGATCGAGGGGGGGAGTATATGTCTCATGAATTTAATGCATTTCTGACTAGTCGTGGGATAAAACACCAATGTACAGTGCCTTATACACCTTAGCAAAATGGTGTTGCTGAGAGGAAAAACAGGTCACTTACGGAAATGGCACGATGTATGATCAAAAGTCAAGCTTAGCCGCATTCTTTTTGGCTTGAGGCCATTATGTGTGCCACTTATGTACTTAACAGGTGTCCTACGAAAGCTTTGCAGTCTATTACTCCATATGAAGCATGGCATGATAGAAAACCTTCTATTGAGCACATGCGTGTTTTTGGCTGTTTGGCATATGCTTTGGTGCCACAAGTGCAGCGCAGAAAATTGGATGATAAGGCTGTCAAATGTATTTTTGTTGGTTATAGTGCTGAAAGCAAAGGTTACAGGTTGTATCATCCACAAACTAAACGTATTTTGGTTTCTCGGGATGTAGTGTTTGTGGAAGATTCTGTTCAGCCCTTGCTGTCATGTACTAGAGACAGTAATGTAAGCTCACAGGACATTTATGACACTTTGTTGCCTTTTTTCATTGGTGGAAATACGAATGTAAGTTCCAATGAGGCAAATGTACAGCCTATGGGGGTTTTTGAAAATGTTCTAGATCAGCCTATTACTGATGTAGATGTACATGATGTACTTGATGAGGAAAGGGTTGAAAATGAGCAGGCTAGAGGTATGCCAAAATGGCTGGTGCACACTTTGCGTGACAGTAAATTGGATGCACCTTTGTCTAGTCGTACTCGTTCAAGCTCTCGCCATGCATCTTATGCATCAGATTGTTATGCTTTGGCTGTGTCTAGCTTACATGATGTTGAGGAGCCTCTGACTTTTGATGAAGCACAAAATTCAGAAAATTGGATGGCTGCCATGCAATAAGAATATGATGCACTTATAGAAAATGACACATGGACTTTATGTGATTTTCCTCCTGGCAAAAAGGCCATTGGTACGAAGTGGGTTTATAAGTTGAAACGCAAGCCGGATGGTCAGATCGATCGCCATAAGGCTCGACTTGTTGCAAAGGGTTATGCACAGAAAAAAGGCATAGATTATGAAGAGACTTTTGCTCCCACTTGTCGTATGACTACTGTGCATTTTCTATGTGCATTGGCAGCTCATTTTGGTTGGGATGTACATCAATCAGACATTGTTACTGCTTTCTTGAATGGTGACATATTTGAGGAAGTTTATGTAACGCAGCCTCGCGGTTTTGTCATAAAAGGACAAGAGGACAAAGTGTGCAAATGTAACAAGGCTTTGTATGGGTTGAAGCAATCTCCTCGTGCTTGGTATGAGAAAGTTGAAACTCATTTGGTCAAACAAGGCTTTCGTAATAGTCCAACAAAAAGCACATTGTATGTAAAGCGTGAGGGTGATGTACTTCTCATTGTGGTTCTTTATGTTGATGATTTGCTGATCACTGGACCAAATGAGAGACATATTGCTGAATTTAAGGCTGATTTGAATGCTACTTTCAAGATGAAAGATTTGGGGCTGTTGCATCATTATTTGGGTATACAGTTTAAGCAGTGTGATGGTGGTATTGCCTTGTGTCAGAAAAGTTACATAGAGACGTTGCTATGTAAGTTTGGACTTGAGGATTGCAAACCTATTGCCACTCCCATGGAAACAGGTTTGAAGTTGAGTCTACATGATGCTGGTGATCCTGCTGATGTCACTCTTTACCAAACTGCTGTTGGCTGCCTCATTTATGTATGTAACACGAGACCGGATATTCAGTTTGTAGTCTCATAGGTCAGCAGATTTATGCATAGCCCAGGGTCTAAGCATTCGCAGGCTGTCAAGAGGATTTTCCGCTACCTTAGGGGCACTTTACGTCTTGGCTTGTTTTATCCCAAGGGGGGATCATTGCCGCCAGACTTACATGCTTTTTCAGACTCAGATTGGGCTGGTTGTTTTGACACGCAAGTGTCCACAAGTGGTTTTTGTTTCATGCTTGGCAGTTCATGTATATCATGTTTGAGCAAGAAGCAACCTACTGTGGCCACTTCGAGTTGTGAGGCTGAGTATAGGGCAATCTTCACAGCTACGGTTGAGTGTGTATGGCTCAGACGCCTTATGGCTGATTTGGGTGTTGGACAGGACACTGCCAACACTATCTACACTGACAGTCAGAGCGCATTGGCAGTTGCGAGGAACCCAGTTTTTCATGCTCTCACTTAGCACATTGAGGTGCATTACCACTATGTCAGGGAGAGGCTCTCAGCAGGAGAGATCAGCTTGGCTTATGTGCCAACACAGGACAACCTTGCAAATCTTTTCACAAAGGCATTGTCTCGTGAGAAGCTTGAAGCTTTCCGCAAAGCTTTGGGCTTACTCCCCTTTGTGGACTGATCTTGTCCTCACGGCACGGCACTTCCCTTTACTCATGTGCCAGCTCTCGTTCACCGCATCACTCCAGGGGGGATTTGTTACCATATACATGTGGTAGTGATGTGTGTGAACACACTAGGACCTTCGGGGCATTTTTTCCCTCTTTAGGAAGTTTTTTCCCCCGTGCATTGTATATACGCCCATCACTCTAGGGCTATCTATCTTTCCATTGCACACTAAGTAACACACTCTCTATTGTGTGCCTTGAGCTTCCTTCGTCTTCTCCAAGATGTGTGTGTTTCTCTGCAACCCTAATTCCAACACTATGTTGTCAATCATTAGTTCTGTGCTATGACTATAGGAGATGGAGAAGCAAATTAGGTAGCTGGGTTCCTCTCGACTCTGAGGAAAGTTGTCCAGAGCTTGAACTAAAGGTCACACCCCATTCACACACCGAGTATAGAAGCCTTATAGTAACAACAAATTGGAGACTACATGATGTTAGAGAATCTTTTGAGTTTCTTGATGAAATATCTCTTGAGTATAGATTCAAAGTGGATGAAATTGTGGTGAGCACAAGGATGGAGAATTCAACCTCTTGCATCACATGCCTTCCCCCAAAAAGAGTTGTATTTGAGCCACTTGCAAGGACTTGAAAAAACAAGTTCAATATTGTAATAATTGCATTTTGCAAATATATTTATCTTTTCTCTAACTTATTGTGATCATTATTTATGTGGTTTTAAACTTACGTGACACCATGATACACATTTAAGAATCGATAGTTGGTATTAAGTATTTGAAGTACCAAATTATGAATCACCAAAGGGTATATGTTCATATGGACAAAATGAACAAAAGTGTACATAGATTTTGTGGAGTAATCAATCATGAAACTCCACTTTTCTCTTTGCCTGAGAGGATTCTGCATCCTCAAAAACCCTTTTTCTTTTGTGTTCAGAAGGGGGTGAAAGTTCAGGAGTGGGTGGTGGTGACTTGGGCTCCTCAGGGCTTGGCACGGGGGACTTGGCAGGGATTGGTGCTTTGGGCTCCTGAGGAGTGGTTGGCTTGGGTGACTTGGCAACCTTCTTTAGCAACATCAAAGGTACCTTGAAAGGTGAGCTAGGTGCCTCCTCTTTACTGTTCTTAGCTGTACGACGCTTTTGAACCTTGAATTTCAATGGTGAGTGGAATGGATGGCCCTTTGTATCTGATATTTTCTTTGCAAGGCTCTTCTTCTTGGTGGGACTCTTCCCCTTGGCAGGACTCTTCTTGGCATGGCTCTTCTTTGTAGGACTCTTCTTCTTGTGATCCTTTTTCTTTGTATGGATCTTCTTTGCAGGACTCTTCTTCTTGTGATCCATTTTCTTTGCATCCAAACCCTTGGTGGCTCTACCTTTCTTTGGTGGAAAAGGAGATTCTGGATCATTTGGGTTTATTGATCTTTTCAAAACCATAGAAACAACCTTCTCTCTCACCCACGTGACCCAAGACTCTAGATAACTTCATGCAACTGAAACAAATAGAAAAAGGAAGTAAAGGACATGAGTACATACATACATAGTTAAGAAATCAAAATAAATCAGTGGCACATGAGATACACACTTACAGTGAGTGTAGTCATCCTGCACCTTGACTCAAGATATCTCCATGCATTGGCAGCACCCTCCATCCACAAGATGTTGAGTCTATTTGTAAAGGCACTTTTTGATTGTAGTACTTGAAACCTTCTATATTGTAACCCTGATTTGTGGTACTCAGGTGACCAACAATAAGTTTGGTAGCACTGCAAGACGACATCAATCAAAAAGCTACTAATAGAAACAATGCGCCATCAAGCATAGATCATACTTCATACTTACAATTTACTTCTCCCATGGATACTTGACAATGAATTCATAAATATAATATCTTTCTCCAAAAGATTGAAGATAATAAGACTCCAATGTCCTCTACAAAAAATAACAATTAGCTAAGAATACCACAAAATGTTATAAATAACATGTTAGGAGTTAAGATTTACCCTTCAACATAAGGTTATATTATGTAATTGCAGGTCAGCATGTTAAAATCTTCAAAAAAACTTGAAAGGCTTCCTTGCTTGTTAAAAAGGCACTGTGTCACTAGAGGATCAAGTATGGAAATTTGCATAGCTATAGCCTCTGGAAGATCCCTCATAAGACACTTGAAAAAGAAAACACATCCCCGAATGAGGCCCTTGTGCCTGCACATGCACTAATAATTAGCAAAGGGGCAACACATACCTGAGACAGATAAAGAGCACAATATCACCAAGCTCAATGTTGGGGTTTACAAGCATACTTGTGTCTTGAGGGAATATGTCCAAGTACACCTCATCATCTCCACACAAGGAGACATGCACCACCATTTGGCCTGTAACTTTTTCATAAAGGAGAGAGTTGGATGCTCTTAAAATTTATGCTTGCTCTGTAAGGATAGCATCCTCTGACATCATGCCTTGCTCCCTCTCAACCTCCTTTCCTGCTTTGATATCTTGGGCCTTTCTTGTCTCATACTAATGTGTAACATCTTCAATGATAACTCTGAATCTTTCTGCTGCCTGGAAGGGGGGATATTTAAAATTTGGAAGGCTTTAAGATCCTCACTAGGAATAAGCTCAAGAGCCTTATCAAATTTGTACCTCAGCCTTGACACAAGCACAAAATCTTTGCTCATAAGTGTGACCTTGTGAGCAAATGCAGCTACAATGTAGCTATCATTCATAAAGTCTATGAGAAAATCCTTAGCAGCTTCCTGAAGGCACATCAAGGCTTGAGATTACCACCTTACTGAAACAAAGGTTTTGATATTCATCATGCTCACAAGTCTATCTGATATCTCTTTGACAACTCTCATGAAAGGTAGCTTTGGAATAAGAAGAGAAGTAGACTTTTGTGCTTTTCTTATTTCCCTTAGAGATTTGACTTGATAATTCAATCTTTTTCTAGCAGTAGGCCTCTAACGAGGTTGTGGAGGTGGTTTCTCTGAATCATCTTTCTCTGGATCTTTTGGGGCTTGGTAGACTTTTCTGGCAGTCTGTTTTGTCCTCGCCATTTGAGTCACAAAGTACTTCAAAACACCGCACAACGTGATAGGGGGGCGACCCACAGTCTAGACCATCTCGCTATCGCGTCGTATGTGAAAATATTGGGGTAAGTAGTGCGTGGCACGGGAAAATCGAAAGACATCGGACGCCACGATAGGTGGGCCACCCACAGTCTAGGACATGTTGCTATCGCGTCATATGTGAAGATGCTGAGCTCAAAAGCGCATGGCACGGAAACATAAAAAGACCCCGTACGATGCGATAGGTGGGCCACCCAGAGTCTCGAACTTGTCGTTATCGCATCGTATGTGAAGATGTTGAGCTTGGCCCGTAATCATGGAAGGACACCGCATGACGCGATAAGAGGGACACCCAAAGTCTATAAGACCTCTCTATCACATCGTACGGGATAGAGATAAGACGCACTTCGAAAGTGTGAAAAATTGGGCAGAAAGGGGGTGTGCGGGTTGATGAAAAGATGCTGGAGGATCTCCCTATCGTGTCGTACGGGATAAAGATAAGACGCACTTCGGAAGTGCAAAAAAATTGGCAGAAAGGGGGTGTGCGAGTCGATGAAAAGATGCTGGAGGATGCTTGAGGTACGACACGACGCGAATGTGTGGTTTGGGGGAAGGTGAAAAATTAGCACGTGAGAGAGCTTTTTATACGACCGACTGTCTATACGACGATCGTTGGAAGCATGCCACATGGCACGTGTGCATGGATGACACGAGTCCATAACGGTAATATTTGAGGACCTTATATAAAGCTTGATCTCAATTTTTGTTGGTGTTGTACTTTTATTGGTGGCACACGACGCGAGAATCTGCTCTGCTTTACTTCTCTCTCTCCACTCTACCACGTCTTCTCTCTTGGTCCCGCACGATGCGAGGGTACGCGTTTGCAAAGTCTGGGTGGGTCCTCTATCGCTTGGTTCGGGCTTCTCCCCACTCCACTAGTTTGTCCCACACGACGCAACTGGAAGGCTTTGCAAGTTGTGGAACGTACCCTTATCGCTTCGTTCGGGATTCTCTATCCACTGCATCACTCTGCTCCGACGCTTTGTTTGGGCTTCTTTTGGCGCATCCTTGTCGACAGGCACGACGCGATAGACGTTTGGGTTCTTTGACTTCACCCTCTGCCTAGCTTCTCCGATTTGTTTTTTTTTTCAACCAAACCATGAATGAAGGTTGCGAGGAGGTTTTAGAGGAGAGTCCAAGTGAGAAGCTCTTGGTTGCTATGATGGATGCTAGTGACATGGAAGTGTACACCAAAGCATATGAAATATTCAACCCTTTGTTTGATCTTGCAGTTATGCTAGACTATTTCAAGGACTTTTTGTCAAAGAGTTTGAAGAGGCAGTTGAAGGCAAGTGTTTGGTTTTAGATGGTAAGACTTATTGCAATCTAACCAAATTTACTACCAACTCAATTGAGAAAGGCAAAGTAACAAGGAGGTTTGGAAGATTTTCTAAGAAGACTTCCTTTATTTGTCCACCTACCATTTCTTGTCAATTACATTCAAAGCCTTGCAACCTTGTTCCAAAAGAAGTTGCCTTTCTTTTCTTTATGTTCCTTAAAGTTGACATGCAAGGCAAAGCTGATGAAGTGAAAGATACAGATGAAGAGGTAACAAATAAAAATGTTTCCACAGTTTTGCAGCTTGAGAAAAGTGAAATTCTAGAAGAAGAGGAAATTGATGTTGCAGCTAAGGAGCAGGAGAGTGCAATTTTTGATGTGGCTCAATTTAGAGCTAGTACTGTCATTGATGAGCCAGCAAAGGAGGTAGAGGTGTATGAGGCTTCCCTTACTGTTCCAAACCTTCCCTACTTCTATATCAATGGAAAACAGTATATCCCTCTCCATCATATCCAATGTCTGCTTAATATGAGGGAGGACTACTGTATTGCAACCATTTCTGAAGCTTCTGAGGTGGCCAAAGATTTTATTGACACAGAAGAAGAGTCAAAAGAGGAGTTTTTGGCACTTGATCTTCAAACATCCAATAAAGATTTTCTTCCTGCTCTTGATGCACTTGCTCTATGCATGAGAAGAGTGGAAGAGGAGAAACCTTCCCTCAAAGATGAGGATTTTGAGAAGAGACTTGTTGAGCTTGGCATCCAATCTTTTGGCAGAGACTTTAAGTTGAAAAAAATTGGAAAGGACATTGACATAAGAGAGATGACTGGATCATGCAATCTCCTTCAAGAAAAAGTCATTGCCGAGGATGAGTTGCAAAAGGTAGATTTAGTTTCACCTTGATCTCCCTTCTAAAATCTTTTTTTTTTCAAGTTTGTTTTAATTACTCATTATGTCTTGTTTTGCATATTGAACTCCTTGACAAAGAATTTTTTTTTGGGAGAGCTAAAGGCTCAAGAGGGAAAGCAATAGAGGGCACTTCAAGAAGGGATGCCTCATCTCTCATGCACTACATGCCTGCATTGGATAGTGCCACCTTTTGTGCTTTTCACATGCAGTATTCTGAAGATCTTGAGTTGCCAATATTTTCCCTAAAGATATTGTCACGGTTTTTGGGGTACACTCCCCTTCAAATCAATGCAAACAAGATCATGCTACTTGAGAGAGCTGCAACACTTAGAATATTTGGATATCCTGCAGGATTCAATGCCTCAAGAGCAGGATACTTTCTTTGCTACTCTAGCTATGCAGCAACAGCTGAGGAGACAAATGTCAACCTTCTTGGGGGCTATAAAAGAAGAAAGTTTTTGAGATGTAGGGGTGACATGCCTAGAGATATGAAAAAAATCAAAAACTGATGTAAATTTGACAATTTTTTGCACCAAAATATATTTTTTGAATTTGGATCTCTTTAGAAAGATTCGGTACAAAGTTTTAAAGTGAAGCATTAATCTCCATCTGTGGTTGAGCAGCATGGTTGTTTGATCTCATCCGTTGTAATTGACTCCTATAGAACCAATTGAATAATGCCTTTAGTGCATTGCTCCTTCTTTGTCCCCCTCCCTTTCTCGTACATTTGAAAAAAGAAGTCCTCGCTTGATAGTGAGATTTTTCCATTCCCTGAGTATTCCATGTTGCAAGGGGTCCTTGTTTTGCAAAATATGGTCCATGCAGGTACAGAATATGCTAACAATAAAAAAAAAGTTAGTTGAACTCATAGGATGCAATGTAAAATACTATCCAGACTTTAAGAAGTAATCGAATACTCACCAAGTAATATGTGATGTCTTTTGCTCCCCAAGCATTTGTAATAGCAGCTATTAAAAGCTTTATTGTCTTTTTAAAGTCATCTGCATAAGTAGCAGAGCTAACTTGTTGTCTCAAAATTTTCAAAAAATTGTCGAGCTTCTTCCACACTTCCATGCGTTTGTTGGCTACATCTGGTCTACTTTTGACATTGGTTGTTATTATACAAAGATCCTTCCAGTAGTTCCACATAGCATCAACTTGTTTGTTGTCATGGTTACTCAAAAATCTTCTGGCTTTTGCTCCACCCATTGAAACATCTTGCAAAACATCACCGGTTCCTTTTGAAAGAGTATGATCTTTTTTTAGATGCACTTGACCACCATGAAAACCCATTTGAGAGAGCAAAGCCTCGCATTTTTCTATGCACTCGTCTGCAAATTTACTTGGCTTAATAGAATATGCATAATCAAGATGGAGTCGATGCAATTTGTCCAAGATTCTAATCTCTGCATGCATTGTACACATATGTACATTTTTTAAATCTATTGTTAGAATTGGATCCCAAATCATAGAAGACGATGGGTAGTCGATGACGTTCACACTATTTTTCGATGGTGGTTTTCCAACCTCGTGTTCTGCAAGCCATCCTTTTGTTCCAGTGCTTGCCATGCAATATAGACATGGATACTTGTTATTGGCACCTCCACATACACCAAACATGCACTTTAATGCTTTTAGGTCAACACTCAAGTGCCATTCTACAAGAAAGTCACCCATGCCATCTACACAAAGTTTTTCACCTGCATTTTGGTCCTGTATAACAAAAGGGATATCGGTCTGCAAAAAGAGCCATTTCAATGTATCGTGATTTTCTACTGGTATTTGATCTGCTCCGATCCACCAAAGCTCCATTTCTGATTGAGTTTTGTGGTATGGGGAATCAAGCTTACCCTGGCTATAGTCCAATGATCTATTCATTAGGGATATGGATACTCTTTCCATTTTTTGACATTTTTGAATTTGAGCTTAATCCAATTTTATAACAAATATAAGTTTTCCTTCACAATCTACGTCTTGCATGTTATAGTATCTCACCATAGCAGATCGAACATTTTTTATACTCATCCAAATGTTATTAAAAACATTATACTCAAAAGAAGATTTTTTTTTTCTGTTTTTCATATGGCATTGTTCCTTCTATATGATAGTACTCTCCAAAATGTTCGGGTATTTCTTCGTTTAACAGAGTCCTAACTTTCCCAACATTGTGAGGCCTAGGCAACCCAAAAGCTTTAATCTTTTAATACTTTAAAACTTGAAACCAAGTTTTAGAGATGGCCCTGTAACCCCTTCTACTCACCCCCACTGTGTCACAAACTTCTTGCATTTGAGAAGGTTGGACCAGTAAACCCATATCTTTCAATAAATTTTGAAATACCAATTTCTTATGAGTTTGATTTTCACGAAGTTTCAAAAGTTTCAAAATATCACTTTTGTTCATTACCTCATTCAAAAATCTCACCCTTTCTTGAACATTGGACATATGAAATCCTAAAAGACTCGTCACACGTTCTCTAGTAATCTGTAATCTTTTTTTTTCTTTGTCCAGAACCTTTTGTTAAGTTTACTACATCTCTCATTTGTTTTACTCGTGCTCTTAATCCTATTGGAGTTTCTTTTAAAGTCTGAAGCTGATGATTTTCTTGTTTTAGAGATACTATTTGGTTTTCAAGTTCTAAAATTCTTGTTGCATTTGAAGACAAAACATTTTTGAGATATTGAATGTAATGTGTATGATCAATGTGTAAATGAGATAGACTAGAACTATATCCTAGTAAGCCATCAACCCCATCACCAACAAATCTCATCAAATCATGAGGTGTGTGAAAAGATGGATACCTTCCAGTGCCAGGATCCGGTGGATACAAGCTCCCATCTGTCCATATATCAATGTGTTTCTTTCCCTCGTTGTGAAGTTGTTGTGCTTCATTTGCACTTGTAACTGGTCTTTGATAAACACTCTGCGTAGTAGCATATTCTTGGCTTAGCTTAATGTTCAAGTGAAACTTGCGGTTATCACTAATGGAAGATGTATTACTCATTGTAAGTAGTGAATACACATAAAGTATAATGGAAATAACATAGTAGTAGAACAAGGTGCATCAGAGAAGAAGAGATAAAGCTCGCGAAAGGTGAGAGGAAAAAGAGAGATTGAGTGATTCAAAAGTGGAAACAACTATTTGCCGCCAAGTGAAGTAAATGAGAACAAATTTCGAGGTGAGCCGCAAAGGAATGTGAAGAAAATGATATCTTTTTGAATATTTAGAGATATGTACCTAGATACGCTTTAGATTGCGTAGATATTCTTTAAATGACCAAAACGGACAAATTTGGAGCTGTTTTGACCATAAACGGCTCTGCTAATTAGTAAATTAACCAATTCCTTACACAGCCCTTTTTGAGTCGTGTTTGGCCCTAATGAGCATATACATAATTTTAGTTAGCATGACTGACAATAATAAAGAGAATAGAATGAATATTGACGACTTCGATTTTGCACATGAAGGTGCTACTAGTGATGCCCCAATGTTTGTGAATTATCTTATTACTAGGTTGCAACAAGCTATGGGCAACCTTGCCTTCCAAGCCGAAGTTAAACAACAACTTCGCACTCATGGGATTCTCCAAACTCCCCAAGCAGAGAGAGAGAGTTTAGGAATCCTCTTGTAGAGACTTCCAAAAGAAGACTCTCTCCAGTGAGAGAAGAGGAGGAACCCTATGAAAGAGAAAGAAGTGAATCTCCAAATTCTTTGGTGGATGTGCTTCTCTCTTTAATGAGTGCTTATTGAATATCTTCTATCTCCTCTAACCAATAAAAAAATTGGGCATATTTTTAGAAATAACACCCCTTTTTTATTACAAAAAATGGGAGGCATCACTAAGGGAAGGAAAAAAATTAAATGTATGAACATCACACTCCAAATATCTCCCTAAAAAGGCTCGCAATGTTCCACCTTTTTGTGCTTACAAATATCACCTCAATATCATCTTCATCACCATTCATAAGAGCAGACATCTTTTTTTGTTGGGTTTCATCATCCAAGGGGAGAAGAAAAGATGGAACAAGCAAAATCAGAATCCTTTTTCTGAGTCCTGACTTCTAATCCGTGCACACAAAGTGGCACGTCAACATTTAAGACAGGCACGTGAAGTATGTGTGGGTTTAGAATCTCTCTCTCCTTTTAAAAGAATGGAAGTATGCCACCTTGACTACACGCTCATGTGCTTCATGCTCTTGTGTGCAGTCTGAATGTTCTCTTAGGGTCTTGTCTCCCAAGTACCACTAAATTGATTTGAGGGAAGTGTTAGATACTAAGAGACCGTACTATGGACACCAAACGGATGATTCTTACAAGATATTCATAAGCATTGAAAAAAGAATTTTGTGTGTGTGCCTCTGTGTGTGTGTGTGTTTGAGAGAGAGAGAGAGAGAGAGAGAGAGAGAGAGAGAGAGAGAGAGAGAGAGAGAGAGAGAGAGAGAGAGAGAGAGCAAAGCTAAGCACTCAAGTATAGTGCGACACTTATACTCATGAAATTTTTGGGGACATAAAATGCATCGTCAATGAGACTCCCAGTAGTGCCCCAATGCCCTATTTTGCATTGTAAACAATGAGAGCTTAGCTAGATGGAGACGATAGTGTGGATTGCAATCAAGGAGATGGGCTCAAGCATGTAAGGGTGGGCAAGGTTTCCTCATTTGACGAAGAATATAGTTTTGTAGTTGGGGGCAACATATGTGGTGTAACGCATGGAGTGTGAGTAATACATTGGCATTGTAAAAAAGCCTCATCCACTTTGAAATCTATAGAGGCATCACGAAGCAAGTTTAATGCATCCCATCTTCCAAATAACTTCTTCATGTCTTACATCCTTCCCAAAAATTACCTTTCCTTGGATAGTTTGGCTTGATTCTTTGTTTTTGTTATCTTGGCATGTAATAGGACTTATTTATGTACATTCTCAAAGTCAGAGAGAATGCAATAGGCCATATCTTTCGTTGAACACGGTTTAAAAGATTGTTGAATAGTTCATTATGTAGATAGTATTAAGATGTTGAGAGAGAAAATATACTCTCTTCTTTTCAAATAATACACTAAAGGCATGTTTATTAAAGATTAGTGAATAAAAAAATAGTTTGGCTATTGTTGACGGCAGGATACAGGAGAAGTTTCCCAATACATTGTACTACTATTTTGTTAAGTGAAATGATACCTTTGTAATATTTGAGTCGCCAATAAACCTTGTGGGAACGAGCATCTATGGAGGCATGTATATAATTCAACTTTTGTAACCTAAACCCAACTTTTTGGAATTAGAGAGAGAGAGAGTGACTTGATCTCTTCGCAACACGCGCCAAGGAAGGCCCATTGCTGAAGCGACACTACCACTGCGTTAGCAACTGCAAGGGCTTCCTTCCGACGCCAACAATGTGTGATTTCTACTACGATGCGAAGAGAGTGCCTACAAGCTTCCGGGTGAGTTTTCTTGCAAACCGGGTGTCCGTTTGGTGACTTCTTTGTACCTATGGGTTCACGGCGAGTAGGACTACATGCTAGACCATACGCCACGAAAAATGGTAACTTTTATTTTGCTACTTGTCTTTATATGTGATTGTCGCACGGGGTAGTAAGAGGTGGGTTATCCAGTCACAGTCCATAAGATATTGATCTCAAGTCAAGGAGAGTGTACCTCATGAGTTTTGTGACATTTCGAGTGCGTTTGGCCTAGATTCGGTGAGTGTTAGCATTGTAGTTTGGATTGTCTTCAGTAGTGCGATCTTTGACCTGATTTCATTATTAGTCATTGTCTTACAAGGTCAAGAAGTAGGTTCATAACCCTCTTCTTGTTTCCATGCGCCTATGGGTTAAGCTTCATCCTCGGCAACGGCGCCAATGTTGGCGGGTACGCCACGAGCAGACGCTAGCATAACAAGAACAAAACCAACAACTCTGCGTATAAAGACTTTCTGACCCTAATGGCTTTCAAAGATGAACAGGGGCATATCATTGCATTCTAAGAGACTTTAGATGCCACTTGCTAAGATTACACTCAATTTGGAAAGAATCTGAGTGTGCAAGGGCCAAGAATCTGAAACAAGATCCCAAATCAATCTGCATCACATTGTAACTCACACTAAAGTGGTCCAAGTGTTATGTTGAAAATTTTTGTGGGTTGCATGAGTGGTAGAGAACCTTTGGTGAAGAAAGATTACCATTTTTGATCAAAGGTCTTTATACGCGTATAAAGACAGGCAACCAGATTTTAGAGCAGACAACATAGCTGGAGATTGCCAAGTAATCCACTTAGCTCTGTAAACATCTTTTGCTAGTCCATTCTGTGATAATAACATATAAAGGGGATCAAACCTTCCAAAGGAAAATTTGGACAGGAAAAACTTGCATGTTTTTCCTATTCAAAGTCTGAATGTTACTAACAGAGAACCATCATTGATAAGGAATTGCAGAGTCTAAAGTTTTGTATAGATAGCCAGCAACAAAGTCCAGCAAGTCCAAACGAATCTAAAGTGCAAGAATCAACCAAGTGAAGAGCTGAAATAGTCAGAGTAAGACACAACAGAGTGAACTCAAAAGGTAAAAGGTTTGGATTTATAGTGGTGTATTAACGGATTGATGTATTTGAGATCAGGAAGAAACCTACAAAGACCAAGAGATCAGGTCAGCATAGTGTCTACAGAAGAGAGTGTGACCCAATCAAGGGTAGATCCACTAGAACCAATCATAGAGGATGGAAGTGGGACCGATACCTCCTTTGAGCGATCCTTTTATCTCATGGTTGACCAAAACACGGTGATGAACCAGACAATCCAAGGAGAGGGAGGGAGCACCTCTAGAAACCCTCCTCGGACATAAAGGTTTACAACCCTTTACTTAGAAGGACCAAATACCCATGGGGCTTTGGTCTATGCTGACGAAAGGGGACGCAAAAGTATATATATTGAGGAAAAACCAGCAGAAGGAGTGGATTCCCTTCTAGCGTACGATGATGGGGATAGATTCCATTATGAGGAGGGAACACATTACCTTATAGTTAAGGATCCAGAAAACAACAATAAGTATGGGGATAATGTGGTAAAAGGGAAGATGATTTTTGAAATCACCGAAATACCTCCTTTAATAGACGAAGCTTCCTAATGCCACCCTAGTGTTTGACAAGAAGGTGACTAAAGTTGCAACTAGTCATGGAGCAATAGGTATCTATGAATACCTGAATGGAAGAGTCAAGACATATTTTCGATGCCTAGCACCATTTGCCTTTGAGCTAGGCACAAAAAAGACTTTGTACTTGTTCTGTTATGAATTAGGTGAAGGAAGCCTCATAATATATGTTGACAAATATGGACGTGAGTATAGGCCAATAGAAAAGGCAAAGGTAGTGAGATTGATAGCCACTAGGGTAATCCCAACAAAACTCGCTACAACTCAAGGATTAAACCCTACCCCCAGTAAATCTACTAATCCCTTCAAAGAAATGGAGGATGAGATCAAAATCTCAGCCAGGCAAGCTGGAATGGTAGAAATACCAGCCTTTCCTTCATATCTCAACACAAATCCAGAAACGCTACAATGATGGTTGCAACCTACGGTGACGAGAGAACAAGAGTTCTATAGAGGCGAAGCCCCTATTACAAATAGTTGATATGTGACTCCTATAGTATCACCTATGCCCACGTCACTTATTCTTATCCCAAGGAAAGCAAGGGACCAACCACAATCCCAATCACAGCAGGATTTCCCTATCATGAGAAAATCAAGACAGAAAGAGGGTTTGTGAGGGAACCGCCTATGGAAAGGTCATACAAAGAAATTGGGATGGAAGACATAGTTGACGGAAGATTGAGACATGAACCAGACCCTGTGAGGAGAGAGGGACATGGAGAGTCTACTGTTCGACTGGTAGAACAAAGACGTGTAAGACCATATCAAGTCCAGAAATGGGTACAGAAGAGGTATTCAAGAGAAGCAGATCCTAGAGATCATGTGGCATCATTTTTGCGAGTGATCTGGGCAAAAGAGGTTAGAGACTTCGATACACAATTTTCCGGATTTGGACTCACCTTAGAGGAAGACACTGCAAAAACATGGTTTGACTCTGTGGAAAGATGAGACTTTGGGACCATCCAAGAAGTCTTTGATGAGTTTGTGGAAGAATTCTCTCAAAGAGGGACAACTCACAATACTGTCTCTCAAATCCACAAGTTTAAACAGTAAGATGGAGAATCTATTAGGAAGGCAGCCCTACGACTGAAACAATACGTGAAGTTCTATCCAATGGAAGAACTACCTACTCAATCCAAACTGATGTTGATATTTATCCAAGGATTGAGAAATGCAGATCTTCAAAAAGATTTGCATATGAAGAAAAGCCCTAATCTCAATGAGTTAACCAAGGAGGCTTTGTTCCTTGTAGATAACTGTGAGATCTACAAAGTCGGAGATCTAAGGGACAAAGATGATGATTCATCATCTCAACAAAGTGGATCAAAAATTGGGAGAATTGTACAACAAAATGAACCAGGAGTAAACCAAGAGCGACTGATAGAGGAGGTGCTAAAGAGGATTAGCCCATTTGCCAAGCCACAGGCTAAACCTTTAAAGTGGTGTGCCATCAAACAAAAATGGACAAATCATGTCGCTGAGGAATTCTACTACAACAAAGGGTACGTGAAAGAACGACAATATGTTTCCCAGCCACGCAAGTAGCACCCCCTCAAGTGCCACATGTACCTAGATATACTGCGGGAAATTTGCCAGGACCAACTGGGGTTGAAAGACCACAGCCAAGTTTTAGGGCAACAACCACCGCTCCCAGGAACAAGACCAATAGGTGTAAGATACATGCCCCGTTGTGGAAGAAACCAAGGAACAAGCCTTAGTGTCTGTCCCTGTTTATTATGAAGAATTGATTGAAACAAAGGCCGACCCAACATACTACCCCCCAGAAGAGCCGAGAACACTAGAACCATGGAGTATGATTGGCAATGTTGGACCACCAACCGCAGCACAGGCTGCAGGAGAGAGTAGATATTGGACGAAAGAACATTGTTGGTCATAGCCAATGGGGGTTTCAATGGACCTATACCAGCTTACCAATAGAGGGGTGCCCAAGGAGCTCCACGACAACCACTGGGACCTTGCTATAAATGTGGGGGAGACCATCATATGAAAGATTGTCCTCATTTGAAAATTGTACGAGTAAATGCGTATTGTCTAGATTGCGGCATCACTCATTTGATTGCCGATTGCCCAAAAAATCCAAACAAAATAGTGAAAGCAATCATAAACCTTTTGGCGGAAATCCCTTCAAGCACTGGTTCCAAGAATGAAACAATTATACCAATACAGGTCATCACACGAGCTCAGGCTCAAAAAGAAAAAGATGAACTTGGAAAAGAAGAAACAGGAGGTAAAACGCCTAGCATCGAACGAAAAAGTCAACGAAACACGTGGAAAGCTAGAAAAGCACGGGTAGAAGTTAGGAAAGAACGAGAACAAAATGTCATAACAGAAGAGTTACAGAGGACCAAAGATAGGCTAGAAAAACTTGAAAAATGAGCACTTCAAAAGCCAAAAACACGACCAGAGATTGAGAAGAAATCGAAATCCAAAAGTGCAGGATCGGGCGGATCGGTACTAGTGGAAAACGTAAATGAGCATCTAGATGCACTCTTGAAAGCATACGACTCAAGGCTTCAAATCGACCAAACTCAGGAGCAAAAATGGATGACATATCCCTATGCTGAGTTGGAAAAACAAAGATTAGAAATCTGCCAAAAGATGATCAAAACTGCGAAAATTTACTGGAAACCAACTCCAAGGAAACCGATGGAGGAGGTAGAACTTCCAGAGCCAATAACGAGGAACCCTCCAACACATGGATCAGACCGACTAATTGTTAGCCCAGAAATTGAATTAAAACCTGAACATTCAATTCTAAAACCTGGCATAGTGCTGAACACAACAAACTCAACATTAGAAGGGTTTCAACCTACCCCACCTGAATTGTATAAAAGCGACGAGGATTTAAATGATCTCTGGAGACAGATAAGGGAAGATAATGAAGCTAACGAACTAAGCCAGCGAGTTAACAAAACCAGTATGGGAGAAGATGACGTCCTTCCTCCTATTGAAGAATTTGAGGCAAGACCTCAAGCACATCTAGAGATGCACTCTTATAGGGGAGATAAGGGATCAATGAAATCTTTGGATACCAACCTAGATCTTTGAAAATGTTACCATACTTTATGGGAGAGTATGAAGCAAAGTTAGATGTGAAAGTTGTACCATCCCAGCAACTTGCTACAAGGACGGGCATGGACTCCCAAGGGTTGATAACACTCTTATCTACTCCAATAACTTGTACCATTACTCTCGCAGAGCTTCTCAGATTGAGACCTAATATGAGGAATACGGTAGGAAAATGTCTTTAAAAATTTGGAGTAAGAGATCCAAATTCACGAATGCAAGAAGGAATCAAGGAATTAGGAAAACCCCAAATAAACATGCAAACAGTGCCTTTAAACAAGGTAGGAGAATACTGCAAAGGGGAAGATGGCAATACCATGCTCCCAGTGGAATTAGAGGGTGTTACCACCATGGCTATTCTTGATAGTGGAGCAGGTGTAGCCATTGCAACGAAGGATGTATGGAAGAAATGGGGACGACCGGCTTTGAAAACCACCAGAATGAAACTGCAATTGGCTAACGATTATATGGAGAGACCCATCGAACATTTGGAGAAAATAGTTGTTAAGTCTTGAGGAATCGAGTACGAGCATACCTTTGCTATAGTGGATTTTGACAAGAAAAATAACTACGACATACTACTTGGACGACCCTTCATGAGACAATTAAAGACGGTTCAAGATTGGGGCTACAATCACATATACCTTAGACACATGGAAACTACGACATGAATAGACCTTAAAGACCATAGCTACAAAGATGTCGACAGAACCTTGGTAGAAGAATTCGACTTTGCCACTATAGTAGGGTCAGAACTTCCCAAATGGTTAGGAAAGCCAAAGGAGTTATGGATGTGTGGGGCATCCAATTGTGGAAGCCTAAAATGAGAAGAATGTATTCTAGACAGAGTGATTGAAGATAAGGAATACATTCCAGAACCTTTTCCAGAAGAGTCCTTAGAACCATTAGAATGGACACATATTCTGGAAACCCTAGATGTGTGTGCTATAACGGAGGGACAGATGACTAAATTTTGTGAGCAGAATGGGTATGATGTAATTCCATATTACATGGTTCCGCTAATACAAGAGGATGATTACAAAATCTCGGATCAATAAAGAAAAATAAAAAATAGGCAAGAAATGAATGGAGAGTTGTTCCATGATTCTACAAACCATCTTGAATGGGATGACGATGCAGATAATAAATGTTCTGACAACCCTAGTGAGCTAGAGGAAAGCCTAACTGATGTAAGATTTTACGATTTTCCAAATAAAAAACCGAGACGTCAAGCACATTACAAAAAACTGAGAGAAACTCACAAGGCCAGAAAGAACCCAATGCCAATCATTAAAAACAGAATAGAATTCTTATCTTTGGTAAAGGCAAAGGACTGCATTAAAAACAAAATATCATCTCAGTTCTTTCAAGATCGAGACCCAATGACAAAAGACAGTCCTAGGGATGTGAGAGAAAGGAAGGTAAGCCTGAAAGCAAAAGCTAAGTCAAAAAAAGGGGAAGCAGAATCGAAAATGGAAGAACCGAAATTGACAAAACTTGAACGTAAGAAAAGGTACCAAGAGCTCAAGAAAACTCTACGGGAAGATTGGAAAACCGACACAGACAACAGAGAGGATGAGAAAGATAATAGCGGGAACAATAGGAGTGTACCATCCCATTACAGAAAGTTCACAATTCAAGATCGAAAAATAGTGCTGACACAACCCATAAGAGAGCGACGGGAGAAAGAGTCTTATGATGGACCAGAAGAGGTAAAGAAAGTAGACTTAGCACAACTTGGAGAAACACCTCAACCTGTATACATAGCAACAGACCTAATCCGAGACGAGGAGGAGGAACTTCTGAGCGTTCTTCAGGAATATAAGGATGTGTTTGCATGGTCTTACAAGGACTTACAGGAAGTGGACCCGACAATATGTCAGCATACTATCCCATTAAAACCTGATGCGGAGCCAAGTAGACAATGGCCTTATACGTACAATGATACCTTTGCAAAGCGTATCAAGGAAGAGATTGATAAACTTAGGGAAGTGGAGTTTATCTATGAGATAGAACACACTGATTGGGTATCCCCAATCATTGTTGTACCTTAAAAGAATGGTAAACTCAGAGTATGCATCAACCTCTAAAAAGTCAATGCAGCGACAGAAAGGGATAACTATCCTTGCCCATTACAGACCATGTCCTTGAATACGTGGCATAAAAGCGTGCATGTTCTCTGGTTACAATCAATTGGCAATTGCACTCGAGGACCAATATAAAACAGCATTTGCCACAAAATGGGGCATATTTGCGTATCGGGTCATGCCATTTGGGTTAACAAATGCACCTGCCACCTTTCAAAGATTGATGGCATATGCCTTCAAGGAATATTTGAGGAATTTCTTAGAAATCTATATGGATGATCTATGTGTACACTCTCTGCAAAGAGAAGAACACCTCAAAAAGGTATTCAAGAAATGCAGGACATATAGGATTTGCCTTAATCCATAAAAATGCGCTTTCATGGTAAGACAAGGATGAATATTGGGCCATATTGTCTCAGAACATAGCATTTCCATAGATTTGGATAAGATTAAGGTGATTATTGAAATGCCTAAGCCGATCAATGCAAAGCAAGTACATTGCTTCATGGGACATTGTGGTTATTTTACAGGAGGTTCATAAACATGTATGCAATTATTGCACAACCATTGTATAAACTTCTCGTGATATTTGAATGGACAGATAAATGCAAGGAATCTTTTAAGAAGTTAAAAGATGCCCTTGTATCTGCTCCAGTGCTACGAGCACCTGATTGGGAAAAAATATTTCACGCCCATATAGATGCTTCTGCATTTGCTATTGGATGTATTCTAGCTCAACTGGGGGAGGGAACCATGGATTTCCCAGTTAGCTATTCTAGTCGACAACTAAATACTGCTGAAAGGAATTACACCACCATTGAGAGAGAAGGACTTGGAATGATTTATGCCATTAAGAAATTCCGTCATTACCTACTCGCAAATAAGTTTGTGTTTTTCACAGACCATCAAGCCCTTTTATACATTGTTAACAAACCATGCAATACTGGACGAATCGTAAGATGGTTCATAATATTGTTAGAGTTTGACTTTACTGTAGTGGTAAAGAAAGGGAAGACACATCTTCGTGCAGATCACCTCTCTCGATTACCTAATGGAGATGATCCAAAGGGAGTGGATGATGACCTACCTGATGTATACCTTTTCAATATAGAAATGGTACCTAAGTGGTCCCAAGAAATTGTCGAGTTACTATCATAGGGTGGAGAATTTGATAAGGCAGACCTATACCTTAAACGACGAATGATTTGCCAAGCTAAGAACTTTCAGTTGGTTGGGGGACGTTTATATAATCTGGGTTCCGACGGAATTCTAAGAGTGTGAATAAACCCTGAGGAATATGAAACATATTTGTTGGAAGTTCATATCCAAGTAGTAATGTTTCATTGTTCATCAACAAAAACCTTCCAGAGACTGCGACAATTGGGAGTGTATTGGCCGACTATATGTATTGATGTTCATGATTATGTCACTAGTTGTGTCAAATGAAAATCAAGCCCACCCATTGAACATGCCACATTGTTTCAAATAACACTTACACGAGCATGGAGTCAATACATTGTTGATTATTTGGAAACGAAAACGTTTCCTGAAAATATCACCAAAACACGACAAAAAACGATAGAAACATAAGCTCGCGATTCACTCTTATTAAAAATCAGCTATATATGTGCAATGGAGAACATGTATGTTCCAATATTGGAAAAAGCACAAGGAGGGATTAGTGGAGGCCATCTCTAAGGGGAGAAGACAAAAAAAATTGTACTGACATTGGGATTATGGTGGCCAACATTACATATGCAAACGAGCATACAAAACGATGTGAGTCTTGTCAAAGAACCAACAGACCGATAAAATGGGATGAAATGCCCTTACAGCCAATGATGGGAGCCAGAGCCTTTGCCAAGTGTGGAATAGACTTCGTAGGACCAATATCACCCCCAACATACAAAACACATGCTCGGTATATCATTGTAGCCACAGACTATCTAACAAAATGGGTAGAAGCTAAAGCGACACCAAAGGCTGATGCGAGGACTACGGCACAATTTTTGTACGAAAATATCTTTGTGAGATATGGTCTACTGATAGAAATTGTCAGTGATCGAGGCACACATTTCATAAATGAGATAATTGAAAATCTTCTTGAACACTTCATGATAGTTCATAAGAAGTCAGCTCCCTACCACCCACATGTTAATGGTCAAGCCGAGGCCACAAATAAGACTCTATGTACAATTCTAACAAAGATAGTATCAGATTCTAGAACGGATTGGGATCAAAAACTACATTCAACTTTATGGACATATAGAATAGCTTACAAAACCTCGATAGGCACAACACCTTACAACATGGTGTTTGGCCTAAATGCTATACTGCCTATGGAATTTCTAATCCCAACCTTAAGAACAACAAAATGTCTAGAGTGGATTGGTCATGAAATGTCTTCACGTATAGATGAACTTGAACAACTAGATGAGCTTCGCTTGAAGGCAGTAGCTTCTATCTATGCACAAAAAAGAAGGCAAAAAGAATTTTTTGATAAGCATGTACTTTCCAAAAAATTCAAAACAGGCTATTATGTCTTGGCTTATACATTGAAACAACATGCAAAGAAACTTAAAAAGTGAGGGATGGGACCCTTTGTGATTGAAGATTTATCACCAAGTGGTGCCGTCAAGCTTGCTACATTGGATGGGGAGGAAATGCCTAACCGGATAAGTGGTTTCCGACTAAAAAGATTCCATCTACCACTAACCCCAAACATGCTCCAGCAAATCCATCAAGCAAAGAAAAAGACACAAGAAAAACAACACATTATTGCAGAAGCTCAAGCAAAGGCTAAAGAAAGGGTAGCGAAAAAGAAGCTTCTTCGACGACAACAACATGGATCGATTCTAAAGATAAATGCAATTCGGGTCACAGAATTTGACAACGAGACCACACAGGAGCCTCAATTTGCTATCACAATCGGAAATAATCAAGTGAAGGCAACAACGATACTTGATTCGGGAGCTCAATGCAACTTGATCTCCTACGACCTTTACAAGCAACTTCAACTTGACCACCAATTACAGAGGACAACGAATGAGCTCCAAAGTTATTCAGAACATCTGATTAAAGTTCTGGGATGGACGGTGATCAAAGTACATATCAATCGACATGATTATCCGCATAAATTTTAGGTCGTAGAAAATACGAGCACACAACATGAAGTTTTGCTAGGGAAACCTTGGCAGAGAAGTTATAAGGTACAACTTGACTGGTGTCACAACAGTGTCAATCTACAATCTGATTTGGCAACACAGCAAGTTCCTTTTTCTAAAAGGGCGGAAAAAGAACAATCAATCCTCCAATTGCCAGACAAAGGTAAGCATATCTTACCAACAACAATGGACCAAAAAGAAATTCCGAAGATCACATCAAGGCAGCAAGATCAAGTTCCAAAGGCAAATACTCCTGATACAAAGAACATCCGTTATCAAAGTGTATACCAACACAAACAACAGGGTCAATACAACAAAGCTATCAAGTAGATTTGGGTCCGGAAAGATCCATTGACAAAGGAGGAGAAACCAGAATTAAATTTTAGACCTCCACAACCAATCTCTTGCCATAGAAAGATATGGGTACCAAAGAAACTACTCAGCATTCACAACCAATATACCAAAATCTGGATTCGAAAGCAACAAACTCAAGTAAAGCCAATACACAACTTCAACAACCAACAAAAGGCAAGTAACAATCAATTGATATCGAAGGTTCAGTGGTGGCGACCTAAGCAAAAATCAAACACAGATACCAAAAGACTGAGCAGCCTGACAATCACAGAAAGAGAAAGAATACTCAAGAGCTTACTATTCGGACAACGTCCCCCAGAGTATACAAACATCGCCATGGTCGTCCAGGAGGACTTCGAATAGGAAGGGGGGAGGAACCAACACGCTACAAGTGTAAAAAGGGCACTGTTTTCCTTGAGTTTCTGGATTTTTATATTTGATTGCGATTATTTTGATAAAAATCGAACATATATGCCCTAAAATATGGAGTAATAACAAGATGACAGAGGACAAACACCAAAATGAGCCTCTAGGTGTGTGTATATATCTAAAATTAGACGTTGTCAGGAGTTTTTTGGAGCAAGGGATTGCGCATATGTATAGACACATGCATGGTGCATCGAATAAAGGATTGCCCATTTTCCATAGCCAGGTGGTTACGTGGGGCCCACATGTGTACAGGTAGGATATCATGTACATAGTGCATCGATTTTCACTGTTACCAGTACCAGTGTGTTTTTTCTACAATAATGAGGAGTTGTTAGCACGTAAAACTTCTCGAGGAAGCTATCCGCGGGCCAACAACATGAGGTAAGCAGGTGCGTCAGATGGCATCTAGTGGCGTAAGGAGGCCGAACGGGGTCAATATTTGCACGTGGATGAATACGGACACAACGTGGGTGTTTTCTTGTGAGAGTTATGCAGAAAGGTCATCATTAGGACCACTTTTTGGGGCCACTTCACGTGGTTGCGAGACGCATTATTGGAAAAAGCTGAGTGCCAGGTGTGCGGATGATGCAAAAAGGTGACAACTATGCACTGCGAGGTCAGTTTTTGGCCTGTTCGGGGCCCGTTTGAGGTCATCTAAAAGGCCAAGGGTGCCCAAGTAATAAAGCTAAGTGTGGGAACTGAAAAAACAGAGAGAAGACCATAAAAAACGTGGAGAAGAGAGGAGGAACAGCCGCAGGTGTGTTTTTGGGATTTTTGGAGCCTGTTTTGGCCGTAAACTGCTCATCCGAGGTCGGATTTGAGCACTTTGACATAGTAGACTGGGGTTTTGGGCCGTTCCGGACGCGATGGCGCTGTCCATTTTGCCAAATTCCTCACTCTTTTCCTGTTGTTTTTCTGTGTAAGTTTCTCCGATGAGCGAAGTTTCTGCTCTAGTTTGTGATTGTATCTGGCTTATTTTACCCATATTGTGTGAGCTATTTGCCCCATTGGTGTTGGCCCAAGCTCAATTGTATCTAAACATCAGAAATTATCCTCTTTTGAGCTGAGTTTTTTGGGTGTGTGTGTGTGTGTGTCTCTCTCTCTGTGGAGTGGGCAAGTGGATAGTCTCTCTCCTCTCACTCTAGAGGTGTGTTCCCTGTCTCGGCTAGGTGTGTTGTGTAAGCCGAGTGGTGCCCCATAGTGTGTGTGTGTGTATCTTCCCAAGAGTGTGTGTCTGGTCGTTATAGAGGCGTTCTATGTATTTCCATCCTGCTCACATTCTTTTGGCGCCCCCACGGAGGATCTTCTTTGAGTACCTTCTGCTTCGAGCTTCAAGCGTCGAGATTCGGGATTACAGGTTACAGGTTACAGGTTACAGAGACAGGTACAGGTGATTCACACAGGTACAGGTAGCTGGAGTACAGTGATATACTACCAGTGGTGTCACTTGCAGTTGCCGTGGGTATGCATCAGTTGGCACCTGTTTGAGCGCATTGTTTGTTGGTATTGTACGTTACTTGTGGAAATTGCCATTGTACGCATTTGTGGAGCCATATTTGCCATTGTACCAAGTCTCAGAGTTTTTTGGAGCAAGGGATTGCACATATGTATATACACATGCATGGTGCATCGAATAAAGGATTGCCCATTTTCCATAGCCAGGTGGTTACGTGGGGCCCACATGTGTACAGGTAGGACAACATGTACATAGTGCATCGATTTTCACTGTTACCAGTACCAGTGTGTTTTTTCTACAATAATGAGGAGTTGTTAGCGCGTAAAACTTCTCGAGGAAGCTATCCGCGGGCCAACGACATGAGGTAAGCAGGTGCGTCAGATGGCATCTAGTGGCGTAAGGAGGCCGAACGGGGTCAATATTTGCACGTGGATGAATACGGACACAACGTGGGTGTTTTCTTGTGAGAGTTATGCAGAAAGGTCATCATTAGGACCACTTTTTGGGGCCACTTCACGTGGTTGCGAGACGCATTATTGGAAAAAGCTGAGTGCCAGGTGTGCGGATGATGCAAAAAGGTGACAACTATGCACTGCGAGGTCAGTTTTTGGCCTGTTCAGGGCCCGTTTGAGGTCATCTAAAAGGCCAAGGGTGCCCAAGTAATAAAGCTAAGTGTGGGAACTGAAAAAACAGAGAGAAGACCATAAAAAACGTAGAGAAGAGAGGAGGAACAGCCGCAGGTGTGTTTTGGGGTTTTTGGAGCCTGTTTTGGCCGTAAACTGCTCATCCGAGGTCGGATTTGAGCACTTTGACATTGTAGACTGGGGTTTTGGGCCGTTCCGGACGTGATGGCACTGTCCATTTTGCCAAATTCCTCACTCTTTTCCTGTTGTTTTTCTGTGTAAGTTTCTCCTATGAGCGAAGTTTCTGCTCTAGTTTGTGATTGTATCTGGCTTATTTTACCCATATTGTGTGAGCTATTTGCCCCATTGGTGTTGGCCCAAGCTCAATTGTATCTAAACATCAGAAATTCTCCTCTTTTGAGCTGAGTTTTTTGGGTGTGTGTGTGTGTCTCTCTCTCTCTCTCTGTGGAGTGGGCAAGTGGATAGTCTCTCTCCTCTCACTCCAGCGGTGTGTTCCCTGTCTCGGCCAGGTGTGTTGTGTAAGCCGAGGGGTGCCCCATAGTGTGTGTGTGTGTGTGTGTGTGTGTGTGTATCTTCACAAGAGTGTGTGTTTGGTCGTTATAGAGGCGTTCTATGTGTTTCCATCCTGCTCACAACGTTTTTAGGAAGAAAAAGTGAGAAATCGGAGCAATCTGACTAAAAATACTACAGATTAGTGTATATAGTGGGTTGTTATGATATTACCTAATTATCTTGATTTTTTGACATTTTTTGGATCAATTTAGATATTTTCTTTTACTTTTAATTGTTTTTTCAGCCAAAAACAAAGAAAAATAGAAAAAGCTGGTGAAACGACACTTTGGCGGCAAAAGAAAAATATAGGAGTGGTCAATAAACAATTGAAAACTTATGGTGAAGACGGGGTGCAAATATGACAAAAAGTTGCGGAACGCTAAATTGACAAATTTTGGGCCAATTGTCAATTTTTTCAAAAACAAAGCAATCAAAGTCTAAATGAAGAAATTTCTGAGCCTAAAGTACATTTCACAACAAGATAGGAGCACATGTCAGATTTGGTAAAAAATGGTCCTAGAATCCTGATATAAGTTCTTTTGGGGCCCACTTAAGAGCTCATTCTCACTATTCACAAGTGAGAGAGAGCTTGAGAGACCTAGAGCAATCGGATCTTCTGCGGCTCCGTACGATGCACACGACATACTGATCAGCGCCAGATATGAGAGGTAGGCTCGTTACCATGAGCTTTTCTTGTCCTACACTCTCTTTGTTGCAAAAAAAATCAAAAATCGGCAATGTAGCTTCACGGGAAAGAAACGAAAACAACCCGTAACGCATCATCCACTCAATGGTTTGCTTACGAGACTTGATGGGGGGTTAACCCTAAGCTAAAAGAACACATCTATGACCTCCAATGCGAGTTTAGGTCAACCTGAAAAACCCTAACTTCTTCGGGCATGACAAAGACTGATCGGGAAAGAATGGCCGAAACGACGCAAAACTTCAGGGGAAGATACATCTCAAGAGTGTCTTTAAGTCAAGAAAGTCTCCGCTTGAATCCATCATCAAAAGGGGGTCAAAACATGGGGCAAAGCTTTGGGACCGCAAAGTGTCATTTTGGCCTCACGGTCGAGATAGATGTCCGTTTGCCGCCAAACTTCACAGGCTTCATCAACATATCATCAACAACCAATACGTAAAGTCAAACATCAAGAAAAATTGTCGCTGACAGTCTCCTCAACAAAAGACGCTATTTGAGTGACAAATCGCCAAACGAGGCATTTATGAGTCCAAAGGAGTCATTATAGCCACAGGAGGGTGCCTAAGGACATCCACATGCAAGGGAAATAGAGATCAAGAAGAATCTCTAAGTCAATGCGACCCCAATGGAGAAATACCTTCCGACAACTGAAATACCAAGCAGAGAGTTTCAAATATGATCACTTGACTTTCTAAAGTGAAAAATGGCTAACAGGGCTTAAGGCACAATCATAGACCACCTCAAAGCATAAAAATTAGTTTTATCACAGTAGACTTCATACGCGTATGAAGTCTCACAGACAGTTTTGCACAAGAAACACTCACAGGAAATCACGCATCATTCAGCATACCCTCTAGAAGCAATACAAAAAATTTCATGAAATTTGGAGCTTTTGTAGGCACCCAAGAACCAAAGAATGCAAAGTCTCAGCCTAATCTCAATATTTGGCTTTAGACTTATAAAAAATGCTCCAAATCATGTGAAATTTTGTGCACAACACATACTTAGCCCAAATATTTTATGACTATGCTCAAAATTGCAATCTGTGAAAATAGACTTTATACGCGTATAAAGACTAACTCTGCTATCAGAGGGTGTTGCTCACAAACTGATCATCCAAGCCTGTAAAATATATCATCCAAAGACACTACACCAAATTTGGACCAAATTGGGAGTGTATTGGTCATCCATCACTTCAGTTTCAAAAACAAAGTGTCTTAACCTGAATTATGGCATTAAGCTCAAGACCTCTTACCCAATTTCATGTGGGTACCTATCACATCCTTACAAACATCATGGACTAGGTATGCAATAAATCTGGACCAAAAATTCTCAAGTAGACTTTATACGCATATAAAGTCTACAAGCCTTGATATAGCAGGCTAGCTGGTATTTTAGGCTTTTAGCACTTGAAAAATATCATCATGAGCACTCTAACACACATCAAGCACAATTGGAAGTGATTTGGCTTTCATTCATTCAGAAAAGCCAAATATGTGTCATGACATCTTTTGAAGCCTTTCTATCACAATTCACAAGCCCAAAGTCATATCAGAGTTCATGGATACTTTACACAAGCCTTACCGTACCAGCGTGGGGAATTTATCACTATTTTACATCAATAGTCTTTATACGCGTATAAAGTCTAAACTATTATTTGAGAGCCTAACCAACAATTTCTCAGCACTGGTTTGTGCACCATGTTACATACAATGCATAACTTCAATTTGGAAAAGTTTGGGCTAGCTAATGACCACTAGGAGTACTAAAGCAGAAAATTCCTCCTAGGGGGTATTCTAAACCCCATTCAAATAGTCCATATCCAAATGGGAATCATAGTTGATATGGGGTGTCCCAACCACCAGGGGAAGCTCCAGAAGAAACACATGCCAAAAAATTCAAGGAAGACTTCATATGCGTATGAAGTCTCATAATGGTTAACGGATGGATTAGGACAGACCTCTACACTCCAAGGCTTTTATCACAACAAAAGTAACCCAAAGCTCAAACACCATCAAATTATGTAGCCATTTACCCATCTTACCCTAGTATCAGAAACCAAAGCTCCATAGGTGAAAT
Organism: Adiantum capillus-veneris; assembly: GCF_014529385.1. Taxonomy (NCBI): domain Eukaryota; kingdom Viridiplantae; phylum Streptophyta; class Polypodiopsida; order Polypodiales; family Pteridaceae; genus Adiantum; species Adiantum capillus-veneris. The sequence continues at coordinate 99,557,191 of NC_140931.1, read as the reverse complement.
ATGGCTCCAGACTCAAAAACAGAATCCAAAATCCAATTTCACTGTAACAAATGGGTTTAACAAGCTAATGACTACTTACAACCAAGGTCTGAGTCATATCTAACATAGTAGACCTTGTTAGAGAAAGAAGCTTATTGTCATTTTGGATGAAGCAATCCAAATCTAGACTTTTATGAAAACCTAGGTTTGGGGCTATGACTTGACTAAATTCTACAAAGGATTGCATACTAAACAATAAAATATAATGATATTTGGCCCTTTCGAAAATAAATGTTGGTATCTTGGCTATAAGAGGTATCTTCCCTCCAGTTGGGGTTTGAGTTGTAGGGGAAGGTGGATCTCATGGTCTAGGAACCCATTGGAATTTTAAAGCAGTTGAATGTTGACATGGCTACATGGAAGTATTGTTATGTTATTTAGCTTGATTGCCAATGGTAATTGAAAATCCAATTGGTGCAAGTAGATTTGAGGCAATGGCTTGAGCCGATTGCTTAGGGATCCTTCATAATAGCCATGTGCCTTCAATATCTACTTTGGTACCCATCTCATTGTTCTAAAATATATTCTCACTACTTGTGGTAGGTGAGGTTTATAATGCTTGTGAGGCCAAGTTGTTGGAGCTATTGGTGCTGTCGCTGGAGGTATTTCTTGAAGTATCTATTTCTTGGGGAAAAGGCTTCTTGGTAGAACAAAAGTGGTTGAGGCCTTTGAGTCATATTTTCCACCCCAGAAGAGAGATAATTTTTTATGAAGTGCAATTGGTTGGATAATTGTAGCCGATGGTCAATTACTCCCTATGGGTAAGTTAGTGGCCTTGAGAAGAACATTACTTGTGCTTGTCTTGGTGTAGAATGTTGATTAGTTCAATTCCTACTCAATGCTATACTTGTTTGCTTGCATCCAAGAGCGGCTAAGAATGGAAAAACATGCACCTTGTGTGGGTGGGCAATTGCTCCCTATGGGCAAGTTAGCGGCCTTGAGAAGAACATTACTTGTGCTTGTCTTGGTATAGAATGTTGCTTAGTTCATTTCCTACTCAATGCTATACTTGTTTGGTTGCATCTGAGAGCCGCTAAGAATGGAAAAACATGCACCTTGTGTGGGTGGTCATTTCCTACTCAATGCTATACTTGTTTGATTGCATCTGAGAGCCGCTAAGAATGGAAAAACATGCACCTTGTGTGGGTGGTCATTTGCTCCCTATGGGTAAGTTAGCGGCCTTGAGAAGAAAAATACTTGTGATTGTCTTTGTGTAGAATGTTTCTTAGTTCATTTCCTACTCAATGCTATACTTGTTTTTTTGCATCCAAGAGTAGCTAAGAATGGAAAAACATGCACCTTGTGTGGGTGGGGCAATGTGAAAAGTGTATTCTCTAGTGAGAGTTGATGAGTGAGTTGCAAAGTGACAGTGCCCAAAGTGTGTGTTGATGTGTTAGCAAAGCTATGTGAGGTGGTGCTACTTAGGGAGAGCTTTTGGTAGGTTTCATAGGAGATGCCATTGGTATCAACTCTAGAGTCAAGAGTCTCGTGATAATACATACCATAAAGGCCCCACCAAGACGAAAGGATCCTATTCTTTCCTTATTGCATGTTGTAAGTTAAGTACTGAAAAGTAGCTAGAGTATTTGTGAGCTCAAATGGAAACATGTGATATGCAAATATGCCTTGTTTTTGGAAAAATGTTGTCTTATGTTATTTTTGAGGTGTTGTGGTCACTTGATTGTAGCTAGAGAAGTTGTCCAAAAGACTATAGAATTATTTTCCTATTAAGCATTCTAGCACATGGTTTGTGATTGATAAAGGATAATTGTCCCTAATGGTGGTAGCATTGACTTCTTTGAGACTGAAAAAAAACTCAAAGTTCTCCATTTTTCTAGGCACCACTATGATTGGAGACACCCATTTTGTGTGTACAATTTCATAGATAATTTTGGCCTCTAGCAATTTATCTGTTTCCTCCTTGATTTTCATGGTGATAATATCCTTATAGCCATAAGGGTGTTGTTATCAAATATTGATACCATTTTTTTACTAGAATAACTTCGTAACCCTCTTTCTCGCAAGATTGTGTTTTTGATTCTAGGTCACAAGTGCCAATGGTGGTCAAAATGTGCATCCATTATTGATTGATTAACTCATCATATGGGAAGTCTTAATAAAGATGATCTATGTCTGAGGGGATTTTGGGGTTCTATTTTATGTAGAAAGCCAAAAATCCTATTTCTTCGGCCTCAAAAAGTAGAAGGTTATATTGCCCGTTGTACACTTTATCATCCTTGCTTGGTGGCAAAGTAATAGATCATTGAAAATCTACTCCCAAAATCCTTGCTATGTCTTGGTAATCACTAGTGATGTCATTAAACCATGTTTTCACTTCCAGATATCTCACAGATAGAGATATTCAAACCCCCAATATTGAATGACCATAAGATTTTTCATAAAAGGTTGTCCCATAATTACATGGTAGTTGGGACCTCTACCAAAGTCTAGTATAACAAAGGTGTGCATGCTTTGCATCCCACAAATAATGACTTGGACATTCTTAATAGGACTGATCAACTTTTTAAATCCACTACCTACCAATTATTGAACATTTTTCATATTTCTAAGGGCTTATTTACCCCATATTTACCCCATTTTCCTAGGTTGTCTTGTTGGCTATACTCATTCCCATCCCGACATTCAAGGTAGCCACAAATTTTTTATCTTTATGCTCCATAGGCATGGTGGTGTTCCCTTTGTCCATTGCATGATCTTAGTAATAAATTTTGTGGATGGGCACTATTTTTGTTTCTTCCTTTGGACAAATTTAATATATGTAGGGTCATGTTCAATGTAGCTGTGGGTAATTTTCTTACTCTATGACATATCCTTTTGCAAATTTAGATGTATTTTAAGCATAACACAATTTATTTGTGCTAAAACTACTTGTATGTTGTTTGGATCTTTGTCAAGAGCTATATCTAGAGCCATTGATGTAATAGAGACAATATCAAATTTAGCCTCAAGCACTCTCATATAGCTAGGCACAATCCTTAGGGTCTTTTGACTACTCATTTTTCTATTGTCTCTTTCTTAGGACTCTTGAGTGGAGAATCCCATTTCTGCCTCTTCATAGGGTTCTATAGTGGATAGAGAAGAATGGAAAAGTATTCCCCTCCATGGTATTTTTTATGACTTCTTCCTAGAACGAATGAGTTGGTCATCCAACTCCCCAATTTATTATAGACGCTCCACCATTTTCTTGTCCAATCCCAATTGTTCTTCCTCAATATTTGAGATTGCAAGACAACCTAAGCACGAGGGCTCACTCCATTGGGAAATGGAGTCCAAGGTCTTGTGATTGAGGATGTTTATGAAAGGGTTCCAAAAGTGGATCTAGCTTAGTTTTCATACTCTCTATCAACTTTTGGTTGTATGAAGATTGTGCAACTTTCTCAAGCGCACAAGGAAATTCCGTCTTTCTTTCTGGTAGATCTTTCGTGAGAGCTATCATAGTCTCAATAGTTGAGACTATTGTCCACTTTATCAATCACATAGAATCAAGTGAAGCTACATTAGAAACATAAAAATTTTGTTTAGTTATTTGGGACTTATATTCTTTAGCCTCTTGTGTTGTTTTAGGGTTTATGCTCACGTGGAGAGTAGGAAGCTTGGGCACTTGCTCTTTATCCTCTTCTATTCTTCTTCTTTTTGCCTCTACTAAGGAAGTTTTGGATTATCTTGTGCAACTTGAACTTTAGCTTGTGTTACCATATACATGTGGTAGTGATGTGTGTGAACACACTTAGGACCGCCGAGGCATTTTTCCCTCACTAGGAGGTTTTCCCCCCCTGTGCATTGTATATACACCCATTATTCTAGGGCTATCTATCTTTCCATTGCACACTAAGTAATATACTCTCTATTGTATGCCTTGATCTTCCTTCATCTTATCAAAGCTGTGTGTGTTTTCTTGCAACCCTAGTTCCAACAATTGGTATTAGAGAAGGTTGCGTCCTCCCGGGCTTGGTCGCTAGCAGCTCCAGCATTCGCCAGCTCACTTTCTCCAATTTCAGTGAGATTTGGCAAGCATTTGTAGGTCGACAAATATTTTGGGTAGGCTCGACGAGCTTAGTCTGCTCAGATTTTTGATTTGTGCTCATTTCGGCCTCCGTTTCCATTACATGCAGTAATGTGCATGATATTTTGTCATTTTGTGCAATTTTTTTGTCAATGCCTTTTTTTTGCATAATAGGTCCCTTATGGTCTTCTACGGTTTGTGCTATATAGCACGTGTTGTTCCTACTTTCTTTCTCCTCTTTTTGGGCAGTTTTAACATTAGGTGCAACATTTACTATGGCTGACAACAACACAGATGTGTTCAAGATGTTTACTGCTGGATGGGTACAATTACCCTATGTGGGATTATATGATGCAACATGTTCTTGTGTCGAAGAGAGTTTGGAACATTGTGCAGGGCATTGATGTACGTCCTGGTTCTGAGGATACAGGCGATGTTGAGGATGTTGCAGGTCTTGCTGCAAGGATTGTTGTTGTTAGAGCTGTTTTGCCTACGACTGAGCAAGTTGGTTGGGATGTAAAATATGCGCAGGCTCATACATTAATTGCATTGTATATGAAGCGCATTATTACTCCTCACATTTGTTCAGTGAAATTTGCAAAACAGGCTTGCGATATTTTGGTTGGTCTTTATGCAAATCGAAACAATGAGGCAAAAATTGCATTGTTGTGTAAAGAGCTGGAGCCCAAGATTATGCATGAGGAAGATGACATGGACACTTTCCTGGCTGGTGTCAAGGATATCAATGAGAAACTTGTTTCTATAGGAGAAGTCATTTGAGACAGTTCCCTTGTGCAGACTGTTCTTGATGCCTTGCCAGATTCTTACAAGACGTTTTCTAGTACTTGGAGACTTATGACCCAAGGAAATCCTCAAGTTGTCAAGTTTGATGCATTATGCACATTGTTTTTGCAAGAGTCGCTTTCCAGAAAAAACAACACTAGACAATGTGCAATTGAACATGCCTTTATTGCTGCTCAAAGAAAAGGTGGTAACAACAATGTATCCACTTCTTATGGTTCTTCTTCGAGTGGAAAATCACCTATTCCTAATGCTTCTGTTGGAAAAAATTTGTCTGGAAATTCTGGTGATAAGGGAAAAAAGAAGATGCGTTACCGTTATTATAAAGCTAATGATCACATGATCAAGCAATGTCCTATGTTGAAGGCCAAAGAGGCTAAGAAGAAAGAGGCTGATTCCACTACTAATGCTGGTTCCACTACAAATGTATGTGAAAGGAGACTATGATGTTGATGTTGATGCAAAACGGGCTTTTAGTGCAAAGTGTACTTATAATCCTGCTGTCCCATGATGCATGCATGTCAATTGCTGGAGATTCACATGTGTGGTATTTGGACAGTGGTGCTACAAAACAGATTACCTCACATCATGATTTGTTCACCTCTCTTGAATCTATCCCTCATGGGAATCCAGTTACTTGTGCCAACAATGCCTCTTATCCGGTTCAAGGAGTTGGAAAGATTGTGCTTACTACTAAAAATGGAAATTCTTTCACACTTGTTGATGCACTTTATGTACCTGAGATCAAGAAGAATATTTTGTTTGTATCTGCACTTGCTAGACTTAGTCTTGTACTCAAATTTGTGGATGGAAGATGTACAATACATGATCTCAGTTTTGGTGATGAAATTGTTGCATCTGGCATTTTATGCCGTGGGTTGTATAAGCTCACTTTGTATGACAAGCGTGGGAAAAATTTCACAAATGCAATCGTGGATTCTAAGGCTATTTCAGATGCAAAACTTTGGCATGCACATTTTGGACATTTTTCACATTACCTCACATCGTGAATTGTTCAACTCTCTCGAGTCTGTCCCTCATGGGAATTCAATCACTTGTGCCAACAATGCCTCTTATCCGGTTCATGGAGTTGGAAAGATTGTGCTTACTGCTGCAAATGGCAGTTCTTTTACATTTGTTGATGCACTTTATGTACCTGGGATCAAGAAGAATCTTTTGTCTGTATCTTCACTTGCTAAACTTGGACTTGTAGTCAAATTTGTGGATGATAGATGTACAATTCATGATCTCAGTTTTGGTGATGAAATTGTTGCATCTAGCCTTTTGTGTCGTGGGTTGTATAAGCTCACTTTGTATGACAAGTGTGGACAAAATTTTTCAAATGCAGTTGCAGATTCAAGGGCTATTTCAGATGAAAAACTTTGGCATGCATGTTTTGGTCATCTAAATTTTGCCAGTTTGTTGTGTTTTGTAGAAATCTGATATGGTTGCTTCTTTGCCGCCTCTTGAAGCACTTGTCAAACATGTTTGTGAAGGCTGTATTTTGGGTAAGATGAAACATTCAAAGTTTCCAAAGGATGGTTCGGTTAGGGCCACAATGCAGGTTATAATTTTTGCATAGTGATGTTTGTGGACCCATGCAAACTCCGTCCTTTATTGATGATTACTCCATGCATGTATGGGTAATTCCACTTAAAGCGAAGTCCGAAGTATTTATGTGCTTCAAAATTTTTTTGGTATGGTTGAAAAAGTCTCAAAATGTACTATGGGCACCCTCCGTTCCGATCAAGGGGGGGAGTATTTGTCTCATGAATTTAATGCATTTTTGGCTAGTCATGGGATAAAACACCAATGTAGGATGCATTATACGCCTCAACAAAATGGTGTTGCTCAGAGGAAAAATAGGTCAATTATGGAAATGGCATGATGTATGGTCAAATGTCAAGCTTTGCCACATTCATTTTGGCTTGAGGCCATCTTGTGTGCCACTTATGTACTTTAATAGGTGTCCTACAAAAGCTTTGCAGTCTATTACTCCATAAGAAGCATGGCATGATAATAAGCCTTCTATTGATCACATGAGTGTTTTTGGCTGTTTGGCATATGCTTTGGTGCCACAAACACAACACAAAAAATTGGATGATAAGGCTGTCAAATGTATTTTTGTCGGTTATAGTGGTAAAAGCAAAGTTTACAGGTTGTATCATCTGCAAACAAAGTGTATCTTGGTCTCACAGGATGTTGTGTTTGTGGAAGATTCTATTCAACCCTTGTTGTTATGTACTAGAGACAATAATGTTAGCTCACATGACATTTATGACACTTTGTTGCCTCTTTTCAATGATGGAAGTTCAAATGTAAATTCCAATGAGGAAAATGTACAATCTATGGGGTTTTTGAAAATGTTATAGATCAGCCTATTACTGAAGCAGATGTACATGATGTACTTGATAAGGAAAGGGCTGAGAATGAGAAAGCTAGATGTATGCTTAAATAGCTGGTGCATACTTTGTGTGACAATAAATTGGATGCACCTTTGTCTAACCGTACTCGTTCAGGTTCTTGCCATGCATTGTATGCATCAAATTATTATGCTTTGGCTGTGTCTAGCTTACATGATGTTGATGAACCTTTGTCTTTTGATGAAGCACATAATTCAAAAAATTGGATGGCTGTCATGCAATCAGAGTATGATGCACTTATAAAAAATTGCAAATGGACTTTATGTGATTTTCCTCTTGGCAAAAAGGCCATTTGTACAAAGTGGGTTTACAAGTTGAAATGCAAGCTGGATGGTGAGATTGATCGTTATAAGGCTCGACTTCTTGAAAAAGGTTATGCACAACAACATGGCATATATTATGAAGAAAATTTTTCTCCCACTTGCCGTATGACTACTGTGCACTTTCTATGTGGATTGCCAACTCATTTTGGTTGGGGTGTATATCAGTCAAACATTGTTACTGCTTTCTGGAATGGTGACATATTTGAGGAAGTTTATGTAACTCAACCTCACGGTTTTTCAAGAAAGAACAAGAGGATGGGTTGAAGCAATCTCCTTGTTCTTGGTATGAGAAAGCTAACACTCATTTGGTCAAATGAGGATTTCATAACAGTCCAATAGAAAGCACATTGTATGTAAAGAGTGAGGGTGATGTACTTCTCATTGTGTTCTTTATGTGGATAATTGGCTGATCACTAGACCAAATGAGAGACATATTTCTGAATTTAAGGCTGATTTGAATGCTACTTTCAAGATGAAAGATTTGGGGCTGTTGCATCATTACTTGGGTATACAGTTTAAGCAGTGTGATGGTGGTATTGCCTTGTGTGAAAAAAGTTGCAAAGAGACATTGCTATGTAAGTTTGGACTTGAGGATTGCAGACCTATTACCACTCCTATGAAAACAAGTTTAAAATTGAGTCTTCATGATGCTGGTGATCTTGAAGATGTCACTCTTTACCAAGCTGATGTTGGATGCCTCACTTATGTATGCAACACGAGGCTGGATATTCAGTTTGCATTCTCAGAGGTCACCAGATTTATGCATAGCCTAGGGTCTAAGCATTGGCAGGATGTCAAGAGGATTTTCCATTACTTGAGTGGCACTTTACATCGTGGCTAGTTTTATCCCAAGGGGGGATCATTGCCACAAGACTTACATGCTTTTTTGGAGTCAGATTGGGCTGTTTGTTTTGACACGTGAGTGTCCACAAGTAGTTTTTGTTTCATGCTTGACAATTCATGTATATCATGGTTGATCAAGAAGAAACCTAATGTGGCCACTTCTAGTCGTGAGGATGAGTACAAGGCAGTCTTCATAGCTACAATTGAGTGTGTATGGCTTAGACTCCTTATGGCTGATTTGCGTGTTGGACATGACACTGCCAACACTATCTACACCGATAGTCAGAGCGCATTGGCAATTGTGAAGAACCCAATTTTTCATGCTCGCATAAAGAAAATTGAGGTGCATTACGTGACTATTGTCATAAAAATTAATATCTATCCAACCCAAATGATTTTCTCATATTAAACTGATCACTTAATGTGGGAGAATACACGGGAACAAGGGTTAAGATATAGACATGTGCTTATAGATCTATCTCAACACGGGGCCAATGGTTAAGGGGCCCAAATGAGAGATGGTCTATCAAAGAGCAAGGCTAACCAATGGAGCATAAGACCTTAGGGTTAGCTTCATTGAAGACCTCCAATAATGTGTGTAAAAGTCCTTTGACCTTAGGCAAGCTAGGGTTGAGCTTGAGGTGGGAACCCGGCCTAAGCTCGAGGTGCTTGTCCTGCCTGAGGTGCTTGTCGTGCTTGAGGTGCTTGACATGCTTGAGGTGCTTGATTAAGATGCTTGAGGTGCTTGACTGGCTCCATGCTTGAGGTGCTTCACTTGCTACATGATTAAGGTGCTTGAGGTGCCTTGAGATGCTTGCCTGAGATGCTTGCCTGAGATGCTTGCCTGAGATGCTTGTGGGAACACCCCCTAGTTCAAGTGCTTTGTCATGCTTGATGACTAAGGGGCTTGCCCATCCAAAGTCAAAAAGATCCCTACAAGGAGGGGGGCGAGCCTACAAGGGGGGGGATGAGAGAGAACACACACACACACACACACACACACACACACACACACACACACACACACACACACACACACACACACACACACACACACACACACACACAAGGGAAGCCCCAGCTTGAAGAGGCAGCAAGGACACTTGTCAAGTTCCTCCCCATGTTTCCCTCATGGTGTGCCTGAAGCCTATTGGTTGGCCACCCAAGGGGTCCAATGATAATTTAGGATATTTAATTAATTGATTTTGCATTTATCAAGTCCTCTCTCTCAAAGGGGAAAGGGGGACACTTGTCCCAAGGCTACCCCTGTTGCTTGTAATGGCTCCTGTTTGTGATTGGCTAGGCCTGGAGGGGTCCAATGAGCTTCAAGCATGAGCTACAAGGGGGGGTCGACCCAAGCAAGCTAGGGGGTTGCTTAGGGGGTATACTCACCCACACACACTCACAAACACTCTCATGGGTACTATGCAAAGTGCAAGATCTCCCTCTCCTTCTCCAAGCAAGTAGAGGTTGAGAGCCTACACCAACACTCTTGGCTATGGAGTGCAAATCCAACCAAGAGCCATGCTTCAATGCTTAAGCTTGCCATCTCCTTCTTCTTCATTACTATGCTATTATGTATGCTAGCAGCAAGAGTATGATAAGTGAGGAACTAATTCTTTCTCCTACGAAATGTTTCTTCTTCCTCTTCCCTACCCTCATTCCCTGCTAGCTCTCTCCACCTTCGAAGGTGTTTGAGGTCTTGGGACTGAGGCTTGGGATAGTTAATGCTTTCTACAAGTGCATGTTATGCTTATTGCAAGAAGGATAATGGTTTATTGCAAGTAGATTAATTACTTAATGCAAGTAGATTAATTGTATTGCAAGGTAGATTAATTATTGCTTTAAGCACAAGTTGATGCATAAAAGTATACATCTTCATGCACTCAAATGATTTAGGGAACACAAAGATTAATGATGTTCACAAGTTCTTGATTGTTTCCAAGCTAAGATTGATTGTTGAAATTATGCAAAATCTTGGTGTGTGAACCTTCCATCTTCATTATGCCAAGGAGGTCTCAAGGAACACAAAGATTGTATTGTACCAAGTCTCTCTTAATGAGAGAATCTATAATACAAATGCCTTTTGGAGGGGGGACCGGCTCCACATAAATCCGGTCCTCAACTGTTGTCATATTCTCTACACTCTCTCTCTTGTAAAAGTATTGTTCATGCTTAGTTAATTAAGTGTTATGATAGAGTTGCTACTACCAATTAAGTTCACCCTCTATGCTCTCAAAATTGCTCACTCTAATTCTCTTAATTTTGCTATTCTCTCAGTTCATAGGCCATTCCCATTACATTGGTATCAGAGCATTTGGTTTCTCTTTTCTTGCTTAAGAAGAGGGGTCCTTAAGTAGCCTATAAATGGTTGATGTTGTTAATTATAATAGGGTAAGTGGAACTGGGATCTAATATCGGTTTTGTTAAGCCCACTATGTGGGGGATGGTGCACACCTCGGGAGCTTTGGACTTAATAATGGAGTCTTTTTAGACTTGCTTACGGCTTTACCATTATTGAGCCATAAGAAGTACGAAAGGAGCTAGCCCTTGGCAATTTTGCTATGTTAGACCTACTCCTCTACTCTCTATAATTAACCACTTTGAGCCATGGGTGTAGATACTTAAGAGCCAATTTTCAAAGGCTAAGAGGAGTGGCAACTAAGGTTTTGAATTGCCAAAGCATACACTAAGTACATACATAAATTCTGTTAACATGGCTGACAATAATCAAGAGAGTAGAATGAACATTGATAACTTTGATTTTGCACATGAAAGTGCTAATGATGATGCTCCCATGTTTATCAAATGTCTTGTTTCTAAGCTGCAACAAGCTATGGAAAACCCATTCCTACAAGGTGAAGTTTTCCAACAACTTCATAGTTATGGGATTCTCCAAACTCCCCCAAAATAGAGAGCACCTGAGAAGTCTCTTCATGAGATTTCCAAGAGAGGGCTCTCTACGGCGAGCGAAGAGGAGAACCCATACAAAGCGCTTAAATGTTTACTAGCGGGCTTACCTCCATCCCAGAAGAAAGATAAAGTCTCTACTTTAGAGCCTTCACCAAGAGGAGGAGAAGGAAGTGAGTCTTCCAATACTTCCAAAGATATGGCTCCAAGAAGACGGCAGCCTCAACGATCTCCAACTTCCCCCAAGAAGGAAAGATCACTGCAAAGTCCTCCTCCTCGTTATCACAAAAGGGAAGAGAGGTACCAAATAAAGGAAAAGGAGAGAAAGAGGTCACCCTCTTCTCCATCTTCATCAACTTCCTCATATTCCAATGAAGGTAGCGGCTCTTCTCTCAAAGAGCCCCAGAGGAAAGGCCATCGCAAGTTCTATCCGGTATGGAGAAGGTCCAAGAAGCTAAAGAAGTTCAAAGAGGGAGGGAAGAACACCACTTTTCTTGCCCATGCTGGCACCTTTGGTGCTATGGACAAGGTCTTTGCCTTCATCCAACAACTTGAAGCGGCCTTTGGTGATGAGGGCTTCACAGAGTCCTCTAAACTGCGTCAAGTATCTATGCATTACCAAAGTTCCGCTCGACAATGGTGGGATAGCCTACGAGCCCAAAGAAAAGCTCCAAAGACATGGAAGGCTTTAAGAGCCTCCATCATAAAACAGTTTTTGGCAAGCAACGCTCAAGAAAATGTCCTCACAGAATGGCAAAACTTGAAACTCTCTCCCTACGAGTCTATCCAAAAGTATGTAGATAAGTTTTGGGATTTATTTCTCAAATCCACTATCTACAAAAAGATAGACTTTGGGGAGCAAGAGCAACAATTATGTGCGGGTATTTCTGAAGAGAAGGCCGAGTATATTAACTCACAAAGGCCTAATACCATATCGGCGGTCATACACCATACTATGGTCACCTCTCAAATCGATTCCCAACAAGGGGTTAAGAAAAACTCTAAACCCATGGAAGTGAAGGATCAAAATGAGCCTATAGGGAGGACTAATGCTCAAACTTCCTCCAAAGGCAACTCTAGCAACACCGATAACAAAGTTAAGGAGAAAGGAGTCTATAAAGGTAAGAATAAACTCTCTGCAATAGAGCTAGAGTGTTATCGTAAGGATAACAAATGCTACAAGTGTGGACAACAAGGGCATGTCTATCGTGCTTGTCCCCAAAGAAATGCGCGCAACAAGCCACCTTGAGTTTCTATGTTGGAAACTCCAAAAGAGGATGCTTATAGAAAAAGGCTTTTGTTTTTCCTATGCTAGGAGATATGTACATACATGTTTATGAGTCAGATAGTATCCTATTCCTTGTAAATATGCATGCTTTCACAAGGTAATGAAAATTTATATTTTCATATACATGATTTCTGTTAGAAAGTCTATAAATGAATTTAACGTTTCAACCAATAACAATATTATTAAATAAATAATAATAATTTAAGAAAACAGGAATCAAGAGGAATTAGAATTGTCTAAATTCTTAAATGGATTCCAAAATGTTTTTAATGATGATACCCCCGTGAGCTATCTCCACAATGAGGGGACAATGGCCATACAATGGAGCTTTTACCATGAAGCTCATTGCCTAATAAGCCTCCTTATTGAGCTTTACAAGCTCCACAAGAGGAGTTCAAAAAGGCAATAACATGGACTGGTAAGCTTCGAGAGAGATTCAATAATTAGGTCACATTATCTCTAAAGGTGGTATTTCTATGGATCCACAAAAAGTAGAGGTAATAAAAGATGGCCTAATCCAAGGAATCTACATGAGTTGCAAAGCTCTAAAGGTATGAGTGCATCCTAAAGATGCTTCATAGGAAAAATCCATGCTTATAGCAGGTCCAATACATGACTTAACAAAAAAAGAACGTTAAGTATACATGGACCGCAAAGAGAGAAAAATACTTCTAAAAGTTTAAAGAGAAACTTATTTCTCAACTTATGGGATCTCTCAAAGCTATTTGAGGTCCAATGTAATGCCTGGATGATTGCCTTTGAGCAAAACTTTGCTTCAAGAAGGGAATACCATAGCATACGAGATTCAAAGAATCAACTCCAATGAGCGAATGTTGGTCATATACAAAAGGACCTATGAGCTGTTTTAAATGCTCTAGACACATGGAAGTACTTCTTGCGGACTCCATTCATGATGCAAACCAAGCTCTCGGACAATCAAATGAGGTAGGAAAATTTCTTTTTGCAACTTAAATTCTACTTTGCTCACATTGCTGGCAAGCACAATCATGTAGCCGATGCACTTTCCCAATGGCCAAGGGTAGATAGGATATCAATAGCAACTTACAATGAGCTATGTTTTATGATAGTTAAATATGCTTCTAACCCAGGCTTTAGGGATATGATAATAGCCTTACAAATGGAAGAAAAAGAACCACTCACGTAAAAGGATGGTTATCTTCCATACCTCAATAGGCTATATTTTCCTTACTTCCCATGCTCCTTCCATATGCGGGGCAAAGAGGAATTTGAATTTACTCTGCTAGGAGTAAAAGCATACTTGTATTGGCTTACCAAGAAACAATAACATACAAGAGAATGTTTCAAAATGTATGGTATACCAAAAGATGAAGTATGAAAAAAGGACCATGGCTTGCCAACATCCAATTGTGTCGAATAGAAATCCTACTATGACCACTAATTTTTGATAGAGTCTCTATCAGAATTAGAGTAATCCTCTTATGTCGGCCTACTATTCCAATGGATGGCCAAAAGCAAAGTTACAAAACTAATGATCCTTGATCTACTAAAAGCCTGTGATTCGAAGTAGATCAATGCTCAAAATGAGAGAAGTACTTATCTTAACAACAGTATGTCTCTAATAACGTCAACATACTTCTAAGGAGAAACTACCTTTCGAGGCTAAAGACGGAAGATCCAAAAGTCCCTTGTAGCTTAAGATACCTGGGAAGATCTTCATTGCAAAGGAGTATAGCCGAGATCAAAATGAATCTTTTTACAAGATTAAACAGGCTATATCCATTTATTAGCTAGGCAAAAGAGGCTCCTGCCGTTAGGCACAAAAGAGCCTTATCCTTAAATATATAAAAAAAAAAAAGTTGGGTCTTACTAAACTTCCCCAAGGCTCATCTAAGGCAAATTATACACAAATAAAGAACCGCCATAGATCAAGGATGAAGCAGAGGAGCTCCAACCCAAGTTCATCCTTCAACAAGAAGACAAGGTATTAAGAAATGGTAAGATTACTGACAGTATCTTATTTAATTATCCTTTCAAAGATGCTAAATGCATGCAAAGAACATGGCTTAAGGATAATATGAACCTTGTTAATGATGCTTACAATGACACAAAAGAGTAAGCAAATGTAAAAGAAATGCATTTTAAATGATCAATGTTTTTGTCTTATAGGACTCTCTTTTTATGTTTTGTGCACAAATTTTAAAGTATGCATACTTAGGATCATGTTTGTGGTGACTACGTCTCCCAAACACCAAGTAGAACTTGTCACTCTACTTTGGAAGTATGATATGGACTAAAAAGAGCAGACATGCTTGCGGCAGACAATGTCTCTCAAGCACCAAGTGGATTAGTCATCCACTCTGGAATGATATCGTAGGGTAAAAATGCATCCTCTACCCGCTAAGACCAATGGACTAATGGGTGAGACTTTACCATCTCTACCTCATAGTTGAGGACGACTATGATTTCAAGAGAGAGGTAATGTCATAAAAATTAATATCTATCCAACCCAAATGATTTTCTCATATTAAACTGATCACTTAACGTGGGAGAATACACGGGAACAAGGGTTAAGATATAGACATGTGCTTATAGATCAATCTCAACACGGGGCCAATGGTTAAGGGGCCCAAATGAGAGATGGTCTATCAAAGAGCAAGGCTAACCAATGGAGCATAAGACCTTAGGGTTAGCTTCATTGAAGACCTCCAATAATGTGTGTAAAAGTCCTTTGACCTTAGGCAAGCTAGGGTTGAGCTTGAGGTGGGAACCCGGCCTAAGCTCGAGGTGCTTGTCCTGCTTGAGGTGCTTGTCGTGCTTGAGGTGCTTGACATGCTTGAGGTGCTTGATTAAGATGCTTGAGGTGCTTGACTGGCTCCATGCTTGAGGTGCTTCACTTGCTACATGATTAAGGTGCTTGAGGTGCCTTGAGATGCTTGTGGGAACACCCCCTAGTTCAAGTGCTTTGTCATGCTTGATGACTAAGGGGCTTGCTCATCCAAAGTCAAAAATATCCCTACAAGGAGGGGGGCGAGCCTACAAGGGGGGGATGAGAGAGAACACACACACACACACACACACACACACACACACACACACACACACACACACACACACACACACACACACAAGGGAAGCCCCAGCTTGAAGAGGCAGCAAGGACACTCGTCAAGTTCCTCCCCATGTTTCCCTCATGGTGTGCCTGAAGCCTATTGGTTGGCCACCCAAGGGGTCCAATGATAATTTAGGATATTTAATTAATTGATTTTGCATTTATCAAGTCCTCTCTCTCAAAGGGGAAAGGGGGACACTTGTCCCAAGGCTACCCCTGTTGCTTGTAATGGCTCCTGCTTGTGATTGGCTAGGCCTGGAGGGGTCCAATGAGCTTCAAGCATGAGCTACAAGGGGGGGTTGACCCAAGCAAGCTAGGGGGTTGCTTAGGGGGTATACTCACCCACACACACTCACAAACACTCTCATGGGTACTATGCAAAGTGCAAGAGCTCCCTCTCCTTCTCCAAGCAAGTAGAGGTTGAGAGCCTACACCAACACTCTTGGCTATGGAGTGCAAATCCAACCAAGAGCCATGCTTCAATGCTTAAGCTTGCCATCTCCTTCTTCTTCATTACTATGCTATTATGTATGCTAGCAGCAAGAGTATGATAAGTGAGGAACTAATTCTTTCTCCTACGAAATGTTTCTTCTTCCTCTTCCCTACCCTCATTCCCTGCTAGCTCTCTCCACCTTCAAAGGTGTTTGAGGTCTTGGGACTGAGGCTTGGGATAGTTAATGCTTTCTACAAGTGCATGTTATGCTTATTGCAAGAAGGCTAATGGTTTATTGCAAGTAGATTAATTACTTAATGCAAGTGGATTAATTGTATTGCAAGGTAGATTAATTATTGCTTTAAGCACAAGTTGATGCATAAAAGTATACATCTTCATGCACTCAAATGATTTAGGGAACACAAAGATTAATGATGTTCACAAGTTCTTGATTGTTTCCAAGCTAAGATTGATTGTTGAAATTATGCAAAATCTTGGTGTGTGAACCTTCCATCTTCATTATGCCAAGGAGGTCTCAAGGAACACAAAGATTGTATTGTACCAAGTCTCTCTTAATGAGAGAATCTATAATACAAATTCCTTTTGGAGGGGGGACCGGCTCCACATAAATCCGGTCCTCAACTGTTGTCATATTCTCTACACTCTCTCTCTTGTAAAAGTATTGTTCATGCCTAGTTAATTAAGTGTTATGATAGAGTTGCTACTACCAATTAAGTTCACCCTCTATGCTCTCAAAATTGCCCACTCTAATTCTCTTAATTCCGCTATTCTCTAAGTTCATAGGCCATTCCCATTACAACTATGTTAGGGAGAGGCTCTTAATAATTCCTACTTATACGGCTGGGAATTTTCCAGGACCAGTAAGGGTTGAAAGACCACAACCAATTTTGGGGCAACAACCACCACTCCCAAGAGCAAGACCGATAGGTGTGAGGTATACACCCACTGTAGAAGAACCGAAGGAACAAGCCTTAGTGCATGTACCTATATATTATAAAGATCCAAGTGGACCTATGGCTTGTCCTTCATATTACCCACTAGAATAGCTGAGAGAACAAGAACCATGGAGCATGATTGGCCATGTTGGGCCACCAACAATGGCACATGCTACAGGAGAAAGCAGATATAGTTTGGATGAGAGAACATTGTTTTTCATAGTCAATGGAGGCTTAGGTGGATTGAGGCATAGTTACCAAAAAAGGGGAGTTCCAATAGCACCACGACAACCATTAGGACCATGCTACAAGTGTGGGGGCGACCACCCCATGAAAGACTGTCTTCATACGGGAATTGTCCGAGTCAATGCGTATTGCCTAGACTGTGGCATCAATCGTTTGATCATTGATTGCCCCTAAAATCCAAACAAAGCGGTTAAAACTGGGGGTCACATATGATCCTATTGTGATAGGGATTTCTCCTCTATAGAATTCATGTTCCCTTGTCAATGTGGAACACAACAAGGATTGCAAAGTTTCAGGTTTTGGGTTCAGACATGAAGGAAAAATTGGCATTTCAACCACTCTAGCTTGACTAGATGGAAACCTGGCCGTATTCTGCACTTCTTCAAACAGATTTGTAGACTTTCTAGGGGTAGGGTTTGGTCCTTGAGTTGCAACTGGATTTATTGGAATTACTCCGGTGCCTATCAATCGCGCTACTTCCGCTTTTTCTATCGGTGCATACTCCCGTCCATACTTTTCAACATATATTATGACACTTTCTTCACCTGATTTGTATGAAAAGAAGTATAAAGTCTTTTCTGTGCTTAACTCAAAGACGTAGGGTTAAACACACAGGTAGACACTAAGCTAGCATGGTCTCCTTGTTTTCTCGTTCTCTTTGGAGATTTCTATCTGATCTCAAATACATCAATTTTGTTAAACACACAACTATCAATCCAAACCTTTTACCTCAATAGTTTGCTTGTAGTCATTACTTGTTCGGGCTAGTCTTCACTGCTCTCGAGTTTTTTTATTGTTTGTACTTCAAATTGGTCTCAACTTGATGGAACTTGTTGATGGCTATCTTTACAAAACTTTAGACTCTGCAAATCTTTATCACTCACTTTAGTACTATTCAGTGTTGATTGATATGACCTTGCGGGTAAGTTTTGTCCAATTTTTTTTTTTTGGAGGATTAGCTCCCTATATATGTTCTTCACACTGATTTGACTTGACAAAGGGGGTGCTAGAGCTAGCTAGAAAACTCTGGCAGGTTCAATCCAATCACATAAGTCCTAAATCTGGCCCTTAGACATTATAGGTGTATGATGTCTATGTGCCAAATTTAGCTCAATTTCTAATGTTAGGTTCTCCTTGATGTATTAAGTCTCAATCCAACCTCCTTTTGTGATATTAACACTTGGAATCTGCTTAAATCCTCCTTTCGTGGTATTAACATCTCGAATTTGGTTAAATCCTTCTCTAACTTTCAGAATATTTCTCAACTCCTCAAGAGGTTTTCTAAACCACAATATGACTCAAATTAGGTGAAATTGGGTACTTAAGTTTTCTTGAGGTGTTAGACCCCTAGGTTAACCCTAAAGTCAGCTTTGGTCCCTTAATATGCTCTTGAGACATCATATGCATATACTGTCTATCTAGCCAAAATGAGAAGATTTCCACTCTAGAGGTTCTCTACCATGCAAGCAACTCTCAGAAGCTTTCCAAACTCAGTTTCAACACTTGTTTTGCTAGATATGAACAATGCAATCATACACTTGTCTCAAACCATATTTTGGTACTTTTTAGCTCCAATAGTGCTTCCCACTTGATGAAATTGGTTCCATGTTCTCATTATCTACTATAGATCGCAAGGGTATACTCATATGCACAATTTGACTCAATTCTGACCAAAAAGACATTGTACGTGTATGATGTCTTTTTACCCTAAATGGAGTTTTGTTTCTACCACAACTGCCCCTTGATATGTGCAACATGCATATGTGCTCACACCCAATTTTGGATATGAGTGTTTTAAAATTTCACTGCCTTTTACCCCAGAACTTCCTGAAAAGAGTAATATGTACTCAGTTCTTAACTTATTTGCCCATATGAGATGAAACTTGGTGGATGTGCTACACAAAATATGTAGAATGTGAGTGGACTCTTTGACAAAAATCATGTACGTAAAAAGTGAGCTCTTCATTGATTTATCAAAAGAAGGAGGATTTACAAGTGGTATAGTACGACCAGACTCACTATCATCTATGGTGCCCCAAGGATAGCATCCTCATGTTGGAGAGGAGAGATGAAAAAGTCTTCTTTGTCAACATAGCTTTGTACATGAAGCCTTAACTTCCCAATCAAGGGAGTAATGGAGGCTTGTTGTCCCTTGAAAGTGGTGTCGGCCATTACGGTATCTCCCATCTTGAAAGCTTGAATGCCCAACTTGGTGGCCAACTCCATTGATATGACGTTATGAGTAGATCCACGGTCAAACAAGATGAAGGAACCATGCTCCCTTACCTTTCCCCAAGCATAGAAGAGAGGTGATCGTTTGCAATGAACATCCTCTTTTGGAGCTTTGATAGTGGAAGCTCTAGGAGTGTCATTGCGAGCATTTCTTTTGGGGCAAGAACGATAGTTGTGTCCTTACTCCCCAAACTTAAAACATTTGTGGTCCTTATGAAAAGCTTCAAGCTCTTCAAGAGAGAGTTTATTTTTACCTTTGTAAACTCCTTTCTCCTTGGACCGATTGTGAGTGTTGTTGGAATTACCTTGGGAAGAATTTCTTTCTCCTTGTAACATCCTTTCTCCTTGGACAAATTTTTGGTGTTGTTGGAATTACCTTGGGAAGAATTTTGGGCATTGGTTTTTCCCTTTGCATCACTTTTGTCTTTGCTTCCCATGGGCTTGAAATTTTGTCTAGCCCCTTGTTGGAAATTGATGCGCAAAGCGACCATAGTGTGGTGGATTACTTCGATGATAGAACCAGGCCATTGGGAGTTGACCTACTTGGCCATCTCTTCAGGTAATTCCGCACAAAATTGTTTCTTTTTCTTGGTTAAGTCTATCTTCTAAAAAAATAGTAGCCTTGAGATGTAAATCCCAAAACTTGTCCACGTATTTGTGGATAGACTCATGAGAGAGAAGCATCAAACTCCTCCATTTGGTTAGCACTTTGTCCTTTGCATCGCTTGCAAGAAATTGCTTCATGATGGAAACTCGTAGAGTTTTCCATGTCTTTGGGGCTTCACCATTGCCTAGAAGACTAGCCCCACCATTGACGAGCCGATTTTTGGAAGTGCATAGGTACATGGCGTAGCTTGGAGGACTCCGTGAAGCCATCTCCAAAGGATGCATCAAATTGTTGGATGAAGGCCAATACTTTGTCGATAGCACCAAAGTTGAGAAAAGAGACGCTCTTTCCCCTCTCTTTAAACTTCTTGAGATTTTGGGACCTTCGCCATGCAGGTTAAGATTTGTGATGTCCTCCCCTCTTGTATTCTCTAGGAGAATAGCCATAGCTTTCGTCGGAAGAGGAGGAAGGTGAAGAAGAAGGAGAAGAGGGTGACCTCTTTCTTGCCCTTTTCTTCGTTTGTTTCCTCTCTTCCCTTACGGAGAGACGAGGAGAAGGACTATGGGTTGATCATTTCCTCTTTGGAGGAGTTGGCGACCATCTAGACCGTCGTCTTTGTGGAGCCACATCTTCAGAGGAACTTAGGGATTCATTACTTTCTTGTTTTTTGGATTCCTCCTCTCGTATGGGAGAGAGTCTTCTTTTGGGGGTCTCATAAAAATACCTCCTAAGATCTCTCTCCTCTTAGAGAGGAAGGGAAATCCCATAAGCACAAAGTTGTTCAGTAACTTTGGCTTGCAAAGCAAGGCTACCCATAGCTTGCTGCAACCTAGTAACAAGATAATTGACAAACATGGGGGCATCATCATTAGCACCCTCATGTGAAAAATCAAAGTTAGAAATGTTCATTCTACTCTCTTGGTTATTGGCAACCATGCTAATTAGACTTATGTATAAGATTACTTTGTGCTTTGGTACCCTCAAAAACCTTAGTCACTACTCTTCTTTACCTTTAAAAATAAGTTCTCACGAAGCCACACCCGTGGTTAGACACTATTGATTGCAAAGACTAGTGGAGAGGGTCTAACATTGCTTGGTTGACTATGGTTTCTGTTGAGCTTCCTTGTAGCTCAATAATGGTAAAGCCAAAGGCAAGCCCAGAGAGGCTCCATTATTAAGACTATAGTTCCCAATGGTGTACCTCAAACTAAGTCCTTCTCAACTAAGATAATAGATCCCTGTCCCACTTACCCTATTGCAATTAACAGGCCCAATATTTCATGGACAACATAAGGACCTCTCTTCTTAAGCAAGAAAAGAGAAACCAATAGCTCTGATACCAATGTAATGGAAATCACCTATGAACTTTGAGAATAGAGGAATTAGGATAATTAAAGAGCACATTTTTCTGAGACTACTTTGAGAACATAGAGGGTTAACGTAATTGATGGTAGAAACATAATCATAGTACTTAAGTAACTTGGCATGAAAAATACTTTTGCAAGAGAGATAGTTTAGAGAACTTGACAATAGTTGAGGACCGGATTTATGTGGAGCCGGTCCCCCCTCCAATAGGATTTTGTATTATAGATTCTCCCATCAAGAGAGACTTGGTACAATAATACAATCTTTGTGTTCCTTGTGACCTAGGTGATGCAATGAAGATGGAAAGCTTCATGCATCACGAGCATAACATAAACTTTGCAAAAAGAATTAACTATCCCCATCCTCAGTCCCAAGGCCCCAAACACCTTCAAAGGTGGAGAGCTCTAGCAGGGAATGAGGGTAGGAAAGAGGAAGAAGAACCATTCATAGGTGAAAGTGTTGGAATTAGGGTTGCAGAGAAAACACACACAACTTGGAGAAGATGAAGGAAGCTCAAGGCACACAATAGAGAGTGTGTTACTTAGTGTTCAATGGAAAGATAGATAGCCCTAGAGTGATGGGCGTATGTACAATGCATGGGGGAAAAAACCTCCTAAAGAGGGAAAAAATGCCCCGGCGGTCCTAGTATGTTCACACACATCACTACCACATGTATATGGTAACAAATCCCCCCTGGAGTGATGCGATGAACGAGAGCTGGCACATAAGTAAAGGGAAGTGCCATGACCTGAGGACAGGATCAATCCACAAAGGGGAGTAAGCCCAAAGCTTTGCGGAAAGCTTCAAGCTTCTCACGAGACAATGCCTTTGTGAAAAGATCTGCAAGGTTGTCCTGTGTTGGCACATAAACCAAGCTGATCTCTCCTGCTGAGAGCCTCTCCCTGACATAGTGGTAATGCACCTCAATGTGCTTTGTGCGAGCATGAAAAACTAGGTTCCTCGCAACTGCCAATGCGCTCTGACTGTCAGTGTAGATAGTGTTGGCAGTGTCCTGTCCAACACCCAAATCAGCCATAAGGTGTCTGAGCCATACAACTCAACCGTAGCTGTGAAGACTGCCATGTACTCAGCCTCACAACTCGAAGTGGCCATAGTAGGTTGCTTCTTGCTCAACCATGATATACATGACCTGCCAAGCATGAAATAAAAACCACTTGTGGACACTCGCGTGTCAAACAACCAGCCCAATCTGAGTTCGAAAAAGCATGTAAGTCTGGCGGCAATGATCCCCCCTTGGGATAAAACAAGCCAAGATGTAAAGTGCCACTAAGGTAGCGGAAAATCCTCTTGACAGCCTGCCAATGCTTAGACCCTCGGCTATGCATAAATCTGATGACCTGTGAGACTGCAAACTGAATATCCAGGCTCGTGTTGCATACATAAATGAGGCAGCCAACAGCAGTTTGGTAAAGAGTGACATCAGCAGGATCACCAGCATCATTGTTGGACGGATACGCCGCAACGGACGTCAGCATAGAGAGAATTCACCTAATATAATGTCAACTTATGACGAATCTCGACCCGTAGGCGCATGGAAGCAAGCAAAGGGTGTCAACCTCTACTCGACCGACTAATGACTACTTCCTACAGAGATATCAACTCTACATGCCATCGGTTCTGTGAATGTGAGAGTCTCCTATGATGCTATTGCAAGCCAAAAGCCCATTAGACGTTCTCGAAACGTTACGAAACTTGAGGGATATCCTACCAACACCAATAGGCCACTCTCCCTAAGGTCCGTGACCAAAAAACCTACTCAATACCCTCCGTGCAGAAAACGCGTAGGATGTCTGGCCGGTTTTTACAAGTCGAAGTTTCCAAAAACTAAAGTGCCTAATGTGTAGCTCTACTCGCTCTGATCGCGTGGATATGCTGAAATGCAAAAACGGACAACAGTTACTCACCGAAACTCCAAAAGTAGCTCGCGGGTGAATCTGCCAAAACACAGACGAACGCGTGTGATGTAAGCATCAACGTGTAGCTCTCCTCATGGGCAACTCACTGCTGCTCTCCGTTTGCGATTCCGACCACCGTAGCTCCTGTAGCACACACAAACACTCTCTCACTCTCTCGCAGTCTCCCAACGACACAGAAGATCAGATTTATTAGAAGTCCCTTTACAATGCTTTAGGTTTTGGCTTATATACTAAGCCTTAGAAAACCTAATGTCCGACCAAAATGACCTGATTTGTCCCTAGGCTTCTATAGAGCTTAATTACAACACCGTGAGCTGGCTTTGCTCATCCAACAAGCATCTCTGGCCAAAATACAATTGTCGACTTAAAGTATGAAGTTCCCATAAACATTACAAAAGTGGCCGTAATGGCTCAAAATAATAATAACGAGATATTCGATGATGTCCATGAGCTTGTATCTTCACATTACAGCATCCATCTTCGTCTTCATCACTTCATCAGCATCTTTATTTGGAATCTTTAGAGAATCTTTGAGGAATATTTATGGAATCTTTGTGGAAGCGTTGTTGAAAGATTGACCTTTCAACACTCTCTCCGTCCGAAGTCTTGTCGTCCCCGACAAGACCCTATGTATGCAGTGGCCTTGGCGAGTGGTTCATGTTTTGGTGTTGGTTGAATCTTTTGTTGTTGCAGTTGCTTCTACGAGATGTTTTGTATGTTGTAGAGTTACCTTTTTCTTGTACATGTAGTGTAGTTGAAGCCATAGCTCTCCCCCTCCGATTGGTTGTTGTAGCGTGAATAGGTTGAGTGAGGTTTGTTGTTGCAGCAAGTATTTATCTTGGCATCTCTGTATTGTTTGTTCTTTGGGTGTCATCCTGCATGTGTACCTGTAATCTTGAAGCCTTTTTGAATTGTTTCTGGGCCGCTCCCCTTGGATCCTATAGATGATGAGCATGTAGTTGTTTAGGGATGTCGTTGGTCTTAGGTTGAGTGAGGTTTGTTGTTGCAACAAGTATTTATCTTGGCAGCTCTGTATTGTTTGTTCTTTGGGTGTCATCCTGCATGTGTACCTGTAATCTTGAAGCCTTTTTGAATTGTTTCTGGGCCGCTCCCCTTGGATCCTATAGATGATGAGCATGTAGTTTTTTAGGGATGTCGTTGGTCTGATTTTCTGTGTTTTTATAAGAAAAATAAAATGTGGCGTATATTACAAAATGAAGGTCTTGGATACCTGGATAGGACTAGAGGGAAAAACCCAGTGGGAAAAAAATGCCTTTAGTCACCATTAAATGTGAGGCTATATGTGCTTATGTTTGATGTAACTGTTGAATTAAAGTACTTATGGCCGTATGGCTACTATTACTGGATATACAGTGGATAACTGTTAGTAGCTTGAAGTCAGAGTCATTGTTGTTGAGCAAATGCTTATGAAACCTGTTACCACTTCGTCATCGTCATTTTGTTGTGTAAGTGCATGGGTGGAACACAAATCGTGTCAAATGCAAATGTCCAATGATGGGACATTATATATGCTTGCACAGATAGATGCATGGGAAACAATATGCGGTGCGAGCGGAGTTTGAATGGGTGCTTCCAGGAGTGAACGTAGCTAGAGAAGCAAAAATATATTTGAATTCAAGAGCTGCCGTTACTCACAAGAAGGGTTTTTGTCGACGAGGTTTTTTCCACTCTCCTCACTGTGTTCATGTGCGTGAGTGTTTTCTGGACTACTCCTCCACTCCACCATTTAAAATAGTAGACTTTGACTCTTATGCTCACCTCTTCCAGCATGAGTGACATGACTTTATGTATGCTCAACTCTCCAGCTTGAGCTTTAATCTAAATATCTAGACTCATAGACCACAAAAAATATTAAGACGTGAAGCTTCGGTCTAATGCTTGCTCATTTAGTGGCTCAGCTGCTCGACTCTTGACTCTT
The DNA here is from genome assembly GCF_014529385.1 of Adiantum capillus-veneris. Classification (NCBI taxonomy): domain Eukaryota; kingdom Viridiplantae; phylum Streptophyta; class Polypodiopsida; order Polypodiales; family Pteridaceae; genus Adiantum; species Adiantum capillus-veneris. Next base: position 99,531,734 of record NC_140931.1, on the reverse strand, counting down.
ATGCCATGATTTTTATGGCGACTTAACTTACTCTCGGGAGCTTTCAACGAAGAATAGGTGTTGAAATTCAAAACTCCCATCCTCGACGAGAGGATTTGTAAAGGACCATATTGGCAATATTGGTTTCTTTTGCCATACCTGGGTGACCTTGGTTGTCAAAATTTCTTTGTGTTGTAGTTGGTCCCTTGGTTGAGAAGATTGGCTTGCTCCATTCCCCATAGCACTTTGTCTATCATGTCTTGACATTTCTTGAGAGCTAGAGATGACTTCAATCTTCTTCGTTATTTGTTGTTCTTTGGGCACCCATTTGTATCTGCATTGTGTGATTAGTGTGTCTTTGTAGATATCCTTTGCCTTGACTATGACATTGTCCTTGATTTTGCCTTCCGTGAAATTGCGATTATTTTCAAGCTGAAGTCGTTTGCTTGAAGAATGTTTACCTGGCATCTTTGGTAGCCAGATTCTCCGATTTCCTTGATAGTAACCTTGTGCTTGAAGAATTGTAGATAGCACTTCCTATGATGTTTTTGATGTCGTATTGAGATGTACAAGAGTGCCATTTTTGGGATTATTTATCGATGAAGTCCTATGTTGGTATGAAGGCCAGTTGGATTTGAAATTTCCTGCATCCCTTTGGCAAGCCTTGTTGGTTGGTCTCCTTTGGCGATATAAATATGAGCTTTGTTGCTTTTGGGGGCGCTTTTTGAAACCTTTATCCACCACATAAGCTGAGGTTTGTGGTTTTGGTAACCAAAGTTTCTTTTGACCCTCATAATAGCCTTGCTCTGCTAAGCTGTAGTGGGAGGCTATCCATCCCATGTGTTTACCTTTCGTCAATCGGCTAGGCTCATTTACCCATATTGGGTCCTTGACCTTGATTTCTTTAGCTTTGATGTAGGCCTTTGAAGATTTTTGTCGACGATGATCTCGCAATGTAGGGTATTTTGGTTGAAAGATTTTCTTTGGAGTCTGTCTTTCATGTGGAAGCATGTGCTCAATTGATGTCGAAGCTCTGTCTTGAACTTTTCGGGGTTGGATTGAAGACTCTGATTTAATGGGTTGCTTGTGTTGGTAGGACATTTGTGGGCTCATTTTGGCTTTTCCTTTGTCGGAAGCCGATAATCTTGGAGTAGTAGTAGGCTGGATTTCTTGAGAGCTAGTCGTGATGACCATTGTTGCCAAAATCCAGGTTCTTCTGCCAATGTTTTTGCCCAGTGCTTGGACAAAATCAAATGTGTATTCATTTTGGAGGAATCCACCACTAGGAATTTGTCTTTGATTACCTTTGATCGTAGTTTAAGGGTAGCTTTCGCAATCCCTAAACTTGTGACAGCTATTCCATGTGATACAGGAACTTGTACGTGAATTTCATACAGTTCTGGCTTACCTAGAAGTAACCATAGCCCATAAGACATGACATTAGTCGTGGCAGTGCAATCTGTCTCTGCTGTAAAGTTGAATTTCAGTTTCTCATGCACATCCAACGAGAATTTAATCTTCTTGTTGGCTACCAAGTAACTGATGTCCTCGTTGCTTTCGGTACTTTTCTTAGACTTTTGTGGCTTGAAGGCTTTGTCATCCTCTTGTATGTTGAACTTCTTTGTCATTTGACTGGTTGTAGCATGTCCCAAGTGCTTATTATCTTCTGATGTAGCTGCTTGTTGGTGTTCATTGCTAGTTTCTGACTGTGACGCCTTGATTCTTGATTTTAGAAGCTCTCTGTCACTATTTACTTCTTCTAGCACTTGAAGGTCATTCAATGGTGACTTTTCTTCTTGGAAATGTTTTGAAGCTTGTGTAGCAGGATGTTGAGGTTTACTCTCTTCTTCTGATGCAATGGTCTTTGTGGCCTTTGGTTTCCATTGTTCCATGGGTTTTTGTAGAGTCTCTTCTCGAAAATATTCATTCATATCCTGTATTGCTTGTCCTTGGTAGTCAATCTTGGACTCATTCATTTCCTGTTCTTCTGTGCATTGTATGTCTTCAGTTACATCTTCTTTTAGCTTCTCATACTCTTTGATTTATTCAATCACCAATGAAGAGTCCACAATAGAAAATTTATTAGGTAGACTTTCAGCTTCATCCATTGACTCTATTTGCATGTCTTCCACTTGTGATGTGGCACTAAGATTTTTTGTTACCTCTGCCACCTCTTCTTGCGTTGGCTCACTATCGTCAGAATCTTGGATTTTTTTAATCTCGAACCTTGAACTACGAGCTTCATCTTCATCACCTTGTGGATGCTCTGACTTGTCCTCACTGAGGTTCCTTAAACAATCTTGAATCAGCTAATTCAATTGATCTTTTTTGAAAGCCTGATTCTCTATGATAATGTCGTTGACACCCTTGACTTCAAGCAACTGTGTCTTGAGCCTATCTTTTGTGCTCTGTGACAAGATCTGCTTCTTTTTTGGAGATCTTGTTGGGGATTCTTTCTTCCGTTCCCTTGTTGTCACTGTCTGAACTTTGCTTTTGGCTTGTTGCTTCTTATTTTCCATGTAGAGCTTTACTGGGCAGTCCTTCACTAAATGACCAATGGCACATTGGTCGCAATATGTTGTATCTCAACATGTGCACCCTTTGGACGAGGCAGCTTTCCATAATACTACTGATAATGGTTTCCTGTGGTATCTAGATACAGATATGACCTCTTCTTTGCAGAACCTGTAGATTATTACTGACTTAGGTGTATCCACTGGCTTTGTCTCTTTATCCTTCATCGTCTTGTCCTTGAGAAGCTGAAAATAGCTTCCATTATTGCTTGCATACAAGATCAAATCACTATCCATGCTTTCTAGCAGTTGTGATGCTAATTCTTCCATCAGTATATGGTCTTTGATGTGGGGCTTTTGCATAGCCTTAGGGCTATGTTTCCGAGTTGATTTTGGCGAGTTCTGCACCGAGAGTGAAGTCGAACCGAATTTTTGTTTTCAGTTTCCCTTGATGGTGCTTTTGGACGGGGTCCAAGTATTTGACTTACAGGTTGCCCACAATTGCTAAACTCATCTATATTTTTCACATCGGCTATTTCATAGTGCCTATCATATTTGTGGACCACAATGACATCTTGACCTGACCTTCTACATTGGGCATTGTGAATTTCTAGTGGTCTCTCCTCCGGCTCGGCATCTTCCAATGCTTCTTGAAATTCCACTTGGACTCCTGAAAAGGACACTGCTTCTTGTAAAGCTGGACTTCTTAATCCCACTCTTGAAGATATAGGGTCTCTTTGTTGAGTTTGAACTCCCCCCATCCGAGAGTGTTCCATATCTGATGTTAGCATCTGTTCAATTCCTAATGATATGACTTCTGTGCTTTGTTAAGTAGCTCTTGAGACCAAGCTAGTTCTTTTTGAAGTTGTGCTATCTTCATAGTTGGTACCTCTTGTGCTGGTGCAGTGCATGAGACTTGTGTCGTGTCTTTCCATGGGGTGTCTTGTGTTGTGCCTTGTTTTGTGTCATGTGGTGTGTCACTCATTTGTGTAGTGACAGCCGTAGGTGTCAATTCTTCCAGGTGCGTAGTGAGAGGTAAACCCATGACGAGATGGTATACATTACCACCTTTAGACATGTAGTCTTCTCCTCTTGAGCCAAACGCTTCTGCTATAAAGTAATGATTGTTTTCTACAAGAACTGCATGACTTGTGACAGCCCTGTAGTATCGACCGTCTTCATCTCCATAGAGGGTACCAAATTTCTGTTTTCCATCTTGTGCTTTGTACAGAAAAATACTTGCAGGATATGCGTAGAGTTCTGTAAGTTGATCCTTGTACAACATTTCTATCTCATTGTCGATGTATTTTCCGTGCCTCATGTAAATTGATCCCAGACAGTCTTCCATGAAATTTGGATGTGGGTGTAGTACATTCTTCGTTGTTTCAGCTTCCACATATTGAGATGTCCGAGTTTCCTTTGTATCTTTCTTTGTCTTGATGTACAAATTCCGATTGACATCCTCATAGCATGGTAGTCCTTTGTAGTATCCAATCACATAGATCCGAATTTGCTCTCTTGTAATATCTGTGGTTGTACTTGAAGCTTCTTCCTGACTGGTCTGATTCCTTTGAGACGCCATTGCTTTCGTCTTGACTCCCTTGTTGTACATGTTCAGTGATAGCTCTAATTGCTTGCCTCAATAAAAATTATTAGCACCCTTGTGTCGGTCTTTTTTGCTTGAGGTCCTTCAGCTTTTGTGGATGCCTTAATCTCTGAGTTTTCTGAATTGGGCTTTGCTTGAAATTCTTAGCTCCCTTGCTTGCCAAGGTTGATACTGTCTTGTCTGGCTGCTTGCTTTTCCTAGAGCTTTTTAGCAAGCCTCGATCTAGTGGAAGCACTGTGATAAGTTATGCAACTTACCACTATACTGCAACGACTGCTCCCTTTGTAGCGATTCTTGAGTCGAGCTAACCTGTGTTCACTTTAGCATACAATCTACAAAATTCTATTTAGCTGGCAAACTTTTTCACAATGAATGCAGAAATCCTTGATGTACCTTTGACGGCCACACTTGTTCCTTGAGCACCTTCCAGCGGGTGACCAATGGTTTTCCCAAAAGATAATTTCAATCTGTTAACTTAGCAGTCTTCAAAAATCGTGACCGTTTCCTCACAATTCTTTCGAACTGTCGGTTTTAGACACTCCTGACTTTCGGATGCATTTTGAGGCCTTAAACGATGTTTTTTTTCAAAAATGAACTAAACGGTTGCCATAGGCATACATTTAGTTCAAGTTTTGCTCTAAGATCTGTAGTGTCGCTCTCAGGCTAAGTTTTGATATAAAAACTTTTCCGATCCGATACCGTTTGTGAAAGTTATTGCCAAAACAGTGAAATGCAGTTTAGAATGGAAGAAGATTTGGGATCTTTGTGACACTGTGAACACTTCTGTATGGTCAAAATTTCAGCTGGAACCTAAAACTAGCCTAGAGACATTCTACGCGTAGGATGTCTATATGCTAAGAATTGAACAAAATTTGGTCCAGAGACTCCCCTTGAGTCCAGCAACACAATGGTATGCTCAGAATTTCATTTGGACCTAAGAATGGCCTTGAGACATCCTACGCGTAGGATGTCTTTTTGCTCAGAATGACTTGAAATTTTCACCCTAGCTTCTCCTTGATGTGCTAAACTCACAGCTATTTTTACTTTTTGATTCTGACACCTATAGGTTGGTCAAATGATCAAGAATCTGTTCCAGAAGCCTGATGTCTGTTCTGATGAATTTCCAAGTCAAATCAGCTCCAAATTGGACCAAATTTGACTAGGAGGCTTATCTAAGGCTATATGACACCCTGCTATGTCCACAGTTTGAATTTGGACTCTAAATCATGCCTTAGACATCCTACGTGTAGGATGTCTAACTGCTCAAATTTGCCCCAAATTTGAACCACGGACTCTCCTTAAGGTGCTGATCACTGTGGTTTGCTCAAAATTAAGTTTGGAGTGCAAAATCACACATATGACATCCTACGCGTAGGATGTCTTTTTGGCCTGTTTGACCCCAGACTTGACCCAAAGCTTCCCCTTGATGTCAGCAATCTAGTGGTATGCTCAGATTTTGGTTTGGATTTCAAAAGACCCCAATTTTAGCTGTTATAGTCTTTTTCAGTCAAAAGTGCTAAAGTCTGCTTAGGACCCCCTTTTCTTCCCCAAATGAGATGAAAACTCTCTCAGTCACTCAATATATCATGCAGATCATGCTCCTGCAGCCATCCTATGGTTTTGGTCTTGGAATAATGCCTTGGCACAATTTGGGTAGGATGTTTGGCAATTTTCGTCTATTTGGCCTTATCCTGTCAAGATATGGTCAAGTTCACCCTTCCATGTGAAAGTAGGGTAAAACCTACCTTCTGAACACACTGGTCAACTCAGAATTTCAAAATTTCCACCAGATCACCCTGTAGACATCCTACGCGTAGGATGTCTTTTTTTCTCAGAATGGACTTCTGTTTCTACCCAAGGTGCTTCTTGATGCATATAACAAGATTATGTGATCACAGCAAATTTTGGATGTCCAAATTGCTCAGAATCACCACTTTTGGGAAAATATTTCTTTGAAAGAGTAACCTCCCCTTAACTCTCGGTCTATATGTCCAAATGACATGAGCTTTGGTGTGTGTGTCCAACACAACATGCAGAATATGGGTATGATGCCAAAACTTGATTTTTGCTTCCAGAATCACTCTCTAGACATCCTACGCGTAGGATGTCTACTCATGAAATTTGTGGCAGAATTCATCCACATGCATCCCCAAGTCTTGAGCACTACAAGCATTCCTACCAGTTTTTATGCAAAATTGTGCTCAGAATCTTAAGTTTCTTGTTTTCGCGTTTTTGACACTCCGTCTTTGGTCTTTTGGGTGTCAAGAGTTGGTCAAAACTTTAGTTTCAATGTATACTTAGGGTAAACCCCCCCTTTTGAACACACTGGTAACATCAGTTTTCCCAAATTCCCTGCCAAAAGTGCCCTAGAGACATCCTACGCGTAGGATGTCTACTGTTTTAAAATGCAGATTTTTTCTGGCAGTAGTACTCCCTATGCTCTGTAGAGCACTCAGCAATAATCACAGAAAATTTTGGACTCAAAATCAGCTTCCAAACACAACTTACAGTCTTTCCTACTTAGCATTTTCCACTTCTCTGATGAGCCTAACAGCAAATAAGACATGCATAAAGTACTCTAGATCAACAATCAAGATATCCTACTTACCCTACTCCTACTCATCAATGTGAGATGGTGATTTTGATGTCTTGGTTGCTTCCTGGCCTCACACGGACTCTCAAGTCAACCTACCACCACATCTACCACTCCAACTCCTACTCTCTACACCACTACCTACTACTACCTAAGACGAAGGATCTAGGCAAGATACACGCTCCCTAGACTCCCTCTAAGACCAAAAGAGTCCACCACTCTCCGATCCTATCTAAATGAATGAATATACTCTGGCAAGCCAGAGGGACCTCTATCCTCAAGGACTAGTCTCGGTCACCTACTTAGGGCTTTATTACCCCTCACGGCTCACAGACACCCCATCACCTACGACGGACGTGTATTATATATTTGGTAGAGTCAGGTACCGGGCTTGTCGGACCAATAGGAAAAGGGTAAGAGTGATCGCCGATGAGGGGCGCACTCTAACTGGGACATTCAAGGGATTAGTTGGCTAAGCATGGGCGCTCAAGTGTGAATGGGGTGAGCTCATATAAAAGCCAACTAAACCTAAAATTCACTCATTCTCTCATTTGTGCAATAGAAGAGTGCTCTTGCTCCATCTCCATCTCCATCTTCTTCTTCTTCACCTCCTCGTGTGTGTGTGTGTGTGTGTGTGTGTGTGTGTGTGTGTGTGTGTGTGTGTGTGTGTGTGTGTGTGTATGTGAGAGAGAGAGAGAGGGAGAGTGTGTGTGCGATCGAGCATTACGAAGGCACGACGGCGGCGAAGCGGTTGAGCGCGGCACGACTGCAGCTTCTTCTTCATCGCGGTGAGGAATCCTCCACGGCAGGAGCATAGAGCGGTGAGTGACACACCATTGCCTTCTTTTGAGCTTGCTAGATTAGTCTTGTTGTGTGCTTGGAGCCATTTGTGGCTCGCACACGGTGTATCGGCAAGTCCCTTGCTTCGACAGTGCGGCAAGGAGTGCACATTTTTGGCGCCGCTGCCGGGGAATCGCCCTGCACTAAGCCCAAGAGGCACTTTGTGCTTCTCCTATGAGTTGTTTGTAGTAGGAAAGAAGAGGAAGAGGAAGAGGAATGAGTTGTTTTTCTGTATGTTGTTAATTTCTGTGTTGTCTGAAAGTTCTGTGATTTCTGCATAATGTTGTATTTTCTGTTTGCACACAGTCTTTGCACAATTAGTAGTCGTTAGCTTGGTTGCAGTGAATGAATAAGCAGGAAGGCAGTTAGCAATTTCTGTTTGCACACAGTTTTCTGTCAAGGTTTGGCTGCACACAGTGTTTGCACAGCAAGTAGTGAGAGAGGAAGCAGGTGGACAGTTAGCTCACTGTCAGCAAGCAGTTAACAGATTAGTTAGTGGTTAGCAGCACAGTTAGTAAATAAATTAAATTAAAAAAAAACCCGAAAATATTTAAGCGTGAGTGACTGGGCGGCCACACTAAAATTTTGATCGGGATCGGGATCATTTGCCCAAGCCCAAGCCCAAGCCCAAGCCCAAGCCCAGGCCCAAGCCTCAGTCCTCAGTCTTATGACATATACTAGACTCACTCTTATATATATACCGTACTCCCTCAAGAGGGAATGAGAGCATGTGGGGCAAGTCCTCCACTCTCCTCCCTTCTCTTCCCACTTGCACCCTTAGACTTTCTAATACAGGCCTAGTTCCCTACTAGAAATTGACGGTTTTAGGGATTCCGAGGGCATAAAGTGACCAAACGGAGGGCTGTAACGCACGACACGTCCCTCTGACCGAGACGCTCATTTTGAGCTATCATACATTCTATTCTATAGCTGGGTCAGAAGAAAAGGACCAAAAAATCAAAAAATAAGAAAAGACTTGGGTTGCAAAACACCCAAAATTACTAGGTGAGCAGCCTTCACGAGCCCTCACTGACACTTCTAGGGGATTCAAGTCATATGAACCTATGCTCCGGACGAGTGTTAGAGCACGAGCATATTGGTAGTGCCTCCATTTACGCGGGCACCCATTATTCCTCCACCCTAGGTTCTGGACCTTCGGCCGGGACTCAAGGTAGCACGACCCAAGATCCTCATATCGCGTCTAGTGATTCTTCCTCTAACTACGAAGTCATGGAGGGGTATCCTACACCAAACCCTGATAGTTCAAGTCAAGACATGCATGCCATGGGCCCACAGCCCGGGTCCAGCGTGTTTAGCCGCTTAAAAGAGACCCTTAGTAGAGCTACTCGCTCCGAACATGCGGTTAATGAAATAAATGAAGGGAGTGGGGAAGTAAATTCGTCATTCATGCCTAAAATGGACCCTATGCTTCTTGAGAGTGTGCATGTGAATGTTCCATCCACTGCACCTCCTGATCCTTTAGGACTATCTTCCTCTGAGGTTTTACTACCCGACGGTAGGAGTCTTGCCGAAGTGCAAGAGATCGAACGCTATATGCAAGCAACAAGGGAGAGGGAAATTGAGAACCTACGAGGGCTAGAACAAAGTCGAGCCCTGAAAGCAAAGGCTCCTATGACAACAATCATGCCAGCCGAGCAACCGAGTGCTCCCAAGGTAGCAGTCACGGGGGGGCAAGCTATGGGGAGCAATAATGCTTCCACTTCCAGGGAAACCTCCAGCACGCCAGGCCTAGATGGGATATTCCTAAACAAAAATTGGGAGTATGACCTACAAGCAGAAGCTTTAACTGACCGGTACACAGGACACACCTATCATGTGGGTTGGTTAGATGTTCTACAATCCACATCGGGTGCTACTAGCATAGATGAGCAACAACAGAAACTCTGTGATGTCCTCCATAGGATTGTCGAGTTAGAAAGACAGAACACAGGGATCAACATGCCTTCAATAGGCCTAATGAGATTCTTGGATACGGGAAAGGCCAACCAACCAACCCTGTCACAAATGGAGACTCCCTCAGTGAGCCCCATTGATCCTCCATATGTTGTTTCGCCAGGAGCCTCAGTACAATCTGAGACCACAAGTGGCAGCTTTACCTTTCTAGATCTAGCTCATCTTTCTCTTAATGACACTACGGCTACCATGCATATCCCAATGGTGAGCATGACAAGAAGTACACCATGGAGTTCATTTGTTAACACTGCGTCGATGCCTAGTAGCACAGTGCCCCCAACTATACCTACATGTATGTATCAATCATGTGCACCTGTCGTACCTCAGCCTCATGTAGCTCCTACACCTCCGATTATTCCAAGAGCTTACAATCCACAATGGCATTATCCAAGCTCTTATACAAGTGGAGCCATGCCATTTAATAATAACATGCCATATCAGGCACCCCCTATGCCTAGGGCCACGCCTGTAAACTTTGGACCACCGTCTGGTACACCACCATATGAAATTTGGGACCCAAGAGCCGCGCGTATGCCTAGGCCAAGGCCAACTCCCATCTCACATGTGGTTCCAGGATCACATACACCCATTATACCTGCTCAAATAGGAGATTTGGCAGCATTTGCTCAAACTATCGGTCGCTCTATTGCGGAAAACATGCGTAGTGCACCTGATAGAGACCCTAGGAGCAAGGCAGTTCAAGTAGCTAAGCTCACACAGAAATTCAATGGAGACGGAGATGCTAGAAAGCATATGGAAGTCTTTGAACATGTGTGCGATTCCTTGGAAGAGCACAATGAGCTACATAAGTGTAAGGCTTTGAGTTTGACCCTAAGCGGAAAGGCTGGAGATTGGTATAGAACCTTAAGAGTAGAAGAAAAAACGATCTACTCTACTCTTAGGAGACTGTTCTTAAAAGAATACATACGAGAGGGAGTACTTTGGGGTGTAGCCTCTCAGCTCCAGAAAGCCCAACAAGAAGAAGGTGAATCCGTGAGAGACTTCATTAGTCGCCTAAAGAATTTGAATTCTCGATGCAATCCAAACGAGCGATTCAACAACAACCAATTGCTCGATAGATTCATTAGGGGACTACGACATGAAAGTATTTATAATGGCCTAGTCATTAGAGGTATCACTACTTGGGAAGCAGTCACCATGAATGCAATCCAATTGGAGGATAATTTAATGATTGCAGGAGAAAGAGTGTCTACCGAGCCGAAGTCGAGTAGCTCGCAAGCATCAGGGCATGAGCCAATGAAGATAAAGCCAATCGTGAAAGAGCAAACGATATCTGAGATGACTTTGGCAGATCTCACAAAGGCCATCCAAGAAAGCCTTAGGGGTAATCGTGCTCCACAGAACACTCATATGTATCCAAGAAGGGAGCAACAATGGTGCTCAATTTGCTTGGGCCCACATACTACGAGTGAATGCCCTACTTTCAGAGTAAAGTTTAACGGGACTTGTAACGCGTGTGGTAGGTATGGCCATCAAGCGAAGGATTGCCTAATGCTTAAACGCATCATGGAAAATAGACCGCCTATAGCTTGGGCAGACTCACCTTGAGTTCCTGCATTGATGCCTACCCCACCCATGGAGCAACAGTTGCCATTACAGCACATGGTCCCTAGAACCTAAAATGTGGTCCAAACCACACCGTTGCCACCTCCAGTGCTAGGACCGCAACCCCCTCATCCAAGAGTTACACCTATGAACCAAATAGATTGCGAGTCATCTAATACTTATGTAGATTGCGAAGAGGACATAGACTCTAGTATCACCTATGGAGTCGACATGCTTGAGGAGTGTCCCATGTACTATATGGAAGACCATTGGGGACAAATCAAACCGGTATATCAAGCTACTGCGCTAGCAACAAGAGGCCAAAACATTAATAGTTTTACCAAGAGACCACCTCTTCAGTGCTACGAATGTGGTGGACCACATCAAGTAGCTGAGTGCCCCATTAGAATGCAAAAGAATGCTGCACTAATGCAAACAAGTCAAGGGAATGCATTGGCAATGCCCATACTCACTTGTAATCGTTGTGGCATAGATCATTTGATCGCACAGTGTCCTAACAATCCAAACGCACCGAAAATCACACCATTGAACATAATAGAGATTGTTGATGGGACACCACCAACTATAAACATAGCACCAATGAATGCACTCACACAGTCGATGCTCCAAAAGCAAAATGACATCCTCGAAGAGAGAGATGCTGCATCCATTGGCCGAGTGAGAAAGAAGAAAACACAAAGAAAGAAATCCCTTAATGCTTCTAGCTCAAAACCTAGTTCAAAGACTAACATAGGGACAGGAGAGGATCCCGTGTATATGAATGACCCTGAGGATGACTCAGATTCGATAGAGACCACGGAGACCAAAACTGTTACTACAAAGGAAAAAGCCAGTGAGGAGGATCACAAGAGGAAATTACGACGAACACCAAAAGAGTATTCAAAGTTAAACTACCCAGTTGCGAACCCCCAAGATAAGCCACGAGAGACAAAAAATGAGGATTGCAAGAGAAAGATTGGAACCTATCCAAACCCAACAGTGGAAATTGAACGAGTCCAACAACTGAGGGGTTTGGTGGAAGAAACTCAACGAACATTAGAACCTAAACCCAAACATATCCAGATGTCGGACACAGTGTTTCCCACACAAGTTCAACCTCACAAGAACTACAGGCCGTTAGCTATACCCAATATCATTCGGGAAGAGAGTGAGGGTAGGACATCTGAAAGTGGACACACACCTTTCCTACTAGAGAGAATGTTTGGTGAGGGAATGCCCGACCCCCTTGAGGAAGTGGAGATTCCATCTTCACCATTCTCTTGTCAAGGTCCTACGTCCCACAAGATGCCATTAAATGTTGCCAAATTGCTGGATTTCATGTCTTCGGAAGTTAGAACCACCATCATGTCCAAACTATATAAAGACCCCGAGCTAGTCTCAGCTCTTCGAGCCTTCCTCAATGGAGAATTACAGGCTGGATTACCATAGTTTGCACATATGAACAAACCTGACTTGGTAATGAATGATGAGGAACATTTAGCACCACCATCTGACCTAGCGGGACATAAATCTGTAATTAAAGTACCCGTTAACAAGTTGGGGCAATACTTTGAAGGTGATGAATCTAATGCTACTCTGCCAATCACTACTAAAGGATTAAGTGTAAAGGGAGTCCTTGACGGTGGTGCGGGAGTCAGCATGGTGACAAAGAGTTGTTGGGAGTCTATGGGGCGACCTCACCTTGAAGCCACAAGCGTAGTGGTAAAAATGGCTAATGGATCTATTGTTACGCCTATTGGAATGCTAAAGGATCTCAGAATCAAGGTCTTGGGACACAAGGTAAGACAGACTTTCATTGTTATGGATTTTTCCAAGCATCCTATGTCATTTGAGATGATCTTAGGGCGTCCATTCATGAGGGAAGCAAAAATGGTGCATGACTGGTCCAAAAACCACGTCTACTTACAGTTCTAAGACTTTGTCATTCGAGTTGATCTTTTAAGTGGTCGAATGCATCCTCTAGGAAATAAATTCATCATTGATAATCGATCAGACACAACAATTCACTCAGCTCCATTACAGTATTGTTACACGTGTAACGAAGACACGGATATTGGGGAGAACTCTCCTTATATGGATATCCTACCCGGAATGGCTCAGTCAGACAATGTCGATTGGGTACACCTAGCGGAAACTATAGATACATGGGGAGCTAGAGGAACAAGCTGGGTAACACCAGATGGGGAAGAGATACCACACATTGCACCAGTAAACATGTTAGGTGTAGCGCATGTAACATCCGATGATAAGAAAGAGGCACACCTACCTGAGAGTGAAACCGATGATTCCTCAAAGGCTTCAGGCCAATACACATCCGAAACAGAATCTCAGGGAGAAATGGATTTAGAACCTGAGGAAACATCGAGTGAGCCAAGTATAGAAACTGAACACTCAAGGTCTAGTACGACCATCTATGGTAATTTATATGAGAGTGAAGAAGATACAAGCGAAGACCTATCAAGCTAGTCGAGTTCAAACATTTACCAAAATCAAAACCTTAACAAGAAACAAAGGTCATATAAGAGACGACGATATCAAGCAAATGTGAGAGCTAGGATAAACAAGGAAAGGTCTACTGCAGAATGGCTTAGCTATCTAGGGGCATGTGATGCTCATCGAAAGCTAGTAGACAATTGGGGTGAACATCTCCAGAGTGTCATGTGGTGCAGCCCGCGACCCATTGACCTCGCTCAATTGGAGGTTACAGAGCCGAAATTGAGTCGAACTATAAGAAGACATCAAAGCCGAGAGTTAGCACAACAACAAAAGGAGGCAGAACTAAAAGAAAGGTCTCCGTCAGGGCAAGAGCCTGCTGACTTACAGATGGCTCCTGAACATTTGAAATCTTATACCACGGGGGAGCGAAAGGTTGTGTATGCCAAAGCCCAACGAATACCTACCAATGGAAGCAGTGGAGTCTATGATGGTCCAGCTGTAGTTAAAGAGATAGAATTAGCAGAACCAGGTGAGGAGTCTAAACCAGTCTTTATTGCTCAAGACCTTACCAAAACTGAAGAGGCTGTACTTAAGGAGCTCCTCAAGGAATACAAGGATATCTTTGCTTGGACATATCATGACATGAAGGGCGTTCCACCTTCTGTGGTGCAACATACAATTCCCATGATCAACACTGCTAAACCCGTCGAGCAACGACCCTATCCAATGAATCCTAAGTACGCCAAAATTGTACAAGAGGAAATTGAAAAACTTATCCAATGTGGATTCATATACCCTATTGAGCACTCAGAATGGGTTTCTCCAATAGTCATTGTGCCAAAAAAGAATGGGAAACTAAGAGTGTGCGTGGACCTCAAGAAAGTTAATGCAGCTACTAGGAGAGATCATTATCCCTTGCCATATTCAGAACATGTGCTTGAAAGAGTTGCGGGAAAGGAAGCTTATAGCTTTTTAGATGGGTACTCTGGTTACAATCAAATCACAATTGCATTAAAGGACCAAGCTAAAACTGCTTTTATCACAGAGTTTGGAGTGTTTGCATCGTGTTATGGCTTTTGGCCTAACGAATGCCCCTGCTACATTCCAACGATTAATAAACACTGCGTTTAAAGAATTTCTAAGGGAGTTTTGTGAAGCTTTCATAGACGACCTTTGTGTTTATTCTTCTTGGGAGAAGCATTTGTTATATCTACGAAAAATATTTAAAAGGTGCAGATTTTATTGCATCTCATTGAACCCTTTCAAATGCCAATTTTGGGTTAAGCATGGAGTCATTCTAGGGCATATAGTGTCCAAGAACGGGATATCCACAAATGAGAGTAAGATTAAAGCCATTGCCGATTTGCCACCACCTACGAACTATAAAGGAGTTCAAAGATTTATGGGCCATGTTGGTTATTATCGAAGATTTATTTTAAAGGCTTTGCCGAGATAGCGCGTCCATTGTACAAGCTTCTTATCGAGTTTCACTGGACGGAAGAATGTCATCAATCTTATGAGTTATTAAAGAAGGCCCTAACAAGTGCTCCAATCCTGCGAACACCTGATTGGAATGTACCTTTTCATGTGCATATTGATGCATCAAATTTTGCTATTGGGTGTGTTCTAACTCAACCAGGAGAACATAAATTGGACTACCCTATTAGCTTTGCAAGTCACCAATTAAATGATGTCGAGATGAACTACACTACTACAGAGCGCGAAGGTCTAGCTATGATTTACGCAATAAAGAAATTTCGCTATTACCTTCTTGCTACCAAGTTTGTGTTTTATGTTGATCATCAAACATTGCTATATTTGGTAAACAAGCCGTGTTCCACAGGTCGAATTACACGATGGTTGTTAATTCTTCTTGAGTTTGACTTCACCGTTGTTGTGAGGCCTGGGAGGAAACATGTCATGGCGGATCATTTATCTCGTAACCCTAATGGCGAAGCTCCTACGGGGGTTGATGATGAATTGCCTGATACTCCTTTGTTCATTGTTGAGACAATGCCTGAATGGAGTGAAAAGATTGTTAACTTCTTAGTTAATGGTTTTCCACCCAAAGAGCTGCGAAAAGATATAGCTCGAAAATTAATCAAGGAATGCGAACCCTATTGCTTACTGGCTGGAACTCTCTATAAGAGAGGAAAAGATGATGTTCTTAGACGCTGTGCCCGCGAGGATGAGTATTTATATATTCTACAAGAGGCACACATGGGCGTAGCTGGTGGTCACTTTTCAGGAAACTTGACTGCCCGAAAGCTCTTACAGTCAGGCTATTGGTGGCCCACTCTGTTTAAGGATGCATCACTTTTTGCAAAGGGATGTGATGAATGCCAACGCTTCAACAAGCCACAAAGAAGGGATAGGATGCCTCTACATCCCATCAAGGTAACCCAACCATTTGAAAAGTGGGGCTTAGACTTTGTAGGACCGATTAGTCCGGCTGCACGTAACACGCAATCACGATATATCATTGTGGCTACCGACTATGTAACCAAATGGGCTGAAGCAAAAGCAACACGGAAGGCGGATGCAAAAACAACAGCTAAGTTCCTCTTTGAGAACATTATCACACGTTTTGGATGCCCCTTTGAACTTGTGAGTGACAATGGAACTCATTTTATAAATGAAGTAATAAAAGAACTCACATCAAACTTCATGATATCTCACCACAAGTCTACACCCTATTATCCCCAAGCAAATGGACAAGCTGAAAGTACCAACAAAACTCTCATTTCCATTTTGACAAAGACAGTTGAGGCTCATCGCACTGATTGGGACCTAAAGCTTACATCAGGTTTATGGGCTTATCGTACTGCGTATAAAGTTGCTATTAATTGCACACCGT
Source organism: Adiantum capillus-veneris (assembly GCF_014529385.1). NCBI lineage: Eukaryota > Viridiplantae > Streptophyta > Polypodiopsida > Polypodiales > Pteridaceae > Adiantum > Adiantum capillus-veneris. The sequence goes on along the minus strand of NC_140931.1, from coordinate 99,515,349 downwards.
TTAAGATGGTGTATGGCCAAGAAGCAGTTATGCCATGGGAGTTTGTCATTCCTAGTCTTCGAGTAGCTTCTCAAGAAGGTTGGGATGGTAACCCCTTAGTGGAGCAATTATATATCCTGGAAAGGCTAGATGAAGAAAGGCAATTAGCTGTGCGAAATGCTCTAGTGGAGAAGGATAGGAGAAAGAAGTGTTTTGATAGCCATTTAAAGGATAAAGACGTCAAGGTTGGTGATAAAGTTCTTATGTACGGGGTACGTCATGAAAAGAAGAAATTGAAATACGCTGGTAAGGGGCCATATCGAGTGTGTGAAATTACCCCGCAAGGTACCATTCGTGTGGAGACTCTAGATGGAGTTGAAACCATTGGATTCCTTAATGGGAGTAAATTCAAAAGATATTATGATCCTCTAAGCCAGGAAGAGTTGCAAGCCATCCATCAAAAGAAGGCTGCCAAGGAACAAGCAGAGCTTAAAAAAATCCAAGCAAGAGTTGAGGCTCGAGAACGACAACAACATCTTAGACGCCAACGAGAGGCTAATCTGGGAATCACGCAAGCATTTTTCGAGGACACAGATGACGACTCATTAGAATTTGAGCCACCCCTACGATACCCAATTGAGCTAAATAGCCCCTATGGGAAAGTACTATACAATGCCTTATTAGATACGGAAGCTAAACACAATTTGTTATCCTATGGAATTTGGTGTCAATTAGGGAAACCGACCCTATCCCCGAGTACGATGCAAGTCAAGGGCATTAATAAAAATAAAACTGCTATTCTTGGAGTCCTTCAGACCCCTATTGTCTATGACAATGGAAGCATAGTGAAGAGGTTTCTAGTGATGCCCGCGGGAGCTATGGAAGGCAACGTAAACCTGGGACGCACGTGGATGTTGGCAACCAAATGCACTATTGATTGAGATACTGTTAGTGTCACGGCGCGACCACCAACTCTTACCCCTATCATTCAAGCAAAGTCACCTACGTTGCAAACTCTAGCAAAGTTGAAGGATAGCCAACATTCACAAGCCAAGGTGGTTAACTCGTCTTTGCCTGCTACCCATGAACCTAGCACTTCAACACTTGTAGTTGCAGCAAGCAGTAATATTGCAAGTACTCATCCACGACCTAAGAGTACATATGATTGGGTCCCCAAGGCCTTACTTCCAACTACCTCAACCCTCCCATCCATTCCAAGAAAACATTTCCTGGGAAAACCAAGAGCGCGCCCTAGGAGAGTCAAGACCAAATCACGATGGATTCCAAAACAACTATTAGAAGCCCAAGGCTACTATGATGGAAATGAGAAAATTTGGGTACCTAAACGTAAAATGTGTCCTTCCCTATCGACAACAAACCCATATGAGTCGAACAGTGTAACGCTAAAGCCAATGGCAGACCGTGGGAAGGGAAAGATCATAGAATGCTACACACCTAGTCCAAAGCTAGTTTGGGCTCCAAGGCAAAACCAATTTATTCCACCTAGCTCAGGAATGGGGGGGTTCCATGAAGCTTCTAGCTCCTCATGTAATACATCCATAGAGGTAAAAGCTTCTACACAGCCTCCATCTATAGTAATGGACCTCCATGAAGCTACAAAAGAATCCACACCTCCCAGTGTTCAAGAATCACCTGATGAACCACTTCAAGTTCGATCCTAGGAGAGTACCTTACCACCCTTGCAACTTGACGAGGCACCTAGGGTAATAGAAAACTACTGGCAAAAATCCTCACCTATTACCAACTGGAACAATTGGTTTCAAAGGGTGACGACATCATTTCAAACGGTATGATCTACCCAAGGAAGGGGGGAGTGTTTGTGGACATCCATCATTCACTTGCTTCCCTCTCAACCTTTCTCCCTGACCTCTTAATCTCCGATCTTAGGGAATGTATATATAAAGCCTTATACTCACAAAAACAAGATAAAAAAGTAAAAGAGCAAGAGCCATAACACAAATCATAAAAACAAATTATGCACAAGAACACGACCCTTGTAATAATTGCACTCTAACCATCATCTATTTGCGTGTACAGATATGGCTAGTACGCTAGAGTCATCCACTCTTGCCTTGGGTGAGAGGTACCCTCGTTACTTTTCACAAATATTTCACATGGTCTTTCCAACGCTTGCATGTGAATGGGATTTGATAGGTACGCTAGCATGTGAGTGGAATTTTGAGGAGTTAGAATGGCTGATACGTCTCTTGACCACGTCTGATCCATACTTAGTAGAGAGCGTTTCTCCCATTGCACAAGCCTACCCTTTTGACCAAGATGACTATAGGCGTCTAGTGACCTTCTTAGTAAACATGGGCACCTATGATGAAGAAGAAAATTTACAGGACTACACGGATGGCACATATGGTCTCATGGATGATGACTTTGTTTATCTCGACGACGAGGATAGGGGTTTAGCCTTAGGGTTTCCCCCCAACCTCTACAATATCCTATTCCCTTGACTCTCTAGGGGGAGTGCAAATAATTAGGTTAGAATTCCTTATGTTTTTTGTTGTGTTCAATAAGTGTTGGTACCTTTTTCCACTAATGTGCCTCCTGGAGGTATTCCTTTTGTTTCCTAGTATGTACAGGAGCGTGTTGCTATTGGTAGGATTTGGACCTTCATGGAATCTTTATCTCGACTCACTCTTCAAATCAAGCGCGACCATCGACACAAACAGGTGTTTCTTGTCCATTAGCATTGCCCCTTATCTTTTTTGCATCTATGATTGTCTGCTTTAATTGTGATTGGTAGCCTAATATTCACCGCATTTGCTTAGTATCAAACATTTAATTCAATGTAATTTTTTGTCATAATCACTTGTCTAGGTTTAAAAATCAAGCAATCCGACTAAGCTAGTTTGCCCAAGTTAGGTGTTAGAAATCTTCTCTTAATACCATGGGGAATGCCTTCCTAATAATTAATGGTTACTTAGGTTCTTAATCCGATTTAGGCAGCATTGTGTGAAATGTACTAGGGCTTTCTAGTGGGCTTGACCCTATTGACCTTTAGCTTAAGTATTATAAAGGGAGTTTACTAGTGTGATGAGCCTGGGGAGGTGTATCAGTGTTATATGACCCCCCAAAGTTACAAAATTAAAATGCTGAAAATGAACAAACAAAAAATCAAAGTGCCACATTGTAAAATCTTAAGCTGGAAGAGAAATCTCAGCTTGATTTGGTACTTCACTCACATGTATTGCCTATGGTACTAGAGCCCTAGAGGTTCCCAATATGGGCGCTTTTACTTGAAAAGCAAAAAACCCAAGGCATACAAAATAAGCACACACATCAAAATTGAATCACTGTGAAAAGACTTTGGGGGGTCAAAGAAAAAGTAATCAGTCAGGCGATGATTTCATGAGAAATTCCTTTTATGGTAGCTTAACTACAAGGTCTTCTAGATATAGCCTCTACTCAGCCCTCGAACATGAATACTTGGCTCTCGCGATTAAACAACTTAATTGACCACAGAAAATTAAGAAGCTTACCCATGGTATTAATATTCGATCTCTAGTGCCTTTCGACCGTCAAATTAGCGACCCCAGACTTGTTTAATTTTTTACCTTTACATCTGTTTATGCATTTGATTACATTGCAATTTAATGTTCATTGCTGACAAATTGTTTGAAATTCTTTTACCAATCAATTTGTCTACCTAAAACTGCATATGCTTTTTAATCACTTAGGAGAATGCAATTATTGTGCCAATGTTGTTTGATTTTGTAGTGACTGAAGAAGGCTAAGGACATTCATCTCAAATGCTCTTCCACCTCGACGAACCAGCTTCCGAGGACGGAATCTACATTAGGAAGGGGGGCATGTTAACCCTCACGGCTCACGGACACCCCATCACCTACGACGGACGTGTATTATATATTTGGTAGAGTCAGGTACCGGGCTTGTCAGAGCAATAGGAAAAGGGTAAGAGTGATCGCCGATGAGGGGCGCACTCTAGCTGGGACATTCAAGGGATTAGTTGGCTAAGCATGGGCGCCCAAGTGTGAATGGGGTGAGCTCATATAAAAGCCAACTAAACCTAAAATTCACTCATTCTCTCATTTGTGCAATAGAAGAGTGCTCTTGCTCCATCTCCATCTCCATCTTCTTCTTCTTCACCTCCTCGTGTGTGTGTGTGTGTGTATGTGTGAGAGAGAGAGAGGGAGAGTGTGTGTGCGATCGAGCATTACGAAGGCACGACGGCGGCGAAGCGGTTGAGCGCGGCACGACTGTAGCTTCTTCTTCATCGCGGCGAGGAATCCTCCACGGCAGGAGCATAGAGCAGTGAGTGACACACCATTGCCCTCTTTTGAGCTTGCTAGATTAGTCTTGTTGTGTGCTTGGAGCCATTTGTGGCTCGCACACGGTGTATCGGCAAGTCCCTTGCTTCGACAGTGCGGCAAGGAGCGCACAGGCTCTCGTCTCCGGAAGCCGCGCCAATGTTGGACAGATACACCACGACGGACGTCAGCATAGCAAAAACTCACCTAACATATAATGTCAATTGAGGACGAAGCTCGACCCGCAGGCGCGTGGAAGCAAGCAAAGGGTGTCAACCTCTACTCGACCGACTAATGACTACTTCCTACAGAGATATCAACTCTACATGCCATCGGTTCTGTGAATGTGAGAGTCTCCTATGATGCTACCGCAAGCCAAAAGCCCATTAGACGTTCTCGAAACGTTAGGAAACTTGAGGAATATCCTACCAACACCAATAGGCCACTCTCCCTAAGGTCCGTGACCAAAAAACCTACTCAATACCCTCCGTGCAAAAAACGCATAGGATGTCTGGCCGGTTTTTACAGGTCGACGTTTCCAAAAACTAAAGTGCCTAATGTGTAGCTCTACTCGCTCTAATCGCGTGGATATGCTGAAATGCAAAAACGGACGATAGTTACTCACCGAAACTCCAAAAGTAGCTCGCGGGTGAATCTGCCAAAACACAGAAGAACGCGTGTGATGTAAGCATCAACGCGTAGCTCTCCTCATGGGCAACTCACTGCTGCTCTCCGTTTGCGATTCCGACCACCGCTGCTCCTGTAGCACACACACACTCTCTCACTCTCTCGCAGTCTCCCAATGACACAGAAGATCAGATTTATTAGAAGTCCCTTTACAATGCTTTAGGTTTTGGCTTATATACTAAGGAAATAAGCCTTAGAAAACCTAATGTCCGACCAAAATGACCTGATTTGTCCCTAGGCTTCTATAGAGCTTAATCACAACACCGTGAGCTGGCTTTGCTCATCCAACAAGCATCTCTGGCCAAAATACAATTGTCGACTTAAAATATGAAGTTCCTGTAAACATTACAAAAGTGGCCGTAATGGCTCAAAATAATAATAACGGGATATTGGATGATGTCCATGAGCTTGTATCTTCACATTACAGCATCCATCTTCGTCTTCATCACTTCATCAGCATCTTTATTTGGAATCTTTAGAGAATCTTTTAGGAATATTTATGGAATCTTTGTGGAAGCGTTGTTGAAAGATTGACCTTTCAACAATCATGTAGACTCAACTTCAAACCTGTTTCCATGTGAGTGGCAATAGGTTTGCAATCCTCAAGTCCAAACTTACATAGCAATGTCTCTATGTAACTTTTCTGACACAAGGCAATACCACCATCACACTGCTTAAACTGTATACCCAAATAATGATGCAACAGCCCCAAATCTTTCATCTTGAAAGTAGCATTCAAATCAGCCTTAAATTCATCAATATGTCTCTCATTTGGTCCAGTGATCAGCAAATCATCAACATAAAGAACCACAATGAGAAGTACATCACCCTCACGCTTTACATACAATGTGCTTTCTGTTGGACTATTACGAAAGCCTTGTTTGACCAAATGAGTGTCAACTTTCTCATACCAAGCACGAGGAGATTGCTTCAACCCATACAAAGCCTTGTTACATTTGCACACTTTGTCCTCTTGTCCTTTTATGACAAAACCGCGAGGCTGCGTTACATAAACTTCCTCAAATATGTCACCATTCAAGAATGCAGTAACAATGTCTGATTGATGTACATCCCAACCAAAATGAGCTGCCAATGCACATAGAGAACGCACAGTAGTCATACGACAAGTGGGAGCAAAAGTCTCTTCATAATCTATGCCTTTTTTTTGTGCATAACCGTTTGCAACAAGTCGAGCCTTATGGCGATCGATCTCACCATCCGGCTTGCGTTTCAACTTATAAACCCACTTCGTACCAATGGCCTTTTTGCCAGGAGGAAAATCACATAAAGTCCATGTGTCATTTTCTATAAGTGCATCATATTCTTATTGCATGGCATCCATCCAATTTTTTGAATTTTGTGCTTCATCAAAAGTCGGAGGCTCCTCAACATCATGTAAGCTAGACACAGCCAAAGCATAACAATCTGATGCATGGCGAGAGCCTGGACGAGTACGACTAGACAAAGGTGCATCCAATTTACTGTCACGCAAAGTGTGCACCAGCCATTTTGGCATACCTCTAGCCTGCTCCATTTTGAGGCGGTCCGGGGCAGGCAACAAGAGAGGCGGCCTCTAAACACCCCTCAAGGCTCCCGTGCTGCTCAATTGGGGCTAGGGCAACCACAAGCACAACACAACAACAAACCCACAGCCAAACCCAAACAAGATAGGGGCACCACCTAGTTATAGTATGTGAACTAGGACGCAAGAGAGATTTTGTCACAACCAAGAAGATACACCACACAACACACACAAGCAACCTCACACCAAGACACACACAAAATGGACCAGAGAGAGCTAGAGCAAAGGGAAGAGAGAGAGGAAAGGATCTTGCGTAATACCTTATTTGTGACTTGCAAATGGAGATGGTTCGTTATGATGCTATCGTAGAGCTTGTACAAAACTCGCACAATGCTTAGTGATTGCTAAACATTGCCAAAACACACACACACACACACTGTCTTAGGGTGTGGGAGACCTCTCACCACAATACCCTCTTACAATGGACAAAAAATTGGCAATGAAAAACACACTAAAACACTTTCTAAAATCAAGATCAACCGATAAAAACCCAAAATACCCAAGTCACCTTGAATTCACCAAACCGTATTGCACAAATGGAAGGACGAAGATTTGAACGTCGAATCACGCCTTTGATGCACCAAACCTCAATTTATTGATGATGAAGGAGCATATACAATAGTGGTTTTGAGATTTGTGGAACTCACGCTCTCTCACTTGCAATGTGTAGCTTGAAGGCTTCTCTCACACCAAGAGTGAAGCTCACAAGTGGTTGCTACACCTAAGTCTCTCCTCACGCATAGAGTGTTGGGGTGCTATGTGAGGTATTGGAGGTTGTTTTACAAGAAGGAAAGGGGCCTATTTATAGGTTGGAGACCCCTCATTAAGATTATTGGAAATCCTAATTTACAAGCTAACAAATCAGGATTATGATTTTTTTGAATATCAAAACATTGCGGGCCTTCTTTGTCTGCTTGAGTCATGGGTGTGGGCTCAAAAGAGAGCATTATTGATGGTAGATAAGGTGAAAGTAAGTAAAGAGAGAGAGAGAGAGAGAGAGAGAGAGAGAGAGAGAGAGAGAGAGAGAGAGAGAGTTACTATACACATGTCTTGAGGCGAGGTGTCTTTTATGGTTAGGTCAATGGCTATTTTGTGTTAGTATGTTAGTGGTTAGTAATCACTAGAAAGTTAATGTTACATTTACAATGGGTAGAATGAGGTGGATGGTTGAATGAAGTGAGCAAATCCTTGTGATGGTGAAGCTTGAAGATGTTTTGGACTTACTTGTGTAGGATCTCAAAATGACTATCGATCTTCTTCTTCGTCTTCTCTTCTTTACGCCACCGCCGCCAAGGTTGATTATCGTGATGAAAATGGTAATTTCGTTGATGAGATCTCTTGATTTGCAGAGGTTAATCATGGTACACATGCTGAATCTATGTATATATATAAGGGTTAAGATGGAATTGTACTTTGGAGATAATAGAGAGAGGCATAGAGATGGTGTATGTATGTAGAGGTTCATAAAAGAACTATAGGGATGAGAGAGAAGGGTAATGGTGAAGAGGGTGGGAGAAGCCATGGAAATTGCAGGTTTGAGTGAGGGAAGGAGAGGGAGGGATGTGTAAGAGTGAGTAGGTGTGTGGAAGGGTGAGAGAAGACTAAGGGCTACTTGTGAGAAAAGTGGGCAGATTGGGGTCCACTCAAAAAATCATAGCTCACCGCTGGTAGCTCCAAAAATCATGAAAAACTTTAAGGTGATTATTCAGAGAGTGGGATACATTTTCTCTTTTGACCACCGCTCCAAATTCGGAGTGGAGATAGGTGCCAAAATTCTCACCAAAAAGCCTGTTTTTAATGCCTGCAAAAGTCTTTTAGTGGCCCCCTCCTTTGTTGAATTTGTACAATGCATCCAAGAGTGAGCCCCTCCTTTGTCATATTATAATACAAAGCATCCAAGTTTCCCTTGACCCATGCATGGAGGAGGATTATTGGTGAATAAAGAAATATATACATGGTAGGACTAGTGTATGGACCATTCATGGACTTTAGCTCAATGAGCACATGGTGTTAGAATAATGAGTAAAAATAATAATAAAAATATGGAGGAGTTATGGATATGGAAAGATATTGGAATCATATGATATGGTCCCTCTTTGAATTATTTTGGGTGAAAGAGGAAAAGGTATGCAAGTAAATAATATAATAAACGTAACCAATGAGTAGAAATCAATTTTTGTTTTCACGAGGGTGAGGGTGAAAATGTGGGAGTGATTTGTATAAAGGAAAAATATGAGGTTAGAGTAAGTACATATTGGCAAAAAATATAATTATGGTGTAAGAGGATGAAAGAAGGTGTACATAGGTTTAATAAAACACACACCTAAGTAAAAATATTTAAATAAAATACCAAAATAATTATAAAAAATCCCTATATTTAGGCCATATATACAATGAAATATTTACACATAAAGAGGCCATAATATACTTTCTTTTTTTTTTTTTTTTTTTGGCTCAACTAGCCCAGTGACTAGCTAGCTGAGGGTTTTTAAGAAGATATGGGAAAAGCCCCCTAACTCACACACGCCTATGTACAGTGAAATGGTAGGGATAGCCATAGCGTTTGGGTGAATTTGGTAGGGTGGAGTAACTTAGTATGGCAATTATGGAGGGCCGAAAAACGGCTATCACTGTTAAGTACATAAGTGGCACACATAATGGCCTCAAGCCAAAAAGCATGCGGCAAAGCTTGACTTTTGACCATACATCGTGCCATTTCCGTCAGTGACCTGTTTTTCCTCTCAGCAACACCATTTTGGTGAGGTGTATAAGGCACTGTACATTGGTGTTTTATCCCACGACTAGCCAAAAATGCATTAAATTCATGAGACATATACTCCCCCCCTCGATCAGAACGGAGGGTGCCCATAGTACATTTTGAGACATTTTCAGCCATAGCCAGAAATTGTTTGAAGCACATAAAAACTTCGGACTTCACTTTAAGCGGAAATACCCATGCATGCCTGGAGTAATCATCTATGAAAGTCATGAAGTACAGGTAATTGCGAGAGAGGTAAACAATTCACGATGTGAGGTAATGTGCTTTGTAGCACCACTGTCAAAATACCACACATGTGAATCTGCAGCAAGTGACAAGCATGCATCATGGACAGCAAGATTGTAAGTGCACTCTGCACTAAACGCCCATTCTGCATCAACATCAGCAACACAGTCTCCTTTCACAGAAGACTCAACAATGGCTGCATTTGTAGTGGAACCAGCATTTGCAGTGGAACCACCCTCTTTCTTCTTAGCCTCTTTGGCCTTCAACTTAGGACACGACTTGATCAAGTGATCATTGGCTTTACAATAATGGCAACGCATATTATTTTTGCCCTTATCACCAAAATTTCTAGACAAAGTACTGCCAACAGAAGCATTAGGAACAGAATTTTTGCCACTCACAGCAGAACCATAAGAAGTGGCTGCATTGTTGTAACCACCCTTTCTTTGAGAAGCAATAAAAGCATGTTCAACTACACGTTGCCTAGTCCTGTTTCTTCTAGAAAGTGACTCTTGCAATAGCAATGTGCATAATGCATCAAACTTGACAACTTCAGGATTTCCTTGGGTCATCATTCTCCAAGTACTAGCAAAAGTCTGGTAGGAATCTGGTAAGGCATCAAGAACAATCTGCACAAGGGAACTGTCTGAAATGACTTCACCTGCAGAAGTAAGCTGCTCATTGATATCCTTGACACTAGCAAGGAAAGTGTCCATATCATCTTCCTCATGCATAATCTTCAATTCCAGCTCTTTACGCAGCAAAGCAATTTTAGCCTCATTGCGGCTTGCATAAAGACCTGCTAAAATATCCGAAGCCTGTTTTGTAGATTTTGCTGAACGGATGTGAGGAACAATGGTGCGCTTCACAAACAACGCAATCAATGCATGAGCCTGCGCATCCTTAACATCCCAATGAGCTTGTTCTGCCGTAGGCAAAACAACTCTAACAGCTACAATCCTTGCAGCAAGACCTGCAACATCCTCAACATCGCCTACATCCTCAGAACCAGGACGTACATCAATGCCCTGCACAATGTTCCAGACACCCTTTGACACAAGAACATGTTGCATCATATAAGCCCACATAGGGTAGTTATCCCCATCCAACCTGTCCTCAGCAGCAAACATCTTGAACACATCTGTGTTGTTGTCAGCCATGGTAAATGTTGCACCTAATGTGAAAACTGCCTGAAAATAGGAGAAACGGAGCGGGAACAACCTGTGATATATAGCACAAACCGTAGAAGACTATAAGGCACCTGTTATGCAGAAAACGGCACTGACAGAAATTCTACACAAAATGATGAAATAGCCTGTGCAGTACTGCTTGTAGTGGAAACGGAGGCTGAAATGAGCCCAAATCAAAATTCTGAGCAGACCAAGCTCTTTGAGTTCTCCCAAAATTTTTGTCGACCTACGAACGCTCGCCAAAGCTCACTAAAATCGAAGAAAGTGAGCAGACTTGTGCTGGAGCAACTGGCGACTAAGCCCGGGAGGACGTGAGCTGCTCTGATACCAATTGTTGGAATTAGGGTTGCAGAGAAAACACACACAGCTTGGAGAAGATGAAGGAAGCTCAAGGCACACAATATAGAGTGTGTTACTTAGTGTGCAATGGAAAGATAGATAGCCCTAGAGTGATGGGCGTATATACAATGCACAGGGGAAAAAACCTCCTAAAGAGGGAAAAAATGCCCCGGCGGTCCTAGTGTGTTCACACACATCACTACCACATGTATATGGTAACAGAAAGAAGTAGTTCCTCACTTATCATCACTCTTCTTGCTAGCATACATAATAGCATAGTAATGAAGATGGAGAAGATGGAAAGCTTAAGCAGTGAAGCATGGCTCTTGGTTGGATTTGCATTCCATAGCCAAGAGTGTTGGTGTAGGCCTCAACTTCTCACCAAGCTTAGAGAAGGAGATGGAGCTCTTGCACTTTGCACTTCACACAATGAGAGAGAGAGAGAGAGAGAGAGAGAGAGAGAGAGAGAGAGAGACTTCACACAATGAGAGAGAGAGAGAGAGGCAGAGTATACCCCCCAAACTAGCCCCTTCCTTCCTTGGTCGACCCCCTCTTCTAGCTCATGAAAGAAACTCATTGGACTTCTTCAAGCCTGACCAATCACATGCAGGGTGCATCTCAAGCAAGAATGATAGCCTTGGGATAAGTGTCCCCCTTTCCCCTTTGAGAGAGACGACTTGATAAATGCATAAACCATTAATTAATTTCACTAAATTATCATTGGACCCCTTGGGAGGAAAACCAATAGGCTTTAGGCACACCATGAGGGCAACATGAAGAGAATCTTGACAAGTGTCCTAGATGCTTTCTTTGTACCAAGTTTGCCTTGTGTGAGGGTGTGTGTGTTCTCTCTCTAGCCCCTATAATGAGGGCTTTCCACCCCTGTGTAGGGATATGCTTTGACTTTGAGCACACTTTGAGCACCTTACCTATAACATTTAATGGCCTACTAACTTGTGTGTAGCGGAAAATAGCATGAACATAGTGAGCATTTCATTAGAATAGATTCCTAATAAGCATAACAAGAGTGCTTGGGTGGAGAGAGCAACAAAAATCATAACACCCTGTTAGATAGGCATGAACAATACTTCAAAAGAGAGAGAAATTAAGCTATTGACAACAGTTGAGGACCGGATTTACATGGAGCCGGATTTACATGAGGATTGCATAGGCTTTGTATTATAGGTTTCCCCATCAAGAGAGACATTTTACAATGCAATTCTTTGTGTTTCTTCAATAACTAGTAGTGCAATGAGGATGTAAGCTTCAAAAACTAAGCAAAACACTTATAAAACACAACATCAATTCCCTCACGGTCTCAAACCCAAGACCTCACACACCTTTGAAGATGGTGAGAGAGCTAGCGGGGTATGAGAGTAGATTGAGAGGAAGAAGGAGTAGTCTTATGAGAAAGATGTACATATCCTCACATAATCACTCATATGAGCAAAGCATAGCTTAGTAATTAGCATGGTAAAGGAGATGAGCATGCACTGAATCTTGGCTCTTGGTTGGATTTGCATCACAAAGCCAAGAGTTGTTGGTGTAGGCCTCCCTTCTCACAAGCTTGGAGTAGGTGATAAGCTTTCCATTAAATCTTGAGAAGGAGAGAGAGAGAGAGAGTCTTCTTGCTTCACACTTGAACTAGTGTGAGTGTGTGTGGAATAATCCTTTCAAAAATCATCCCCCACTCTCTCTTGGTCGACCCCTCTTGCTAAATCCTCTTGTTGGCACCTCATTGGACCCCTCCAAGCTTAGCCAATAGGATTTAAGAAGCATAAGTGATAGTCTTGTGACAAGTGTCCCCCTTTCCCCTTTTGTGAGAGCTTTAGGTAATTAATTAATGTAATTAAACTCTCATTGGACCCCTTTGTCTTCTGGCCAATAGGAATCAGGCAAGCCATTGGGCTGTTGAATGCTCATTGGACCCCTTGGGAGACTGTCCAATAGTCTTCTAGAGATCTTAACTCTTATTGGTTCTTTTGTTAAGTGTTTTTAAATTAATTAAACTAGATTTACTCTAGCCTAATTCTTATTGGTCCACCTCCATGGCCATCCAATAGTATTTGAGTGCTCCTTGTGGGCATCTGGGCTAGGGAGCGGGAGCTCACATGTGTCCCTCATTCCCATTGTGTAAAGGAAGCTTGTGAGTGTGTGTGTGTGTGTCTGTGTGTGTGTGTGTGTGTGTGTGTGTGTGTGTGTGTGTGTGTGTGTGTTTTCCCTCTCATCCCCTACTTTTGAGGCTCGCCCCCTGCTATGTAGGATCCATGAATGAGCTAACATGTGTCCCTCATTCCCTTTGTGTAAAGGAAGATTGTGAGTGTGTGTGTGTGTGTGTGTGTGTGTGTTTCTCTCTCATCCCCTACTTCCAGGGCTCGCCCCCTCCTATGTAGGAGACATGAATACTTTTTTGTACACACACAAAGAATCCAATTTTTCTAAGATTAACCATTGGACTCAACCTTTGAATTTTGGAACCTTAGCATTTTGGAAGTCTTAATGGGTTGAACCTTAGGGTCTTTAAAGCCCATTGTTGCACATTGCTCTTTTGCAGCCGCCCCCCAACCCCCTTGGATCCCTATTTTCCCTCTCTTGGATCACTACTGTGGCCGGTCTGCTAGCTTAACCAATATTCTAGATTTTTCTCCCCTGGCACTTCCCCATATTAAATGATAAGCTTAACATGAGAAAATCATTTAGGAGAATTAGATATTAGTTATTATGACATTACCTCTCTCTTAAAATCATAGTCGTCCTCGACTATGGGGTAGAGAAGATAAAGCCTATTTATTAGTCCTTTTTCTAGCGGGTAGAGGATCCCTATCTCACCCTACGACATCGTTCCAGAATGGATGACTAGTCCATTTGGCACTTGAGAGCCTAAGCTTCCGCAAGCATGTCTACACATTAGTCCTATCAATCTTCCATAGTAGAGTGACAAGCTCTACTTGGTGTTTGGGAGACATCGTTGTCTCCGAAAACTCGATCTAAGCATCCATACTACTTAACATTTGTGCACAATAAAGAAAAAGAGAGTATTATAAAACAAAAAGTTTGTTCATTTTAAACATTTGTACATTTGCTTACTCTAGGGAAGCATTATAAGCATTGACAAGGTTTAGGTTATTGTTTTGAATTGTATGCCTTGCATCCATCTAGCATCTTCAAAAGGATAATTCTTAAACTTAATAAGATATTGTCAGATAGTCTTACCACCTCTTAATACCTTGTCTTCATGTCGGAGAATGGACTTGGGCTGCAGCACCTCTTCTTGGTCCTCGATCTCCGGTGGGTCTTCAATAATTGGTTTTTGAGGTGGCTCTCCTTTGTAAGTCTTTAGTAGATTCACATGAAAAGCATTGTGTATGAGCCAATGTCTGGGCAACTTGAGTTGATAGGCCATTTCATTGATTGGTGTAAGAATCTGGAAGGGACCATAATACCTTTTTGCTAACTTGGCATAGTACTTTTGGTGTCCCGTAGGATTCTTGCATGTCGTGTGCCTTAATCGAGCCTTGGGAAATTTAAGTAAGACCCAATAATATTCTTTAAAGGCTTGGGCTCTTTTGTGCTTATCAGCAGCAACCTTTTGCCTTTGCTATGAGATAGAGATAACACCCTTAATCTTTTGAAAATATTCTTGTAGGTCTCAGCTATACTCATCTAGCGAAGATCTTCCCATGTACCTTAAGTAGCAGGGGACTTTTTTTATCTTCCCTCAAAAGGTGATTTTCTTGTGGAAGTATGTACAGTGTTATTGTAAGCATACTCCACTAAGGGTAAGTACTTCTCCCATTGGGACCTTTGATCTATTTCCATTACGTAGGCTTTTAGTAGATCAAGGATTGTTAGGTTAGCTATTTCACTTTGGCCATCCATTTGCGGGTGATAGGCCAAAGAGAAATTTATCCTTGTCCCTAAATTCTCAAAGAGACCCTTCCAGAAATTACTGGTCATTCTAGGATCTATATCTAACACTATGGACATTGGCAAGCCATGGAACTTGAAAATTTGTGAACTGAAGAGGGTTGCCATTTGATGGGCTTTGATAGTCTTTTTGACAGGTATAAAATGAGCCTGTTTACTGAACCTGTCTACTATCGTCCATATTCCTGTATTCCTATGGATAGACTTAGGCAATCCAAAGATAAAATCCATGGATATGCTCTCCCATGGTGAATTAGGGATTGGCAAGGGTTGAAGTAATCCAGGTTGCTTCCCTCTATAAAACTTCATCTTTTGGCATACCACACATTTAGAAACATACTCTTGTATGTTTGCTTTCATGGTAGGTCAATAGAAATATGTTTCAATCCCTTTTAGGGTAGAATGAATCCCTCTATGCCCCGCATAAGGAGGACCATGAGATTCATACATTACTTTCTCATGTAGTGAGAAAGTAATGTATGAGCATGAGATTCATACAGTACTTTCTCACGTAATGAGCTAGTAACGCATAGTCTATTGCCATAGAGAAGATAACCATCTTGTAAGTTAAATGGTTCTTCTTTCTTCCCTAGTGCAAGGGCTGAAATCACATCTCTAAAATCGGGATCAATAGCATACTCATATATCATAGAAGATAGATCATTGTGAGTTGCTATGGAAACCGCATTCACTCTCGGCCATCTTGAGAGTGCATCGCCTACTTGATTATGCTTGCCAGCAATGTGAGCAATATGAAAATAAAATTGCGAAAGGAAATTTTCCCACCTCATTTGTTTGTCGGAGACCTTGGTCTACGTCATGAAGTACTTAAGGCTTTGGTGATCCGTCCAGAATGAAAGGAGTACCCAATAGATAGTGCTTCCATGAGTCTAAGGCATGTAGAACTGCGAGGAGTTCCTTTTCATATATGCCAAGAGCTTGCTCAATAGGGTCGAGCCTTAGACTTTCATAGGCTATGGTGTGCCTTTCTTGGAGCAAGACAACCCAAGGCAATCACCACAAGCGTCACATTGGACCTCAAATGGCTTTGAGAGATCCGCAAGTGTAAGCATATGTTGAGAGATAAGCTTTTTGAAAGCATTGTTCTCCTTGGCAGACCATGTATACCTAACATTTTTCTTTGTTATGTCATGTAATGGTCCTGCTATTTGTGAGAACTTTTCTATGAAGCTTCTATAGTATGCACACATACGTATAAAACTTCTTAGTTCATGAAGATTCCTTGGTTTAGGGCATCCTTTTATTAACTCTAACTTTGGTGGATCCATTTGGATGCCATCTTGAGAGATAATGTGACCTAAATACTAAATCTCTTGTAAGAAAAACTCAATTTTCTTTCGATTAACATAGAGTTTATTCTCTCTTAAGAGTTGAAATATTACCTAGAAGTGTTGCTTGTATTCGTCTAATGAATTAGAGTAGATGATGTTATAATCAAAGAACACTCCAGTAAAGGTTTGGTGAGGCTTGAATAGCTTCTCCATCAAGCGGTTGAATGTGGCTGGTGCATTGGTCAAGCCAAAAGACATGACAATGTATTCATAAAGACCAAACATAGTGTGAAATGCGGTCTCTGCAATGTCTTGATCAACTATCCTTATTTGATGATAGCCACTTTTTAGGTCAATCCTACTGAAGTAGGTGGACCCTTGTAGCTTATCACAAATAGGTCTTCTACCTGTGGAATGGGAAACCTATTCTTGATAGTGATCCTATTTAGTGCTCCATAGTCGACACACATACGATATGTGCCGTCTTTCTTTTGCACTAGTAACACGGGTGAGCAAAATGGAGATGAACTAGGCCTAACCATGCCCTTCTCGACTAACTCATGCACTTGTCGCATAATTTCCTCTTGTTGAGCTTGAGAAACTCTATAAGGAGGTTTATTAGGCGGTGAACTTCTTGTAAGAAGTTCAATTGCATGGTCCTCATTGCCTCGTTTAGGAGGTAGTTCACAAGGGATGTCGTAAATAAAGACATCTTCGAAGATGGTGAGAGCTAGTGGGGTATGAGAGTAGATTGAGAGGAAGGAGTAGTCTTACGAGCAAGATGTGCATCTCCTCATATAATCACTCATATTAGCATAGCATAGCTTAGTAATTAGCATGGTAGAGGAGACGAGCATGCATTGAAGTTTGGCTCTTGGTTATATTTGCATCACAAATCCAATAGTTGTTGGTGTAGGCCTCCCTTCTCACAAGCTTGGAGTACGTGATAAGCTTTCCATTAAAGCTTGAGAAGGAGAGAGAGAGTCTTCTTGCTTCACACATGAACTAGTGTGAGTGTGTGTGAAATAATACTTTCAAAAACCAGCCCCTCTCTCTCTTGGTCGACCCCTCTTGGTAAATCCTCTTGTTGGCACCTCATTGGACCCCTCCAAGCTTAGCCAATAGGATTAAGAAGCATAAGTGATAGTCTTGTGACAAGTGTCCCCCTTTCCCCTTTTGTGAGAGCTTTAGGTAATTAATTAATGCAACTAAACTCTCATTGGACCCCTTTGTCTTTTGGCCAATAGGAATCAGGCAAGCCATTGGGCTGCTGAATTCTCATTGGACCCCTTGGGAGACTGTCCAATAGTCTTCTAGAGAGCTTAATTATTATTAGTTCTTTTATTAAGTGTTTTTAAATTAATTAAACTAGATTTTCTTTAGCCTAATTCTTATTGGTCCCCCTCCATGGCCATCCAATAGGATTTGAGTGCACCTTGTGGGCATTTGGGCTAGGGAGCTACATGTGTCCCTCATTCCCTTTGTGTAAAGGAAGCTTTTGAGTGAGTGAGTGAGTGTGTGTGTGTGTGTGTGTGTGTGTGTGTGTGTGTGTGTGTGTGTGTGTGTGTGTGTGTGTGTGTGTGTGTGTGTGTGTGTGTGTGTGTTTCTCTCTCATCCCCTACTTCTAGGGCTCGCCCCCTCCTATGTAGGAGCCATGAATGAGCTGACATGTGTCCCTCATTCCCTTTGTATAAAGGAAGCTTGTGAGTGTGTGTGTGTGTGTGTGTGTGTGTGTGTGTGTGTGTGTGTGTGTTTCTCTCTCATGCCCTACTTCCAGGGCTCGCCCCCTCCTATGTAGGAGACATGAATACTTTTTTGTACACACACAAAGCATCCAATTTTTCTAAGCTTAACCATTGGACTCAACCTTTGAATTTTGGAACCTTAGCATTTTGGAAGTCTTAATGGATTGAACCTTAGGGTCTTTAAATCCCATTGTTGCACATTGCTCTTTTGCAGATGGCCCCCCCTTGGATCCCTATTTTCCCTCCTTTGGATCCCTACTATGGCCGGTCTACCACCTTAACGAATATTCTAGCTTTTTCTCCCCTGGCACTTCCCCAGATTAAATGATCAGTTTAACACGAGAAAATAATTTAGGAGAATTAGATATTAGTTATTATGACATTACCCCCCTCAAGCACCTTAATCATGGAGCACCTTAGCATCTTAGCACCTTAGTCATTAAGCACCTCAAGAACCTTAGTCAGTAAGCACGACAAGCACCTTAGTTAGAAAGCACGACAAGCACCTCAAGCTTGGGCCGGGTTCCCACCTAGGTTCCCACCTCAAGCACATCCCTAGCTTACCTAAGGTCAAAGGACTTTTAACAATAATGATTGGAGGTCTTTAATGAAGCTAACCCTAAGGTATTTAAGCTCCATTAACTAGCCTTGCTCTTTGAGAGACCATCTCTCATTTGGACCCCTTTACCATTGGCCCTGTGTTGAGATAGATCTGTAAGCACATGTCTATATTCTAACCCTTGTTTTCGTCTATTCTCCCACATGTCTATATTCTAACCCTTGTTTTCGTCTATTCTCCCACATTTAATGATCAATTTAATGTGAGAAAATCATTTGCGTTGGTTAGATATTAGATTTTATGACATTGGACACATGCACTCTCAACCAATCCCACTTTTGAACACATTAGAGCATTACACACACCATGAGGAAGCTACTCACCCAGTTTGGGCCAAAACATTCACAGTAGACATCATATGCGCATGATGTCTACTCTTCATAAATTGACTTATTGTTGAGATTTTGGAGTAGCCAGCACCTTGATCACATCGTCATAAGCCTTCCCACCAATTTTCATCCCATCTGAACCTCATTTGACCTATTTTTTCCCAAGTATGGAAAAAAGACGCACAAAACCCTTTCTTGGCCTCTCACACCCACATTCAATTTCAATTTCAATTCAAAAGCCACAAACACTATGTTTATGTTATAGACATCATACTCGGTGAATCTGGAGTCATTTTTTGATAAAAGACATCATATGCGTATGATGTCTCCAATGTCAAATTGGTCACCAACAGAGGTTTTGACCAAACCCATGTTTTGACTATGTGCCAATGAGTTCATTTACTAAGTGCCAAACCATTTGAATCTCATATCATCCAAATTTTCGATTTCAGAACCTCGATAAAGCCTATAAGCCAAAATTTAGCTCAATCTTGATTCAAATCTCAAACCAGGCATACATATGTGATATATAAGCTATGGGCTAGGCACATGACAAGTTTTACCTCCATCTAAGCACATAGACATCATACACGTATGATGCCTCACAGCATGAAAAGAGCACAAAATTGCAATTTTGTTCTTGTGGAAAGCAAGTGTATGTCCTAATTAGCTTGTGGTTCAACTTTGAAATCATTTGGGTAGCTAGAAGCTAAGTAAAATTTAGATTTTGTGAAAGGACGCTAACTTTGAACGTGGGTGCACTTAGGATCAACAAATCCCAACAAATCTCTAGCAAAGAAGAAAAGACCCGCCCTTAAGAACATCATAGTTGTAGCATAGCCATTCACCATCCCACCAAAAACCCTAAAGCCCACTAAGGCGTGAATGGATGATGCCACATTGGAAGTAAAAGGGATCAGCTTATATCAGGGAACTTTCAGAGATCCTCAAGGAAATACAGTTGATGTGCCCATGATCCCTAGAGAACTTAATGAATACGCCACCAAGGAGGACATCCTCAACCACATGGAAACAGCTAATCTATAAAACGTCTTCACGACTCCTCTAGCAGGAGTGGATATTCAAAGAGTATATGAAATAGCTAGCTCCATGGAGAAAGATGGCAAAACTGTGATTACAGCTCTTGATGGACAGAAGATAGAGGTGGTTATTATCCCTCAAATCATTGCCAATGCTTTGGGACTACAAAATGAAAGGAGCTCAGTCAGAGAGAGAAGAGACAAAGTCAAGGTTTATTCTCAAAAGAAGATTAATGAGACTTTTGAGGACTGTTAGCAGCAAGCTAACACGGACACCATTTTTCGGATTTCTCTTTGTAAAACAATTATTATTTTGATAACTCGGGAATATTGTAACTCCTATTTTCTCGGATAAACTTTGTAATTAATGAGCCGGGGCTACAAGCTTCCAGATTGTATCAGCCAGTCATTTCCCAGCTTTGGTAGAACTCCATATTATTAGTTTTGACTGCCCAAAAACCTTGGCTGAGGTATAAAAGCCAATTTTTGTAAGTTTTTATTTAGTTTTGGATAAGAAATACACAGCATGAGCAATCGACGCTCACTTCTCTCTGTCTCGAGCTTCCTACTCCCTCTCCGGTTGTCACATTGCGATTGTGTTTGTTGCATTCGAACCGCAGGTGAGAGCTCTACGCATTGACGTAAGCCATTCACAGTATTTTGTAGCTTTTGGCATCACTGACCCGCAGCCTAATTTCACCATAAGTAGGAATTTACACTTTTAAATCGAACACTAAGCATAGGCGGGATATTGGAGAATCATTGTTAAGCATTTAGATGCATTCTGGGTCGAAAACAACTAGGTCAAAAATCCATTGCTATTAATAATCGCGATTTTGGAGCTTGACCTAAAGTGGGGTTTGAGGCCATAGGCATGTGTGCTTAGGTCTTATAAACTTGTCCTAGAAGTTTTGTTACATTTGAATGTCATTTGATGCTGTAACGGATGTGAATTGTTTGCCGATGAGCGATTGGCTTTTGGTGATTTCAATCACTTGAGTGTAGCTTGAGTTAGATGCGAGTTGTTAGTTGTTTTCCAAGAGATTGACAACCTCTTGTAGCCTCTTTGCACTAGTCGAGTCAGCTTCGTCCCATGGTTTGACAAATTAACAGTGGTTCTCGCTAATACTACAATAAGATAGGATGGTGAGGTTAGACATGCGTCCCACATTTGGCGCCATTACCGGGGACCGAAGAGACCTAAACTAGGGAAAAACACAAGTGTCTTGTGTAGTTGTCCTTTAACTTCCTCTAGGTTCACCTAGAGTCAAAAACCTTTTTTTAGAAACCACATAGAGAGAATCATTAAAACTCAAACCATATCTATGGAATGACTTACAGAAAACCCTAGAGAAAGTGAGGATAACGGGATTAATCTCAAAGAATTTAGGAAAATTGAAAAATGAAATGGAAAACAAAGAGATTTGATCAGTTCTTATGAACAAATTCGGAGAATATTATGAAGGGGAAGAAGGAAACACCACCCTCCCAGTGAAATATAATGACATTGAAACCATGGCGATACTGGATAGTGGAGCTGGCATAGCCATAGCCACTAAAGTAGTATGGGAATCTTGGGGACAACCAGCCATTAGACAAACTCGAATGAAATTGCAGTTGGCTGACGGACACATTGAGAGACCCTTGGGGCTGTTTGAAAAAGTGATAGTCAATTCCTGTGGAATTAAATATCAACACACATTTGCCATAGTAGACTTTGGAAAAAAACTCAACTATGAAATCATATTGGGAATACCTTTCATGCGACAAGTACAGCTTATTCAAGATTGGGGAAACAACTATCTGTACTTGAAGCAAGTGGGATCTATAACAAGAGTCAATCTAAAAGATCACACTTATAGAGATGTCGTGAAAACACCCATCCAAGAGTTTGATTCAGTATCATCGGTTGAAACTAAACTCCCATCTTGGTTAAACAAAGACACTCCTATTTGGATGTGTGGAGCTTCAGAGAACGGAAGCCTAAGATGAGAAGAATATATCCTAGATAGGGACTGCACAGACGAAGCCTACGTACCTGAACCCTTTCCAGAGAATTTATTTGAGCCATTCGAGTGGACTCAAATTTTAGCGACAATGGATGTATGTGTGAATACATCTATACCTACTCAATTTTGCAATGAGGATGGTTACGACATAATTCCCATCCAAATGATTTCAATCCTCAACATTGAAAATGAAGATGAGGAACCCAAGTACTTAATGAAATCTCAACAAGTCTTTTCAAACCTCTATTACGATGCAACTGATGAGTTAGATGAACGCTCAGCTACCTCAGAAGATTCGGGGTCAGAAAAAGAGCATACGAGAGCTAAGTTACTCTTAAAGGGAGGGGGAAAAAAGTTTTTTGACTTTCCAAACCAGAAATTGAGAAGACATAGATGGAAGAGAAACATTGGAATTGTGAAAACACGACCTATGCCATCAGTCTCCAATAAAACACAATTCCTGATGCAGATAGATGCTAATGATTGTGTCAAGGACAAAATAACTGGTAGATATCCTTCAACCAAAAACTCAAAAATGTCTCAGGCATCGAGAAAAACTAGGAAGGGTACTCAAGAGAAATCACAGGAAAAGAACCCACTCATGACCAGAGTTAAGCGGAAAAAGAAATATCAAGAGTTGAAAAAAGCTCTAAAGGAGATATACACAACTGAAATGGAAACCACGAAAGAGGATGGTAAGGATGCAATGCATGTTCCATCCCATTACAAAAAGTATACTCTCCAAGATCGAAAAATCATAATTGAACAACCTGTTAGGGAACTACAAAAACAAGACGAGTCTTACGAAGGGCCTGAAAATGCTAAAAAGATAGACTTGGTTGAACCAGGAGAAGAGCCTAAGCCTGCTTACATTGCAAATGACCTAACAAAAGAAGAAGAAAAGCTTCTGCTGAGCTTGTTAAAGGAATATCAAAATATATTCGCTTGGTCTTATAAGGATATCAAGGGTGTTGATCCAGAAATCTGTCAACATACCATACCCATGAGAGATGATGTGAAACCAAGTAGACAAAGACCATATACGTATAACGAAACATTTGCCAGGAAGATCAAAGAAGAGATTGAAAAATGAAAGGAATCCAAATTCATTTACGAAATTGAACACACAGATTAGGTGTCTCCAATTGTGGTAGTACCCAAAAAGAATGGAAAATTACGAGTGTGTGTTAATCTCAAAAAGGTGAATGCAGCTACCATTACAGACAACTTTCCTCTTCCAATAACTGAGCATGGTTTAGAACAGGGAAAGAAGCTTACATCTTCTTAGACGGCTTTTCAGGATACAATCAACTTTTGGTTGATTGGAACAGATCAACATAAAACTGCTTTTGCAACAGAATGGGGTATATTTGCCTATCGGGTTATGCCATTTGGGTTGACTAATGCTCCAGCCACGTTCCAAAGGTTGATGAGCCATGCCTTCAAGGAATATCTTAGGAAATTCTTAGAGGTATATATGGATGATCTATGCGTACATTCATCAATTCGGGCTGACCATTTTGAACACCTCAAAAAGGCATTCGAAAAATGTAGACTTTATAGGATTTTCTTAAATCCTGAAAAATGCACATTCATGGGAAGACAAGGAAAAATTCTTGGAAATATAGTGTCTAAAAATGGCATAGCTACTGATATTAAGAAGATCCATGTCATTGCTGATTTGCCCAGACCAACAACAGTCAAGGAGATACAAGCCTTCATGGGACATTGTGGATATTATCGACGGTTCATCTACATGTACGCTATTATTGCAAAACCCATGTATAGCTTGATTATGCACTTTGAATGGACCGAGGGATGTGAAGAATCCTTCATGAAGCTTAAGCAAGCTCTCATCTCAGCTCCAATATTGAAAGCACCAGATTGGGATAAGGTATTCAACGTACATGTAGATGCTTCAAATTTTGCTATCGGTTGTATACTAGCTCAACCTAGAGATGGGAAAATTGACTTTCCTATTTCTCATGCTAGCCGACAATTGAACATGGCAGAAAATAATTACACCACCACCGAAAGAGAAGGACTAGCAATGATCTATGTCGTTAAAAAGTATAGACATTACCTGTTAGCCAACAAGTTTGTGTTCTTTGTGGACCACCAAGATTTGTTGTATTTGGTCAACAAGCCATGCATCACACGGAGAATAGTGAGATGGTTCATCATTCTCCTAGAATTTGATTTCACAGTGGTTGTAAAAAAAGGCACTACTCATCAACGAGCAGATCATTTGTCAAGGATTGTTTCAGGGGAATCACCCAAAGGGGTAGACGATGATCTACCAGATGCCTATTTGTTCTCCGTAGAAATGATACCTAGATGGTATGAAAACATTGTGTCATTAATGACAATAGCTCAAGTGGATTCACAAATACCACTTCCTATCACAATCGGATTAATCGAGCAATCGGCTATGTATCAATTACTAGCTGGTAGGCTATACAAAAGAAATTGGGACGGGATATTGCTCCTATGCATTAATCCTGAAGAGAAAAACCAATACCTAAGTCAAGCACATGTTACCATAGTTGGACTTCACTTTGCGGAAGACCAAACTATGCAAAGAGTCTTAAGACTTGGAGTATTTTGGCCGACTATGAGGAGGGATGTTCGGTCTTTTGTAAAGGATTTTCCTCAATGTCAAAAACAAACACCCATACCTCATGTAACATTGTTTCAAATGTCACTTGTTTCTAAGTGGAGTAATTATCTGGTTACTTACTTATCAAGCCGAACATTTCCACAGGATATGAGTAAACGCCGTCAAAGGGCAATAGAAACGGAAGCAAGAGACTATGCTCTTATTGGAAACCAATTATATCGGAGAGGTAAAGATCAACATTTGCATCTTTGCGCAAACAAAAACGAGTATATTCCGATTCTAGAACAAGCACATGCTGGATTAGCTGGAGGTCACTTTTCTAGTGAGACCACCGCAAGAGAAATCTTGATGGCAGGCATATGGTGGCCAACACTTTTTGCCGATGCCAAAGAATATGTTCGAAGGTGTGATGCTTGTCAACGAGCAAAAATGCCAACACGAGTAGATAGCATGCCCTTAAGACGAATGATGGAGGCTAGAGCTTTCGCAAAGTGGGGTATAGATTTTGTGGGACCAATACAACCATCTGCTTATAGAACCCAAGCTCAATATATCATTGTAGCTACGGACTATCTGACCAAGTGGGCCGAGGCTAAAGCAACTCAAAAGAATGATGTCAGAACCACTGTTGCATTCTTATATGAGTATGTATTTACAAGATATGGACTGCGAATCGAAATTGTTAGTGATCGGGGAACTCATTTCCTCACTGAGGTAGTAGAGGATTTTCTTAATGAGTTTATGGTCATCCATAACAAATCAGCTCCCTATCACCCATAAGCAAACGGACAAGCTGAGCATACGAATAAAATTCTTAGCTCGGTACTGACTAAATTGGTTAGTTCAAGAAGGACAGATTGGGAAATGAATCTCCATGCTGCTCTATGGGCTTATCAAGTTTCATTCAAAACAGCTCTAAATGCTACACCCTTTAACCTTGTTTATGGTCTTGACACCATACTCCCAATAGAATTTCTATTGCCGATATTAAGGGTAGCACAGAATCTTGAATGGACTAGACATGAATTGTCGGAACGACTCGAAGATTTGGAAAAACTAGACAAGCAAAGGCTAACTGTTGTAGCTCATATCTATACACAAAAGCGGAAACAAAAACAAGTTTTTGATTCCCACTTAATCACAAAGATCTTCAAGAAAGGGGACTTAGTTTTAGTCTATTCTCTTAAGCAACACATTCCCAAGAAAAAGGGAAATGGACCATTTATCATTGAAGATGTATCTCCAAGTGGAGTAGTAAAATTGTCAACCCTAGATGGTGAACCAATGGCTAATTGGATTAATGGATGTCATTTAAAGAAATACAATTTGCCACTAACCAATGACTTGCTAGAAAGAAAGATCAAATGACAGCAGGTTATTGATGAAGCCCAAGAGGAAGCTCGGCTTCGGGTACTCAAACAAAAAGCTGCTCTTAAGAATCAGCAGATGCCAATTCCCATTAACGCTCTCGAAATAGATACCCAACAATGGGAATTACCAAAAGACGCAGTTTCAACAGATGATGACTGGTTAGACGGAATGGATCTGCGCATCAAAGTACAACTCAACAATCATAGCACCAATACTTCCGTCGACACAGGAGCGAGAGTAAATGCAGTCAGTTATTCCACATACAAGAAGGCCACAAATCAAGCATTGATGGCAGGAATAGCAACAATCAAAGGATGCAACAAGAACCCAACTCCAACATTGGGAGTAGTCAACTTGAACGTGGTAGTACATGGATGTTCATGTCCTCATCAATTTGTATTCTTGCCAGATGAACACATGAATGAAACGATGATTCTTGGAATTCCCTCGATGCGAACATACAAAGCAGTACCAGATTGGGATACGAATCAACTAAAATTGTCACCTAAAGGAGGGCAACTCATTGTTCCAATTGCACCAAGC
Organism: Adiantum capillus-veneris; assembly: GCF_014529385.1. Classification (NCBI taxonomy): domain Eukaryota; kingdom Viridiplantae; phylum Streptophyta; class Polypodiopsida; order Polypodiales; family Pteridaceae; genus Adiantum; species Adiantum capillus-veneris. Next base: position 99,488,772 of record NC_140931.1, on the reverse strand, counting down.
AAGGAGGAATGGAAAAGAAGTAATCCACAGACCAAACGAAGTAGTCAATCTACTCCATCCCCTAGACAATCAAATGTTGCAAGTAGCATGCAAGGAGCCATGCAAATTTGGGTACCAAAAGCACAGCTTAAGGATAAACCGATTCAGATATGGGTGCCTAAAACTTCACCGACAAAACAAAAAAAACATACCAAAGGTTAAAACACAGAGGCGAGCATCTCCGAGCAAGGAACCTAACATGAAGATGGTTTGGAAGAAAAAGGAGCACATATCTTCTCCACAAACCGCGAAACCAATCAAGCAATAGCGAGTTAAGTCTCAAAAGACTCCAACACACCATGTAGCCCCAAGCCAACCAAGCTACAAATGGATAGAAATAGCTCGACAACAGTCAAAAGTGCTACAAACATCTCAGTCAATCAATGTGCTAATGGTACAATCAAACAAAGAGCACACAAGCTACAAGAATTTCTCTTTGGAAGACATCAGCAGCAAACCTCGACATCGGAAACCCTTGAGTCAATTACTCAAGACCCAGCTCTTGCACAGCATATTGGTTTGAATTGCATTGATCTTCATAGCATGGTAGATCCAACCATGGCTATGAATAGACACGATCGTTCAACCCATGTACACAGTCGTTCCGGAGTACGCCATTTAGGAGGGGTGGAAGGGCACTAAGTACTACCGAATAATTAAGGGCAATGTTTGAAGAGGGAGGAAAAAGTTTGATGTTAACGTGTGATTTTTTTGCAAAATTACCTAATAATGCCCTTATAATTCATCATCAAGGGAAAATTCATTGATACCATCTTTCCGATGAATGTAAATAGTGTATATACTATCAAAAATAGCCCTTTTTGGGTATTTTTCATCATTTTTATAGATAATACGGCTTAAAAATAGAAAAATCCAACAAAAAAACATAAATCTGTGTTTTTTAAGGGATTTTCTTAATTATTGGATTTTTACTTTACTTTTTTAGAGCACTTTGCTATTTTCTTTGATTTTTTCAAATAAACAGGTCAAACATTAATAATAAATAGCATGAAAGCTCAGATGGAAAAACGGAACACACGATGGTGATCAAGAAGACAAGGTGGACAAGAAAAAAAAAATCAATGAAATCCGAAGATGAAAGCGGGAAGCCTAAATTGGGCGGCCATACCTACTTTTGCCGATTAAGAAAATTTTTGAGCCTAACATAGATTTCACGGCCTAGTAGGACTAACGAGGGAATCTGGGGAAATTTGGTTCGGGAAGTCCGAGTATAGATATCCAAGGTAGGTTAAAACCACCTTATTTCCACTTGGAGCCTTTGCAAAGAGAGATTTCGACCTCTTTCGCACGACTTTTCCAGACCCCACGGTTGACCATTTTCAGCGCCGTCTCACACAAGACATGAGGGGTAAGTTCTTTACTCAACAATGATCCATTTTGTACAGCCGGTAGCTAGTCTAAAGCCCTAGAAAAAACCCTAGAAACCGAGCAGTGCACGAAGACCTACAACCTAAAATTGACCATAGCGGCTTGCCAACTTGACCAAATCGGATGGGATTTGAACCATAGCATGCTCTAACATAATAGAACCCTTCTATACCATTAGATGACCATTCAACAAGGGTCGAGGGGGTCCCCAGTAGAAAAGTTAGGTTTTTTGGCAGATGTCAAAATTCTGTTGGAATTAGGGTTGCAGAGAAACACACACAGCTTGGAGAAGACGAAGGAAGCTCAAGGCACACAATAGAGAGTGTATTACTTAGTGTGCAATGGAAAGATAGATAGACCTAGAGTGATGGGCGTATATACAATGCTCAGGGGAAAAAACCTCCTAAAGAGGGAAAAAATGCCCCGGCGGTCCTAGTGTGTTCACACACATCACTACCACATGTATATGGTAACAAATCCCCCCAGGAGTGATGCGGTGAACGAGAGCTGGCACATGAGTAAAGGGAAGTGCCATGCCCTGAGGACATGATCAGTCCACAAAGGGGAGTAAGCCCAAAGCTTTGCGGAAAGCTTCAAGCTTCTCATGAGACAATGCCTTTGTGAAAAGATCTGCAAGGTTGTCCTGTGTTGGCACATAAGCCAAGTTGATCTCTCCTGCTGAGAGCCTCTCCCTGACATAGTGGTAATGGACCTCAATGTGCTTTGTGCGAGCATGAAAAATTGGGTTCCTTGCAACTGCCAATGCGCTCTGACTGTTAGTGTAGATAGTGTTGGCAGTGTCCTGTCCAACACCCAAATCAGCCATAAGGCGTCTGAGCCATACACACTCAACCGTAGCTGTGAAGACTGCCCTGTACTCAGCCTCACAACTCGAAGTGGCCACAGTAGGTTGCTTCTTGCTCAACCATGATATACATGAACTGCCAAGCATGAAACAAAAACCACTTGTGGACACTCGCGTGTCAAAACAACCAGCCCAATCTGAGTCCGAAAAAGCATGTAACTCTGGCGGCAATGATCCCCCCTTGGGATAAAACAAGCCAAGATGTAAAGTGCCACTAAGGTAGCCGAAAATTCTCTTGACAGCCTGCCAATGCTTAGACCCTGGGCTATGCATAAATCTGCTGACTTGTGAGACTGCAAACTGAATATTCGGCCTCGTGTTGCATACATAAATGAGGCAGCCAACAGCAGTTTGGTAAAGAGTGACATCAGCAGGATCGCCAGCATCATGTAGACTCAACTTCAAACCTGTTTCCATGGGAGTGGCAATAGGTTTGCAATCCTCAAGTCCAGACTTACATAGCAATGTCTCTATGTAACTTTTCTGACACAAGGCAATACCACCATCACACTGCTTAAACTGTATGCCCAAATAATGATGCAACAGCCCCAAATCTTTCATCTTGAAAGTAGCATTCAAATCAGCCTTAAATTCAGCAATATGTCTCTCATTTGGTCCAGTGATCAGCAAATCATCAACATAAAGAACCACGATGAAAAATACATCACCCTCACGCTTTACATACAATGTGCTTTCTGTTGGACTGTTACGAAAGCCTCGTTTGACCAAATGAGTGTCAGCTTTCTCATACCAAGCACGAGGAGATTGCTTCAACCCATACAAAGCCTTGTTGCATTTGCACACTTTGTCCTCTTGTCCTTTTATGACAAAACCGCGAGGCTGCGTTACATAAACTTCCTCAAATATGTCACCATTCAAGAATGCAGTAACAATGTCTGATTGATGTACATCCCAACCAAAATGAGCTGCCAATGCACATAGAAAACGCACAGTAGTCATACGACAAGTGGGAGCAAAAGTCTCTTCATAATCTATGCCTTTTTTCTGTGCATAACCGTTTGCAACAAGTCAAGACTTATGGCGATCGATCTCACCATCCGGCTTGCGTTTCAACTTGTAAACCCACTTCGTACCAATGGCCTTTTTGCCAGGAGGCAAATCACATAAAGTCCATGTTTCATTTTCTATAAGTGCATCATATTCTGATTGCATGGCAGCCATCCAATTTTCTGAATTCTGTGCTTCATCAAAAGATAGAGGCTCCTCAACATCATGTAAAGTAGACACAGCCAAAGCATAACAATCTGATGCATAAGATGAATGGCGAGAGCCTGAACGAGTACGACTAGACAAAGGTGCATCCAATTTACTGTCACGCAAAGTGTGCACCAGCCATTTTGGCATACCTCTAGCCTGCTCATTTTCAGCCCTTTCCTCACTAAGTACATCATGTACATCTGCATCAGTAATAGGCTGATCTAAAACATTTTCAGAAACCCCCATAGGCTGTACATTTGCCTCATTGGAACTTACATTCGTATTTCCACCACTGAAAAGAGGCAACAAAGTGTCATAAATGTCCTTTGAGCTTACATTACTGTCTCTAGTACATGACAGCAAGGGCTGAACAGAATCTTCCACAAACACTACATCCCGAGAAACCAGAATACGTTTTGTTTGCAGATGATACAACCTGTAACCTTTGCTTTCAGCACTATAACCAACAAAAATACATTTGACAGCCTTATCATCCAATTTTCTGCGCTGCACTTGTGGCACCAAAGCATATGCCAAACAGCCAAAAACACGCATGTGCTCAATAGAAGGTTTTCTATCATTCCATGCTTCATATGGAGTAATAGACTGCAAAGCTTTCGTAGGACACCTGTTAAGTACATAAGTGGCACACATAATGGCCTCAAGCCAAAAAGAATGCGGCAAAGCTTGACTTTTGACCATACATCGTGCCATTTCCGTCAGTGACCTGTTTTTCCTCTCAGCAACACTATTTTGGTGAGGTGTATAAGGCACTGTACATTGGTGTTTTATCCCACGACTAGCCAGAAATGCATTAAATTCATGAGACATGTACTCCCCCCCTCGATCGGAACGGAGGGTGCCCATAGTACATTTCGAGACATTTTCAGCCATAGCCAGAAATTGTTTGAAGCACATAAAAACTTCGGACTTCGCTTTAAGCGGAAATACCCATGCATGCCTGGAGTAATCATCAATGAAAGTCACGAAGTACAGGTAATTGCCCAAGGACGATTTTCCACGGGCCCACAAACATCACTATGCACAAGCTGCAACCTGCATGTGGCCCGAACTGAACCATCCTTTGGAAATTTAGAACGCAACCATATCAGATTTTTGCAAACGCAGCAAACTGGCAAAATTCAGATGACCAAAACGTGCATGCCAAAGTTTTGCATCTGAAATAGCCCTTGAATCTGCAACAGCATTTGCAAAGTTTTGTCCACACTTGTCATACAAAGTGAGCTTATACAGCCCACGGCACAAAAGCCCAGATGCAACAATTTCATCACCAAAACTGAGATCATGAACTGTACATCTGTCATCCACAATTTGACTACAAGTCCAAGTCTAGCAAGTGCGGATACAGACAAGAGATTCTTCTTGATCCCAGGTACATAAAGTGCATCAACAAGTGTGAAGGAACTGCCATTAGCAGCAATGAGCACAATCTTTCCAACTCCCTGAACTGGATAAGAGGCATTGTTGGCACAAGTGACTGAATTCCCATGAGGGACAGACTCAAGAGAGGTAAACAATTCACGATGTGAGGTAATGTGCTTTGTAGCACCACTGTCGAAATACCACACACGTGAATCTGCAGCAACGACTGACAAGCATGCATCATGGACAGCAAGATTATAAGTGCACTGTGCGCTAAAAGCCCATTCTGCATCAACATTAGCAACACAGTCTCCTTTCACAGAAGACTCAACAATGGCTGCATTTGTAGTGGAACCAGCATTTGCAGTGGAACCACCCTCTTTCTTCTTAGCCTCTTTGGCCTTCAACTTAGGACACGACTTGATCAAGTGATCATTGGTTTTACAATCATGGCAACGCATCTTCTTTTTGCCCTTATCACCTGAATTGCCAGACGAAGTACTGCCAGCAGAAGCATTAGGAACAGAATTTTTGCCACTCGCAGCAGAACCATAAGAAGTGGCTGCATTGCTGTTACCACCCTTTCTTTGAGAAGCAATAAAAGCCTGTTCAACTGCACGCTGCCTAGACCTGTTTTTTCTGGAAAGTGACTCTTGCAACAGCAATGTGCATAATGCATCAAACTTGACAACTTCAGGATTTCCTTGGGTCATCAGTCTCCAAGTACTAGTAAAAGTCTGGTAGGAATCTGGTAAGGCATCAAGAACAGTCTGCACAAGGGAACTGTCTGAAATGACTTCACCTGCAGAAGTAAGCTGCTCATTGATATCCCTGACACTAGCAAGGAAAGTGTCCATATCATCTTCCTCATGCATAATCTTCGACTCCAGCTCTTTACGCAGCAAAGCAATTTTAGCCTCATTGCGGCTTGCATAAAGACCTGCTAAAATATCCGAAGCCTGTTTTGCAGATTTTGTTGAACGGATGTGAGGAACAATGGTGCGCTTCACAGACAACGCAATCAATGTATGAGCCTGCGCATCCTTAACATCCCAACGAGATTGTTCTGCCGTAGGCAAAACAACTCTAACAGCTGCAATCCTTGCAGCAAGACCTGCAACATCCTCAACATCACCTACATCCTCAGAGCCAAGACGTACATCAATGCCCTGCACAATGTTCCAGACACCTTTTGACACAAGAACATGTTGCATCATATAAGCCCACATAGGGTAGTTGTCCCCATCCAACCTGTCCTCAGCAGCAAACATGTTGAACACATCTGTGTTGTTGTTGTCAGCCATGGTAAATGCTGCACCTGATGTGAAAACTGCCCAAAAATAGGAGAAACGGAGCGGGAACAACTTGTGCTATATAGCACAAACTGTAGAAGACTATAAGGCACCTGTTATGCAGAAAACTGCACTGACAGAAATTATGCACAAAATGACGAAATAGCCTGTGCAATACTGCCTGTAGTGGAAACGGAGGCCGAAATGAGCCCAAATCAAAATTCTGAGCAGACCGAGCTGTTTGAGCTCTCCCAAAATATTTGTCAACCTACGAACGCTCGCTAAAGCTCACTGAAATCGGAGAAAGTGAGCAGGCTTGTGCTGGAGCAACTGGCGACTAAGCCCGGGAGGACGTGACCTGCTCTGATACCAATTGTTGGAATTAGGGTTGCAGAGAAACACACACAGCTTGGAGAAGACGAAGGAAGCCCTCGAAAAGCAGAAAACGGCTCGAAGGTTACAAAGCGTCAAATTTGACATACGAGGCCAAACTGACTCCAAATGAGCCAGAATTGGACAGGTTGCTTCACGACTATGTTGCGGACAAGTCCAGGGCTTCAAAGTTGACCGACCAACCCAACAAGAAGAGTAGTCACAAAAAACAGTGATTTCAGAGTCGACAGAGCACAAAGTGATGATGGCATGACCAAACTTGACCAATTTCAATTTAGGACTTGTATTAGGTGTATTGAACGTGCCTAGGTCAAAATTTGTAGGTCTTGCAAAGTTTTTGTCACTGCTGTAAATAATCGCAATTATTTACTTTTGCATCAGTTTTTCTTGGAAATTGTCAAGTCATCTTCCCTATCATGTGGAAACAACTGTTACAAGCCAAAAATCAAGTATGAGCAAAAATGACCACCCATTACTTGTAAAATTGCCAAAAAAAACGCAAAGAAGTCTTTGCAAGCCAAAATTTGGGTTATGGACAACATTTTTTGATCCAAATCACTTCATATCTCATACCCAAGGTTTATACCATGCCAAGAACCAATTTGTACCAAAAAATGTCATTTTTGGAAGAAAAGTTAATAATCGCGATTATTTACTTTCTGGCCAAAATTGAGGAATTGGATATTTTGTCATCATACATCCAAAGTAGATGATGTGTTAAGCCCACTAGCCAATTTTGAATCAATTGGAGTTCAAAATCTCAAATTTCCTTTATATCTACTGTTTCAGAGACCTAAAGCCAAAATCTGGTACCATTTTTATCTTGTGCATCCAAATGAGCCCATATTCCACTCAGAGCATGTATTTGGTATCTACTTCAAGCCTATAAAGCCAAGTTTGCAAAAAGTTGAAAATTCTCCTCAGCTGTAAATAATCATGATTATTTACTTTGGTTGCAAATTTTTGTTTGACTATACAGTTTTGTTCCTTGCATGGTTTTATGCATCTTTGCTTGTTCCAAAAATTGATTTAAAGCAATTTGGACCAAATTGTCAGCATTTCAGTCTAAAAGGACATTTTAGAGAAATTCCGACAAATCTGCTAACTTTGCACTCTATTCACTGAACAGGAGCTATGCAAGCAGCGGAGAGGGCCAAGAAAAAGCTAAACCAAAAAGAGAAACTACAAAATTTACCTGCTTATCAGCTAGACACAGAGTCAATCAAAGCTGCAAAGGCATCATATCTCTCTAGAGAACAGCTGGAAGAGCACCACACTACAGTCTTCACTGGTAGATTTAAGAGTGAAGAAGGGCATCCAGTGGAGTTGCAAATCTTGCCCAAAGAAGTCTATGATGTGGCTGCCAAACTGGAAACCAAGGAAGCTAACCGCAGGCTAGGACTCAGGGATTTCTACGAACAGGAGCCTTGCAGAGTGGACTTTCATAAAGCTTACGAGCTTCTATCCACCATCAAAGAAGACGGAACCGCACGAATATCAGACACCCAAGGGAGCAAGGTCGAGGTAGTGATCACAAAAGAAATAGTGGCAGAGGCACTCAGATTGCCCACTGAGGGAATGACCATGCGGGCAAGAGACAGAAAAACTGCAGACACTTTTACCAAAGAGACAGCCACGGCTACATTCGCCGATCTTATCCACAAACGGGTGGAAGAGCCAGCCCGGTCGTACCATCAACACTTCCATTTTTGGCAAAGAGGCCACCAAGGTACACTACACCAAATCACGCCGTGGCCACCACTTTCACTCAGGTTCTTAAGTCAACAACAAGACAGCCTGTGGACCACACACAGTATGTCTTGACAACCTTGAAGGGCACCAAGAAGGAAGGTAAAATCACGTACTTGGGTGCGCCAGAGGTGTTGACGAGAATATCATATCATGCCATCAGCATGGCCGACAACATACTGCCTGCCCCTGATCAGTGCCCCTGATCAGAATACATGGATCTTGGCATCACAACCCTCTCCACGAGCTACAAGGTCAGGTAAAAGATCACACAAATCTGATGATGAGTCAACTGACAGATCGCTTGAACGGCACAGCAGCGAAATCTCTAACAACAAAGAAAAGAGAGCTCGGAGGGAAGAAATGAAAAGGAAAGTTGTGGTCGCACACCAAGAGGAGCCAGCTCAAAAACAAGCACGTTTTGAAAGAGAAAAACAGGCTTACCAGCGCAGTAGGCAAGCACAAGGCAAGGACCCGGAAAAGTGGGTACCTGCAGGATTTAAAGGCCCTCGAAGAAAGCATCATACGAGAAAAGAAACGGATGATCCTAAAGAGCAGTTGGAAAGACTGTACCAAGAGGCTGAAGCATTAAAGCTAAAGGAAGAAAAAGAAGCGGCAAGGAAATCCCAGTAAGTGGCTGAACAAGAGAAAAGTCATGAATCTCCCCGACCCACCTCGCCGCCTTCAGAACAACAAGACCATCCCATGACTAGTTCACCACCATCACCAGCAGGCAAAGACACCAATGAAGAGGAGCCTGACAAAGAGGAACAATATGAGTCCACCCAACAAAGAGAATCTACACAAGAAGCTGACCACCCTGACGGACGAAAAGACAAAGAAACCGAGCCAGAACCAGAGGCAGCTGAAGATACTCAAAATCTAGAAGAGGAACAGGCCAGTAGATCTGAAAAAGAGACTGATAAGGAAGCACATGCCAAAAAAGAGCCTATCACAACACATGCGAAAGAAATCGAGTCAGAGAAAGAAGAAAGGCCGGCACCTAAAGAGACAACAAGGGTTGAGACAACACCCAACATCTACTCAGCAAAAAATTGCCAAGGCATCAAAGCCTCAGGATGACCAAGAAAGAGACCAACCATTTACCTCCACACAAGAACCACCAGCAGCTACAACGCACCAAGAAACAACATATGAGGCTGCAAGCACATCTCAGCTGGCATGATAGGAGGAGTGGCAAATGAAGGAGTACGAGCGAAAGTGCGACGCGAGAGAGAGTGTGAGAAGAAGAGCACGACGATATGGTGAACTCGCTCTACTGTAATGTGTAGAGCATAGTGAGTTCTTATTAGCTTTTAACAAAAGAATATGTGTACATACCTGGCGGCCCGCCCACTTACCTGGGCGACCACATTGAGCTTTATACCCCAACAACCTCCCACTTAAAGTCCAATGTGGTACTTTAAGTGTGAGAGAAGCTACTATACAAGCTAATATACAAGAGATGTAGAGAAGTGATGTACTACCCTACACCTAACTGCTTGCGAAAAGGCGCAAAGCTCTCTGAGGGAAGTCCTTTTGTAAGTAGATCAACAAGATTTTCTATGGTGTGAACTTTGACAAGCTGAAGTTGCTTATCCTCGAGCATTTCCCTGATGAAATGATACTTCACATCCACATGCTTTGTCTTTGAGTGATAAACTGGATTGCGAGTCAATTGTATAGCACTTTGACTATCACAATATAACACAGGCATCTCTTCTTTGATTCCCAAATCTGTTACTAGTCGATTAAGCCAAATTGATTCTTTGCATGCCTCTGATGCTACAACATATTCAGCCTCTGTAGTAAACTGAGTAACACAATCTTGTAATCTAGAACGCCATGATACTGCTCCACCAGCCAATGTAAAGACATACCCTGACGTAGACCTTCGGTTGTCTAAGTCACCTGCATAATCCGAGTCTGTAAAACCCTTTACACTTAGCTCCTGACTCCCATAGCATATACGCATACTCTTTGTAGCTTTCAGGTATCTCAATATTCCTTTCACTGCCCCCCAATGTTTCTTGCCTGGGTTTGACATGTATCGACTTACTACTCCCACTACAAATGCAATGTCTGGGCGAGTAGCAATCATTGCATACATCAAACTACCCACTGCAGACGCATATGGAATCTTATCCATTTCAGCCTGTTCTTCCTCAAACACAGGACAATCTTGTTTGCTAAGTTTCACATATGGTGGCAATGGAACACTCAGTGCCTTTCCCTTCTCCATATTGAAACGTTGCAAAACCTTGTCAATATACTCTTTTTGAGATAACCAAATCAACTTCTTTGATCTGTCTCTCTCAATGCGCATACCAAGTATATGACTTGCCTCACCCATGTCGTTCATGTCAAACGATTTTGCCATCTTTGACTTCAAAGCTGAAATTTCTTCCAAGTGCTTGCCAGCAATCAACATGTCATCCACATACAAAATAAGTATCAGCCAACTACCATCCTTAGCCTTCTTTGTATATAGACAGTGATCGAACTCACTACGTTTGTAGCCTTGAGAAAGCATAAACTTGTGGAATTTATGGTACCATGCCCTCGGTGATTGTTTTAAGCCATAAAGACTCTTTAACAACTGGCATACCCAATCTTCCTTGCCTTTCTCAACAAACCCTTCTGGCTACTGCATGTAAATTTCCACATCTAAATCACCATGCAAGAACGCTGTCTTGACATCCATTTGGTGCAACACCAAATCTAATATGGCAACCAATGCAAGAAAGCATCTCAATGTAGTCATTTCGACCACCGGAGAGAAGACTTCATCAAAGTCAATGCCTTGTTCTTGCTTAAAGCCCTTGGCAACAAGCCTTGCTTTTGTACTTTGGCTGACTATCATGAGCGGTGATCTTATACCTGTAAACCCATTTACAGGGTAGATCCTTTTTGCCCCGTGGTAATTTAACTAGCTTCCATGTCTAGTTTTTATGCAAAGCTGTCATCTCTGACTGCATGGCCAATTGCCAATTCCCGGAGTCCTTCATTTGCACTGCTTCCTTGTAACATGAAGGCTCATTGCAATCAGTCAACATGACATAGTTCATAGATGGAACAAACCTATCAGGAGGTCGCATGACACGTCCAGATCTACGCACAATAGGTGGCTCAGGCTCAGCCACAACCTGTGGTTCCAATCTATCCTGTCCTTGCTCCTCTTGAGCCCTGACATTTTGTCTTGCACGTGCAGGTCCATCTTCTTGGAAGACAACTCTTCTAATCTCCTCAACTTTCTCTGGTTTAGAATGATATTTGGCTTCATTAAAGTGAACATCATTGCTGCGGATAACCTTTCTGGATTCGGGATCCCAAAGTCTGTACCCCATCTCACCAGAATTACCATAGCCTAGAAAGATGCACTTTCTACTCTTTGGCTCAAGTTTGTTCCTAAATTCCTTTGCAACGTGAGTATATGCCTCACAGCCAAAGACTCTGAGATGCTTGTATGAGGGCACCTTGCCTGACCATACCATCTCTGGCACTGAATCCTTCTGCAAAACCTTTCTAGGAGATCTATTTACAAGATGAACAGTTGTTGATACAGCTTCAGCCCAAAACCCATTTGGCAGTTGTGCATTAGACAACATACTTCTGACCTTCTCTTGTATGGTCCTATTCATCCTCTCAGCAACACCATTTTGAGGAGGATTGTAAGGAGCAGTAAGTTCACATTTTATACCTTTTGACTCACAAAAGTCCTGAAAGGCCTTTGAAACATACTCTCCACCATTGTCAGTGCGTAAACATTTAAGCTTCTTGCCACTCTGATTCTCCACAAGTGTCACAAACGTTTTGAAAACACTAAACGCTTCATCCTTGTGCTTGAGAAAGTAAACCCATACTTTCCTCGAGTAATCATCTATAAATGTCATAAAGTAAGAAGCTCCCCCTAGAGATAGGTTAGGCATAGGTCCACACAAATCACTATGAACAAGTGCCAACTGTGTATCTCTTCTACTGCTTCTATGCTTATGTGGCTGCTGTGTTTGCTTACCATACAGACAATCTTCACAGAATTCAAAATCATTAAATGAAAAGCCAGGCAAATAACCAGAACGAGACAAGATTTCCATTCCCTTCTTGGACATTGTCCTAACCGGCTATGCCACAAAGAAACGTTCGGCTACTTGGTTACATTGATTACATTTTTAGAGACATTTGATACATAAATCATGTAAAGTCCTCCAGACTTTACTCCATGTCTACTGTCATAGAACCCTTGGATATCTTCCACATGTTCTGTCGAAAAGTGGTGACACAGCCAGCATCATCAAGTAAACCTATGCTGATCAAGCTCTTTGTAATTGCGGGAACATGTCTCACATTCTTCAGCGTGAAAGAAGAGCCATTCTGAAACTTCAATTGAACATCTCCAACACCTAAGATCTCACATGTCTGCCCATTGCCTAGCCGAACATGATCTTTAGTGGTCACATAAGAAGTAAACCACTCCTTGTTTGGAGACACATGAAGTGATGCCCCTGAGTCTATAATCCAGTCACTCAGTGCATTTCCATCAGATGCTGTAAGAAGAGCTGAGTCCATTGTATTCTTCGAGAAGTAGATGTCTCCTGACACTAGACTGTCATCCTCTGCAACAGTGTTTGTCACATTTATTTCTTGAATCTTCACTGAGGACTTGTTCTTCTCACCATGGTCTTCAGCTTTCTCTTTTCCTTTTTCTGCTTTCCATTCTCTGCAGTCTCTTTTCATGTGACCCTTCTTGCCACAATGGTAGCATTCTATGTCACTCTTGCCTTTGGCACTACGGGACTTGCTACGAGACTGATTCCTCTTTCCACCTTTGTACTTTTCTTTGGTCCTTCCCCTGACAACTAAGGTTGTTCCTTTGCCTTTGTCCATTGTCTTTCTATTGGTTTCTTCAGTAAGCAGACTTCCTTCTACACCTGCTATGTTCAAACCATCTGGAGGTGCAGAATTACTCAAAGCTGTGCGAAAAGTGTCCCAACTTTCCGGCAATGTGATCAACAGGAACATAGCTCTAACAGGTTCATCAAACTTGACACCTTGAGCTGACAACTGACTGTAGATTGTGTTGAATTCATTCAGATGATTGGACATAGGTGTCCCTTCTTTCATCTTCAAGTCAACAAGCTTCTTAAGCCAGTATACCTGTGAAGCTGCACTCTGCTTCTCATAAAGATCACTCAGCTTTAACCATGCTTGATAAGCCGACATCTCGTCTGCTACATTGAAGTAAACGCTTTCTGCCAAAGTCAGCATAATGGTAGAAAGTGCCAATTCATCCATTTCGCTCCATTCATCTTCGTCCATATCTTCTGGTTTTATCCCCTTGAGCTTTATAGGTTTTATCTGCTTCTTTTGTACCAACACGTGCCAAATCTGCTTCTTCCACAATGGGAAATTGGTTCCATCCAGCTTCTTGATATTGTAAAGAGCAGTGTCCTGTGATACAGCCATAGCTACGCTTCACAGTGGTTTACTTTCCTGGGAAAAATTCGGCAGAGTTTCGCCTGTAAACTGACCTCTGAACCAATATCAACCTGTCAAATGAACCAAGAAAGCTTCAGATTCTGCATAAATTTTGGCAGAGTCTCCTTTGTAAAATGGCTCTGGTGTACTCAAAAACAGACCAAAAAACAGCTCAAAAAACATTGTCTCTCTGACACTGTAAGCTGCAGGTAAACCTGTCCTGCACCTGTACTGTCTCTCGTTGTCCTGTCACTGTCCTGTAAGCATAGACTGTGACAATGCCTCAATGGCAGTAAAGCAAAGATGCAATCCCAACTGTCTAACTCACAGTCAATACATCCTAGCTTCCTATCTAAGGGTGCTCGAGGGATCGCTCCAAGACCTGTATCACCGAAAGGATCTCAACATTCGAGAATCCCCCAGCTCAATAAAACCTCACTCGACCCTCAACAAAGGCTGCAGTAAATCTGACAGTACATAGACTTCCCACAAAGTCATACATCCACAAATTTCCCACTATATGTTGTAACCGTTGCGGCGGTTGTTTGCTGCGTGACTCACAGCCAGCAAACCCTCAACAAACATACATCATCTCTGACAATACATCCCATGTGGAAGTACCTGCAATGTCAGGATGAAATCTGGAATATCAAGCAGCAAACACAAGCTACCTGATGAACTAGTGGATGTCGCCTACAGTCTGTGTGTAGATGCGCCAGTGTCGTATGTGACACGCCTCCAAGAACTGTGAGCCGTCCTTCGATGTGTAGACAGCCACAAATCAACACTCTAGGAGTGTCGATATCCTCAGCACCTGCAGTCATAGGCCAAAAAAAGACCCCAAATTTGCAGAGTCAGATCTGCATCCGCTGAGACCACGTAGTCGAAAATGGCATGCGCAGAACTTTGTCGAAGCCGAACGGTGACCGAGATGACCTCAGAATGAAATTCTGAGCACACCAAGCCCTGCGGGTTCTCCCACAAGATTTGGGGCCATGTCTTTGCCTGTCGAATTTCACTCCAATCTGAGCTGGTGACTCTAGCCTCCTGCAGTGCTGCCCCGAGCCTCGATCTGAGCTCTGATACCAGTTGAAGGAGTACGAGCGGAAGTGCGACGCGAGAGAGAGTGCAAGAAGAAGAGCACGACGATATGGTGAACTCGCTTTACTGTAATGTGTAGAGCATAGTGAGTTCTTATTAGGTTTTAACAAAAGAATATGTGTACATACCTGGCGGCCCGCCCACTTACCTGGGCGACCACATTGGGCTTTATACCCCAACAGCAAACACATGATGAAGTAATAGTACATGTCAATAAATATGCATGGCAAATGTAGAAAATGACGAAGAGACTCCGTTCAGCATCTTTAAACCGTAGCACAAAGGCCAAGGAATTGGAAATGGTGATCGACGCTCTTCAAGGAGAGCTAGAAGACAGGATGACTGTCATCACTGATCTCCAAAGGCAGGTGAAAAAGCTGAAAGCAGAAGCAGGACAGCATCAGATAGCTAAAGATAAACAACAAAAAGAAATGGAGGAGTTAGGTGAGTTACTCACTAAATTATCTGATGCCTGCAAAGCAAAAGACGAGCAGCTAACAGAAGCTACGAATGAACTTCTTACCACCTCTTTGTCAGCTCAAAAAATTCAGGTGCAGTTAGATGTTGCCAATGCTTCTCTGCAATATTCTGAACAGAGAATTAATGAACATGCCATTTTCTTATGACAAATCAGAGAAAATCTAGCCATGGCCACAGTAGAGTCGAGTGGTGATGAAGACTTTCAGATTAACATAGCAGACAAAGACACAGTGCCAATGGTCCAGCTATCAAAACCTGAAGAAGACGCATTGAAGGAGAAGATCACCCTAGAGGTGGATGAGTAGTGGAAAGCTGCTATGGATTGGAATTTGAGAGTTTTACACTTTGTCAACGTCACTCAACTCACTCCCAATTAGATCAACGCTCAATGGCACCAACAATCCCTGTCATATCCACTCATCAAAGTAGAACTATTGTAGGTAAAAGAAAGGTTGTACAAGGATATGCAAGAAGATGGCACAGATAAAGACCACCCAAAGTGGAGGTTAAGCTGGCTGAACAAGAATCCAAGATACCTGATTTTGTTCACAAGAACACCTGCATCCCTACAAAGAGATCCAACATTCTGTCCTGTACTCAGAGTAAGGACATGGCAAGCGCATGAAGCACTGCAAAAGAAGAGGCCAACCTGGCTCAACTTCCCCAAGCTACCAGCTCCATAGAGAGGCCAAGCGACAAAGGAATACATGGTGAAAACCTTAATGGGCGCCATGTATTTCTTTAAGAGTCTGTCAAATCTCTCCTGTGCAATGTTATATAAGATCTGCAGGATGCTACTCACATGTATACAAGTTTTTCATGAGCTTGAGCAAACAGGATCCCCATGGCTCTCATTCTTGGAAGGAAACAAGGGCTTATGCTATGATCTGAGTGGGCAACCTTCGAAAGAGGTCCTTTACGGATTCTATGCCAGATGCATGTTCTTGCCATCGAGTAATATGATAGCTTTTGAAGAAGCATTCTACAGTGGATTCTTCACCTAGCGATCGAAGAAATTTGTGTCTGTGATCAGCAACCTAACATCCAGGTTTGTAGGGGCTACTCAACGGTGGAGCTGAAGAATAAAGTTACAATGCAATTTTTGCAAGTGCCCGACAAAGAACGAAGAATCAGATACCAGAAGGCACGCGCTCAAAGACCGCCTCGCCAGCCGTCAACCTGAAGACTATTTCAGTCCATAAAGCTGTGTCAAGGGATGACACAGACGAGGAGGGGGGGAATGTTAGCAGCAAGCTAACACGGACACCATTTTTCAGAGTTCTCTTTGTAAAAAAAATATTATTTTGATAAATCGAGAATATTGTAACTCCTATTTTTTCGGATAAACTTTGTAATTAATGAGCCGGGGCTACAAGCTTCCAGATTGTATCAACCAGTCATTTCCTAGCTTTGGTAGAACTCCATATTATTAGTTTTGGCCGCCCAAAAACCTTGGCTAAGGTATAAAAGCCAATTTTTGTAAGTTTTTATTAAGTTTTGGATAAGAAATACACAGCGTGAGCAAACGACGCTCACTTCTCTCCTTCTCGCGCTTCCTACTCCCTCTCCGGTTGTCACATTGCGATTGCGTTTGTTGCATTCGAACCGCAGGTAAGAGCTCTACGCATTGACGTAAGCCATTTACAGTATTTCGTAGCTTTTGGCCTCGCCAACCCACGCTTAATTTCATCATAACTAGGAATTTACACTTTTAAATTGAAAACTAAGCATAAGCGGGGTGTTGGGGCATCATTGCTAAGCATTTAGATGCATTCTGGGTCAAAAACGACTAGGTCAAAAATCCACTGCTGTTAATAATCACGATTTTGGAACTTGACCTAAAGTGGGGTTTGAGGCCATAGGCATGTGGGCTTAGGTCTTATAAACTTGTCCTAGAAGTTTCGTTACGTTTGGATGTCATTTGATGCTGTAACGGATGTGAATTATTTGCCGATGAGCGATTGGCTTTTGGTGATTTCAGTCACTTGAGTGTAGCTTGAGTTAGATGCGAGTTGTTAGTTGTTTTCCAAGAGATTGACAACCTCTTGTAGCCTCTACACTAGTCGAGTCAGCTTCGTCCCATGGTTTGACAAATTAATTGTGGTTCTCGCTAATACTGCAATAAGATAGGATGGTGAGGTTAGACATACGTCCCACAAGGACTTAACTGATCCAAGAGCAACTAAGATCTGTAGACTCTACAATCAATACTTTCATGTGTGCAATAAGCGGCCTCAAAAGTACACCACCCCGCCACATGTAGTATCCACCACCATCACCTGGGCATTGAAGAGTAGTGTACCCAAAGAAGTGAGCTATGCTCAGTATCTGCATGAACAAGTGGTCGGAATGGGGAACGACAACCCGAAGTACATTGGAGGTGGATCAATTCTAACAAAAATTGCATACGAATCCATTGGTACATGTGGAAGGTGACCAAAACCACCATCTCAAAATAAATGGTTAAAATTGAAAGAAGATGTAGAAGAGGAGCTCGTTGCGCGGCTGCAACCCGTGGAATTACAACTCGACCAAGGCGAAAGCTCGAGACGATTCCAAAAGACACTGAACAAGAGCCGCCACAAAGAAGAAAGGTAAAGCAAAGATGACAAATGAGGAAAATCCAAAGGAGACTAACAATCAAAAATGGCTCGCATCGAAAGATTGATCGAGCAATTCAAGGTTGAACGAGCGCTGAAGGCAATTGCAAAGAATACTAGGTGCCAGATCCAACCAAGATCAGAGGTAGCTCCTCAATGCCACTTGAGGACCAATTGGATCACTATATCCGGGCTTACAAATAATCCAAAGAGGTAATTGAACAACAAAGTCTAGAACCCTTCACTGTTGAAGAAATACAAAACATCAAGAAGAAACTAAAAGAATTGCCAGAAGTGAAAGAGGATCTTGAAAGAGAAAGAGGAGAAGACGGAGGAGACTAAAACAGAAGAAAAGACAGAAGTGCCACCATTGTCTCCTCCTATCACCATGAAAACTACACATAGCCCCCACCTCTCTACATCTCATCCTGAAAAAACATATGAACATGTGCCATTGACAGAAGAGGGAAGACAACAAATCTACAAGGATCTCCTTGAAGCGGGCTACACCCTTGCAGAACCCTCCCAAGCAGCATGTGGCACACCAATCCCATCATGAACAAAGAAAGAAGAAACAACGGATGAGAGATTTCAGGCCCGACTTGCCTTTACTAGAATACATGAATCAAATCTCTTACAGCTAGGAGTCCCTGAATGGAGACTGACTCTAGTAGTACCTCAAGGGAGAGCACTTGAAAGGCCATGGAAACCTCCTCCAGCAGGTGTCTTGCTGAGCATGGTCCACCAAATCCCTTTGGTTGGACCTCTGCAAGAGTCCACAACAAGGAGCATAGTGGCAAAAAATGAAGATGATGTGCGAGTGACACACCAACTCCTTAACAGAGTTTAAACACAAACCCTCTGCCAGCATAGGAATGGAAAGCCAAGCTACACAAGCCTTGGAATATTAAATAGAAACACTTCATTGGGAGTTGAGGTTGGTGGAGCGGAGACAAAGAGTGCATATGGCGGCAGGCTTCCTAGCAACAAAAGAAAGATTGAGTGAACAGCAACAGGTGCTAAAAAAAGAGAATGAGGAACTGACTAAGCAGCTAGAAACTCTGCAAGCACTTTTGTTGAACAATGCCGAGGAAGCAACACAAAGAGAGAACGAAGTGCAGAGGTAGTCTGAAAGACTTAGGCAACAAGTGGAGCATACTGAGCATCGACCAATAGATCCGGGTCCGAGTGACACTGGAGTCAATGTCCAACAAGAGCCATTTGGACTCCCAGAAGGAATTGAAGAGCAAATGCTGTTGGATGTTCCCCCACAACCTCGAGAAGTAGAGCGTGCACTCACAACTGAAGAAGAGGACCAATTAAAACAATTAATAGAAAAGACAACTAAAGAGAGTGACCGGGCAGTCATCTAGTAGGAAAAGAGGATGCTCCATTCTGTAGGAACCCTGAAAATCGACACAAATGTTATCAAGGAGGAATGGATGCAGCCATCGTGCCATACCCTCTCCTGCAATTTGAAGTATTAGCAATAAAGAAAAGGATATAAACAGAGGAGATGACACCACTTTTCGAAGGCGATATAAAAGATGAATCAGTTTCCAAAGAGATAGTCGACTCAAAACCGAGGTGGAGAAAAGGATGGTTAACAAAGTTCCCATCATACCTTGTATGTCTCGTTGAAGCACCAAAGACTATCATAGATGACTTCTCTTTTTCCCCAATTCCTAGAATGCAAAGATGGTAGGTTAATATAGAAACATCCTACATGGCTAAATTACCCCCATCTTCCAGCACCCAAGGCAGGAGAGAGAATAAGTGTGAAAACCCTAATGTGCACCATTAAGCTTTTCACTGGCTCTCCTAATTTGATATGTGTGATGCTCAAAAAATTTTGCAAGACCTTATCAGCTTGCATCAAAGTGTTTGCACCTTATAAAGCCTTTTTTGGAGCAGGAAATCTGGGGTAGTTCAACCAAGTTGGCCGCTTCTTCGTTAGTGCCTCATGCGCTTGCCAAGTCCTTACTCTTGGTACAGGACGGAAAGTAAGATCCTTTTGTAGGGCCGCAGGTGCTCTTGTGAACAAAATCAAATACCTTGGATTCTTGTTCAACCAGCTCTGCCTCCACTTTGGGTGGTCTTGATCTGCACCTTCTACCTGCATGTCTTTGTAAAGTCTCTCTTTGACTTGGAGTAACTCCACCTTTATCAAAGGATAGGGTAGGGATTGTTGGTGCCATTGCGCATTGTATTCGTCTCTGTTATTGGTAATTTAGATTCCTCCTCGCCACCTAGCTCTTTTGTTGGTTGTGTCTCCATCTTAGCGAATGAAACTGAGGGGATCTCTATCTATGGCTGCTCTGAAGTTCCTGCCTCTGCTTGTGTTTTTGGTCGTCCCTCTCTCAACAGTTGGTTGACTCTTTTATGTTCAGCTATTTCTTTCAGCAGCTCATCTTCTCTTTGCACCCGCATTAAAGCCAGGTCTCTACACTGAGACTACTCCAGTTTTAGCTCCAGCTCGAGGTCCTTGTTCTTTTTCTCTAATGCTTTGTAGACCTCGTATGTTTCTTTGATCAAGTCCACCGCGGGATTTTCTCATATTTGCCACAAGAAAATTGCTTGATCATTTATTCTTTGCTCTGAGTATTGTAGGGAGGCGTTGGCTACATCTAATTGTACTTGCATCTTCTGAACTGACAGAGTTGTAGTTAGAAGTTCATTTATAACTTATGTCAGCTGATCATATTTTGCTTTGCAAGCATCTGAAAACTTTGTAAGCAGATCACCAAGCTCCTCCATCTCTTTCTATTGTTTATCCCTTGCTAGCTGATGTTGTTCAGCTTCATTTTTCAACTCCTGCACTTGCCTTTGTAGATCGGTGATGACGTTTAATCTGTCATCGAACTCCCCTTGGAGTGTATCAATCACCATCTCTAATTCTTTGGCCCTTGTGCTACGGCTAAGTGCGGCTGTTCGGAGTCGTTCCGTCATGTCCTGCATTTGCTTGGCATACTCATTGACTTGTAGGATCACTTCATCGTTTGACTGCCACTCTTCGTTTTTGGCTAGCTGCCTAGATATTTTTGTTATCTCTTGTGTATCGTCTGGTTGCATCATGGAGGGTGGTTCTTGTTGCCCTTGAGGCTGCGGATGATCTTCTTCAATTGTGTCATCCTGAGGCTTCGTGGATACCTCGGCCTTTTCTTGCTGTGTTGAGGTAGAAGGTGTTTCCTCGGCCTCCTATTCTCTTGGTTGCTCAAACTTGGTGTTGTCCTCTGGTTTAGGACTTGTTGTCCTTTCTGGCTCTTTGTCTTGCTCTTTTTGTTGCTCTTGAAAGTTCCTGCCGTCTTTCTATCCCTTGCCCTCATTGTCATTCCCTCTGTTGAAAGTTTGAGTGCTTCTGCCACTATCTCTTTGGTAATCACCACTTCAACTTTATTACCTTACTGGTCAGATATTTGGGCGGTTCCATCTTCTTTGATCATGGATAAGAGCTCATAATATTTTTGGAATTCCACTCCAAATGGCTCCTACTTGTAGAAATCTCTGAGCCCCAGCCTTCGGTTGGCTTCTTTAGTCTCGAGCTTTGCGGCAACATCATAAACTTCTTTTGGTAGAAGTTGCAGTTCTACCTGATGTCCATCTTCGCTCTTGAATCTTCGAGTGAATGCGGTGGTGTTATGCTCTTCCAATTGTTCTCTTGACATATAGGTCGCTTTGGCAGTCTTGACCGAATCGGGGTCCAGTAAGTATGGTGGTAGCTCTTACAACTTCTCCTTTTGCGAGAGCTTCTTCTTGGCCCTCTCTATGGATTGCATGGCTCCTGTTGAATGAATAGAGTGTCAAAGGTAGCAAATTTGGCAGATTCTTCTCAGAATTGTCCTCCATTATGAAATGCGGACAAATTGAGTCCAATTTGCTTCAAATTAACTTTTGAACATGCATAGATGCATAAAAACATGTAAAGAACAAAATTATGAAGTCCAACAAAAAATTGCAACAAAAGTAAATAATCGCGATTATTTATAGTTGAGTAATTTTTTCAACTTTTTGTAAATTTGGCATTACAGGCTTGAAGTATATACCGAATAGATACTCTTAGTGAAATATGGGCTCATTTGGATGCACAAGATGAAAATGGTGACAGATTTTGTCTTTAGGTCTTTGAAATAGTAGATGTGAAGAAATTTTGAGATTTTGAGCTCCAAATTGGTTCAAACTTGGCTAGTGGGCTTCTAACATCATGTACTTTGGTCCCATGATGACAAAGATGCAAATTCCCCCCATTTTGGCCAAAAAGCAAATAATCGTGATTATTAACTTTTTCATCAAAATGAACATTTTTTTGGCACAACTTGGTTCTAGACATGGTATAGACCCTGTGTATGTGATATGAGGTGATTTGGATCAAAAATGTGGTTCATAACCCAGAAATTGGCTTTCAAGGACTTCTTTGCGTTTTTTTGGCAATTTCCCAAGTTATAGTTGATCATTTTGGCTCATACTTGAAATTTGGCATGTAATAGGTATGTACAAGTGATAGGTGACGTGATGATACAATTTTCAAGCCAAAATCTTGCAAAAGTAAATAATCGCGATTATTTGTTGTAGTCAATATTTTCTTGCAAAACTTGTAAATTTTGACCTAAACACATTCTATACACCTAAAACAAGTCCTAAATTGAATCTGGAAAATTTGGTCTTGTCGGCATCACTTCGTGCTTTGTCAACTCTGAAATCACTGATTTCTGTGACTACACTGCCTGTAAAGTTGGTTAGTCACTTTTAAGGCTTTGGACTTGTTCGTAACATAGTCGTGAAGCAACTCATCCAATTTGGAGTCAATTTGACCTTGTATGTAGAATTTGACGCTTTGTAACCTTCGAGCCATTTTTTGCTTTTTGAGGGCTTGGCTTGATTGATTTTATGAAACCAATCATATACATTGTGTATGGACCTCGTACGCAAGATGTCTCTGGAGTCAGAACAGAATTCTGGCATCTGCCAAAACCCTAGCTTTTCTACTTGGGACCCCCTCGACCCTTGCCGAATGGTCAACTGATGATATAGAAGTATTCTATTATGTTAGGACATGCTACATTTCAAATCTCATCCGATTTGGTTGAGCTGACATGCCGCTATGGTTGATTTTTTGTCGTAGGTCTTCGTGCACTGCTCGGTTTCTAGGGTTTAGACTAGCTACCGGCCGTACAAAATGGATCATTGATGAGTATAGAACTTATCCCTCATGTCTCGTGTGAGACGGCGTTGTAAACAGGTGACTGTGGACTCCAGAAATAGCTCGCGAAAGAGGTCGAAAATCTCTCTCTCCAAAGGCAACAAGTGGAAATGAAGTGATTTTAGCCTACCTTGAGTATCTATACTCGGACTTCCCGAACCATGTTTCCCCAAATTCCCCTATTAGTCCTACTAGGCCGTGAAATCTATGTTAGACTCAGAAATTTCCCCAACCGGATTCCTGTAGCTCAATCTGTTTGAATTCTGTAAAAGTAGGTATGGCCGCTTAATTTAGGCTTCCCGCTTCCATCTGCCGATTTGATTGGAAATTTTTTTGCCTATCTGTCTTGTCTTTCTGATCACCACTGTGTCTTCAATTTTTTCATCTGAGCTCATTTACTATTTATTATTAATTTTTGACATGTTTATTGGAAAAATCAAAGAAAATAACAAAACACGCGTCGAGGAGATATTATCAGTTAAATTCCCCTTTTGATGAATTATAAGGGCATTATTAGGTAATTTTGTAAAAAATCACACGTTAACATCAAACGTTTTCCTCCCTCTTCAACATTGCCCTTAATTAGTGTCCTTCCACCTCTCCTAGATGGCGTACTCCGGGACGACTGTGTGCATGGGTTGAACAATCGTGTCTTATGCATAGCCTTGGTTGGCTCTACCATGCGTTGAAGATCAATGCAGTTCAAACCAATATGTTGTGCAAGAGTTGGGTCTTGAGCAATTAACTCAAGGGTTTCTGATGTCGAGGCTTCCTGTTGCTGTCTCCCAAAGAGCAATTCTGATAGCTTGTGTGCTCTCTGCTTGATTGAACCATCAGGATGCTTTAGCATGCTAATTTTTTGGGCGGTTGGCATCACTTTTGACTGTTGTCAAGCTTTTACTCGCCATTGATACCTTGGTTTGCTCTATGTAGAATGGTGTGGTTGAATTTTCTGAGACTTAACTCTCCATTGCTTGATCGGTTTTCCATTTTGCAGAGAAGATAAGTGCTCCTTTTTCTTCCAAATCCATTTGGTGTTAGGTTTCTTGCTCGGAGATGCTCATCTCTGTGTTTTGACCTTTGGAACCGTCTTGGGTATTGTCGATGATGTTTTGGGCAACCAGATTTGAATCGGCTTGTCCTTAAGCTGTGCTTTCAGTATCCAAATTTGCCTGACTCCTTGCATGCTACTTGTAGCATTTTCTTCTCGAGAGGATGGAGAAGATTGATTGCTTCATGGTTTGCTCTGCTGATTGCTTTCTTTCCATTCCTCCTGGCTTGGTGCAATTGGAACAATGATTTGTCCACCTTTAGGTGATAGCTTGAGCTGATTCGTATCCCAATCTGGTACTACCTTGTATGTCCGCATCCAGGGAATTCCAAGAACCATTGTCTCCATGTGTTCATCTGGTAAGCATACAAACTGATGAGGACATTAACATCCATGTACTATTACATTTAAGTTTACTACTCCCAATGTTGGTGTTGGGTTCTTGTTGCATCCTTTGATAGTCGCTATTCCTGATGTCAATGCTTGACTTGTTGCTTTCTTGTACGTGGAATAACTGATTGCATTTACTCGAGCACTTGTGTCAACCAATGCATTTGTGCTATGATTGTTGAGTTGTACTTAGATGCAAAGGTCCATTCCATCGAGCCATTCCTCATCTGTTGACATGGCATCTTTCTGTAATTCCCATTGTCGATCATCTATCTCCAGAGTGTTGATGGGAATAGGTATCTGTTGTTTCATGAGAGCAGATTTTCTTTTGAGCACCCAAAGTCGAGCTTCCTCTTGGGCTTCATCAATAACCTGTTGTTGCTTTATCTTCCTTTGCATAGTTGCATGCATTCTTTCTAGCAATTCATCGGTTAGTGGCAAATTGTACTTCTTTAAACGACATCCACTAATCTAATTAGCCATTGGTTCACCATCTAGGGTGGACAACTTAACTGCTCCACTTGCAGATACATCTTCAATGATAAACGGTCCGTTCCCCTTTTTCTTAAACTTGGGAATGTGTTGCTTAAGGTAATAGACTAAAACTAAGTCCCCTTTTTTGAAGATTTTTATAATTAGGTGGGAATCAAAAAACTGTTTTTGTTTCTACTTTTGTGCATAGATATGAGCTACAGCAGTTAGCCTTTTCTCATCTAGCTTTTCTAAATCTTCAAGTCTTTCTGACAGTTCATGTCCAATCCACTCAAGATCCTTAACTACCCTTAGTGTCAGCAATAGAAATTCTATTGGCTGTATGGCATCAAGACCATAAACAAGGTTAAAGGGTGTAGCATTTAAAGCTGTTTTGAATGAAACTCGATAAGCCTATAGAGCAGCATGGAGATTCATTCCCAGTCTGCTCCCAGTCTGTCCTTCCTAAACTAACCACTTTAGTCAATACCAAGCTAAGAATTTTATTCGTATGCTCAGCTTGTCCATTTGCTTGTGGGTGATAGGGAGCTGATTTATTATGGATAACCATAAATTCATTAAGCAGATACTCGATTACCTCATTGAGGAAATGAGTTTCCCTATTACTGATAATTTCTATTGATAGTCCATATCTTGTGAATACATACTCATATAAGAATGCGGCGGTGGTTCTGGCATCATTCTTTTGAGTTGCTTTAGCCTCAGCCCACTTGGTCAAATAGTCCATAGCTACTATGATATATTGAGCTTTGGTTCTGTAAGTCGGTGGTTATATTGGCCCAACAAAGTCTATACCCCATTTTGCAAAAGCTCTAGCCTCCATCATTGGTCTTAAGGGCATGCTATCCATACGTGTTTGCATTTTTGCTCGTTGACAAGCATCACACCTTCGAACATACTCTTTGGCATCTTCCAAAAGTATTGGCCACCATATGTCTGCCATTAAGATTGCTCTTACGGTGGTCTCACTAGAAAAGTGACCTCCAGCTAATCCAGCATGTGCTTGTTCTATAATCAGAATATATTTGTCTTCATTCGCACAAAGATGCAAGTGTTGATCTTTACCTATCCGATAAAATTGGTTTCCAATAAGAGCATAGTCTCTTGCTTCAGTCTCAATTTCTCTTTGACGGTGTTTACTCATATCCTTAGGAAATGTTTGGCTCGATAAGTAAGTGACTAGATAGTTACTCCACTTAGGAACAGGTGACATTTGGAACAAAGTTACATGAGGTATGGGTGTTTGTTTTTTACATTGAGGACAATCCTTTACAAAAGAGCAAACATCACTCCTCATAGTTGGCCAATATACTCCAAGTCTCAAGATCCTTTGCATAGTTTGGTCTTCCGCAAAGTGAAGTCCAACTATGGTAATATATGCTTGACTTAGGTATTTGGTTTTCTCTTCAGGATTAATGCATAAGAGCAATATTCCATCTCGGTTTCTTTTGTATAGCCTAGCAGCTAGTAATTGATACATAGCCGTGATACATAGCCGATTACTCAATCAATCCGATTGTAATAGGAAGTGGTATTTGCGAATCCACTTGAGCTATGGTCATCAATGATACCATGGTTTCCGACCATCGAGGTATCATTTCCAAAGAGAACAAATAGGTATCTGGTAGATCATCGTCTACCCCTTTAGGTGATTCTCTTGAAACAATCCTTGACAAATGATCTGCTCTTTGATGAGTAGTGTCCTTTTTTACAACCACAGTGAAATCAAATTCCAGAAG
This sequence comes from Adiantum capillus-veneris, assembly GCF_014529385.1. Classification (NCBI taxonomy): domain Eukaryota; kingdom Viridiplantae; phylum Streptophyta; class Polypodiopsida; order Polypodiales; family Pteridaceae; genus Adiantum; species Adiantum capillus-veneris. Next base: position 99,461,919 of record NC_140931.1, on the reverse strand, counting down.
AATGATGAACCATCTCACTATTCTTCCTGTGCTGCATGGCTTGTTGACCAAGTACAATAAAGCTTGGTGGTCCACAAAGAACACAAATTTGTTTGCTAATAGGTAATATATATACTTTTTTACGGCATAGATCATTCCTAATCCTTCCCTTTTGGTGGTGGTGCAGTTCTTTTCTGCCATGTTCAACTGTTGGCTAGCATAAGAAAAAGGAAAATCAATTTTCCGGTCTCCTAGTTGAGCTAGTATACATTCGATGGCAAAATTGGAAGCATCTACATGTATGTGCAATATCTTATTCCAATCTGGTGCACAGATGATGTTCTACTTCTTGTTGAAACTTGGGAGCATGATACACAAAGGATTAACGGGTTGGAAGATTATAATACACATTTATTGATGTTCAAAGAATCTCAAGCAACTAAGAGGACAAGGAGGGGTAGCATGTATGATTAATAAAGGACTAGAAGATTTTGTATCAATCATGAAATATGATAAGCACAAACATTATGTATGGTTTAAAATTATGACACCAAAAAGAGCACCCATTTTTGTAGCGGTTGCTACATTCCTCATCACAATTTCCCTTTTTATGCTTGCATGGATAGAGATCGACCATTTGTTGATTTAGAGGAGGAAATTTCTTATTTTAAAGGCAAAGGTGATATTATTGTCTTGGGGATATGAATGCTCACATAAAAACATTGCAACATGATACTCAACAATTTGATATGAAGGGAGTTGGAGAAATTTCACTTGTATGATCATACTTCAATGGATGAGAAAGAGCCATATCCCTATGAAAAGTTACTTTTATACATGTGTAATAGGTTGGGTATGCTCATTACCAATGGTGTACCTTTATGGAGTGGAACTGATGGTTTTAGATGTAGAAAACGCAATGGGGATAGTGTGATTAACTATATGCTACTCTCCGAAGCCATCACGTATCACATAAAGAATTTTATACTTGGCCAATGGACCCCAAAATTAGACCATCAGACCTTCTGCATTGACCTTACATGTGCAGAAACAGCTAAGCATGATAATCTCAGCCAAAGGAAAGAGAAGTTATCTCTTTGTATGAATTTCAAAAAGGAGCACCAATGTATGTTGAAATGGTTGAGAAAAAGTTATGGATGACAAAGCTTCAATATGACACCATTGGACACTAAATGGGAAGCTTTCAAGAAATTTATTTGTTCTTGTACTAAAGAATGTTTTGCCATATAGCACGTCCACGATATCAAAAAAGGTAGATCACACAAAAGGTGGTTTGATAAAGAATGTCAAGATTCCCGAAAGTCCTTGATAAAGCTAGATGCAACTACGGAAAAAGAGAACTATCAAATTCATTTTCATATATACAAGGCATTGATTCAAAAGAAGGAAAGAACACGGGAATTCAAGCATCAATTTTTTCGAGTCCAAGAAAAGGCATGTGCATGTGGAAGATTTTGGAGAAACTTGAAGGACAAGCGGGTTGAGATTTTTGGTAACTCGAGTTTTACGAATATATATACACATTGTAAGCAACTATATGAGCAACCAAATGTTAGAAATCTTCCATTTATGGTTCACTCTCATGTATGTCCTCTTTTTCTTACTATTGAGAAAGTGTGCGACGGGCTCGAAAGTTGGTCATTTGCAAAGCAGGAGACCTTCAATGTATCAAAACAGACTCATGATTAAATGGATGGGAGATTTTACACGTGATTGGATGTGTGATATGTTCAACCTTGAACTTCAACATGGCATGCCTTGTGATTGGAGTACTAACTAGATCAAGCCTTTGCTGCATAAAGGAGGAAAGAGAATCTCTTTCCTTACCTACGATGGCACCTTTGCTGCTACAGACAAAGTTGTGGCCTTTATCCAACAATTCGATGCGGCGTTTGGAAATGAGGGCTTCACGGAGTCCTCTAAGCTACGCCATGTAGCTATGCTCTTTCAAAAGTCCGCTAAGCAATGGTGGTCTAGCCTACGGGCAAACGGTGAAGCTCCACAAACATGGAAAGCTTTAAGAGCTTCCATTATGAAGCAGTTTTTGGCCATCGATGCCAAAGACAAAGTACTCACCGAATGACGAAGCTTAAAGCTCTCTCCCAATGAATCCATTCACAAATATGTAGACAAGTTTTGGGACTTACAACTCAAAGCCATTGTCTTCAAAAAGTTGGATTCTGGAGAGAAAAAGCAATAATTTTGTGCGGGCTTAACCGAAGAAATGGCGGAGTATGTCAACTCCCAAAGGCCACACACCATATCAACGGTTATACACCATACTATGGTGGCTACTCGAATCAATTTCCAAACGGGGGCTAAAAGAAATACTAAGCCCACAGAAAACAAGGGTTCCAACGAGCCTAAGGGGAAGGACAATGTCCAAAAGTCTCCTAAGGGCAACTCCAACAAAGCTAAGGAGAAGGGAGTTTACAAACGCAAAAACAAACTCTCTCCTGAAGAGCTTGAGCGTTATCGCAAGGATAACCATTGTTTCAAGAGCGGCGAGCAAGGCCATGCATACCGCGCTTGTCCCCAAAAGAACACCCACCATGAACCTCTTAGAGCTACCTTGGTCGAAATCCAAGAGGAGGAAACTCACCACAAAGGATCTCCTCTATGCCATGCTTGGGGAAAGGTAAGAGAACATGATGCGGTTCTACTCACAATTTCATATCCACATAGTTGGCCACCAAGCTAGGCATACAAGCTTACAAGATGGGAGATGACCTACCCGCAGACGGTGCTTTCAAGGGCCAAGAAGCTTCAGTCACTCCTTTAATCGGGAAATTGAGGCTCCATGTCCAAAGCTATGTGGACAAAGAGGCCTTCTTTATCTCTCCTCTCAAGCATGAGGATGTAATCCTAGGGGCACCATGGTTTGATTGCCTAGCTGCCAATGTTAAATTTCTCAATAAACCTCCTTATAGAGTTTCTCAAGCTCAACAAGAGGAGATTATGCGACAAGTGCATGACTTAGTTGAGAAGGGCATGGTTAGGCCTAGCTCATCTCCATTTTTCTCACCTGTGCTATTAGTGCAAAAGAAAGACGGCACATATCGTATGTGTGTCGACTATAGAGCACTAAATAGGATCACTATCAAGAATAGGTTTCCCATTCCACGGGTAGAAGACCTATTTGATAAGCTACAAGGATCGACCTACTTCAGTGGGATTGACTTAAAAAGTGGCTACCATCAAATAAGGATAGTTGATCAAGACATTGTAAAGACCGCATTTCGCACTACATTTGGTCTTTACGAATACATTTTCATGCCTTTTGGCTTGACTAATGTACCAGCCATATTCAACCGCTTGATGGAGAAGCTATTCAGGCCTCACTGAACCTTCATTGGAGTGTTCTATGATGATATCATCATCTACTCTAATTCATTAGACGAACACAAGCAACACCTCCAGGTAATATTTCAAGTTCTAAGAGAGAATAAACTTTGTGTTAATCGAAAGAAAAGTGAATTTTTCTTGCAAGAGATTTAGTATTTAGGTCATATTATCTCTCAAGATGGCATCCAAATGGATCCATCAAAGTTAGAGGTAATAAAAGAATAGCCTAAACCAAGGAATATTCATGAACTAAGAAGCTTTATAGGTATGTGTGCATACTATAGACGCTTCATAGAAAAGTTCTCACAAATTGCAGGACCATTACATGACCTAACAAAGAAAAGCGTTAGGTATACATGGTCTGCCAAGGAGAACAATGCTTTCGAAAAGCTTAAAGAAAAGCTTATCTCTCAACCTGTGCTTACACTATCGGATCTCTCAAAGCCATTTGAGGTCCAATGTGACGCTTGTGGTGATTGCCTTGGAGTTGTTTTGCTCCAAGAAGGGCACGCCATAGGCTATGAAAGTCGAAGGCTCAACCCTGTTGAGTAAGCTCTAGGCATATATGAAAAGGAACTCCTCGCAGTTCTACATGCCTTAGACTCATGGAAGCACTATTTATTGGGGACTCCTTTCATTTTGCAAACGGATCACCAAAGTCTTAAGTACTTCATGACGCAAACCAAACTCTCCGACAAACAAATGAGGTGGGAAAATTTCCTTTCGCGATTTCATTTTCATATTGCTCACATTGTTGGCAAGCATAATCAAGTAGCCGATGCACTCTCAAGACGACCGAGAGTGAATGCGGTTTCCATAGAACCTCACAATGATCTATCTTCAATGATAGATGAGTATGTTATTGATCCCGATTTTACAGATGTGATTTCAGCCCTTGCATTAGGGAAGAAAGAGGAACCATTTACTTTACAAGATGGTTATCTTCTCTATGGAAATAGACTATGCATTACTAACTCACTCCGTGAGAAAGTAATGTATGAATGTCATGCTCCTCCTTATGCGGGGCATAGAGGGATCCAATCTACCCTAAAAGGGATTGAAACATATTTCTATTGGCCTACCATGAAAGCAAACATACAAGGGTATGTTTCTAAATGTGTGGTATGCCAAAAGACAAAGTTTGATAGAGGGAAGCAACCTGGATTGCTTCAACCTTTGCCAATCCCTAATTCACCATGGGAGAGCATATCCATGGATTTTATCTTTGGATTGCCTAAGTCTATCCATGGAAATACGGGAATATGGACGATAGTAGACAGGTTTAGTAAACAAGCTCATTTTATACCTGTCAAAAAGACTATCAAAGCCCATCAAATGGCAACCCTCTTTATATCACAAATTTTCAAGTACCATGGCTTGCCAATGTCCATAGTGTCAAATAGAGATCCTAGAATGACCAGTAATTTTTGGAAGGGTCTCTTTGAGAATTTAGGGACAATGCTAAACTTCTCTTTGGCATATCATCCACAAACGGATGGCCAAAGTGAAATAGCTAACCTAACAATTCTTGATCTACTAAAAGCCTATGTAACGGAAGTAGATCAAAGATCCCAATGGGAGAAGTACTTACCCTTAGTGGAGTATGCCTACAATAACAATATATATACTTCCACGAGAAAAGCACCTTTTGAGGTAATTGAGGGAAGATCAAAAAGTCCCCTGGTACTTAAGGTACACGAGAAGATCTTCGCTACAGATGAGTATAGCCGAGACCTACAAGAATCTTTCCAAAAGATTAAGGATGCTATCTCTATCTCACAGCAAAGGCAAAAGGCTACTACTGATAAACACAGAAGAGCCCAAACCTTTAAAGAAAATGATTGGGTCTTACTTAAATTTCCCGAGGCTTGATTAAGACACACGACGGGCAAGAATCCTACGGGACACCAAAAGTACTATGCTAAGTTAGCAAAAAGGTACTATGGTTCCAAATTCTCAGGCCAATCAATAAGATGGTCTATCAACTCAAGTTGGCCAGCCATTGGCTCATACACAATGCTTTCTATGTGAGCCCACTAAAGCCTTACAAAGGAGAGCGACCTCAAGAACCAACTATTGAAGACCCACTGGAGATCGAGGACCAAGAAGAGGTGCTACAGCCCGAGTCCATTCTCCGACATGAAAACAAGGTACTAAGAGGCGATAAGACTATCCGACGATATCTTATTAAGTTTAAGAATTATCCTTTTGAAGATGCTAGATGGATGCAAGGCATACAATTAAAGGATAACCTAAACCTTGTCAATGCTTACAATGCTTCCCTAGAGTAAGCAAATGTACAAATGTTTACCCTAAGATGATGACGAAGTGCATCATAATCTCGCAAGGACTTCGTGCTCTTGGTGACCTTATGGATACAAACTTCTTGCCACCTATCACGGCATTGATGGGTCCAATCCAATTGAGGCCCAATAACACAAGTGCTCCTTCCCCTCTAGATGCATCAAAGGGTATGGGTGTCCCACCTTACACAAGGACACTATGCAACATGACCTATGAGTGGACATAACCCTTTTTAGCTCATGTTTGCAATACTGCCTAGGTATTCAAGGAGTCTGTAGACGGTGGGAGTAGTCCCTAAACGGAATTCAAATTGACAGCTATCAAGCCAATTATTCCGAAAATTGCATAGTGGATAGTCAATCAGGTACCCACTGTAATGCCTATAAATAGGGACCATTACTTCATTTGACTGGAGATTCTGGGGAGTGACGTGCTATTGTATTGTACACTTGAGTCTAGTGTCTTGGAGCTCACTGTGCTCTTGTACTCTTTTGTCCATAAGCTCACGTTGTACTTTGTTCCCATTGTACTGATTTGATCTGAATATAATTCAATTCCAATCTATGTGTTATTTTTATTTCAATTACTATTTCAAGTTCCATTTCAATGTCAGTGTCAACATCTTTGTCTTATGTGTTGTATGAAGTCTGTCTGTCTGAACTGACTTAACTAATTCTTAACCTAATCTGGAAGAGCTGTCTTCAGAGACCAACTCATTCCATTTTGGTGATCACGGTGACTCAAGCTAGTTCAAGATCCAACTTTTGATACTTACATATATTTTGGAGGTGATATGAGTCAATCCAAAAGACACCAAACAGTAGGAGCTGACAAGGGTGGTGAGTCAACTAGCTCTCGGAGAAGAGTTCCAAGTACAGTGAGGAATAAAGAAACGGTGTATACGAATATTGATGAAGATTTTCTGGATTAATTTCTTATCTGAACCATTTCAAAGGGAATTAGTCACTAAGGAAATTTGGTCATTTATATCAAGGCAAACTAGTGGAACTAAGAGTAACGCAATCCCAGTAGCAAAAACCAGGAGACTATTTGGGTTGGATTTCAAATCAAGCATTAGTGGAATTTGTAACAATAAATGACCAAATCACTAAGAGAATGACCCACGTCTCTTAGTGATTTGGTCACTTAGGAATTAGTCACTAAGGGAATTTGGTCATTTATATCCATTTCAAATCATCCGAGTCTTATCTTAGTGTTGATTCTACTATCAAGATTTCTAGTTTGCATAAGGTTGCAATCTCCACCGTTGCTGCCTTTGCCTTCCAACAAATGTGTGAGGGAAGCTCTCATTACAAGTTTTCCTTAGAGCCCTAATGTATATGATTAGATCCCAGATGATCCTTTAATTAGTCTCATGAGTATTAGTAATTTGTAATTATCCTATAGAGTTAGAGTTACATCCGTCATCACCTATAGATACGTATGCATCACCCACATATACTCAGTGCACCTATACACATACTCCAATTCAGTCCACTTTATTTTCTAGCATATTATTTTTAGCACTTGATCAATTTTTCTTGTGGATATCCAAAGGACACACACATGTACATCCTTCTATCTCACAGGCCTACTTCAGCCTCTAGAAGTGGTGTGTGTGGATTGGGGAAGGGGGGGGAGGGGGGGGGGTGGGGGGTGGGGAGTGTTGAATATATACATGTTTTACACAACCATTTATAAGAAAGCTTCACAGAACGAGCACACAGCACAACCTTAAGCTCACCTTTCTGGAACTGCAAAACAAATCAGAGCAAAATATATTTTCAAATCTATACGATTGAAGAGAATTTTCAACTTCGACGACCCTAGGTCTATATAAAGAGGCTTATCAAGAAATGACAGACATAGAATGATGCACTTGCTCTTACAAAAAATGAGACCCTAACGAGTTTAGTTCCTCCTTGGGAGCTTTTCACTTTTGCTATGGAAATCTTTACACAAGCAGCAGCAGTGCATGCTACATAAGCCACCTCCATGCACAAAGTACAGGTAATCTTCAGCCCATGCCATTGCGTGCTCTAAAACGATGAAGCGTACTCAGCATGTAAGCTGCGGCAGATAACTTCGCCTGCTTAGCTGTTTCGCTTGCTTCTCCACTTTCTGAGAGCTCAAAGTCATCGTTTCTAATCCTCACCTTCCCACTATACACATTATCTCCTGCAGGTAAAGCAACTCGGTGTAAAGAACAGCGCATAACAGTTACAGTAAATCCTGACTGCTGCTTTACCTTGGTTGTTTTTACGCATAAGGACCCCATAACTTGGCGTTGGCCACTCGTTCTTAGTGCACACTTCATTCAGCTCCTGCAGCAATGAAAGTAGACAGCCAAATCATGCTTGTGAAACCAAGTGTCAACATATATACTTCGATTTCAAGGCAGCAGGAGAGTGGACCTGTATGGAGCTTTTCAGCATTTGAAAAGGCCTTTTCTTGTTATTAGTCTCTGCCTTGTCTGTCTGTAAATGGGCCACATGAGCTTCCGTTTGTGAACAATCTATGCTTACATCTGAAGACGTCTGGTTCTCACAATCCTTCTTACACAGTTCAATGGCAAGCTGCAGCGCTGTTTTGCCACCTGTAAAGCTCTACCATGCTTAAGTATTAACTCTCTGGCCACAGTAGCTAGGCATGTTGTTAGACTTACCTGCCATCAGCGTCGCCAAGTCTGTATCGCACTCTGCCATTTGCTTATACAGCTCATCTGCTTGCAATATATGCTCTCTCTGCAAGAAGCATGGAAAGAGAGAAGCATGAAGAGCGTTTGTTACAAACCGATGAGAGAAGACCACTTTCACTAACACGTGCTAAGGGCCTTAATAAAACATTGACAATTCCAGACTCTTTGTGGGCTTTGAATGGACGTGTAAGAGCCAACTCACCAGTTTCTTTGACAAGGCCTTCCTCCTCTTTCTTACACTTCGATAAGCTGTTTTTAGGCTTAAAAGAGCCCCAGCTTTGTCCAAGATATGTTCTTCCTCTCTCTTTTTGATCTTTATTGATGACCGTGGACTGCCATTCGCTATTGCAATGACTGCTTGATTCACTTGCCTTGCTTTCTCCTCAATCTGCTTGTTGGAAAAGGCAGCTAATTCATTTGCACTTCCTCCGTTCCTCAATAATGCTGACGATTGAGGACTGGCAGTTGATACATCTGTTTCCATAACAACTGCATTAACCTTTACATTTGGTTGTTTTTGCTTGTCCTCTTCTTGCTTTTGAACGGAAGTAGAGCGTTCCTCGCTTCGCCCTGTGCTTGAAATCAACAGCTCTGTTTTTGCTTTTAATCTTGCTAATGATTCTGAACTCCCACCAGTTGGTACACATGAATGTGTCCTCAAGCCTACTGTTCCAACATTACCATTCAGCAGCTGTCCTTGCTCGTCACCCTCTAGCTCCTCATAAAACGTCACTTCAGAAATGCCTCCATTTTTTTGCAACAGTGTCTCTGCTTGGTCTTTAGAGTCAGGATCATTTGTATGCTTAAGTTGTCCAACATCTTTGACCTCCTGCTGCCTGCGAAAGAAAGAGTTGAGCAAATTTTGCTGTAAGTGCCTTGGGAGCATAATGGGGGCAGAGAGAGTTCCCTTCTATTTCTTGAAATGTACAGAATCTTCGAAGGCTATAGCATTTCCATGACGCTTCTTGAGATTCTAAGTCATAACTATAGCTTGTTTGGCAACAAAAAACACGCTACCAGACAGAGACTTCCTGATATCAAGATTCTCAAGCCAGAGAAAATATAGGAAAGATAGAAAAACTCACTGCATAGTCAGTACAGGCATCTTATCGACCCCATGTTTTGGTTGATCTAAGCTTTTCGCCTCTTTCTGCCTGCACAGTAAAAATCATGCTCAACAACCTGAAACTGAATCCAAACAGAAAATCTGCAAGAGAACCTTACAAAACAGAGATAGCAAGACAAAGGATTTAAGACTGGCTCAAATAACTTAGGTATTTCTTCATGTAAAGGTGCAAATCAAGTTCCAGCAGAACCCAAGGTACTACTCCATTGAGAATTGGCCTAAGATATTTAGCCATTGCAATTATTCACCTTATAAGCCAGCTCTCAAGTGACGGACAGAATGGACGAAGACGAAAGTATTGAACAGCTTGAGTGCTCCGCATAGTTAGGGCCAAGGTGTCAATGAGAGGCTCTCGTGCTCTGCAAGAAAAAGAACCTTCACCATCATGAAAAATATTCAAGCTTCATGAAATGCAAATTACAAAGGTAGCCCAAATCATATGATGCTCCCCATACTTTGAGAGAACAATATCAAGAGAAACCCATGCTATTTTTTCCAACTTTATCACAGAGGAAAGATCAAAAGTTCCACTGCACAACATGACGTAAAACTTTGTCCAGCCCCCAGCCTCACTGAGATCATCATTAATCAAGAAGGAATCTTGAAGTTGCAAGACATTACTCTTGATACCTGTAACAACAAGAGGCAACAAACCATAAATTTTAACAGGACGGATAGCTGAAAAGTTAGAACATTTTACGTGCTTGTTTTCTAACAAGCAACTCAAAAGGACTTTCGCTCACCAGAATGACTAATAACAGCACAGTGGTATTAAGAATTAAAGTAATCATCCAGTCACTTCAAGTTAAAAAAATTGCCACTGGTATCAAGAGATTCTGCTGTATAAACAATAAGTAAAACAAGTGGTGAGAGGACAGCCTAAGGGATAGAATAAACTCAACACATTCAGCTAGGTTGGATTGAGCGTTTTGCTTTCTTGATAAATAACTGTATAACTTGACTGTCTGTTTAGAGGCCACAAAAGCATGGGAGGGAAGTTTTGATTTATGGAGACAAATGTTTACTTTCCAAAGCATAAAGAAGGCACCCACAATTAAAGATTGGTGAGCCAAGACATCAGCTTCTAGCCTAAGAGATAAAATTATTTATACGAACATTCTATGTTATTTAATTTTGGAGCCCCTGTATCCAATAAGCAGCACCATTTCCTAAATAATTGAAAAAGCTAAGTATGAATTTATGAGAGAAAAGGTACCTGCCTGTCTGTTCTTCAACTGCTTGGAATGCCAACTCTTCATCCGAGAGCAATGCTGTACAGGAAGTGTCTTTAGTGGATTGCAAATGCCTGTTCTTCTCAATGAAGGACCAAATCCCCACTGTAGTTGCGCCAAGAACAAGCACACACTTGTCTTGCCTGAAATTAAGCAGGCACACACTGACTTTTGTCACTACGTTGGTTCCCCTCGCATTGCTTGAAACTCTCAAAGCTTTTGCTGCTTCGCAAGCATTTTTCACTTTCTGCTCTGTAAGAGTCAGAACTCGAGACCCAGCAACCCCTGAAGTGGCCATAAATTTTGATAGCCTTGACTGCCGAACAGAAGCCTTGTTGCAAACATCTTCCCAGCCTAAAGCTACAAGATTAGGAACCTCTTGGCATAGATAATGATTATACAGCCATGCGACAGCCTCCATCTGAAAATCATAATATTTCAGGATAATGCATAGCCTCATCATGCCCTCACAGTGTTATTGTATGAGTTACACGAAATAAAGAACTTATTCTCTTTCACAAGACTCCGCTTTTTTCTCCCTAGGAGTGAAGAGACCAAATGAGGAAACCAAGCAGAAATATGCAAACAATGAGCTATTCAGAGTACCCAGCAACAATCAATGGTCCAAGATTCGATTTCTACGGCACCACAAAGGCACAAACAGGCATGGTAAATCAACTAGTACACCTTGACAGTATATATGCTCCTTGCTGTGGCAATAAACTAGTCAAATAACTACTTTGCCAATGATATCAAACACGCACCCCAGTTGGTTAAAAGCAAAAACTTGATTGCAGGACGAAGTTCAGTGATATTGTCTCCCCCCTAGGCAATTGAATCCCATCAATTTAGGGTTTAGCCTTTTAAAGCAAAATATAACAAGGCATGAAACTATAACTGCCTGGTCAGACTCAGTTCCACCATATTTGACCACGACAACTATGGATGCAGCTAATATCAGGGACCGTCTCTTAAGGTTAGGTTGGGCAAAACTTTTGGCGAACCTTGGAATCCATTACTACATGAGAACCCCAATATACACTATTTCCAGAAATATTGATCAAATGGATAAATCAATACAGCTTCCTCACGCCCTAACGATGTTAATGTACATACAGACAAGACATACAGAAGTTGAACAGGAGCATTGTTAATTGTTTTTTTTGGCCAAGAGGCAAAGAGAAAAATGAGCAAACCAATGAGCTGTTCAGAGTGCCCAAAAAAATGAATGGTGCAGCCACAGTATTACAAATGCACAACCAGCAACAGCACGTTACCTACAAAACCACATTTCTAAAAAACAAGAAATTTGATACTACAAACTTTGTGATGAGGCAACAAACTAGCCAAAACAGCCAATTTGCCACGAGTATTAAATGCAAACCCCATTGGTTAAATTAAAACAACGCTTGCAAGAAAACATTCGGGCTCAGATAGTCAGCTTGGGCCTTTAATCTTTGGAGCCTGCCCTTGTAACAGTAAAATAGACAACCACTTAAGTGCATTCCCTTCAAAAAGAGGCACCTTTCCTTTTGAAGCTTCTGTAAATTTATTACTGAAAAAGCAGGCATCAATTTGCTGTAATCCTCTGATTGCCCAATGGAGTCAACCAGTCATATCGTGGGGGCCACAATAGTGTTCCCAGTTCTTCCAAAACAGATCCAAACAGTGAAGCAATCCACAAAAGCCCTTCACATTGCTACGTACGCCCTAGCTTGAAAACCCTGCATGCCCAGCATCCCACCAAAAACTCCTTGCTTGCATCCTGGCATGGCCCATGGAGACTCCCTTTGAATCCATGATAAAGAGAATCTCACCTTCAAATAGTGCTATACCGAGTATAAGCCACAGAAGTCAGTGAATTGTAACCCAGAGGAATTCCCTACACAAATATTGGCTTACTAGAGTTTGGAACCAACCGGCTTTATCATATGGCCTACAAACAATGAACTGCTGCATATCAAGGTGCACCTGCTGCTCCCCAGCCTAACATCAGCATACCATCCCCCCCCTCCCAAAACCGCCTCAACTCCCATCCCCCACCGCCAACAGCCCACCAAACACATATACATACACGCATACACACAGACAGCCATACACATCAAGAACACACATACATACACTCATCACCCTCAAGCACATATACACATCCTCCTCGAGGCACACTTACCAGAAGGGAAAATCGGAACACGCTACAGAAACAGGCATGAATTGGCATTCCCTGTTGTCACAAAGTGATGACGTGGCGGACAACAGAAACCCTAATTTCTGCCAGAAACCCTAAAATTCCTGCAAACCCTAATTTTTGCCAAAAACCCTAATTTCCGGAAATCGCGGAGGCGGATTATTATTATTAAAAAAAAAAAATTTGGGAAAATGATGAGCGACGCGAATTTTGCTTTTGCTTTTTTTTAAAAAAAAGAGAAAAGACTCTCTAAGAGAGAGAGAGAACTGATGCTTTTGATTTTAAAAGCTTTTGGGGCTCTGCTTTTGGGCATCCCTTGTAACCTTTAAATTAGTGGTGAGGGCCTCACTTCTCAGAGCATCTGGACGCAGAGTCTGAGAGTGAAACCCTAACCGCTCTCTTGTACTTTGTTGATTGATTAATACAAAAAGAAATACCGAAAGGGGCGCCAGTCTTTGGGGCCAATATCTCTAGGCACGGAACTCCGCCGGGCCAGTGCAAATCTATTGTGATCTGTGAATTGTTTTGAAGTGGTTATTTGGTGCTGTCGCGGTTGATTCTTGACTTGGAGTGTCCAAGTTTGTTACAGTGTCCAAGTCTGTTACAGTGGTATCAAAGCACGGCCCATTTCTCTTTTACGAGAAATCCGATCCCCGAAATTTTTTTTCCGTGGCACCTATGGCTTCAGGCAATGATCAGTCGACTCCCTCTACATCTGGAGATGCGGGCTGGGATCACAACGAAGATTCAGACAGAGAGTATGGCCCGTCTCGGCCTACTCAGGCGGAGCAAAGAGAGATGGAGCGTCGTCAATTGATTGGTGATGCAACAAAGATGATGCTCAATTTTGCCAAGGACCCGAAGATGGCAAAATATATGAACCAGGCCTCTTTGAAAGAGGTACAGATGGAGTGGTAGAGAACCACAACACCACTCCCGAAACCCGCTCTCAAGAAACCTTCTGCCTCCAAGAAATATACGGAGAAGGAACTGGAGAACGTGGTTGATGCACGGATTGCTCAGCTTTTCGACATGCAAAAGAAAGGCAAAAAGCACGGCAAAAAGCAGAACAAAGGTACTGACTTCCCGGGATATTTGGGTCGTCAGTCGACATTCGACAAAGCAAAGAAACGGAAGAAGCGTGTTCGATTTGAAGGAGTACCCAGTTCTTCTTCTTCTTCTTCTGACAGTTCTTCTAGCTCCTCGGATTAGAGCGAAGAAGACAGAAAAAAAGCAAAAAGCGAAGCAAGACACAAAGCTTCGGAACGGGCAAGAAAAAGGCAAAGAAGGCTACATCTCGCCCAGAGACTGACAGTTCTACTGAGGACTCGTCTACAGAAAGCTCAGATTCCGATGACGGAAAGTTTTATGCGAACAAGAAGAATTTTTACAAAGCAAACCACTATGACTTTCTCGAAGATAAAAGCAAGAAAGTCTGAGAGTTTAAGGAAGGTGGCCACTCGATCATGTTTGATACTTTTTCAGGATACTCAGATGCTTCGAAGGCTTTGTCTTTTATACAGCAGTTTGACATCGCTTTCGCAGGAGGACGCTATTCAGAGCACTCCAAGATTCGGAGAGCTGCCTCTTACTTTAAGGGGAATGCCCGTACTTGGTGGTCCACGCTTCTATTAAGCAAGATTGTGCCAGTTACATGGCTGAAATTCAAGAGGCTTTTTATTTCTTCTTGGTTGACTCAAGAGTTTGAGCGAGATATACGAGCTGCTTGGAACCATCTCCGGATGACCAAGAGCGATACAGTGAATTCTTATTGTGAAAGATTCTGGAGCTCTTTTCTACCCGCATCTTCATTCAAGAAGATCTCATTCAGAGAACAGATTGAGCGGTTTACCTTGGGTCTACCTACAGAGATCTGAGACCACTGCTTGGAACAGAAGTCAACTTCTATTCAGGAGTTGATGAGTCATGCGAAGCGGGGCTTTGCAATTCACTCTGGCAATCTGACCTACCCCACAGATGAGGCCATGACACAACGAGCCGAACAGACTTCTGGGAATGAAAGTAGAATGAAAAAGAGCAACCCAAAGAAAAAAAAAAAGGATGCACGACCCAAGCTTACTCCTGAGGAGAGAGCTCGCTTCATCAAAGAGGGGAAGTGCTTTGGATGCGGGGAACATGGACATATTTCCGCAAAGTGCCCTGATAAGGCACAGAAAGAACAGAATGATAAAGACAACGACAGGTCTGAGAGTTCGAGAGCAGCTGAGGAATGTGGCAGAAAAGGCAGATAGAAAAGCAGAACTGGTACCACATGGCGTGGGACCTGCACCGAATCTAATGAATGAAAGTACAAACTTTGCCGCTTTCGGGACAAAGTGAAGGATCAGGAAGCTCTTTTGAAGGAGCCAAGGCCAACTTCTTTTCACTTGGAATTGGCGGCTCAATTTGGAACTACGCCCGACAGACTGACACCACAAGCGGAGGTAGTTCGACTGGCACCCGGATGGGATGTTGCCATTACACCGAGCATTGGCAAACTTTGTTTGCAATGACAGGGGTGTTCAGGGCACGTGAGTGACGTTCTACTCGGGATCCCTTGGTACCACAAGAACTACGCCGTGGTTGACTACCGGGCCAAGAAAGCGACTTTGATAAATGAAGGGTTTAGAGATTGTACTTGATGAACTTCAGTTTTCTTACTCATTCTTTTGGGAGAACTAAACGATGGATAAAGGTTGAATATGTTTTGACCTGAAGAAAAGAACGCCAAGATTTTTTTTCTCCACGCTCATGCCGATTGCTTTTGAGAGGGCCTGAAGATCATACCATTGATCTGATATCTGGAAGCACGCCACCGAATCGGCCACCTTATCGTGTGAGCCGAGTACAGAATGAAAAGATTATGAACTCAGTGAAAGACCTCTTGGAAAAGGGTCTTGTCTAGCCTAGTACTTCACCGTATTGCTCTCCAGTGCTGTTGGTTTTGAAGAAAGACGGATCTTGGAGAATGTGTATCGATTATAGCACTCTCAACGAAATCACCATCAAGAACAGATTTCCGATTCCTAGGATCGATGATATACTCGACAGGTTACAGGGATCCTCATGCTTTAGCAGGATTGACTTGAAGAGTGGATATCATCAGATCAGGATAGCACCAGGAGATGTCTACAAGACAGCTTTTCGGACGACTTTTGGGTTATTTGAGTTTTTGGTGATGCCTTTTGGCTTAACCAATGCTCCTGCGACATTTAACCGGATGATGGACAGGATTTTTCGAGAGTACAGCCTATTTGTTGGCACTTTCTTTGACGACATCATTGTTTTCTCCAAGAATGAGGCAGAACACAGAGATCATCTGCTTCAAGTCTTTCAGGCATTACGAGATCACACGTTAGTGATTAATGCAAAGAAAAGTGAATTTTTCCTACGAGAGATACACTTTTTGGGACACATTGTGTCAGCAGCAGGAGTGCGAATGGACCCGGCCAAGATAGAGACTATCCATGATTGGCCCGATTTGAGGAATGTCCATGAAGTTAGAAGCTTCTTGGGACTGTGTTCGTACTACAGGCGGTTCATACGAAAGTTTGCAAAGGTTGCTTCCCCTTTGCATATCTTGACACAGAAAGGAGTACCTTTTTCGTGGGGACCCACAGAGGTGACTGCCTTTTAGACATTGAAAGAGAAATTCACTACAGGACCAGATTTGACTTTGCCGGACTTGCAGAAGTCATTTGAAGTATATTGTGATGCTTGTGGTCGTAGTTTGGGTGCGGTCTTGATGCAAGAAGGCCATGTCATAGCTTACGAGAGCCGTTTGTTCTCTAGGCCGCAAATGACAGCACAGATCTATGGGAAAGAGCTTTTGGCGGTTATCCATGCTCTTACTCAGTGGCGGCATTACCTACTCGGAGCGGATTTTACTGTCTTTACAGACCATCAGAGTTTGCGCTACTTCTTGTCACAGAAGCAGCTTTCGGAAAAGCAGATGCGGTGGGTGAACATCTTGTCACAGTTCCACTTCCAGATTGTCCATGTGCAGGGACAGAAGAATGTGGTGGCAGATGCTTTGTCTCGAAAACCGTTGGTTCTGGCTATTTCCGCGATACATCATAGGAGCTTCGAGGATATGGTCGATCAGTGTGCCACAGATACAGATTTTGCAGATATTTTCACACAGATACGGGATGGGGAGACAATAGCTGCATACTCCCTTCAGGAAGGCTACTTGATGAAAAAGACTATGTTGTGCGTTACACAGCCGTTGAGGAAAAAGGTTATGACCGATTGCCACTGTCCACCTTTTACGGGTCACCGCGGCATTGCTACCACCATGAAAGGGGTAGAGAGAGATTTCTTTTGGCGGAGACTGAAGAAGGATGTGGAAGAGTTTGTGCGCAGTTGCTTGGTATGCCAGAAGGTCAAGTTTGACAAGCATAAGGCACAGGGATTGTTACAGCCTTTACCCATACCCACCCGCCCCTGGGAAAATATTGAAATGGATTTCATTTTTTTATCTCCCGAGAATACAGAATGATCACGATGATTTTCCGATTACATGGCACGCCTGAGACGATTGTCTCCGATAGAGACCCCAGATTTATGAGTTTGTTTTGGAAGGCAATTTGGGAGAACATTGGCACGCGGTTGCAGTTCTCGTCATCGTTCCACTTGCAGACTGACGGGCAATTTAAGATTGCCAAGTCAGTGATTTTAGATTTATTGAAGTCTTGTATCTCGGATCAGAAGACTCAATGGGAAAAGAACTTACCTTTGGTGGAATTTGCCTACAATAACACGATACACTCTTCGACGGGGAAGATGCCATGTGAGATTGTTGAAACTGCTGCGAAGGTTCCATCCTTCCTGAGCACGAAAGATTAGATATTTGAAGCGGATGAATATTCGCGAGATTTGGATACGGCTTTTGCCAAGGTTCGCGAGACTTTGCAGGAGTCTCAAGAACGACAGAAAAAAGGCAGCGGATCGCCATCGTCGCGACTGGAAACTGAAGGAGGATGATTGGGTGCTCTTACTTTTGAGAAGGCACGCCTAAGAAAGAAACAGGGAAAGGAGAGGCTTTTTCCAAAGCTTAGTATGTGATACTACGGACCTTTCCAGATTACTGACAAGATAAATGATGTCTCCTTCCGATTGAAACTGCCAGATACTTGGAGGATTCACAATGCATTGCATGTGAGTCTCTTGAACCCTGTTAAGGGTGATGTGCCTGATGATGGGGAGCCTGATGAGCAACCCAAAGTGGAAGAAAACGAGGAGATCCTTGTTCCTGAACAGATTTTGGCACATAATGATACGAAGAAGGGTAAAGTCCGAAGGCGGTTCTTGGTTAAGTTCAAGAATTTTCCTGCATTTGATGCGAAGTGGATGGAGGAGGAGGACCTAGCAGATACTCCTCGGATTGTGAAACTTTACCTCGATGTTTTGGTTTAGCATAGTCTACTCCAAACGGAACCCAGAATTCAGCTTGGCCTGAGATCTGGTGCAGTGGGATGCACAAGAGGGGAGTCACTCCACTCCTTTGTCAACAGATGCCTCGATTTTGATACTAAAGTCACTGATGTCTCTTTGAGCTTCAGGGATACTGAGAGCTGACAGTATTCTGTTGGATGACTTTATGAAATGGAATTCCTGATTATGATACTGATTTGTTCTTGACTTCTTGTGAGTGCAGGAACTGATAGCCGAAATGACTGCAGCATTTTGGTCTTATTGATCTCGAATAGACATGGTTGCAATAGGGGTTAGTCAATCGGACATCGATGAGGTCCCGATTGGACCTAGATGTGATTGCTAGCTACATTGCCGATAAATCATGGTCTAAGATCCGAATGAATGTTGAATGTCATGTGATGTCCTGTGATGTCTGGTGATGTCCTGTGATGTCGTGTGATGTGACTGTCGATTTTGTACATGTGCTAGATGTGCGTTCCTAGTACGTAGGTACTAACAGTCAGTGTCTGCTAAGACGGTTTATGGCTTTTGTCGGTTTTGCAGGCGTAATCACGGTCGATTACAATGCTTTCAAGAGGGGGGTATGTCACAAAGTGATGACGTGGCGGACAGCAGAAACCCTAATTTCTGCCAGAAACCCTAAAATTCCTGCAAACCCTAATTTTTGCCAAAAACCCTAATTTCCGGAAATCGCGGAGGCGGATTATTATAAAAAAAAAAAATTTTGGGAAAATGATGAGCGACGCGAATTTTGCTTTTGCTTTTTTTTTTTTAAAAGAGAAAAGACTCTCTAAGAGAGAGAGAGAACTGATGCTTTTGATTTTAAAAGCTTTTGGGGCTCTGCTTTTGGGCATCCCTTGTAACCTTTAAATTAGTGGTGAGGGCCTCACTTCTCAGAGCATCTGGACGCAGAGTCTGAGAGTGAAACCCTAACCGCTCTCTTGTACTTTGATGATTGATTAATACAAAAAGAAATACCGAAAGGGGCGCCAGTCTTTGGGGCCAATATCTCTAGGCACGGAACTCCGCCGGGCCAGTGCAAATCTATTGTGATCTGTGAATTGTTTTGAAGAAGTTATTTGGTGCTGTCGCGGTTGATTATTGACTTGGAGTGTCCAAGTTTGTTACAGTGTCCAAGTCTGTTACACCTGTTACGAATGCTCACGTCTAGAACACCGAATGGGGATTCAGACAGGAAGTTGGAATGGGGACGGGGAACACAAGCTGAAAATGGCCATTCCCTGTAACTATGCCTCAAGGACATACTCCCGCCAAGGCACACATACACAAATCACCAAGTACACCAATATGAAGAGCACCCAACCATGGAAGGGTGCTTCTAGAATCCATCCGGACATCACACAAAGGCATGGCCTTGAAAGCATCCAACGTTGCCGACACCAAACTTCAGATCAGCAACGACAAGAAGGATGGATCGGGCCTCGGCTCTTTGGTTTTCTTCTTCTCAAGAGTTGATTCATATTGCTTCGTGGTGGGGTATTCACGAGGTGAGTAAGAGGGAGAAAACTCTCTTCAAGAGAGCGAGCACCAGATTTGGATTTCTTGAGGTGCCTTCTCCTTGTTGAATTAGAGGATCAGAAGGAACTTTTCTCTTCCTTGAGTCGGATTCTCAACTCTTTCTTTTCATGCCTCATGAAGAGATTCATGAAGAGCTCTAGCACTTTCCGAATTGTCTGATGGAGATGCAAGGGCTCCTTAACGTGCTTTGTCTTTGGCTATTTGAGACAACATTTGCTGCATTCTAGGCACAACACAAAGTGCTTGCATCTCTACTAGAGGCAACATTTTTTTTGCATGGTCCAAGGTTGCGTTACAAACTTTCCGAATTGTCTGATGGAGGTGCAAGAGCTCCTTAACATGCTTTGTACTTCCCTTTGGCTACTTGACACAACCATAGTTACCCAGAACGGGAACGGGAGGGTCCGGAACGGGATGGGAATGGGGAGGAGGAGGGGGGGGGCGGAACGGGAACGGGGCCAGAACGGTCCACCTAAAGTAAGTCTTGAATTTCCTCCATTCAGCTTAGTCCCAAATAAACTCCTAAACAACCACAAAACTGCCTGCCCTCAAACTGCACCAAATATGTTCCCCGAACAACCCCAAATCTACCCCCAAAAGCCCACTTTTTTCCCCCAAATGCCTACTTTTGCCTGTTCCGCCCTGCGTTTTGCCGTTCCGCCTCGTTCCCCCCATTCCGGAACACCGATCCGGTTACACCCCGTTCCGGAACGGCGTTCCATTCCCATCTCTGTTTCGGGAACAGGACTCGTCCAGAACGCCGTTTCGGAACATTTGGGCTGTGTTCCCCCCATTCCCTGTTACATTGGACACAACATTTGCTACATTTTAGGCACGGCACAAGGTGCTTGCATCTCTACTAGAGACCACATTTTCTTCTACCTGGTTCACATTCTTCCCATACTATACGATAAATACGTGTACTAGTATTTGTACTCAATGTATTGGTTGTTACTTATACGCACTCAACAATACACATACATGTGTGTATGCATGCATGTATA
Organism: Adiantum capillus-veneris; assembly: GCF_014529385.1. Taxonomy (NCBI): domain Eukaryota; kingdom Viridiplantae; phylum Streptophyta; class Polypodiopsida; order Polypodiales; family Pteridaceae; genus Adiantum; species Adiantum capillus-veneris. The sequence continues at coordinate 99,441,047 of NC_140931.1, read as the reverse complement.
TTAGGTTGTAGACATATGTATGTATATATGCATATGTGTACATGTATGTCAGTGTTGTAAGGTGCAGCGGAATGAATGTTTGAACTTTGCTCAAGATGAGTGCTCCGAACTGTGCTCAAGGTTCCTTTTAACTTACGGAAGGGAGAGCCTTCCGTTCCTTTAGTGAGAGAGTGCAATGGAAACAAACAAAGTGAATGGACACTGTGAATGGAAGTGTACGAGACTGAGAGATAGAGAAGAGAATACGACACTAGAGACGTAAAACCCTCCTCCGAAGGCCCCACTCTCTATGGCGAGAGCGGTCTACTTATGATTGCACAAATCTCTACAATGCTTGGACTTGCCGACGATGAGGACGACGACAAGACGGGCTGAAATCTGCAAATCTTTATCTGCTGAATTCTGACTCTATGCCGGTGACGATGTCGATGACGACGATGCAACGACGACGCGCTGAAAACGTAGATGCTGAAATCTGCATTTTCCGGGCTGAAACTGCAAAGTTCGCGGGATCTAACTGTGCGGCGAGGATCTACTGCAAAAAGGTGAGATCTGTGAGGTTTGGGGGTTCTACTGCGGAGTCTGACTGCTGAAAACTGAAACGCTGAGTCTAGGGCTGATTCCGTCGCGAAGATCTGCAAAAACGCTAAGCGGTTAGGCTGATGCAAAAACGCTAGGGCTGAAAATCTGTTGTCGCTGTGGATTCTGCTAACGCTAGGGCTGATATGCTATCTGCGGGGGAAACTGCTAACGCTAGGGCTGATCTGAGGTCGTACTGTCGTCAGGCTGCTGCAATGCAAAAACGCTGGCTGATCTGGGAGCACAGCAAAACGCTAGGTCAATGCTGTGGAGCAAAAACGCTAGGCCTGTTGTTGGGGGTCCTACTGAGAAGGTGCCTATTGAGCGTGTGCTCCTGCTGCCTCTTCTACCAGAAAGTGCTAACTTTGGTTTGCTTATATATTAACTTACCCAATTTGCCCTACTCAATTCCCAACAAAAGTCACTTAAAATATTAAGTGAAAAATGTCAAAAATAGGGAAAATAGGTTAAATGCACTGGAAAATTCCCCTGAAGGATTCTGATGAATTCTGATGGAAATGCTTATGATCATGTTGTGTGCAACCAGAGGATATGCATCTAATCTAAGTGATTGGTCATACACGGTCTGCGAACAGACTCACAAAAGTGCCAGATCACTTCCTATTCTAGACTGACTTGACGAAACTGAACCCTGGTCGTGTTGTAGCTTGTCCACGGACACATAGGGTTGGATGTGTCACGTGATAGGTGTGTAAGCATACATAGTTACATGTATGCAACCATGCATAAGTAGACATGTATGTCTATTTGTAATCAATACTTAGCGTATTTTTCGTACCGGTAGCGATTACCCATATTGTACAACATTTTTTATAGTTTTTTTGTGTACCATATTTATCGTACTTAACCACCTTGGCTTCGCCATTCTTCTTGCTGCTACTAAGATAATCACTTCCCACAGAAAGGAAAAGAGGACCTAGCCTTGATTCCACTAACAAAAGACAAAAAAGCGCAACTTTAATTCACTCATAATTATGTAATCCCGCTTCTTGAATGGAAAAGACAAAAGAAAGAAAATTCTAATTCCGTAATGGGAAAGATGGACCACTCCCCCCCTGTGAACATTTCTTCATATTGATTTGGGAGAAATCATTTACAAGCACATAGATATATATATATAAAGAGAGAGAGAGAGAGAGAGAGAGAGAGAGAGAGAGAGAGAGAGAGAGAGAGAATCTCTGGTCTCTTTCCGTCCTAATTCTTTTCTTTTGAAGGAAATGAGAAATTTCCCTCTTTCCTACTCTAAGAGAAAAAGACGTTATCTCCTTCAGAGTTATAAATTCTGAATCTTTCTCAAGAATTGTCTGCGATCCAAAAAAGAATCCAATTCCTCTATTTCATGTACTCAATTCATTGGGACCAAACTGGAAGATCCTTTCTAACATTTCTCACCTAAAGCTCCAAAATTGAGAATTCGGAGTGAATTCTTGCCTCGTTGATGCCAGTTTTTTTGTATGCATGGATCCTCTTGCTCTAGTTGGTTGATCGTAAGTCTTCTCTATTGAAATTGATTGCTTCACACACCTTCAAAGTGCTGAAATTTTACTGGATAGCAAGTTCTTTGCGTGCAAAAAAAGCCTTGATCGAGTCCCTCCTTAGCAAACTTCTTCTAGCAATTGAAAGACTCTGCGAAAGAAGGGCATTCCAATGCACTTCTTATGGGAGAGTGCACACACACAACCTCTCCGTCTTGTCCAATCAAATATTGTGGGAGAGTGCCGTGTCAGAGTGTGAGGATGCCCTCCCAGCTTCTACGGTAGAAGCCTTGCAATCTGTTTATATAAGAGACAGATTTTGTACAAAGAGCGGCCCATCAAAGAGGAGTCATTGGCTGAATTTTTTAGCCAGAGAAGAAGAAGAAGAAGAAGAGAATTTTAACGTCGTAGGAAACTATCCCAAGAGACCTTGAAGATCTATCCGACGAGGAGAGAAAATATATTTGGGTAAGGTATGGTCTGTATGTGCAAGGTAATGTTGCCATGTCATGGCAAGGGGTGGGGAGGACACGGACGAGAGAGAGAGAGAGAGAGAGAGAGAGAGAGAGAGAGAGAGAGAGAGAGAGAGAGAGAGAGAGAGAAATGACATGATATATTAATGTCTACAGAAGGCCAAAGCGACCCATGAGACCAAAAAAGTTACAAGTGGTGAATCTAGTACAATGTCTAAGTACAACTAAAAAAGCGGGGGAGGGGGGGGGTACGGGGTACTAACAGTCAATGTCTGCTAAGACGGTTTATGGCCTCTGTATGTTTTGCAGGAGTAATCAAGGGCGATTACAATGCTTTCAAGAGGGGGGTATGTCACAAAGTGATGACATGGCTACCAGAAACCCTAATTCTGCTAAACCCTAACCCTAAAACCAAAAACCCTAATTTTGTTGAAACCCTAACCCTAAAACCAGAAAACCTAATTCTGCTGAAACCCTAACCCTAAAATCAGAAACCCTAATTCTGCCCTAACCCTAACCCTGATTTTCTGGACATCAACGTGATTTACGGAAAGCTGGGCAGCTTTTTGGCGTTGTTTTTTCCTACGCTTTGGAGAGAGAGAGAGAGAGAGAGAGAGAGAGAGAGAGAGAGAGAGAGAGAGAGAGAGAGAGAGAGGGAAATGAAATGATATATTTACGTCTACAAAAGGCCAAAATGACCTATGAGACCATCACGGTTACAAAATGGTGCATCTGATACATTGTCTGTAGAACTGAAAAGATGAAAAAACTAGACTGAAAGCTGTAGTGACAAGCTGGGGGGGTGGGGTGGGGGGGGGGGGGGGGGGGGGGGGGGGGGGGGGGGCGCATTGACAAGAGACTCTCTAGCCAGTACAACAATCCAATGATACAAACTCATGCAAATGAAGAAGCTGAGGGTGAGGGAGCATCTGCACATCAGGGTCCCAAGATGTCCAGCATCGGCCGCTGGCGAATCTCATCAATGTCCTCCATAGTAAGCACTCTGGCTAGGCGTCTCCCATATCGTGCTAGAATGGTCCTGATCCTCTGATGAATCCTCCGTCGATGCAGTGATGATCCTCGCAATCGCGGGCGTCTAGATCTCCCAAGCTCCATGACCCTGTCAATCAGTATACCTCTAGTGCAGTTAGGTCCTGGAGGCTGCTCTTGATCCTGCTCCTCTGACTAGCGTGTCTCCACACGAAAGAAATCAGTGATCTCCCTCTGTGACTGTCTCCCTCTATCTGATCTCCTCAAGAGGCTCTCTCTGTGTCTGCGCAGCTCTAGCAAGAATAGCCCAAGGCATCTCTGATCCCGGTACCTCATAACTCAAGACAGTGGCCCAAAACCATCCCTAAAGAGGCAATGAAAACGGCCTCGTATCTCATAGTAAACTGGGCAATGGCATATATAGTGCAGCTCTGTCTCTGGCTCCAAATGGCATAACTGACATATCCTGGCCTCTGCCGGTACTCTGCTAAATCTACCCACCTCAATCTCCAACTGATGAGAAGATGTGTGTATCTGACCAATGGCACATTGTATGCCATATGACAGGTGTGTGTCCATGTAGCTAGGTCTAGTCACAAAACCGTCCTCTGTGAGCTGGAGAAGATGCTCCCTGTAGAAAGACATCTTCGTGCCTAGCTCATGGGTCGGCTCTATCCAAGTCCTCTTGGTATCCAGCTGAGTCACATCCTGTCTGATGAGTCTGCTAACCTCTGTCCGAGTAAGAGACAAGGAGGGTGCATCCAGCGAATATTGGAAGGGTGGTAGCCTGTCCATGCTAAAACCATGAATCTGGAACCAAGAGGTCATCTGTGCATACCAACATGCTGTATCTCCCTGTGAAGCCAGCTGCCGAGAAGACTCCAGTGCTAAACGTGCATACCTGTCTTTGGGGAGCTCCCAGATGCTATGTAAAAAGGAGACTGATCTAGTGAGTGCCTCTACCACCAGCGGGGGAGCAGCCAGCTCTGCGCGGATAATCTCATGTGGTACTGAGGCTTTGGCTCTAATCATCCGCGAAATCATGGAAACCAGAGGTCTCTCCATGCATCCCCACCCATCAGTACTACTAGAGCGACTGCTATGAGCCACAGAAGGGCCCCATATCTATACTCCATATAGCATGGCTGAAGTCACTAAGGTATCGAAGAGCAAAAGCTTTGTACGAGGTTCTTGAAATTGGATCTGTGAACACATCCTTCCTAATCTCCCCAAAGCTGCATGTGCTCTTGTCAGTCTCGTCTCTGCTGCTCTCCTCAAAGAAAACACTGGGCCGTTGAAGACCACCCCCAGGTATCTGTATATACTCCACTGTCTCATGGCCATAAGTAAATGCAGGAGCTGACCGTCTGACCCATTGTGGTGTGGTGTTAAACACCATAACCTTGGTCTTGCCAAGGTTTACAGACATACCACTATCGTGAGCAAAATTATGTAAAGCATCCAGATAACGCTGCATCCCGTCTGGAGAATCAGAAATCAAGACAATATCATCCCCATATAACAGCAAGGAAATCCATGTGCCTGCCAACTGTGCTCCGCTGTCGCCGTCCCTCTCTATGTAGTCTGAAACCTCATCAATGTACATCCCAAAGAGAGTAGGGGAGAGTGGGCATCCCTATTTCACCCCAATGGTGGAGTGAACTAGACCAGACATACCCTCTGGAGTGCGTACCTGTCCCACTACTGTCCTGTACAGGGCCATAATCCCCCAAATCAGCTCTGTGGGCACACCCAGCTCATGTAATCTGTGCATCAACCTGGCTCTAGGGACCGTGTCAAAGGCTTTGCAGAAATCCACAAAGCTACAATAGACCCTCCTGCCGTGCGCTCTACCCTCCTCAATGATAGCTCTGAGCGTCAATATATGATCAAGAGTAGAGAGTCCCTTCCTGAAGCCTGCCTGTCCTAAAGCCCCTATGATGGTACGGTAGTTCCTTGGCTCCGTAGGGTCTCCTGCCTTGAAGATAGGCACAATAGTGGATAAGCTCCAAGTGCTAGGAAATCCCTCACACATGGCTCGGTTGAACATCACTGCAATCAGCTCTGCAAGCATATCTCTAGCATGCATAAAGTGTTCGGCCACTAAACCATCATGGTCATAAGCTCTTCCAATCTTCATCCTGTCAAGGGATTTCTTTACCATCTCAGCAGTGAAGAAAGTGCAAGTTTGTGGACAAGGCTCTGGGGGATCAGGTAAGGACTGCTGCCCGTGAAAACGCCTCCACGCCTCCCCTGAGTCCTGGCTCAAGAAAAGCTGATATAACTCCTCGAGCTGAGCAAGATAAGCTCTCTTCTTTCGCCGTACTAGTCGTCGAAAGAGAACCTGCGACCATCTGTGTGTGATAATCCCTAAAAGTACCTCCCTCTGAAGTGTAGCTTGCATCTCTCTGCACTCATCATCATACCAGCTGTTCTGGGGCATACTCCCAGTGCGGTGGCTGGACTCACGCTGGGTGTGAGGGTATGCCTGGACTGTTGCAGCATGTAGTGTATCTGTCAAGATCTGAGTGAGCTCGTCTAGAGGGCGGCCTGGCTCCTCTGTACATAGGCGCCTGTAGATCCCATCCATATAAACTAAGTCAGTCTCTCATGTAAAGGTGTAACAGGCATGTGTGGGTGGCCGTGCCACAGATGCTGAACTGAAACGAAATGATATGGTGAGAGTCAGGAGTGCGTAGTCCACCGCTATACCAATAGGTTTGGAGCTGACCGTGAAGTCATGAATAGAAGATATGAAACTGGGCCGGGTCATAACATAGTCCACTGTATTGGCGCCATGCCTATGTGGGAAGCAAGTAAACCCCCCCCCTCCGCCTCTGGAAATCTCTGCAAGCCATTCAAAATGGCAAGACCATGTGAAGTTCCCATTTCTACTAAGAATCTCCCGTACTCTGTGTGCTCCAAGTCCTGTGAAGCCCTAGACAAGCCAAAGTCGCTGGTCTCCAACTCCCTCATCATCTCCTCTGAAGTATCATAGAAAGTTGTCTGCATCTGAGCTGTCCTAGCATTGAAGTCACCCAACAAGATAATGTCACCATCTCTAGAGAACTCCCAGATATCATCATCTAAGACCGAGAAGGGGGATTGCCCTCTGGGCGTAGCATAGGCTGAAGTACTAGGAGGAAAGTAGCATATGGCAATATAAAAAAATCGGCCAGTCTCTGCCCTCAGCCTCACCCACATATACCTGGCCTGCTCATCTCTGCGAACAATGTGTATGCGTGGTTGGAGCTCCTCCCTGAATAAGACTGCTACTCCTCCAGATCCCCGTCCTCTAAGCTCAGATCTAGTTTCTGCTCTGCATGTCGTCTCCCACCTATATCCGAATACATGTGGCATAAGCTGTCCCGGAGCCTGGTGTGTCTCTGAGTAAAAAACAATGTCTCTCCCAAAATAGCTGTCCTGAAACGCCCCACATCCAACCGAAATGATCCATTGCAGTTCCATGCTACCATATGAAGAGTGGTCCCATAGGTCTCGCATCGTCATGCAGAGCGGCGCTCTAAAATCACCACTCTCCCATCTCTATAGAAAGGAATCTTCCCCTTCTCTCTTGCCGCTTTTATCTCTGGCATGACCTCCTTCATGTGTGCGAGTTGTGCTAGCGTGAGGTCATCTCCAAGGAAGATACCTGTTTTCTTGAGAGTGGGTCTCTTCTTCAAAAATTCTTTCTTTGCCTCCATAGTTGGGAAGCGTAAAATGAGTGCTCTTTCCCTTGACGATTCTCCTCCTCCTCCACTTCTTTTGCCCACTCTCCAAGCTCGCGTATGCAAAGGAGAGAGAGAGAGAGAGAGAGAGAGAGAGAGAGAGAGAGAGACTGTTTGCTTTATTTTAGCAAGAGAGAGAGAAAGAGAAAGCCTCTCTGCTCTATTTATTAAAAGAAAGAGAGAGGAAGAACTTTTGCTTTATTTTCAAAGCTTTAACTTGAAGCTTTTGATTTTCAGCTTTCCCCCACAACAGCAGATCAGCCCTAGGGTTAGCAGATTTCCACCACAGAACCCCAAATCAGCCTAGCGTTTTTGGATCAGCCAGAGACCTAGCGTTTTTGCAGATCTTCGCGACAGAAGCAGCAATAGCACCAGCGTTTTCAGTTTTCAGCAGTCAGACTCCGCAGTAGAACCCCCAAACCTCGCAAATCTCACCTTCCTGCAGCAGATCCTCACCGCACGGTCAGATCCCACATAGTTTGCAGTTTCAGCCCGGAAAACGCAGATTTCAGCATCTGTGTTTTCAGCGCGTCGTCGTCGCATCGTCGCCATCGACATCGTCACCGACATAGAGTCAAAATTCAGCAGATAAAGATTTGCAGGTTTCAGCCCTTAGCATTTTCAGATTTCCGCCCGTCTCGTCATCCTCCTCATCGTCGTCGACATCGTCGGCAAGTCCAAGCATTGTAGAGATTTGTGCAATCATAAGTAGACCGCTCTCGCCATAGAGAGTGGGGCCTTTGGAGGAGGTTTGACAACTTCCCGGTGTCGTATTCTCTTCTCTCCATCTCTCAATCTCAGCACCTTCGCTCACAGTGTCCATTCACTTTGTTAGTGTCCATTGCACTCTCACATTAAAGAACGGAAGGCTCTCCCTTCCGTAAGTAAAAGGAACCTTGAGCACAGTTCGGAGCACTCATCTTGAGCAAAGTTCAACATTCATTCCGATGCACCTTACATTGGTATCAAAACTTTGGCAGTGTTCTGTACCACTCAAGGACAGAACCACAGAAATTTTTTTTGCTTGTTGAGGTCGCACGTAACCCAAGTCCTCTTGGGCATGTCGATTCCTAATCGCGTTTTTGAAGAGTGACAGGAAACCCAATAAAGAAGGACTTGTCCAGCCTCCCCTTGTGCCTCTTTTCACTCATTGAGAGCGGACCGTACACTTAGCGGCCGGCCAATCGATGTGAGGTGGGAAAAAGCAACCTTGGTGTGAGCGCAAGGCCACCAAGGGGTGCGCCCGCGGAAAAGAGCAGAACTTGGGTGAAGAGAAGATCCTTCTCTAACATAGATTGCAAGCAAAAGAAGAACCTCAAGAACTCAAGAACCCCAAGAACCAAGACCCACAAGAACCCAAGTTCCTTGTGAACTTAAGAGCCCAAGACCACAAGAACCCACGACTTCAATGGATGGTCATCACCCGAAGCGGAATGGATACTTCGCTTGGAGGTGATGAGCATGAGAGAGGCGAAGAAGAATTTTCCCCACCAAGAGGTTTTTCCGACCCTCTCCCTTCCCTATCTACGACAATGATTGCACTAGCTCCTATGGAGGCTTTCGACAAGAGGATGATGGACATGGAGTTAGAACGCAAAGCAAGAAACGCAGAAAGAATGGCAGCCATAGATCGTGAATCCGCAGAAAGAAGGGCAGCCACAGATCGTGAATACAAAGCAAGAATGGCATCCATAGAGTGTGAGCACGAGCAAGCACGCCTCGAAAGACAAGCAAAATTTGGTCGCGAGAACAAAGCAAGAAAAGAAAAGAGCGACCAACACATGAAAGAATTCTTGCGACTCTTTTCTCAAGTTCAAGCACAGATGCAAGAGATTCGGGAAAAGGAGCCTCTCTCAGTCTCGTTGAAACCGGCCTGTTCAATCCAAAAAGGGCGGTAGACTTTACTTCAAACCTTGATTTAGCTTTCACCCATTTAATTTGTCGTCCACTTTACCTGTACTTTCAAGACACAACAAAGGGGAGAGGGATACAGGCTGCTAGATTGCACCTGTATCAGTAGACCGATACCAGATTGGCCCCTAACTTAGGCGCCCCTTTCGGTATTTCTTTTTTGTTCAACAGAGGGAATAAACGTTGTGGATCCCTACAAGCTACCCCCCACAAGCTCGGCTGAATTTCAACTGTTCCAGCCCAATTTCGGCAACATAACTGTACTAGAACCCTTCACAGTCAGTATTCCCACGCATTGATTGACCTTCCCAACGCATACAGGCACTTTGCAAAACCTGGCGAGAATCTGCAGCACACTGAATTCTCTGTTTTCAGCCCCGAAAATGCGCCAGATCACCTGTACAGCGGTCCCCTCGCGTCCCCGAACCTCCTGGGGGTATTAGGGACCGTTTCGGGCCAAAACCCTAAACCTGCAAAAATACACAGCAGGCTGTAATTTACTGTTTCGGGCTCCGTTTCGCGTGCCGGTCGCATCCGTAGCAAGTCCTCGAGCTCCCGCACCTGTAGGGCTACTTGCCCTTTGAATCGGACGAGATTTCTGGCGTGAAACCTCTCCGAATTCACCTGTACCTGCGGGGGATTAGCCACTAGCTAATCCAGTACCTGTGCAAGAGGCTCTTGCCTCAGCAATCGCGCATGAACCCACACAACTGTACATTGGTCAAATGAAAAGCCCACTAGTGGGGCATAACATGCTGCCATAGGGGAGAGAGAGGGCAGTGCGTAGCGTGCAGGGCATCACTCCGGCACCGCATTGTACATAGGAGGGAAAGCAAGCACTCCACAGCTCTTAACCTGTGACAAAAGTTGAAATGAGCCTCTCCCAGCTTAAAAATCAGCGCCCCCTTCTCTTGCATGAGGAAAGTGCACCAGAAGGTGCCACTTGGCACATTTATAAGCATTTTCCCGTTTCGGGGTTGCCGCCTAAAAATCTCCCAACCGGTTGCCCAGTTGACTTCATGGCAGAGTAAGAAAATGTTCCCCTTGTCATTCCGGAGGTAATGACGCAAACACATTTTCAAGTCCCAAAATAGCAGTTCCCTAAATTTTAGGAGATGCTGCCATGGTATCTTTCTAGGTCATCTGACCCTCTTTGTACACCGCAACCACACCCAGAACTGAAATGTAGCCTCTGTAACAAAGGATTCCAGTTTGGCTAGTCAATGACCCCACTTGGCTAACCATAGTCTTTGTCCAACTTTAGTGCTCTCTTGCCGTCAGGCCTGGACTCCCTCTGGACAGTTCCACACTAGCTATGCAATGCAAGGCAGTTAGATTTCCCGAGGGGTGTTTCCAAAAAGTGAAAGTAAATAGATAATAAGAAAGAAATCAACAAAAAGGATACATAGTAGTCACACGCTGGTCACACTGGTCTTCTCCAAAGCATGATACACAGGATTTGCATGATGAATTGCATGATAATGATGAGCATGATTATTTGAATGACAATGATAAGCATGATGATTTGCATGATGATCAAGATGTGATTTCTCACAAGCATGATGATTTGCATGAAGATGAGCTGGTTGTTCACAAGGATGATGTGTTAGTTGAGGCTTTTTCTAGCGAAGCTAACCTCGTTACAGATTCGATCAATCACGAAGAATCGATCTGGGCTCTCGAGCCAAGGTCTACAGAACCCCCACAAGAAGATTCGATCAAACACGAAGAACCGATCTTGGCTCTCGAGCCTAGGTCCAACAAACCCTCACAAGAAGTACTATGTGTTCGAGTGATTAGTCAGCGCGCATTATTCGAGTGTTTCATTCGTGATCGTTTCCTGTATTTTAGTCAGCGTCTTTATGTGATCCCTTTTCCTAAGCATGACATATTGTACGTTGAGCACGATTCACTCATGAATGAGCACGGATGTATGCGGATTACTCATGAAAAGCTGAAAAGTATGCATTCAAGGGAGTCACATTTCCTGTCTCTTCCTTGGCACAGCACAGTTGTGGAAAGAGCACAAGAACGTATGAGCACCAAGCATGGGCATTTCCGTTGTGAATTACCACAGTTGATTGATTTAGATCAACAAGACAAGATTCGATCTCATTGTTTGCGTGTGTGTGGTGAACGGTTTGGCACTCCATCTATTTGTTCATCTACATTGCATGCACAGTCTTTTAGAAAAACGCGATTTTTTCCAGTCGCTTTCCATGGAATGGGTATGTTCATGTTTTTGTGTTGGAAGTGGCTTCAGGAATTTTCAGCAATGGAGATTCTTGAAGAAGGTGGACCTATGTCCAAAGACAAAGTTGAAGCATTGAAGGAGCTACCAATGACTGTCTCGCTTTCGGCGCAGCCCAAAGAAGCAAGCGTTGCAGACCTTTATGAAGTTCAAGTATCGCACGACCCACACATCAGAGTGGGCCGGCGAAGAGTCCCTTCCAAGATTCCGGATGCTATTGGCAATCTCCCCCGACGCCATACAGTTCGGTACCAGTACCTCACTTTGAAAAGGAGGGGATGTCACGTGACACATCCAACCCTATGTGTCCGTGGACAAGCTACAGCATGACCAGGGTTCAATCAGTCAAGTGAGTCTAGGATAGGAAGTGATCTGGCACTTTTGTGAGTCTGTTTGCAGACCGTGAATGCCCAGACACTTAGATGAGATGCATATCCTCCGGTTGCACACAATATGATCATAAGCATTCCCATCAAAATCCATCAGGGGAATTTTTCAGTGCATTTGATATATAAGCAAACCAAAGTTAGCACTTTCTGGCAGAAGAGGCAGCAGGAGCACCTTGCTCAACATGCAACTTCTCAGCAAGACCGACCCCGCAACAACTCTAGCGTTTTCAGCATTACAGAAGGCCTAGCATTTTTGCCACAGATCAGCCAGCGTTTTTGCACTTGCAGATTCACGGCGACAGTAGACACCAGATCAGCCCTAGCGTTCGTGGATTCCCCCACAACAGCAGATCAGCCCTAGAGTTAGCAGATTTCCACCGCAGAACCCCAAATCAGCCTAGCGTTTTTGGATCAGCCAAAGACCTAGCGTTTTTGCAGATCTTCGCGACAGAAGCAGCAATAGCACCAGCGTTTTCAGTTTTCAGCAGTCAGACTCCGCAGTAGAACCCCCAAACCTCGAAGATCTCACCTTCCTGCAGCAGATCCTCACCGCACGGTCAGATCCCACATAGTTTGCAGTTTCAGCCCGGAAAACGCAGATTTCAGCATCTGTGTTTTCAGCGCGTCGTCGTCGCATCGTCGCCATCGACATCGTCACCGACATAGAGTAAGAATTCAGCAGATAAAGATTTGCAGATTTCAGTCCTTAGCATTTTCAAATTTCAGCCCGTCTCGTCATCATCCTCATCGTCGTCGACATCGTCGGCAAGTCCAAGCATTGTAGAGATTTGTGCAATCATAAGTAGACCGCTCTCGCCATAGAGAGTGGGGCCTTTGGAGGAGGTTTGACAACTTCCCGGTGTCGTATTCTCTTCTCTCTATCTCTCAATCTCAGCACCTTCACTCACAGTGTCCATTCACTTTGTTAGTGTCCATTGCACTCTCTCATTAAAGAACGGAAGGCTCTCCCTTCCGTAAGTAAAAGGAACCTTGAGCACAGTTCGGAGCACTCATCTTGAGCAAAGTTCAACATTCATTCCGATGCACCTTACACCAGATCTCCCATGGTAGTCTACTGAGGGTCCCCATACCTGAACTCCATAGAGCATAGCTGGAGTCACTAGAGTGTCAAAAAGCCAAAGCTTTGTTCGCAGTTCCTGAAACTGAACCTGCGAACACATCCTCTCCAGTCCTCCCAAAGTTGCATATGCTCTCGTCAGTATAGTCTCTAATGCTCTCCTTAGTGAAAACACCAGTCCACCGAAGACTACCCCAAGATAAGTATATGCATCTGTGTACTCCACAGTCTCCTGGACATACGTAAATGTGGGTGCCAACCTCCTGACCCACTGTGGTGTGGTGTTGAACACCATAACCTTGGTTTTCCCCATATTGACAGACAATCCACTGTCACGAGCAAATGTATGCAAAGCATCCAAATGACGTTGCATCCCCTCTGGAGAGTCAGAAATCAGCACAATATCATCAGCATATAGTAACAGCGGAATTCATGTCCCTACTAGCTGAGCCCCCCTGTCCCCCCGACGCTCTACATAGTCCGAAAACTCATCCACATACATCCCAAAAAGAGTCGAGGATAGGGGGCATCCCTGCTTTACTGTCATGTATAGAGCCCGAATACCCCATATCAGCTCTATAGGCACACCCATGTCTTATAGTTTGCGTATAAGTCTGGCTCTCGGCACTGTGTCAAAAGCTTTGCAGAAATCCACAAAGCTACAATAGATCCTCTTGCCATGGTGTCTACCCTCCTCAATAATAGCTCTGTGTCAGAATCTGGTCAAGAGTGGAGAAACCTCTCCTAAAACCTGCTTGCCCTGGTGCTCTTATGCCCTCTCGCTCTGCCCATCTACTCAGCTCCTGCTCAAGAACGAATGCATACAACCTAGCTAATGTGTGACCAACCATGATGGTGCGATAATTCGCGGGAATCATGGGATCTCCTAACTTGAAAATAGGCACAATTGTAGACATACTCCAAGTCTCCGGGAAGCCTTCATACATGGCTCGATTAAACATCATAGCCAAGAGCTTTGCAAGCATATCTCTGGCATGGATGAAGTGCTCTGCTACCGGACCATCATGATCATGTGCTCTCCTTGTCTTCATTCTGTCAATGGCATTCCTTACCCTCTCGGTAGTAAAGAAAGAACATGTCTCCGGGCATGTCTCTAGTGGGTCCGACAGACAAGGAGAGATGTGGCATATTCCCCCCATATCTCAGTGGAGGTGACCGCTGGTGGTGGTGAATGCTCGTGGAATAGCCTCCATGCTTCGCCTGAGTCCTAACTTATAAATGACTAATACAGATCCCGCTCTAGCTGAGATAGATAAGCCCTTTTCTTTCGTCGCACAAGGCGGCGAAAGATAATCCGTGACTGTCTATGTGTGGTAATAACCATGAGCACTTCCCTCTGAAATTTGATCCTCGTCTCTCTACACTCCTTGTTGCTAAATTGGCTTTATCTGACATAAAAAATAATTCTAAATGAATTATTGGATTTATAAGTGAGAGGGTTTTCTCGCTTGGAACACCAAGGAAAAATAATTCTAAATGAATTACTGGAATTTTAAGTGAGAGGGTTTTTCTCACTAGAGACATCCGAGTACAGAGTATTCCTAGTGCGTCATTCAAAGTAATGATGGGAGCACTGTGAACGGGAATATCTGTAAGGCCACCAGGAACGGGTACTTCTGATGCGTCACATCGGATGGGTGACACGGAACATCAAGAAGAAGTATCCGACCATCCGGGAACGGACATCTCTGATGCGTCATAGGATGGGTGACATAGAGCATCGCGAAGGAGATTGTACCGTAAGTTCGGTAAGAAGTGACTAGGTGATGGGTATTCCTAATGCATCACAAGGTGGGTGACGGGTACATCGGAAAGGGGATATCCATAGTCGAGAGGAAATTCCAAACTGTGTTAGAATTGTGCACAAGGAAAGGCAAGCACTTGAATGAAGATGGGTTCAGAGGAAACTTTGAGGAAAAACGGATGCTTTTTGAGAAAGCGGAATTGCTTTTCAGGAAAGCAGATGCTTTCCCGCGAGGAAGTCTATGTCTGCATTGCAACTGTGTGTGTGATTGCATCCAGGGACGCCCGGCAAGTGCTGTGAAAGCATTGTTTTTAACTTATAAGGTTTTATTGAGTTTTTGGACAGATTTAGACCATTTTTAAAGGTGACCGATCGCCCACTTAATAAGTGGGCAGCCATCTGATAAATAAGGCAACAGATCAGCCAGCGTTTTCTCTCTCTTTTTGTGGCAGAACAACGAAATAATCATTATAAATTAAAAAAAAGATACTTGTATAGACTTCTCCTCAGTAATAAAGATACTATTACGAGGGGGGGACCAGCCCATCTTCTGGTCCCTAGTATTGTGTCAATCTTCTCACTCTCTATCTCTCTCTCTATATCCTCTGGCTTCAATAATAAGTGATAAATCCTATTTATCCGAATGTATTTTATATTATTATGCGCTCCCGTTTGTGACAGTGGTATCAGAGCATGGTCTCCTCTCTTTCTCTGTAAAGGACGACGACTCTGGGAAGATACGGGAAGAAGCCATGACAAGCCAAGAGAGAAGTAAGCAGGCGGAACCCTAAGTCCTGCAGGAAAAGTTCGCGGAGTTGGAAATTTTTTCTCTCTCTGCAAGAAGTCGACACAAGACTTGGGATTCTCTGAGAAGGCAACAAGAGCATGATGCTCAAGAACCTAGAGAATCCAAGGAGCGAAATGCTCAAGATCCTTCAGAATCCTGAAAATATCCATAAACATTAATCCAGAACCATAGCCATTAAATCCCGTCATTCCGGGAAGGATATGAAGAAGGTCTTTAGACCTCAGAACATTCCGGTCAAGTTTGATACTTTTGACGGAAGGAAAGATGTCCCGAAAGCTACCGCTGTCATTCGAGAGTTTGAAGTTGCCTTTGCAAACGGCAATTTCTGAGAAGCGTCGAAGATGAGGCATGTGACCAAACACCTCAAGGGGATTGCAAGTACTTGGTGGTATACCAAAGCTCTGCAAGGAACTTACAACAAGACTTGGATTCAATTCAAGGCTGAATTTTTGGACAAATTTTTTTTCCTCTACGCTTTGAGGAAGGCATCAAAGAACATTGGGATCGGTTTGCCCAATAGGAGCACGAGCGAGTCATGGATTATGTGAATCGGTATTCGTTCACTCTTTCCAAGGTGGCTCCATTCTTGAACCTCATTGAGGAAGAAACGATAATGAAGTTTAACGAAGGACTTTTGCCCGAATTTTTTTAAACGCATCCGCAATATACTTTGTAGCGGATGGTGGACTCAGCAATACAAGCTGAAAGTATACATTCAGTGTGCATAGAATCGAATCCCCATAGTGGGACGGGAACCATTGAACACAGAAACGATGAATTTTTGTTACCTCTCCTCGAAGGATACGTTGCTATCAGGAGAAAGTTTGGAGTAAGGGAATTCAATCTAACTCCCGAGTTTTTGAATAGACGACCCTCAAACTTCAAGTGAGAGGGCAGGTTTGATCAAAGTTAAATCTTTGAGGAATTCATAAACTGCGTATTGCTTTTATGCACGAGGTATGCATGTGTCTAACCAGAACAATCACTCTAGAGTGTTTATGAGAGTAGAATTGAGTTGAAATATTGCTTTATGCGATGGATTGGTTTGCTCAAATATCCGGAAGGTCAACTATTGATCTCGTATCCGATAGTTCACCAACAAATTACCTGCTATTGCGGGTAGGACTGCAGAAAGGAAGGAACCATTCCGAGATTTCAACTAAGAACAGCTTTCACTAAGCTTGAGTACCTTATGAACGAACACCCCCTACCCGATAAGGGAGGACATGGTAGTGCTTTTCGCACAAGTGAATGAACACTCCCTTTATGAGGGAAGGAACAAGCGACGACTACCGCCTGTGCTCGAGGAATCCAAGGATTGAAATCCTAGTTTATTTAATGAGCGGGTTTTGCTCTAAGATCGAGCCAAGGGATCGTCAGGTTGAGCCTCTTCACTCTAAGGATCTTATGAAGGGAAGGTAATTTCCAAGGTTCACCAAAACTCTAACACAGCTTAAGAATTATGTACACCTTTGGGTACATGGATAACACACGAAGATGCAGACCTATGCCAAGGTGAGTCATCTACTAGTTGAATTTTTTCTGCTAAACGGAATGAGATGAACCAACTTCCTTTTCAAGAGCTCGACGGGAGTTTGTTATACTCTCTTGAGCGCCTTTTTGCGCGCACAGATATTCCGACACGAGAATCTCTATTTGAGATGTGTTCAGTAGAAGGATTCTCTACGGAGAAGAGGTTTTCTGATGGTCGTTGATTATTGAGTACGCTATGTGCTTTTACCATTACAGTAGCAACTTTTGGTTGTGGTATATGTTTCTCCATGAGCAGGTCAAGTAGCATTTACACGCTGCTGGGAGAAATTCGAACTATTATGTTCGTAAGAGTAAAATTCGCCACCCGTTTTAAAATGGTAAGAATTACCTTAACCACATATGGGAGAACATCATTGAGATCTAAAGCGGGTTCGCCCTTAAGTGGGCCGAGTTTGAACTTATGTTCACAGAATGGTATGGCTAGAATTTTATCTGCCTAAGATTTTGCGAGGAGTCCTAGATGCTTGCAAGGATGGCCTCTGCAAGGAAGAGACGCTAATGGGCGTCAGGAAAACACTGCTGGTGGTAATAACTCGCAGGAGGAAAAGATTGGAAGGAAGTGCCGCCGTGCACAAGGAATCTTCGGATTGGAACCGTTCGCCTACGTTGAGCGACGGCCCGAAACAAGAACCTTCTTTAAGGTGATCGCAGACTTTGTTTGTGAAGGAAGATATCAAGATTAATACTCTTATGATTTGGGCATTCCCTATATGGGAGGACACAAGAGGTTTAATACCCTCTGAGCTAACAGCGCAGGATTATGCGCAAGGACAGATACCTAGATTGATTTCTAGGAGGATTATTCTTTGGATTGAGAAGGTGGATTTGAGTTGACAGATTCTCCGATGAGGAAACTTCCGATCTGTTGGAAAGACGCAAATGACGAGTTCTTAAATGGCTCGTAAGTTTGATTATTGGTGAAGGATATCCTCGAGGTACTGGAGGAAGGACATGAACCGGTAAGGTAAGTGCTGAATTTTTGAATTTTTTAATTTCTGTTTAATTTAATTTTTAAGTTCTCTTTTGAGAAAGGACTAGCTCAACTCACCATTGAGCAAGATTTGGAATTTTTCCGGTTTCTCCCCGCGTAGTTCAATTGGACCTCTACAGTTGAGGACAACTGTTTATAAGTGAGAGGGATGTTGCTAAATTGGCTTTATCTGACATAAAAAATAATTCTAAATGAATTATTGGATTTATAAGTGAGAGGGTTTTCTCGCTTGGAACACCAAGGAAAAATAATTCTAAATGAATTACTGGAATTTTAAGTGAGAGGGTTTTTCTCACTGGAGACATCCGAGTACAGAGTATTCCTAGTGCGTCGTTCAAAGTAATGACGGGAGCACTGTGAACGGGAATATCTGTAAGGCCACCAGGAACGGGTACTTCTGATGCGTCACATCGGATGGGTGACACGGAACATCAAGAAGAAGTATCCGACCATCCGGGAACGGACATCTCTGATGCGTCATAGGATGGGTGACATAGAGCATCGCGAAGGAGATTGTAACGTAAGTTCGGTAAGAAGTGACTAGGTGATGGGTATTCCTAATGCATCACAAGGTGGGTGACGGGTACATCGAAAAGGGGATATCCATAGTCGAGAGGAAATTCCAAACTGTGTTAGAATTGTGCACAAGGAAAGGCAAGCACTTGAATGAAGATGGGTTCAGAGAAAACTTTGAGGAAAAACGGATGCTTTTTGAGAAAGCGGAATTGCTTTTCAGGAAAGCAGATGCTTTCCCGCGAGGAAGTCTATGTCTGCATTGCACTCTGTGTGTGATTGCATCCAGGGACGCCTGGCAAGTGCTATGAAAGCATTGTTTTTAACTTATAAGGTTTTATTGAGTTTTTGGACAGATTTAAACCATTTTTAAAGGCGACCGGCCGCCCACTTTATAAGTGGGCAACCATCTGATAAATAAGGCAACAGATCAGCCAATGTTTTCTCTCTCTCTTTTTCTGGCGGAACAACGAAATATATTATTATTATTAATAATTTATTTAATTTAAAAAAAAAACGAAAAAACGGCCGCGATCTCTACGCGAGCAGCTATTCGTGCCCGTGCCGAGTGCTATAAAAGCATCTCATGCTCTCACTCAGAGGGGAGGATCAGTTTTTACAAGAAGGAGATGCTTCTGCAAAGTTCACCCGCAAAGAAGACGTTTGCCGGTGATGCCCATGGCTGTCCCAAGTGTACCCGATGTCGCCACGACCGAGTGCGCGAGTTCCCTCGCAAAGAAGTGCCTATGGAGAGTGTTTCCATCGCGACAAGCTGCTTTTTTTCTCTGTTTTCAGCTCATAAACGTCGTAGACGAGGCTGATTTACGAGAAGGAACCCAAGAACACACCTCTTTTGTGTGTAGGATTGGAAGAGAGGATTTTCTATGTAGAGATCTCTTCCGGGGAATTGCTTTTCGAGAATCGAGTTGCGTTTCGAGCGTTGAGACTTTGAAGGTAACGATTTTCATGTTATGATCTCTGAGTATTTGATTGCAGATGTACTTCCTCTTCGTGAGGGAGTAGGAGCAGAGGAAGGCACGAGTCTCTAGAGGAGAAAAGCGCGCTGAGGAACTAGAGCCAGATCAGCCCAAGGGTTTCGTTCCCGAGTTTGAGAAGTAGATCCACGGATCGGAGAGAGGTAGTCTCTCAAGTTGTGATCCGGAAGTTGGGATTCCCAAGTAAGGACTTCGTGTCCGGGAAAGCAGAGTTGTTCTGCGGGAAGAGGACTCTGGAAAGAGAGTTGGAAAAGAGTTGCAGGGATGCCATGCCCTGAGTCTGGAAGGTGAGATCCAGAGGCGAGAACCTTGATTCTCAAGGAATTGGAATAAGGAACGGAAGTTCCTTGGAATAGGGTTTTGCCCTAGGAATCGAAAGCTGAGGCTTCCGGGAACCATCAAGTCTTATTCTAGAACGAACGTGGTAATATGTTCGGTTCAAGTGCTTGTATAGACTTCTCCTCAATAATAAAGATACTATTACGGGGGGGACCAGCCCATCTTCTGGTCCCCAATACTGTGTCGATCTTCTCACTCTCTATCTCTCTCTCTATCTATTTCTCTCTATATCCTCTGGCTTCAGTAATAAGTGATAAATCCTATTTATCCGAATGTATTTTATATTGTTATGCGCTCCCGTTTGCGACACTCTTCATCATACCAACTAATCTGGGGCAAGCTCCCAGATCGTCTCTGTGTGGGCTGGTTGTGGGGATATGCCTCTGATGCTGCATCATGGAGCGTCTCTGTCAGTATCTGAGTGAGTTCATCCAGTGGCCATCCCGGCTCCTGGGTGCATAGCTGCCTGTATATCTCATCCATATACACAGAATACGTCTCCCTCATCCACTCACTTGTGGCATGGATTAACCCAGGTGCTTGATGTGTCTCAGAGTAGAAAATGATGTCTCTCCTCGTGAAGCTATCCTCAAAGGCCCCTACATCAAGACGGAGTGACCCATTACAATTCCAGGTTGCCATCTTTAGTGTGGTCCCATAGGTCTCGCACCGTCATGCGGGGCGTCTCTCCAATAGCACCACCTTTCCATCCCTTGAAAAAGCAATCTTCCCCTTTTTCCTTGCTGCTCTAATTTCCGACATTACTTCTTGCATATGAGCAATCTGCGAGAGGGTGAGGTTATAAAGAAAGATGCCAGTCTTCTTTAGAGTCGGTCTCTTCCTCAAGAAGTCCTTCTTCGCTTCCATGGAGGGGAAGCGGAGAATGAGTTCCCTTTCCTTCGAGGTTTCTCCGTTGTTCCCACTTTTCTTAGTGCCCACTCTCCAAGCCCTCGTATGCGTCTAATCGTTGACCCCCACTAGAGTCATGAGTTCTTTCACCTCTTTATCATTATCTTGGTCTCTGAGGCCACATATCCTTACGTTTAAGCCCTGCACACGTCTCCTTTGCTCCTCTTCTAGTGTCAAGTTGATAATGGTTGGTGTGGAGGTGAGAGTTATTTCCTTGCCTTTTCCTTTCTTGACAATCTCGATCCATTTTTCGGCCTTTTCTGCTTTTCGTTGGGTTTTTATGATGACAACTACCCACAAGGTCGTCATTTCTTTTTGTTGCTCCCCACCTTCTTTGATGGCCCGTACTTGTTCCTTAATCGTGTTAAGCTCTTCAATGACAGAGGGTAGAAACTCTCCCTCTTCGAGGACATTCTGCAATCGCACCTCTGCAAGCTCTTTCTTGAGTAGTGCGATTTCCTCATCTTGGGCCTTCACGCGATCCTCGAGTGTATGTATCGTGCTTTCATGTGCTGCCATGCATGTGTCTAGTCCGTTAATAGTACTTAGGAGGTGGCGATTGATCTTGCTGATGGACTCGCTCAATTCTTCTTTGCATTTTTGGATGGCATCCTCCACAGGATCATCCTTGCCATTCTGCTTTCTCATGATTGAAAGGCCACAACAGGAGAGGGAGAGGGGGTACAAGAGTGAAGAAGAGGCTTTTTTTTTTCTACGCGAGCAGACTCTCTCTCTACTCTCTCTCTCTCTCTACGCTACTCACATGTTCCCCTCTTTTTTTTTCCTACCCTCTTTCTCTCTCTACGCTCACGGGTTCTCTCTCTACGCCCCTTTTTTTTCCTCTCCCTACCCTCTTTCTCTCTCTACGCTCGCGGGTTCGCCCTCTCTACGTCCTTTTTTTTTAAATATAAAAATTTATAAACCCTCTCTCTCTCTCTCTCTCTCTCTCTCTCTCTCTCTCTCTCTCTCTCTCTCTCTCTCTCTCTCTCTCTCTCTCTCTCTCGCGACACATCCAACCCTATGTGTCCGTGGACAAGCTACAGCATGACCAGGGTTCAGTCCAGTCAAGTCAGTCTAGAATAGGAAGTGATCTGACACTTTTGTGAATCTGTTCGCAAACCATGCATGACCAGTCACTTAGATTAGATGCATATCCTCTGGTTAACTGCACACAGCATGATCATCAGCATTCCCATCAGAATCCATCAGGGAAATTTTCCAGTGCATTAAGCCTATTTTCCCTATTTTTTGACATTTTTCACTTATTTATTTATTGACTTTTGTTGGGAACTAGGTAGGGCAATTTTGCTAAGATAATATATAAGCAAACCACAGTTAGCACTTTCTGGCAGAAGAGGCAGCAAGAGCACCTTGCTCAACAGGCAACTTCTCAGCAAGACCAACCCCGCGACAACTCTAGCGTTTTCAGCATTGCAGAAGGCCTAGCGTTTTTGCCACAGATCAGCCAACGTTTTTGCACTTGCAGATTCACGGCGACAGTAGACAGCAGATCAGCCCTAGCGTTAGCAAAGACCTAGCGTTTTTTCAGATCTTTGCGACAGAAGCAGCAGTAGCACCAACGTTTTCAGTTTTCAGCAGTCAGACTCCGCAGTAGAACCCCCAAACCTCGCAGATCTCACCTTCCCGCAGCAGATCCTCACCACACGGTCAGATCCCGCGAAGTTTGCAATTTCGGCCCGGACAACGCAGATTTCAGCATCTGCGTTTTCAGCGCGTCGTCGTCGCATCGTCGTCATCAACATCGTCACCGACATAGAGTCAGAATTCAGCAGATAAAGATTTGGAGATTTCAGCCCTCGGCATTTTCAGATTTCAGCCCGTCTCGTCGTCCTCCTCATCATCCTCAGCAAGTCCAAGCATTGTAGAGATTTGTGCAATCATAAGTAGACCGCTCTCGCCATAGAGAGTGGGGCCTTCGGAGGAGGGTTTGACAACATCCCTGGTGTCGTATTCTCTTCTCTCTCTATCTCTCAGTCTCATGCACCTTCACGCACAGTGTCCATTCACTTTGTTTGTGTCCATTGCACTCTCTCATTAAAGAACGGAAGGCTCTCCCTTCCCTAAGTAAAAGGAACCTTGAGCACAGTTCGGAGCACTCATCTTGAGCAAAGTTCAACATTCACTTCCACTGCACCTTACATTGGTATCAGAGCTTTGGTAGTGTTCTGTATCACTCAAGCAAAGAACCGCAAGAACCACAAGAATTTTTTTTTGCTTGTTGCGATCGTACGTAACCCAAGACCTCTTGGGCGTGTCGATTCCTAATCGTGTTTTTGAAAAGTGACACGAAACCCAAGAAAGAAGGGCTTGTCGAACCTCCCCTTGTGTCTCTTTTCACTCATTGAGAGCGGACCGTGCACTTAGCGGCCAGCCAATCGACGTGAGGTGGGAAAAAGCAACCTTGGTGTGAGCGCAAGGCCGCCAAGGGGTGCGCCGGCGGGAAAGAGCAGAACTCGGGTGAAGAGAAGATCCTTCTCTAACACAGATTGGAAGCGAAAGAAGAACCTCAAGAACCTCAAGACCTCAAGACCCCCAAGAACCCAAGAACCCAAGAACCCAAGACCCACAAGAACCCAAGTTCCTCGTGAACTTAAGAACCCAAGACTTCAGTGGATGGTCATCACTCGAAGCGGAATGGATACTTCGCTTGGAGGTGGTGAGCATGGGTGTGGCGAAGAAGAGTTTTCCCCACCAGGAGGTTTTTCCGACCCTCCCCCTTTCCCATCTACGCCAAGGATTGGACTAACTCCTATGGAGGAGTTGAAGCAGTTGTTTATGGACAGGAAGTTAGAACGCGAAGAAAGCAACGCAGAAAGAAAAGCAGAAATGGATCGCAAGCACAAAGAAAGAAGAGCCGAAATGGAGCGCGAACACCGAGAAAGAAATGCAAAAATAGCCCGCGAACACAAAGAAAGAATGGCAACCATAGCCCGTGAAAACAAAGAAAGAATGGCACCCATAGAGCGTAAGCACAACATACGGAAAGCCGCCTTGTTGCGACTCTTTTCTCAAGTGCAGGCACAGATGCAAGAGATTCGGGAAAAGAAGACTCTCTCAGTCTCTTCTTCTCCAAAGCATGATACACAGGATTTGCATGATGATAAGCTTGATGAATTGCATGATAATGCTACACATGATGATTTAAAAGACAATGACAAGCATGATGATTTGCATGATGATCAAGATGTGTTTTCTCACAAGCATGATGATTTGTATCATCCAGACGTGATTGTTCACAAGGATGATGGTTTAGTTGATTCTTTTTCTAGCGAAGCTAACCTCGTTGTAGATTCGATCAATCACAAAGAACCGATCTTGGCTTTCGAGTCAAGGTCTACAGAACCCCCAAAAGAAGATTCGATAGATCCGGAAGAACCGATCTTGGCTCTCAAGCATAGGTCCAAAGAACCCTCACGGGAAGTACTATGTGTTCGTATGATTAGTCAACACGCATTGTTCGAGTGTTGCATTCGTGATGCTTTCCTGTATTTTAGTCATCGTCCTTATGTGATCCCTTTTCACAGGCATGACATATTGTTCGATCAGCACGATTCACTCATGAATGAACACGGATGTATGCTGATTGTTCATGAAAAGCTGAAAAGTATGCATTCAAGGGAGTCACATTTCATGTCTCTTTCTTGGCACAGCACAGTTGTGGAAAGAGCACAAGAACGTATGAGCACCAAGCATGGTCATTTCCGTTGTGAATTGCCACAGTTGATTGATTTAGATCAGAAAGACAAGATTCGATCTCATTGTTTGCGTGTGTGTGGTGAACGGTTTGGCACTCCGTATATTTGTTCATCTACATTGCATACACAGTCTATTAAGAAGATAAGATTTTTTCAAGTCACTTTCCATGGAATAGGTATGTTCATGTTTTTGTGTTGGAAGTGGTTTCAAGAATTTTCAGCCATGGAGATTCTTGAAGAAGGAAGAAGCACGACTCTAGACGAAGTTGAAGCATTGAAGGAGCCACAGAAGACTTTGTGTCGCTTTCAGCGCGGCCCAAAGAAGCAAGCGTTGCAGACCTTTATGAAGTTCAAGTATCGCACGACCCACACCTCAGAGTGGGCTGGCGAAGAGTCCTTTCGAGGATTCCGGATGTGGTTGGCGATCTCCCTCGACGCCATATAGGTCGGTACCAGTAACTCACTTTGAAAAGGAGGGGATGTCACGTGACACATCCAACCCTATGTGTCCGTGGACAAGCTACAGCATGACCACGGTTCAGTCCAATCAAGTCGGTTTAGAATAGGAAGTGATCTAGCACTTTTGTGAATCTGTTCGCAGACCGTGCATGACCAATCACTTAGATTAGATGCATAGCCTCCGGTTGCACACAGCATGATCATCAACATTCCCATCAAAATCCATCAGGGGAATTTTCCAATGCATTAAGTCTATTTTCCCTATTTTTTGACATTTTTCACTTATTTATTAAGTGACTTTTGTTAGGAACTAGGTAGGGCAATTTTGCTAAGATAATATATAAGCAAACCAGAGTTAGCACTTTCTGGCAGAAGAGGCAGCAGGAGCACCTTGCTCAAAAGGTAAGCTCTCAGTTAGACAAACCCCGCGGAAAAAAAAATTCGAGGATCGGATTTCCCGTAGAAGAGAAATCAGCCGTGCTCTGATACCACTGTAACAGACTTGGACACTCCAAGTCAAGAATCAACCGCGACAGCACCAAATAACTACTTCAAAACAATTCACAGATCACAATAGATTTGCACTGGCCCGGCAGAGTTCCGTGCCTAGAGATATTGGCCCCAAAGACTGGCGCCCCTTTCGGTATTTCTTTTTTTATTAATCAATCATCAAAGTACAAGAGAGCAGTTAGGGTTTCACTCTCAGACTCTACGTCCAGATGCCCTGAGAAGTGAGGCCCTCACCACTAATTTAAAGGTTACAAGGGATGCCCAAAAGCAGAGCCCCAAAAGCTTTTAAAATCAAAAGCATCAGTTCTCTCTCTCTTAGAGAGTCTTTTTCTCTTTTTTTATAAAAAAAATTCGCGTCGCTCTTCATTTTCCAAAAAAGAAAAATTATAATAGCCTCCGTGATTTCTGTTGTCCGCCACATCATCACTTTGTGACATACCTCCCTCTTGAAAGCATTTAATCGAACGCAATTACGCCTGCAAAACCGACAAAAGCCATAAACCGTCTTAGCAGACACTGACTGTTAGTACCTACGTACTAGGAACACACATCTAGCACATGTACAAAATCGACAGTCACATCACACGACATCACAGGACATCACCAAACATCATAGGACATCACATGACATTCAACATTCATTCGGATCTTAGACCATGATTTATCGGCAATGTAGCTAGCAATCACATCTAGGTCCAATCGGGACCTCATCGATGTCCGATTGACTAACCCCTATTGCAACCATGTCTATTCGAGATCAATCAGACCAAAATGCTGCAGTCATTTCGTCTATCAATTCCTGCACTCACAAGAAGTCAAGAACAAATCAGTATCATAATCAAGAATTCCATTTCATAAAGTCATCCAGCAGAATACTGTCAGCTCTCAATATCCCTGAAGCTCAAAGAGACAACAGTGACTTTAGTATCAAAATCGAGGCATCTGTTGACAAAGGAGCGGAGTAACTCCCCTCTTGTGCATCCCACTGCACCAGATCTTCGGCCAAGCTGAGTTTCTGGGTTCTGTTTGGAGTAGACTATGCTAAACCAAAACATCGAGGTAAAGTTTCAAAATCTGAGGAGTATCTGCTAGGTCCTCCTCCTCCATCCACTTCGCATCAAATGCAGGAAAGTTCTTGAACTAAACCAAGAACCGCCTTCGGACTTTACCTTTCTTCGTATCGTTATGTGCCAAAATCTGTTCAGGAACAAGGATCTCCTCGTTTTCTTCCACTTCGGGTTGCTCATCAGGCTCCCCATCATCAGGCACATCACCCTTAACAGGGTTCAAGAGACTCACATGCAATGCATTATGAATCCTCCAAGTATCTGGCAGTTTCAATCGAAAGGAGACATCATTTATCTTGTTAGTGATCTGGAAAGGTCCGTAGTATCGCATACTAAGCTTTGGAAAAAGCCTCTCCTTTCCCTTTTTCTTTCGTAGGCGTGCCTTCTCAAAAGTAAGAGCACCCAATCATCCTCCTTCAGTTTCAAGTCGCGACGATGGCGATCCGCTGCCTTTTTCTGTCGTTCTTGAGACTCCTGCAAAGTCTCGCGAACCTTGGCAAAAGCCGTATCCAAATCTCGCGAATATTCATCCGCTTCAAATATCTAATCTTTCGTGCTCAGGAAGGATGGAACCTTCGCAGCACTTTCAACAATCTCACATGGCGTTTTCCTCGTCGAAGAGTGTATCGTGTTATTGTAGGCAAATTCCACCAAAGGTAAGTTCTTTTCCCATTGAGTCTTCTGATCCGAGATACAAGACTTCAATAAATCTAAAATCACTGAATTGGCAATCTCAAATTGCCCGTCAATCTGCCAGTGGAACGATGATGAGAACTGCAACCGCGTGCCAATGTTCTCCCAAATTGCCTTCCAAAACAAACTCATAAATCTGGGGTCTCTGTCGGAGAGAATCGTCTCAGACGTGCCATGTAATCGGAAAATCATCATGATCATTCTGTGTTCTCGGGAGATCAAAAAAATGAAATCCATTTCAATATTTTCCCAGGGGCGGGTGGGTATGCGTAAAGGTTGTAACAATCCCTGTGCCTTATGCCTGTCAAACTTGATCTTCTGGCATACCAAGCAACTGCGCACAAACTCTTCCACATCCTTCTTGAGTCTCCGCCAAAAGAAATATCTCTCTACCCCTTTCATGGTGGTAGCAATGTCGCAGTGACCCGTAAAAGGTGGACAGTGGCATTCAGTCATAACCTTATCCCTCAACGGCTGTGTAACGCACAACATAGTCTTTTTCATCAAGTAGCCTTCCCGAAGGGAGCATCCAGCTACTGTCTCCACATCCCGTATCCGTGTGAAAATATCTGCAAAATCTGTATCTGTGGCATACCGATCG
Organism: Adiantum capillus-veneris; assembly: GCF_014529385.1. Lineage (NCBI taxonomy): Eukaryota > Viridiplantae > Streptophyta > Polypodiopsida > Polypodiales > Pteridaceae > Adiantum > Adiantum capillus-veneris. Next base: position 99,413,232 of record NC_140931.1, on the reverse strand, counting down.
ACCATATCCTCGAAACTCCTATAATGTATCGCGGAAACAGCCAGAACCAAAGGTTTCCGAGACAAAGCATCTGCCACCACATTCTGTTGTCCCTGCACATGGACAATTTGGAAGTGAAACTGTGACAAGATGTTCGCCTACCGCATCTGCTTTTCCGAAAGCTGCTTCTGTGACAAGAAGTAGCGCAAACTCTGATGGTCTGTAGAGACAGTAAAATCCGCTCCGAGTAGGTAATGCCGCCACTGAGTAAGAGCATGGATAACTGCCAAAAGCTCTTTCTCATAGATCTGTGCTGTCATCTCCGGCCTAGAGAACAAACGGCTCTCGTAAGCTATGACATGGCCTTCTTGCATCAAGACCGCACCCAGACTACGACCACAAGCATCACAATATACTTCAAATGACTTCTGTAAGTCCGGCAAAGTCAAAATAGGTCCCGTAGTCAATTTCTCTTTCAATGTCCGAAAGGCAGTCACCTCTGTGGGTCCCCACGAAAAAGGTACTCCTTTTTGTGTCAAGGTATGCAAAGGGGAAGCAACCTCTGCAAACTTTCGTATGAACCGCCTATAGTACGAACACAGTCCCAAGAAGCTTCTAACTTCATGGACATTCCTCAAATCGGACCAATCACAGATAGTCTCTATCTTGGCCAGGTCCATTTGCATTCCTGCTGCTGCTGACACAATGTGTCCCAAAAAGTGTATCTCTGGTAGGAAAAATTCACTTTTCTTTGCATTAATCACTAACGTGTGATCTCGTAATGCCTGAAAGACTTGAAGCAGATGATCTCTGTGTTCTGCCTCATTCTTGAAGAAAACAATGATGTCGTCAAAGAAAGTGCCAACAAATAGCCTGTACTCTCGAAAAAAAAATTCATGTCCATCATCCAATTAAATGTCGCAGGAGCATTAGTTAAGCCAAAAGGCATCACCAAAAACTCAAATAACCCAAAAGTCGTCCAAAAAGCTGTCTTGTAGACATCTCCTGGCGCTATCCTGATCTGATGATATCCACTCTTCAAGTCAATCCTGCTAAAGCACGAGGATCCCTGTAACCTGTCGAGTATATCATCGATCCTAGGAATCGGAAATCTGTTCTTGATGGTGATTTTGTTGAGAGCTCTATAATCAATGCACATTCTCCAAGATCCGTCTTTCTTCAAATCCAACAACAGTGGAGAGCAATACGGTGAAGTACTAGGCTGGACAAGACCCTTTTCTAAGAGGTCTTTCACTTGGTTCATAATCTTTTCATTCTGTACTCGGCTCACACGGTAAGGTGGCCGATTCGGTGGCGTGCTTCCAGGTATCAGATCAATGGTTTGATCTTCAGGCCCTCTGAAAAGCAATCGGCATGAGTGTGGAGAAAAATCTTGGCGTTCTTTTGATCAGGTCAAAACATATTCAACCTTTATCCAGCGTTCAGTTCTCTTCTAAAAGAATGAGTAAGAAACTAAAGTTCATCAAGTACAATCTCTAAGCCCTTCATTTATCAAAGTCGCTTTCTCAGCCCGATAGTCAACCACGGCGTAGTTCTTGTGGTACCAAGGGATCCTGAGTAGAACGTCACTCGCGTGCCCTGAACACCCCTGTCATTGCAAACAAAGTTTGCCAATGCTCGGTGTAATGGCAACATCCCATCCGGGTGCGAGTCGAACTACCTCTGCCTGTGGCATCAGTCTGTCGGGCGTAATTCCAAATCGAGCTGCCAATTCCAAGTGAAAAGAAGTTGGCCTTTGCTCCTTCAAAAGAGCTTCGTGATCCTTCACTTTGCCCCAAAAGCGGCAAAGTTTGTACTTTCATTCATTAGATTCGGTACAGGTCCCACGCCATGTGGTACCAGTTCTGCTTTTCTATCTGCCTTTTCTACCACATTCCTCAGCTGCTCTCGAACTCTCAGAACTGTCGTCGTCTTTATCATTCTATTCTTTCTGTGCCTTTTTAGGACACTTCACGGAGATATGTCCATGTTCCCCGCATCCAAAGCACTTCCCCTCTTTGATGAAGCGAGCTCTCTCCTCAGGAGTAAGCTTGGGTCGTGCATCCTTTTTCTCTGGGTTGCTCTTTTTCTTTCTACTTTCATTCCCAGAAGTCTGTTCGGCTCGTTGTGTCATGGCCTCATCCGTGGGGTAGGTCAGACTGCCAGAGTGAATGGCAAAGCCCCGCTTCGCATGACTCATCAACTCCTGAATAGAAGCTGACTTCTGTTCCAAGCAGTGATCTCGGATCTCTGTAGGTAGACCCAAGGTAAACCGCTCAATCTGTTCTCTGAACGAGATCTTCTTGAATGAAGAGGCGGGTAGAAAAGAGTTCCAAAATCTTTCACAATAAGCATTGATTGTGTCTTTCTTGGTTATCCGAAGATGGTTCCAAGCAGCTCGTATATCTCATTCATATTCTTGCGTCAACCAAGAAGAAATAAAAAGCTTTTCAAATTTCAGCCATTTAATTGCAAACTCTTGTTTTAAAAGAAGCGTGGACCACCAAGTACGAGCATTCCCCTTAAGGTAAGAGGTAGCTCTCCGAATCTTGGAGTGCTCTGAATAGCGTCCTCCCGCGAAAGCGATGTCAAACTGCTGTATAAAAGAGACAGCCTTCAAAGCATCTGAGTATCCTAAAAAGTATCAAACTTGATCGAGTGGCCACCTTCCTTAAACTCTCGGACTTTCTTGCTTTTATCTTCGAGAAAGTCATATTGGTTGGCTTTGTAAAAATTCTTCTTGTTCGCATAAAACTTTCCGTCATCGGAATCTGAGCTGTCTGTAGACGAGTCCTCAATAGAACTGTCAGTCTCTAGGCGAGATTTAGCCTTCTTTGCCTTTCTCTTGCCCTTTCCAAAGCGTTGCTTCTTGCTTCGCTTTTTACCTTTTTTGTCTTCTTCGCTCGAATCTGAGGAGCTAGAAGAACTGTCAGAAGAAGAAGAAGAAGAAGAACTACTGGGTACTCCTTCAAATCGAACACGCTTCTTCTGTTTCTTTGCCTTGTCAAATGTCGACCGACGACCCAAATATCCCGGGAAGTCAGTGCCTTTCATCTCCTTTTTGCCGTGCTTTTTGGCTTTCTTTTGCACGTCGAAAAGCTAAGCAATCCGTGCATCAACCACGTTCTATAGTTCCTTCTCCGTATATTTCTTGGAGGCAGAAGGTTTCTTGAGAGCGGGTTTCGGGAGTGGTGATGTGGTTCTCTGCCACTCCATCTGTACCTCTTCCAAAGAGGTCCGGTTCATATATTTTGTCATCTTCGGGTCCTTGACAAAATTGAGCATCATCTTTGTTGCATCGCCAATCAATTGACGACGCTCCATCTCTCTTTGCTCCGCCTGAGTAGGCCGAGGCGGGCCATACTCTCTGTCTGAATCTTCGTTGTGATCCTAGCCCGCATCTCCAGATGCAGAGGGAGTCGACTGATCATTGCCTAAAGCCATAGGTGCCGCGGAAAAAAAAAATTCGGGGATCGGATTTCCCGTAGAAGAGAAATCGGTCGTGCTCTGATACCACTGTAACAGACTTGGACACTCCAAGTCAAGAATCAACCGCGACAGCACCAAATAACTACTTCAAAACAATTCACAAATCACAATAGATTTGCACTGGCCCGGCGGAGTTCCGTGCCTAGAGATATTGGCCCCAAAGACTGGCGCCCCTTTCGGTATTTCTTTTTGTATTAATCAATCATCAAAGTACAAGAGAGCGGTTAGGGTTTCACTCTCAGACTCTGCGTCCAGATGCCCTGAGAAGTGAGGCCCTCACCACTAATTTAAAGGTTACAAGGGATGCCCAAAAGCAGAGCCCCAAAAGCTTTTAAAATCAAAAGCATCAGTTCTCTCTCTCTCTCTTAGAGTCTTTTTCTCTTTTTTTATAAAAAAAAAAGCAAAATTCGCGTCCCTCTTCATTTTCCAAAAAAAAAAATTATAATAGCCTCCGCGATTTCCGGAAATTAGGGTTTCTGGCAGAAATTAGGGTTTCTGTTGTCCGCCACGTCGTCACTTTGTGACAAGGAGACTCTCTCAGTCTCTTCTTCTCCAAAGCATGATACACAAGATTTGCATGATTGTGTGAAGCATGATGATGATTTGATTGACAATGATTTGCATGATGTTTTGAACGACAATGATAAGCATGATGATTTGTATGACAAGCATGATGATTTGAATGATATTGCTAAGCATGATGATTTGGATGATAATGATGAGCAAGATGATTTGCATGATCAAGATGTGATTTCTCACAAGCAAGATGAGTTGCATGACGATGATGTGATTGTTCAAAAGGACGATGTGTTAGTTGATGCTTTTTCTAGCGAAGCTAACCTCGTTGTAGATTCGATCAATCACAAAGGATCGATCTTGGCTCTTGAGCCTAGGTCAAAAGAACCCCTTCAGGAAGAATAGATCTTGGCTCTCAGGCCATTCACGCTTCTTTTAAACAAGAGTTTGCAGTTAAATGGCTGAAATTTGAAAAGCTTTTTATTTCTTCTTGGTTGACGCAAGAATATGAATGAGATATACGAGCTGCTTGGAACCATCTTCGGATAACCAAGAAAGACACAATCAATGGCAAAGCCCCGCTTCGCATGACTCATCAACTCCTGAATAGAAGCTGACTTCTGTTCCAAGCAGTGATCTCGGATCTCTGTAGGTAGACCCAAGGTAAACCGCTCAATCTGTTCTCTGAACGAGATCTTCTTGAATGAAGAGGCGGGTAGAAAAGAGTTCCAAAATCTTTCACAATAAGCATTGATTGTGTCTTTCTTGGTTATCCGAAGATGGTTCCAAGCAGCTCGTATATCTCATTCATATTCTTGCGTCAACCAAGAAGAAATAAAAAGCTTTTCAAATTTCAGCCATTTAACTGCAAACTCTTGTTTAAAAGAAGCGTGGACCACCAAGTACGAGCATTCCCCTTAAGGTAAGAGGTAGCTCTCCGAATCTTGGAGTGCTCTGAATAGCGTCCTCCCGCGAAAGCGATGTCAAACTGCTGTATAAAAGAGACAGCCTTCAAAGCATCTGAGTATCCTAAAAAGTATCAAACTTGATCGAGTGGCCACCTTCCTTAAACTCTCGGACTTTCTTGCTTTTATCTTCGAGAAAGTCATATTGGTTGGCTTTGTAAAAATTCTTCTTGTTCGCATAAAACTTTCCGTCATCGGAATCTGAGCTGTCTGTAGACGAGTCCTCAATAGAACTGTCAGTCTCTAGGCGAGATTTAGCCTTCTTTGCCTTTCTCTTGCCCTTTCCAAAGCGTTGCTTCTTGCTTCGCTTTTTACCTTTTTTGTCTTCTTCGCTCGAATCTGAGGAGCTAGAAGAATTGTCAGAAGAAGAAGAAGAAGAAGAACTACTGGGTACTCCTTCAAATCGAACACGCTTCTTCTGTTTCTTTGCCTTGTCAAATGTCGACCGACGACCCAAATATCCCAGGAAGTCAGTGCCTTTCATCTCCTTTTTGCCGTGCTTTTTGGCTTTCTTTTGCACGTCGAAAAGCTAAGCAATCCGTGCATCAACCACGTTCTATAGTTCCTTCTCCGTATATTTCTTGGAGGCAGAAGGTTTCTTGAGAGCGGGTTTCGGGAGTGGTGATGTGGTTCTCTGCCACTCCATCTGTACCTCTTCCAAAGAGGTCCGGTTCATATATTTTGTCATCTTCGGGTCCTTGACAAAATTGAGCATCATCTTTGTTGCATCGCCAATCAATTGACGACGCTCCATCTCTCTTTGCTCCGCCTGAGTAGGCCGAGGCGGGCCATACTCTCTGTCTGAATCTTCGTTGTGATCCTAGCCCACATCTCCAGATGCAGAGGGAGTCGACTGATCATTGCCTAAAGCCATAGGTGCCGCGGAAAAAAAAAAATTCGGGGATCGGATTTCCCGTAGAAGAGAAATCGGTCGTGCTCTGATACCACTGTAACAGACTTGGACACTCCAAGTCAAGAATCAACCGCGACAGCACCAAATAACTACTTCAAAACAATTCACAAATCACAATAGATTTGCACTGGCCCGGCGGAGTTCCGTGCCTAGAGATATTGGCCCCAAAGACTGGCGCCCCTTTCGGTATTTCTTTTTGTATTAATCAATCATCAAAGTACAAGAGAGCGGTTAGGGTTTCACTCTCAGACTCTGCGTCCAGATGCCCTGAGAAGTGAGGCCCTCACCACTAATTTAAAGGTTACAAGGGATGCCCAAAAGCAGAGCCCCAAAAGCTTTTAAAATCAAAAGCATCAGTTCTCTCTCTCTCTCTTAGAGTCTTTTTCTCTTTTTTTATAAAAAAAAAAGCAAAATTCGCGTCCCTCTTCATTTTCCAAAAAAAAAAATTATAATAGCCTCCGCGATTTCCGGAAATTAGGGTTTCTGGCAGAAATTAGGGTTTCTGTTGTCCGCCACGTCGTCACTTTGTGACAAGGAGACTCTCTCAGTCTCTTCTTCTCCAAAGCATGATACACAAGATTTGCATGATTGTGTGAAGCATGATGATGATTTGATTGACAATGATTTGCATGATGTTTTGAACGACAATGATAAGCATGATGATTTGTATGACAAGCATGATGATTTGAATGATATTGCTAAGCATGATGATTTGGATGATAATGATGAGCAAGATGATTTGCATGATCAAGATGTGATTTCTCACAAGCAAGATGAGTTGCATGACGATGATGTGATTGTTCAAAAGGACGATGTGTTAGTTGATGCTTTTTCTAGCGAAGCTAACCTCGTTGTAGATTCGATCAATCACAAAGGATCGATCTTGGCTCTTGAGCCTAGGTCAAAAGAACCCCTTCAGGAAGAATAGATCTTGGCTCTCAGGCCTAGGTCTCCAGAACCTTTACAGGAAGTATTATGTGTTCGCATGATTGATTCATACACAGTGATCGAGTGTTTCATTCGTGATCGTTTCCTGTATTTTAGTCGACGTCTTTATGTGATCCCTTTTCCTAGGCATGACATATTGTACGTTGAGCACGTTTCCATTTCCATCATGAATGAGCACGAATGTATGCTGATTTTTCATGAAAAGCTGAACAGTATGCATGTTAGGAAGTCACATTCCATGTCTCTTCCTTGGCACGACACAGTTGCAGAAAGAGGACATGAAAGTATGAGCACCAAGCATAGGCATTTCCATTATGAATTGCCTCATTTGATTGATTTAGATCAGAAACCCAAGATTCGATCTCATTGTTTGCGTGTATGGGATGAACGGTTTGGCACTCCGTCTATTTGTTCACACAGTCTTTTAGGAAGACACGATTTTTTCCATTCACTTTACATGGAATAGGTATGTTCATGTTTTTGTGTTGGAAGTGGTTTCAGGTATTTTCAGCCATGGAGATTCTTGAAGAAGAAAGAAGCACGACTCTACACGAAGTTGAAGCATAAAAGGAGCCACAGAAGACTTTGAGTCGCTTTCGGCGCGACCCAAAGAAGCAAACGTTGCAGACCTTTATGAAGTTCAAGTACCGCACGACCCACACATCAGAGTGGGCCGGCGAAGAGTCCCTTCCAGGATTGTGGATGCTATTGGCGATCTCCCTCGACGCCATACAGTTCGGTACCAATACCTCACTTTGAAAAGGAGGGGATGTCACGTGACACATCCCAACCCTATGTGTCCGTGGACAAGCTACACCATAGCAGGGTTCTCGTTAGTCAAGTCAGTTTAGATTAGCAGTGATCTGGCACTTTTTGTGAGTCTTCGTAGACCGTGCATGCCCAGTCACTTAGCAATAGATGCATATCCTCCGGTTGCACACAGCATGATCATCAGTATTCCCTTCAGAATCCATTAGAATCAGTTAAGGGATTTTTCAAGTGACTTTATCCCATTTTCCATATTTTTGACAATTTTCACTTATTTATTAAGTGATTTTTGTTGGGTACTCAGTAGGGCAAATTGGGTAAGTTAATATATAAGCAACCCAAAGCTAGCACTCAACAGCAGAAGAGGCAGCAGGAGCTTCCCGCTCAACAGGCAACTTCTCAGCAGTACCCCCCCCCCCCCCCCCCCTCAGCATTAGACCATCGCCATCTCCATTCCCTTGGCGTTTTTCCCTACAGCCCAGCATCGCCATCAAGTCCATTGTCTAGCGTTTTTTCCCTTAGCCACTTCAGCCCCTGCAGCGTTTTTGGCTCAGCAACATCAGCAGATTACTAACGCTAGCAGATCTGCATATTCCAGAGTTTTCCAGCCTGGGATTCCTTGCGTTTTCCAGCTTGGGATTCCTTGCAATTTCCAGCGTTTTCAGTATGCGACAATAGCCTGAAAACGCAGCCAAAAGGGTGCCACAGTTCAGCGTTTTTGGATCAGCCATCTCAGCGTTTTTGATCAGAAAATTCAGCCTTGAAAAACGCAAGTTTTCAGCAGATGAATCGCAGCAGAACCGACCCAGATTGGTTGCTGAAGTTCCCCCAACTTTAGCCAAGAAAACGCAGCCAAACCAGTCATTTTCAGTCACCGAAACAGTCCAAGAAATTCAGCAAATAGAAGATCCCAGATTTCAGCCCTAAGTCGTCGTCGTCATCACCGTCGTCGTCATCGGCATAGTCCCATTGCATCAATCCATTGCATACGCATTGTACACCTTTGTGCAATCAAAGTAGACCACTCTCGCCGACGAGAGTGAGGCCTTTGGAGGAGGGTTTTACAACCTCTCGGGTGTCTTATCTCTTCTCTCTCCTTCTCTCAGTCTCATTCACTTGCACGCACAGTATCCACTCACTTTGTTCGTGATCATAGCACTCTCCATAAGACAGAAGGCTCTCTCTTTCCCTAAGAACTAAAAGGAACCTTGAGCAATAAAGATCACTAATCTTGAGGAAATACAACATTCATTCCGCTGCACCTAACACTATCTCTCAATCTCATGCACCTTGACGCACACACTTTGTTTGTGTCCATTGCACTCTCTCATTAAAGAACGGAAGGCTCTCCCTTTCCTAAGTAAAAGGAACCTTGAGCACAGTTCGGAGCACTTAGCTTGAGCAAAGTTCAACATTCACTTCCGCTGCACCTTACACTCTCTCTCTCTCTACGCTAGCTTTCCCAGCCCTCTCTACGCCTAAAATCCATCCCCACTCTCTCTACGCTCGGGCCGGCAGAGGGGGGGGGGGGGGGGGGGGGTGTTGCAAGAGCGCGAAGAGGGGGGGCTGGGCTGGGGCGCGAGGGGAGGGCGGGGCTGCGGGGGGGAGTGGGGGGTTTGGGTGGGGGGGTTGGGGGGGGGGAGCGCGTGGGTAGCAGTGGGAGCGGGAGCGGGGGAGTCAGGAGCAGCGCAAGGCGGGAGCAGGAGGGCAGCGCGAGGACATGAGCAGGGGAGAGCACGAGGGGGAGCAGCGAGGCAGGGGGAGCAGCACGAGGCGGGAGCAGGCAGGGGAGAGCGCAAGGGGGAGCAGCGAGGCAGGGGGGCGGGAGGGGGAGGCAGGAGCAGGGGGAGCAGCGCAAGGTGGGAGCAGGCAGCAAGGGAGAGCACGGGGGAGAGCAGAGAGAGAGAGAGAGAGAGAGAGAGAGAGAGAGAGAGAGAGAGAGAGAGAGAGAGAGAGAGAGGTGAAATGATATATTAGCGTCTACAAAAGGCCAAAATGACCCATGAGACCAACAAGTTACAAACTGGTGAATCTAATACTGCATGTCGGGTCCCAACCACCCTCAAGGGCCCCCTTGCTCTGTTGCCAGAGCCAATACTTGCTTTTTATTACTTGCACAAATGCTGATACAATGACTAAATGCTGAGATGTTGAGATGCTAATGGGTACTTGATGCAGATGCTTGGTACTACTGAGATATTGAAGGATATTGCCTTAGATACTAAGGGGTAATGAAGCATAGTTACCCGGAACGGGAACGGGAACGGAACGGGACGGGAACAGGGAGGAGGGGGGGGCGGAACGGGAACGGGGCCGGAACGGTCCACCTCAAGTAAGACTTGAATTACCTCCATTCAGCTTAGTCCCAAATAAACTCCTAAACAACCCCAAAACTGCCCCCAAATCTGCCCCCTAACCTGCCCTCAAACTGCACCAAATATGTTCCCCGAACAGCCCCAAATCTGCCCCCCAAAAGCCCACTTTTTTTCCCCCATATGCCTACTGCTTTGTAAGTTGCTTTTAGCAACCAAGAGATACAAATGAGTCCCAGTGTGCCAGTTGTAATTCAAATGTTGAGACTCGAGAGAGGTCCCTCTGAGTAAGATAACAATTGTCCTCTATCTGCTTGATCAACAAGAAAAAAGAAATACCACCAAATGCGCCTCGTTCAAGGGCCAATCTGTGGTAAAGGGGTACATATAACATATGTGGAGGTGGCAAGCGCCGCGTTGCACTACTAGTGCTACAGCAATGCACAAGAAATGTGCACGTGGAACAGCAGCAAATCATGACTTAAAAATCAATAACAAAAGCCAAAATTTAGAGATCGCAAGCAAAAGCACAGCACAAACAGAAGCAAAGGCTTGCTTTTCAGGTTAACGCAAACTCAAAGCCAATCGGAAAGAGATTCAAACTGCTTTCTTCAGGAGCCCCGCTCTTTAGCTAAGATACCCCACATGTGCTCTTGGATTGCTTTTCATCAGAACCTGTAAGGAGGCCTAAGTACCACAATTGTATGTGAGGGTGAAGTGACTTTGTAGTTCACAAAGTGGAACTCAAGTCTTAGGTGAGCACTCTGTACTTGCACCTGGGGAGCATTGTGAAGGAATATAGCAATGAAGCAAGGGGTGCCATTTTCAGGGTTATTGCTTCTATCTGGGTGGTGAGCTTGCGGATTTGTTTCAGATGAAGTTTCTTCCTAGAGTGACGGTGGGGGGGGGGGGGGGGGGGGGGGGGAATGAAGGAGAGCGCGTGGGTAGCAGTGGGAGCGGGAGCGGGGGAGTCAGGAGCAGCGCAAGGCGGGGGGGGGGGGGGGGGAGGGAGAGCGCGTGGGTAGCAGTGGGAGCGGGAGCGAGAGCGGGGGAGTCAGGAGCAGCGCGAGGGCATGAGCAGGGGAGAGCGTGAGGGGGAGCAGCACGAGGGGGAGAGAGAGAGAGAGAGAGAGAGAGAGAGAGAGAGAGAGAGAGAGAGAGAGAGAGAGAGGTGAAATGATATATTAGCGTCTACAAAAGGCCAAAATGACCCATGAGACCAACAAGTTACAAACTGGTGAATCTAATACTGCATGTCGGGTCCCAACCACCCTCAAGGGCCCCCTTGCTCTGTTGCCAGAGCCAATACTTGCTTTTTATTACTTGCACAAATGCTGATACAATGACTAAATGCTGAGATGTTGAGATGCTAATGGGTACTTGATGCAGATGCTTGGTACTACTGAGATATCGAAGGATACTGCCTTAGATACTAAGGGGTAATGAAGCATAGTTACACGGAACGGGAACGGGAACGGAACGGGACGGGAACAGGGAGGAGGGGGGGGCGGAACGGGAACGGGGCCGGAACGGTCCACCTCAAGTAAGACTTGAATTACCTCCATTCAGCTTAGTCCCAAATAAACTCCTAAACAACCCCAAAACTGCCCCCAAATCTGCCCCCTAACCTGCCCTCAAACTGCACCAAATATGTTCCCCGAACAGCCCCAAATCTGCCCCCCAAAAGCCCACTTTTTTTGCCCCATATGCCTACTGCTTTGTAAGTTGCTTTTAGCAACCAAGAGATACAAATGAGTCCCAGTGTGCCAGTTGTAATTCAAATGTTGAGACTCGAGAGAGGTCCCTCTGAGTAAGATAACAATTGTCCTCTATCTGCTTGATCAACAAGAAAAAAGAAATACCACCAAATGCGCCTCGTTCAAGGGCCAATCTGTGGTAAAGGGGTACATATAACATATGTGGAGGTGGCAGGCGCCGCGTTGCACTACTAGTGCTACAGCAATGCACAAGAAATGTGCACGTGGAACAGCAGCAAATCATGACTTAAAAATCAATAACAAAAGCCAAAATTTAGAGATCGCAAGCAAAAGCACAGCACAAACAGAAGCAAAGGCTTGCTTTTCAGGTTAACGCAAACTCAAAGCCAGTCGGAAAGAGATTCAAACTGCTTTCTTCAGGAGCCCCGCTCTTTAGCTAAGATACCCCACATGTGCTCTTGGATTGCTTTTCATCAGAACCTGTAAGGAGGCCTAAGTACCACAATTGTATGTGAGGGTGAAGTGACTTTGTAGTTCACAAAGTGGAACTCAAGTCTTAGGTGAGCACTCGGTACTTGCACCTGGGGAGCATTGTGAAGGAATATAGCAATGAAGCAAGGGGTGCCATTTTCAGGGTTATTGCTTCTATCTGGGTGGTGAGCTTGCGGATTTGTTTCAGATGAAGTTTCTTCCTAGAGTGACGGTGGGGGGGGGGGGAGAGCGCGTGGGTAGCAGTGGGAGCGGGAGCGGGGGAGTCAGGAGCAGCGCAAGGCGGGAGCAGGAGGGCAGCGCAAGGCGGGGGGGGGGGGGGGGGGGGGGGGGGGGGGGAGGGAGAGCGCGTGGGTAGCAGTGGGAGCGGGAGCTGGGGAGTCAGGAGCAGCGCAAGGCGGGAGCGGGGGGGGGGGGGAGGGAGAGCGCGTGGGTAGCAGTGGGAGCGGGAGCGAGAGCGGGGGAGTCAGGAGCAGCGCGAGGGCATGAGCAGGGGAGAGCGTGAGGGGGAGCAGCACGAGGCGGGAGCAGGCAGGGGAGAGCGCAAGGGGGAGCAGCGAGGCAGGGGGGCGGGAGGGGGAGGCAGGAGCAGGGGGAGCAGCGCAAGGTGGGAGCAGGCAACAAGGGAGAGCACGAGGGGGAGCACAGAGAGAGAGAGAGAGAGAGAGAGAGAGAGAGAGAGAGAGAGAGAGAGAGAGGTGAAATGATATATTAGCGTCTACAAAAGGCCAAAATGACCCATGAGACCAACAAGTTTACAAACTGGTGAATCTAATACTGCATGTCGGGTCCCAACCACCCTCAAGGGCCCCCTTGCTCTGTTGCCAGAGCCAATACTTGCTTTTTATTACTTGCACAAATGCTGATACAATGACTAAATGCTGAGATGTTGAGATGCTAATGGGTACTTGATGCAGATGCTTGGTACTACTGAGATATCGAAGGATACTGCCTTAGATACTAAGGGGTAATGAAGCATAGTTACACGGAACGGGAACGGGAACGGAACGGGACGGGAACAGGGAGGAGGGGGGGGCGGAACGGGAATGGGGCCGGAACGGTCCACCTCAAGTAAGACTTGAATTACCTCCATTCAGCTTAGTCCCAAATAAACTCCTAAACAACCCCAAAACTGCCCCCTAACCTGCCCTCAAACTGCACCAAATATGTTCCCCGAACAGCCCCAAATCTGCCCCCCAAAAGCCCACTTTTTTTCCCCCATATGCCTACTGCTTTGTAAGTTGCTTTTAGCAACCAAGAGATACAAATGAGTCCCAGTGTGCCAGTTGTAATTCAAATGTTGAGACTCGAGAGAGGTCCCTCTGAGTAAGATAACAATTGTCCTCTATCTGCTTGATCAACAAGAAAAAAGAAATACCACCAAATGCGCCTCGTTCAAGGGCCAATCTGTGGTAAAGGGGTACATATAACATATGTGGAGGTGGCAGGCGCCGCGTTGCACTACTAGTGCTACAGCAATGCACAAATGTGCACGTGGAACAGCAGCAAATCATGACTTAAAAATCAATAACAAAAGCCAAAATTTAGAGATCGCAAGCAAAAGCACAGCACAAACAGAAGCAAAGGCTTGCTTTTCAGGTTAACGCAAACTCAAAGCCAGTCGGAAAGAGATTCAAACTGCTTTCTTCAGGAGCCCCGCTCTTTAGCTAAGATACCCCACATGTGCTCTTGGATTGCTTTTCATCAGAACCTGTAAGGAGGCCTAAGTACCACAATTGTATGTGAGGGTGAAGTGACTTTGTAGTTCACAAAGTGGAACTCAAGTCTTAGGTGAGCACTCTGTACTTGCACCTGGGGAGCATTGTGAAGGAATATAGCAATGAAGCAAGGGGTGACATTTTCAGGGTTATTGCTTCTATCTGGGTGGTGAGCTTGCGGATTTGTTTCAGATGAAGTTTCTTCCTAGAGTGACGTGTGTTTTGCATTGCATTGGCCGTATCCTACTCCTTGAGAACGAGATGGATCAGTATAAATTTGCACACTGATTGGGTCTGAAGGGCCTTGGCCCATGTAGACTCTCTTTACTCCCATAGAAAAGATAGCCTATCAAGGAGGATCAAGCAATATAATTTGCTCACTACTCTGCCAGGAGCATCAAGCAATATAATTTGCTCAATCCAAGAGTATGGACCTCATATATTTTCCCAAGGAAATATAGTTCCACCAGTTTGAAAGATTTAGGCTAAGGCATTGGAACAGATTGAAGCACTTTTCATTCCTAATTCAAAAAATGCAGAAATGTTGCATAGCTAAATGCATGAAATGCTAACGGTGGATGTGAATGTTGTAAACATATGAAATGTCAGCACCTAGCGTTCACGCAAAGAGCGGTCATGCACCATCAACTCTCACACAAAAAAAAAAACAACAAGCCACCGTCTGCAAGAAGAATTGGACAAAGAAAAGGAACCTGGTAAGAAATGCCCCGCTCAGCTGCTTTGGCGCCCCCATAGGGCCGAACCTTTGAAAGAACTGGGTTCACAAGACTATCAAGAAGGGCAGCTAGTACCTCCTCTGCAGTGATTAGCCTCGCCATGGCCTCTGTCGCTTTGCCTCAGTACCGAAAATTTAACATGGAAACCCTAATCCATGGCTACTGCATGACCGCAGAGACATGGTAGAATGTACGCCTGCTCTCGTCAAAATTCAAATTCCGTGAGCTTTCAGTACTACTTGGCACACTTGAAACCTCGAGTACGCACACAAGGAGAACTATTATTGCACACCGCACAAAGAATATATGCCCCCAAGACACACTATTAAAAGAAAGGAAAAAAAAAACGAAAGGGAATCTTTCAAGATGCTCTTGTGTTGTGAACTTGAAAGTCGTTGGAAGGAGAAACACAATAAACCCCTCGAATGTATCTAATATTGTGAAGTAACATGTCCTTTGCGTTGTGTGTGTGTGTGTGTGTGGAGATGGGGAGGGTATGGGAGAGGCAGGTGGAGTGTGGAATTGATATTGTAATACATTGCGCAAAAAAGTTTTTTTTTCATGTTCAGGAGGCTGTGGAATACACAAAATCAAGAGTTTAAGAATCCAACATAAGCTATATGCATCAGAGGCTTTAGTCAAAGGAAGGGGGGTTTGTGCTAATGTTTTCAAGAGTGGTCCATGGATAATCCCTTTCTTGTTGTGCTCTTGCTTCTAGGCTTAGCTGCAGTAAGCAAGGAAATGTCTCTTTGGTGTTTGCAACAGTCAGCAATGTCGGCATACACACCCTTGGCGCCGAAGTGTATCATTATGTTGCGAGCATGGCTGTGCAAAAATTTCAACGTTTGTAAGAGGGCATTAGTTATTGGTAAAATATTCTCAATAAACAACTCCAAAGATCCAGAGGTTTATTGGAACTCTCTTATAGCTGGTTTGCCCCCATCATGGTGGTATGCTTGTATCCACTGCTCTAGGTGACCACCGTTCCACATTCTGAAGATAAGCATTGGCTTCACACTATGATGCACAAGGGCTTTTGCAAGGATCATACCACGATGTTGAGTAGTCATTGCAGTGCCCTCTTCTAGTGCCATTTATGTAGGAGATTTTTTGTGAGGCGTGATCTTGTAAATATTGGATGCGTACGCTGCATCCTTGAATTTTGGATGTATCACTTTGACTGTTTCCCAACAGCAAAGCACCCTTCGTCGAGTTGGAGAGCTTGTAGGTGAAAAAGTGAAATTTCGCCAAGCAAGTGAAGGATTTGAGGGGGGGGGGGTTCATCCAGAGTAATTGCCTCTATGATAGAGGGACATGTAGAAGATGTGACTGTTCCTGTAGTTTGGGCTACAGATTCAACAAGTGCTTCATGAGCAGCTGGACCTTCCTCTTCAGTCCTTGGATGTTTGGAGGAGTCTTCATGTCTGCTTTTTCCCTTAAGCTTTGAATGTAGCTATGAAATTAGTTGCATTCGATCCAAAATCCTTGGGACAGTCTTAATCTCAGGACATTGAATGCTCTCGAATGTCCTGACAATCTGTCCTAGGAGTTGCTTGATTGTTACATGCATGACTCCATTTGTCAGCATGATCGGGACAAATTGCATCCAAGAAAATGAAGCCTCAATCTTGGTGAAACAATGTCTCACAAGCTCTGCAATGAAGTCCTCAAACTTTGACGCAAGCAGATTGAATGCTCGTCATAAATGATCCTCTATAGCATGATATAGATATAGTACTAGAGCGTCAATAACTGCTTTATGATGAAAACGTGACAGCTTTGTCTCTACCATGGGTGAAATTTTGAAAAGCACATTAGAGAAGTAAATATAAATGTTAATGCATGAAAATGTCATAAACATAAATGACATCAAGACATAAAGATAAAAAGATCTAAATGTCATAATAACCTGCATGAAAATGTCATAAACATAAATGATATCAAGACATAAACATAAAATACCTAAATTGCGGTAAGTAATTTAAAGTGAAAAGCTTAAAAGACATAACTCTCCTCACAGTGTGACCCGGAGGTCTGCAAGGTCAAGGACAAGGTGTATATTTAAACCACAGTCTTCCTTGCAGTGCAACACAGTGGTATGCACAGTCAGATATAACACAAACATATACACTTATTTGGACTATGAAGTAAAGTATGTGACCTTGTCCAAAATGATCGATCACAAACTCGCTAAAAAATAGAAGATGTGCACAAATGGCACACAACTTATATTCTCAATGATGTCGTAATGAATGGTTTTGGATATTATTAGTTATTTCACTGTGCGCAAATAACTGTCACTCTTTAAGCCCTCTTTGCACTGTGACACAGTGGTCTACATAGCCAAAGACAAAGCGTTTGTATTCAAGCCCTCCCTGTAGTGCAACACGGTGGTTTGCATAGTTAGAGACAAGGCGTTTTGTTATCTGAACTCTATAGTACATCACTTGTTCAGAATGAACGACTACAAATTTAATGAGAAATAGAAACGTGCACAAGTGTCACATCTATCATATTTGAATACAGGCATAAACATGCTTAAAGGGCACAAATTGCTATGCAAGCAGATGTGTGTACATAAATATGGTAGATGTGATGATAGTGCAATGTTTTTATTTCTCATTGAATTTGTAATGATTTGTAATGAACAAGTCATCAATTACTTCATTTTGCAGATAAGTTTATCATTTTTTACGCCATACGTACAGTGTGACACAATGGTCTACACAACTAGAGATAGAGTGATTATTGAACCCTAAACCCTCTCTAAAGTGCGACACAATGGTTTGCACAGCTAGAGATGAGGAATCTAGCTCTCTTTGTACTCTCCCTATAGTGCGATGTGATGGTCTGCACAGTCAAGAAGAAAGTGTCTAGTTTTCTAACCCTCTTGTAGTGTGACTGTTAAGGCGGTTACGCTGCTAGAGGAAGCTAAATAGCGAGAACTCAACCAACAACAGAATTTGTCAGACGAGGACGGAGCTTGACCCGCAGGCGCATGGAAACAACTAGGTGGGTGTCAAATCACCTACTCGACCTTCTAATGACAATCACTACTAAGGAAATCAAATCTAAGTTCTAAAATACGCAAGTGACTGAAATCCGTACTACGAACAAATGCTATACGAAACAGGATCTAGAATCATTGAATCAATCTCAAAATCAAGGGGAAGTCTATGCACTAGGTAAGAACAACACCCTAAAGACTTGAACTGCAAAATCAACCTATAATCACTCCGTGCGGTAAACGCGTATGAAAACAGGCCGAAAAATACAAGTGACCGAAACTTGACCCCGATGGTACTAATGTGTAGCTCTACTCGTTGTGGTTCTATAGATATGCTGCACACTCTATTCCGACACACGAGTTGGAAGAAAACTCACACCGAAGCTCGTAGGAACTTACCACACATAGAAGCCGATAGCGCGCACTCTTGGTATCCGTGCGTAGCTCTCGCCGTTGCTAACACAATGGCGGTGTCGCTTCTCCAATGGCGGCTCCGTAGCTCGCGTAGCAAGTAGATAAGACTCTCTCTCTCTCTCTCTCTCTCTCTCTCTCTCTCTCTCTCTCTTTCTCTCTGTGACACACTCACGGCGCTCAAAAACTCACTTTGATTAATAATCTGAATCCCCTTAGGTTACAAAAACTTTGGCTTATATACCTCAGCCTTGGAGGTGAGAACATCTCTAACTAATTACATCAGCAAGTGAAATTACTTCGGGATTACAAGCTGGAAACTCAATTGAGTCCCGTTACTTAATGAATGGCTCAATTCAAAATCAATGTCGGAAAGACATTTATTACAATCAATGGTTACAAAAATGATGAGTGTGAGCAAAAACGTGGGTGTGATCCTCTGCTGGCTCAACACTCCCCCCTTCCGCGTTCATGTCGTCCCTGACATGACTTTTATGCTTGGTCAATAAAGTCCTGTCGTCTTGAGCATCTGCAAATGTGATTCGTATCGTAGGTTGCCGATGGTCAAGGTTGGGCCAAATATTTTACTTTCGTGGGTGAAAAAGCCGGTGTAGAAAGCTTCTTCGAATGATTGCATGTGGAAGCTAGGCAAAAACATAATCCTCTGGTATAGGAGGTGCAACACTTTTGGAAAAGGCTACAATGAAAGGTCATACATCATATCAGTCACTGTGTCGGCCGTCGATAGTAGACTCGAGGTCGTGGCTTTATCTGGCGCGAACACTTCAATGCAAGCTAAGAGAGTCCTGCAAATTTTCTTGAGCATCTGACACGAAAGGTCAGGAGAGCCAGTAAAGAGCTTGATGGTGCCCGTTAGGGTTTTCACCATGTAGGCTTTACCTATTCTCTCTCCTGCCTTTGGTCCTGGCATCCTGGGGTAATTAAGCCAATTTGGCTTCTTTTCTGCAATCCTGCCATGCTCTTTCCAGCTTCTGACTCTTGGCACCGGGCAGAAGGTTGCATCCTCCCGAATCTCCTTTGGTGCCTCTACCAAGTAGATGAGGTAGGCTGGGTATTTGTTCAGCCAACCTTTCCTCCATCTAAGCTGCGAATCTACAATCTTCTTTGATTGTTCCTCTTTTGTGATGTCGCCTTCGTAAAGAGCGACATACTGCTCCTCCTCTATTCTCTTTTTCGTTTTTATCACTTCAAACTTCATCAAAGGGAAAGGCATGCTGGGTTGCATCCACTCTTCATGGAGCACTTTTGTGTCTAATCCCTGAAGTCTAATGGAGATTAGGAGTCTCCTCTCCCATTCCATTTCCGCCTTGGCACTCTCCTCTATTGACTTTTCTATTTGGTCATGGAGCCTTTGTTCTTCTTCTTCAGAGATTCCTGAAGTTGAGGCCACCTCTTGAACTGGGGCTGGATCTTCAATTGTGGTTGCCTCTCCAGTTTCTGGTAGCTCTATGGCTACTCCACCTGATCCTTCTTGTAGTGTCTCTGTCTCTCTTCTTTGTTGCTCTTGTAGATCTTGGAGCTGTTTGCGGAGGGTCTCATTCTTTGTTCTTAGTGTTTGATTTTCTAAAGTGAGCCTCTCCTCTGCTGCCAATGATCCCTCCGCAATGTGCAACCTTTGCACTTGCTCTAATCTTAGCTCTCTTTGTAAGCTTCGGACCTGGTCTTCCAAAGCTGGTACAAGAGCTCCCTCTTGTTCAGTTCCTGCTCTGCTAGCTCTAGGGGTAGTCCTGAGTCTAGTGATTGTTCTTTCTTGGAGCTCGACTCTTTCCCTTAGCTCAATGAGCTCATCTTTAGCCGCCTCCAAGTCGTCTTCCATCCGCTCCCTTGCTTCCTGTGCACTTGTTACTTCTCTTGAAGCCTCGGCTAGCTGGAGTATCAAGCCATCTCTCTCGTTTTCCGCATCGTAGAGTGATGCTTTATGACTTTCAGATTCAGTCATAGCATCCTCTAATTTCCTCGGCAACTCGGCTTCCCTTTGTTTGGCTGCCTCAATCTCCACTTCCTTTGCCTTGGATCTTTCTTTGATCTTGTTGAGCAGTTCATGCACCATGTGCATGTCTTTTTCATCTTCATCTGTCAACTCTAAAGCTTTTTCGGCCACCACCTCCACTGGCTTCGGCTCTTCTAGTACGTTCTGCTCGTCCAGTTTCTCATCACTTTCTTTTGTACTCTTTGTATTTTCCTCTGTCCCTCTCCGATCATCTCGTTTTTGTAGGGTGATCCCATAAACCGCCTCAAGGGCCTCTTCTTCGGTGTACCCTATCGCTACCAGATCCTCATAATCGTTTTTCTTTTGCTGAATTGGATCTATCTCCTTTTCCTTGGTCCCGGCCTCCGGCTTTTCCATACCATCCGTGTCCATCTCTACTGTGGTCTCTTCCACAATGATTTCCGTCTTCTTCGGGCTTGGTACATCAGTAAAGGAGGGCTGATTGTCCTCAGTCATCTTGGCTTTCCCTTTGTTTGTTTGCCCGTCTTTCTCTTGAGGTTCAGTAGACTCATCTACTTTCTTCTTCCCCTTGTCGTCCTTTTTCAGCTCAGCTTTTTAAAGTTGTACTTCCTCTTCAGTGTATGGCTCGACAGGTTGCTGCTCCAGTATAGCCTCCGACTCCTCATAAGCTCTAATATATTGATCATATTGATCAACATGTGGCCTGGCTGAGCTAGTTCCGACTTTAGTGGGGTCTGGCACCCACTTTTCTTCAAAGTCCCCCTTTAGAGCTCTTTCCGCTCTAAACTGCTCCACCAGTCTTTCCATTCTTGCCACTTTCTGACTTTTGGTTTGCTTGGGAGCAACCTTCTTCTTTGCTTTCTTCATAAGCAGTTCATCCACATTCTCTTCAGGTTCTGAAACTATTTCTAGTTTCCTGCGTGCTCTTGTGGACGCCCTCTTGGATACTTCAGGCTGTTCTTCCTCCTCATTGGCTTCTCTAAGCCACTCATTCTGGGAGGGAACCTTTGGCCATTGATCTCTGGCTCCAATAGCTTCATAAGCTATTCTTGACAGAACTTCAGCTCCTCCTATATACTTTGGCTTCTCGTTGTGCATGGCAATTACTTGCTCGTGGATGTGTTGAGCGTAATTCACCTCTTTTGGCATATTGCTCTTCAATGCCCATGTGATGGTAGTTGCAATGGCATGGGGTGGTGTCGTATACTTTTGCGGTAAATTACTGCAAATATGGAGAAACTGGTTGTACAGTCGGCAAAGGGTTGCCGCTCTTTGGTCTGCCATATCTCCATAAGTTGCATTCTGTTTCTTGGACCCATAAACCTCTATAGCCTCCCTTCTTTCCCTGACAGAGCTCCCTTTGTTGTGCAGCTTCAATGCATCTGCAATGAGCTGTGGAGTGATCTGTACCTCTACTTTCTCTCCATCTATTGCTGTCAATGTGGCTTTTCCATCCTTCTGAATGGAGGTTGCCAACTCATACACTCTTCTTGTATCTACACCTGATGGTCTCGAGGTGAAGAATCTGTGCAAGTCTGCCCTTTCCAGGTACCTGCTGATGTTCTCTGACCTGCTATAATCCACCAATTCTTGTGGGATCATCGGTATATCCACCGCTTGCCCTTGAGGATCTCTGAAAGTCCCCTGGTAGATCTTTATTCCCTCTTGTTCCAGTACTGCTTCCTCCACCCAAGTTTTGGTTGGCTTGAGGGTTTCTGCTGGAATGTCAAAGGGTTCTGCTTCTGCAAGAGCATCTTTGATTGTCGGTCTTTTTCTCTTTGTTGCTGATGACTTGGCGGAATCCATGGATCCTGTAACTCCAATTTCAGAAGTTAGCGTCTTTTTAGTACTGAAAGCCGAAATGAAGCTTTTAACTATTCAAATGACTTGAAAATTGAAACATGAGCTATTCAGGGCCTAAGGATGCAGGGTAGGTGAAAAAAATATGCAAACTGGGCTCAAAATCATGCTGGAGACATCATACGCGTATGATGTCTTTTGTGTCAAAATGACTTCATATTGGTTGTGCTTGTAGCTGATAGTGTATACATGAGTATCATATGCTTGGATTTGAGTTTGGATCCCATTTGGTCAAGTTTTGGCCAGTTTAGTCCAGTTCAGGCTCTTGGCAAAATTTTGAAAGGGAATTGGATTTTATGATCCAAATTGGATAAAACTTGGTGGTTCACCTTCAAATGGCATGTAGATCACTTCTGTTTGGTGGTTGAAGCCCTGAGGTGCCAAAATCACATAGTGAGACATCATACGCGTATGATGTTTTTAGTGTATTTTTGGACCAAATTTCTCTATAAGCTTGGATTTGGCTTTAGATAGGCTTATTCAGTGGATTTATGAAGTTTGGATAGATTTTGGGCTAAAAATGGCTCTGGAGACATCATACGCGTATGATGTCTTTTTCATCAATTTTTCATGGGATTGGTTCTGTGGACTCCCCATGTACTAGTGAAGGACTATATCTACTCAAATCTTGGTTTGGACTTGAGTATGTTGGATTTGGGCTAAAATAGGCTTTGGATGAAGGATTTTCCCTCAATTGGGCTAATGGGGTGATCCACTTGACCAAATGGTTCCAAACTTCATATGTAGCATGTATTAGATATATATAATGGATGTATGATGACAAATGAGCAGTTTTGGCTCTGTAAGTGCAAATAGACATCATACGCGTATGATGTCTTTTGTGTCAAAATGGTGCTTTTTGGTTCCAGATAGCTTGTAGATGTGTTAATCAACAATCCTACAAAGTTTCAATGAGTTTGGAGTTATTTTGACAAAATTAGGACCAAAAATCAATTTTATGGCCTACTTTGCGTCTTTTTGGTTTTCCTTGGGTTTTCTAACTCCAATTCTCATGATACTTGGTTCATAGGATGTGATTAACATGTGGAATGAGGCTATGCACTCAAATGTTGAAATGGATGTGAAATTCATGCTGTGAGACATCATACGCGTATGATGTCTTTTCTTGAAATGTTGGTCTTTTTGTGCAAAGAATGCTTTGTGCTAGTGCCCTAAGCCCTGCTAACTAGTTTTCAACTTAAAAAGTCATCAGTTTAGCTAAAAAGCCCCCTTATAGGCATTTCAGTCTCCGAAGTCGTCTTTTTGCCTTGGAGTTGAATTTCTTCAACTTTTCTTCTCGAGAGTTGCATTTCCAGCTCATTGGATATGTTGTGAAGCCACCTATTTGGTTGAACTTGACTTTGGCTCCCCGTTCTCCATCTTTCTCCATTTGGTTGCCCGAAAGCGTCTTTTTCACCATCGGTAAGTGAATCAGCTTTCTTTTGGGTTTTGCTTGCAAACATAAGTCATCCATGTATATTTGAAGCTGCTTGTGAAGTTTCATGTCATTTGGTCGTCAATTTTAGCCGTTATGCCAAAATGACGCTTTGTGTGTCCGCAGCCGAATCGGTTGTTCCGACCTACTTTTGGTGATCCAAACCCGGAGATACTCCATGGTTGCATTGCCCTCGATGTTGTTAAGCTTCCTGAGAAGTTTTGTGTCGTTTCGACAACTTTTTCCTGTTTGCCTCTTGCAGGCTCTGTTGACCTAGGGTTTTTCAAGTCGTTCTTTCTCGAGCTTTGAGTGTTAGAAACCCATCTTCTATGCTAGGGTAACCCACCTCTAAGTTCTTGCAAGGTTTGGTTAGGCGGTTGTGTCCCTACCTAGCGTTCTTCCCCATTCCCCGTCTGCTCTTGTTTCTTGGTTTTGGTCAGTTTTCGCGACAAAAGTTAACGATAAGCATCAAAAGCTTATGGCAGCGAGTCTACCTCTCATGTCTGGTGTCCTCTGAGCTCTCGTAGCAGTCGTAAAAGGCGGTAGAAGGTCGGATGCTCCTGTGTGCTCTTTGCTCTCTCCAAGAAGGTAATAGTGGAAATGAGCTTGAAAGTGATGTGAAAAATACTTAACTTCGGGCTTCCCGGATCACTTGTTACCAATTTGACATGTGCTCCTATCTCGTCGTGAAATGCACTTTAGGATTTGAAATGTCTCAATTTGGACTCCGTTTGACCTGTTTCTGAGAAATCTGTCCACTTTGCCAAAATTCTGTCATTTCGGGCTTTTCGCAACTTTTTCAGAATTGTACCCAATTTTTACCATGGGTTGCCCTTGTCATTAGGACCATCACCGTCTATTCTTTTCTTTTTTCCGATCTCATTTCACCTGCTTTTTTATTTTTCTTTTACTTTTATTAAGAAAATCATAAAAAATAAAGGAAAATAGCAAATTGAAGCCAAAAATTCCAAACATACACGATAAATAGCTGGTAACCCTGTGTATATGAATATACACTTATTTGTGATTTCTGGACTTGGATTACCACTTTTTAGCTCCAAAAACACTCTTATTTAGTGATATTTACACGTCTAGAGACCCAAATTCATCATTTGATCTCTTCTTGTTGCAAAACAAAGTATATAAGGGCATAAATATTATCAATATCCGCAATCAAACATAAAAATTGCAAAATCATGTAAGACACTGCCCTTGTAATATAATTTTTGTTTTTCTTTGTTTTTGGCGCTTGTAGCTGCTTTGTAACTCCTGTATACCTGTATACCTCCCCCCCTCCTAGTCTGAGTCCTCCCGGACGACTATGAAGTGTCTGTGGGCGAAGCATTGTAGTTGTTTTGGTCATAAGTTCCCAATGCAATTGCAGAGCGATGATACAACAGTCTTTCCAATAAAGCTGCTCTTTGTTTGATTGAAGGATTGGTGGTCGGGTTTTGGGTTGGTGATACTTCGGTAGTAGAATCAGTAGATGGATTCTTCTTTACCTTGTTGTTCTTTTCACAATCCAAATCTGCTTCCGCTTCTCTTGTGCTTGCCACAAACTCTTTGCGACCCAAACCTGCTTTGTCCTTTGTGTTGATTTCCTCGCCTTGAAATACCTAGGAGTTTCCGTTGATTGTACTGAAGGGAGTTCCTGTTTACAAATCTTTGGGATCCAAATTTGCTTGCTATAGCTTTGTGCCGTCATGAACTTCTTTGGAATCCAGATCTGTTTCACTGTCCTTGATTGTCTGGAATCACTCTGTTGTCTGGTATTGAAGACTCTGTTTTCCACCTTTGTGTTCTCTGGCACAACCTTTTTTGGTCTCCATACCAACTTTGACTCCGTTTTTTCCCAAGGTTGAGCTGTTATATTATTGCTTGTCTTCCTTATCCACTGTTGAGAATTCCTCGTCGAAGAGTAATCCGGTTGTATAGAAACTTTTGGTTGCCATTGCTTCTTCTTTTTCTCTGGTTGTTGTTTACCTTGTTCGTGGATTCTTCCTTTGGAGTTGGCTCTGCTCCTTTGGTGAACTTAACTGATTGACTTTCACCTTCGTATTTGATAAGCACTGATTTAGAACTCCAGTCAATCATTGCATTGTATTGCTTCTGCCATGGTTGTCCTAGCAATAATGGATGTTGTGTAGCTTGGTCTTCAACCACGTAAAACATATGAGGATACACATACTGGTTAATCTGTATATGTAAAACTGTGCATCCGACAGTTTTGATTGAATTCTCAGAGTAACTCTTTAACTCTTGCTTGGCAGTTTGTAGTTTAGTGTCATTTGTCAATTGTCTATACAAACTGAGTGAAAGTAGGTTAGCTTGAGCTCCTGAATCCAATAGTGCTCTGGCTTTGATTTGGTTGGTTCCTACTTTGCATTCAATGATGGGTTCTTCTTTGTCATTATCCATTTCTGTTATACTGACTGCGTTTATTCGTATTGCTCCTTCATTGCGCTGTTTCTGACGCAGTAGTCTTCTTTTCTCCATTTTTCCTTCGCCTCGGCTTGCGCTTCCTCCACAATCATTTTCTTTTTCTGGACACGCAGCTTTTCTTGATGTATTTTGAGAAGCATGTCTTGGGTTAGCGGCAAAAGATACTTTTTCACTCTGCATCCACTAATCCAATTGGGCATTTCTTCTCCGTCTAATGTAGCAAGCTTGACGGCTCCACTTGGTGATAGATCTTTAATCACCAGAGGTCCCATCCCTCGCTTTTTAAGCTTCTTAGCATGCTGTTTCAGAGTGTAAACTAGGACATAGTCCCCAACCTTAAACTCTTTAGTCCGCACATGCTTATCAAAAAATTCCTTTTGTCGCCTTTTTTGAGCGTAGATAGAAGCTACTGCTTTTAGGCGAAGCTCATCTAGCTTTTCCAGGTCATCTATTCTATCAGAAAGCTCGTGCCCTGTCCACTCTAGATCCTTAGCCACCCTTAAGGTTGAAATCAAGAATTCTATTGGTAAGATAGCATTTAGCCCAAAAACCATGTTATATGGGGTCGTTCCTATTGATGTTTTATATGCTACCCTATATGCCCATAATGTTGAATGCAACTTCTGGTCCCAGTCAGTTCTCGACTCAGATACAATCTTCGTAAGGACCGTGCATATGGTTTTGTTTGTTGCTTCAGCTTGTCCGTTTGCTTGTGGATGATACGGGGCTGATTTCCTATGGATTACCATGAATTCATCTAGAAGGATCTCTATCACTTCATTTATAAAATGTGTGCCTCGATCACTCACAATTTCTATTGGCAATCCATATCGTACAAAGACGTATTCATATAGAAATTGTGCCGTGGTCCTGGCATCTGCTTTTTGAGTTGCCTTTGCTTCGACCCACTTTGTTAGATAGTCTGTAGCCACAACGATGTATTGTGCATGAGTCTTATATGCAGGAGGTGAAATGGGTCCGACATAATCAATCCCCCATTTTGCAAAAGCTCTTGCCCCCATCATTGGTCTAAGCGGCATATCATCTCTTTTAAGTGGTACTTTGGTCCGCTGACAGTCATCGCACCGTTTAACGTATTCCTCAGCGTCCATATGTAATGTTGGCCACCATATTCCTGCGGCTAAGACAAGTTTTGCTGTCTTATCACCTGAGAAATGGCCTCCACCTACTCCTCCATGAGCTTGCTCTAGGATTATCACATACTCAGACTCTGATGCGCAAATCCTAAGCTGGTTGTCTTTACTCTCTTATAGAGTTGATCTCCTATTAAAGCGTAATCTCTAGCTTCTGTCTCTACAGATTTCTGACGAGCTTTTGACGTTCCTTCTGGGAAAGTTCTATTTGTGAGATATTCAACAATATACTGACTCCATTTCGGAGCGATCATTATCTGATATAATGTCGAATACTCTGCTGGCGGTTTTGATGAACATACAATACATACAGTGACATATTCATGTACGCTTTCTTTCATTCCTGGCCAATAGACTCCCAATTGTAACAAATTCCTATATGTGTTCCTTCTTGAACAATGAAATGCACATTCCTGAACATGTGCTTCGCACAGATATATATTATATTCCTCAGGATTGATGCATAGTCGTAAAACATGATCATTTCCCAATTGATACAACCTTCCTGCAATCAATTGAAGATTCTTGGATTGCTGAATAGCAATATGTTTCTGGTTGTATTCTCTTCTATCGAACTCTCCTCCATAGGTTAATAGATTAACGACATTTTGAGACCACTTCGGTATCATTTCTATGTTGAACAAGTACGCGTCTGGCATGTCGTCATCTACTCCTACAGGGTCTTCTCCATTCGTCAATCGTGAAAGATGATCAGCTCTAAGATGTGTTTTTCCTTTCTTTACTATTACCGTGAAGTCGAATTCCAGTAAGATAATGAACCATCTCACTATTCTCCCGCTATTGCATGGTTTATTCACTAGGTAGAGCAAGGCTTGGTGATCCGTAAAAAACACAAACTTGTTGGCTAGGAGATAATGCCGAAATTTCTTCACAGCATATATCATTCCTAATCCCTCTCGCTTTGTTGTGGTGTAATTCTTCTCTGCATTGTTGAGCTGTCGACTGGCGTAACAGATAGGAAAATCCATGTTTCCTTCTTCTGGCTGAGCCAGAATGCATCCTATTGCATATACCGAAGCATCTATGTGCACATGGAATATCTTCTCCCAATCTGGTGATTTCAAGACTGGAGCAGTAATGAGTGCCTCTTTCAATTTCTTGAACGATTCCTCACACTCCTCTGTCCATTCAAAGTTCACTATTATCCTGTAAAGTGGTTGGCCTATTATAGCGTACATGTAAATGAATCGTCTATAATATCCGCAATGTCCCAGCAATGTCCCATAAAGCTCTGTACTTGTTTCGCATTGGTTGGTCTAGGCATATCCACTATAACTTTTATCTTCTCTAAATCCGTGGATATTCCGTTTTGTGAGACAATATGTCCCAGAATTCTGCCCTGTCGGACCATAAACACACATTTCTCAGGATTGAGACAAATGCGATATGTCCTACATTTCTCAAATACTTTTCTTAGGTGTTCTAGATGCTCATCTCTCAGAAGAGAATGTATACATAAGTCATCCATGTATATTTCTAGAAACAACCTTAAGTATTCTTTGAAAGCATGCGTCATCAGCCTCTGGAAGGTTGCGGGAGCATTGGTTAGACCAAAAGGCATAACCCGATAAGCATAAATTCCCCACTCCGTTGCAAAAGCTGTTTTATGTTGATCTTCCAGTGCTATGGCTAGCTGGTTATATCCTGAAAAACCATCAAGAAAGGAGTATGCTGTTTTCCCTGATACACGCTCTAGAACATGATCAGTTATCGGCAGGGGATAATTGTCCCTGATTGTTGCAGCATTCACTTTCTTTAAGTTGACACACACTCGGAGTTTTCCGTTCTTCTTGGGTACTACCACAATCGGAGATACCCAATCGGTGTGTTCAATCTCGTATATGAATTCAGCTTCCATTAGCTTATCTATCTCTTCTTCGATTCGCTTAGCAAATGTATCATTATATGTGTATGGTCTCTGTCTGCTAGGCTTTGCGTCTTGTTTCAGTGGGATTGTGTGTTGGCATATCGATGGGTCAACTCCCTTTAAGTCCTTATAAGACCATGCAAACACATCCCTATACTCTCTGAGAAGACTCAAAAGTCTCTTTTCCTCGTCTGGAGACAAATCTGTGGCTATGTACACCGGTTTAGGTGGCTCACCTGGAGCTGCTAAATCAACTTTTTTTGCATCCTCCGGTCCGTCATAAGATTCGTTCTCCTTTCTCTCTCGAATATGTGGGGTTAATACCACCTTCCTATCCTCTATTGTGAATTTCCTATAGTGAGAGGGAACATCCATGTTTTCCTTGATTTTGGCATTTTCGTCCTCTCCACTCTCAAATTCTGTCGTCCAAACTTCTTTCAGAGTCTTCTTGAGCTCTCTGTACTTGTTTCTACGTTCTAGCTTGGACTCCGTGTGTTCTCTGTTGCGCTTGTTCTTTTCTGATTTTTCTGTTTCTGTTTTCGTTCCATTCCTTTGAACTTGATTTCTTGAGCCTCTTTTGTCTTTTCGTAAGCTCTTTTGATCATTGCCTCTCATTCTTCCAGAAACCTTGTCCTTAACACAATCTTCCGCCTTTACTAGCATTAGAAATTGATTTTTTCCTCTTATTCTAGGCATCGGATTGGTTCTAACCCCCTTTGTTTTTTTCTTTGCTCTATAGCGTTTCTGGCGTTGTTTAGTTTGGTTCGGAAAATCATAAAATCGGACATCCGTTATAGTTTCTTCCTTTCCGCTTGAATTGTCCGTTGACTCGTTGTCTGCTTCATTTCCCCACTCTGGATGATCGGGAATGTCGTGAAACACCTCCTCTTCATCTTCCTTTTCCAGTGTATCGTTCTTTTTAGTTTCTTTTTCGAGTACAGTTCTCAACATGAAGTACGGAACCACATCGTACCCGTCCTTGTCGTAAAATTTTGTTGTGGGACCATCCGGAATTGCACAAACATCTAGGGTTGCTAGAATGTGTGTCCATTCTAATGGTTCAAGTGTGTCCTCTGGAAAGGGTTCTCCTATATAAGTTTCGTCTTCGATAGCCCTTTCTAAAACACCTTCTTCTCGTTTCAGACTTCCACATTTCGAAGCTCCACACATCCATAACTCCTTGGGTTTACCTAACCAAGCTGGAAATTCGGATCCCGCCAAAGTAGCTGAATCAAACTCCTCCACCGGTGTTCAGTTCACATCTTTGTAGCTATGGTCTTTCAGGTTCACACATGTAGTGGTTTCCATATTTCTCAGGTATATGTGATCGTAGCCCCAATCCTGGACCATTTTCAATTGTCTCATGAATGGTCTTCCCAGTATGATATCATAGTTATTCTCCTTGCCAAAATCGACGATAGCAAAAGTATGTTCGTATTCAATGCCGCAAGAAGTCACTACGACTTTCTCTAATAACCCCATAGGTTTCTCCATGTGTCCATCTGCTAATTGGAGTTTCAACCTAGTCTTCCTTATTGCTGGTTTCCCCCATTTTTTCCAGATTTCTTTTGTAGCAATGGCTACCCCAGCTCCGCTGTCTAGTATTGCCATCGTGTTCACTCCTTGGAATTCAACTGGTAAGGTTGTATTCCCCTCTTCACCTTCGCAATACTCTCCGACCTTGTTTAAGGGTACAGGCTTAGCATTCTCTTGTGGTTTTCTCAGCTCATGTATACCCTTTTGCAGTCTCGATGTTGGGTCTTTTATCCCAAATTTCTCCAAGCATTTTCCTACAGTGGTCCACATATGTGGTCTTAGCCTCAAAAGCTCAGCTAGAGTGATAGTGCATGTTACTGGTGTTGACAAGACCTCTATCAATCCTTGCGAGTCCATGACTTTTTCTGATGAGATCCTTCGTGAGGGAAGTGCTCTAATCTCGGATTTTGCTTCATACTCTCCTAAGTATGAAGGTAAGGTATTCAGTGAATGAGGTTTGCTCTCCATCGTTCTAACAGAGCCCCCATCTCCCCAGTAAGATTGCAGATCCAAGTCCACTTGAGATCCTGCCTCAAATTCCACTATGGGAGGATTCCTGATGTCCTTTTCCCAATTTGTCTGATTAGCTTGGCAACTTAGCTTGTTTGCAAAGTTTGCCTCTCTCACTTGTTTCCAAAATTCATTGTAATCCTCATCTCTTCCGTAAGACCTCTGTATGACTGGATGAAAACTCTCTATCTCCTGATCGGTTGTGTTCAACACTATGCGGTCATCCTTGTGTGTATTTTCAGGCTTTTGTGCACTGGGAGTCTGTTCAGCTACCCGTGAAACAATAGTCTCTTGCTAAATTGGGTTTTTCGTTCCACAATTCATTGTTTCTTTTGGTGGTTCTAATAAGGCTTGTGCAGTCTCGATCATTCTCTGGCACATTTCAAGTCTCTGCTTTTCCAATTCCGCGTTTGGGTATGTCATCCACCTCTGTTCTTGTGTTTGGTTGTTCTTTAACCTAGCTTCGTAAGCTCTCATCAGTGCGTCCAATGGTTCGTGTACTTTGTCGACTAGCACTGATCCCCCTGAGCTTAAGCTAGTTGTTTCTTTGATACTCTTTTGTTTCGTTCTTTCCGGGCTCATCTCTCGTTTCCCGTTTTGACTCTCAAGTTTTTCTAATCTTTCTTTCGTTTGCTTTAGTTCTTCAGCTAGAATAGCGTCTTCCCGTTCTTTTCTCAACTTCATGCGTGCTTTTCTAGCTTTCCATGTGTTTCTCTGACTCCGCGGTCCTTGACTAACCACTTCAGTCGCTAACTTTCCATTCTCAGGTTCTCTAGTGGTTTTCTTAGCTTGAGCTCTAGTAACAACTTGCGTTGGTATCAAAGTTTCATTTTCAGACCCACTGCTGGTAGGAATAGTTTCTAACATATTCAATGTCGTATTTTGCACTTTGTTTGGATTCTTTGAACAATCCTCAATGAAGTGAGTAACCCCACACTCAGTGCAATAAGCGTTAATTCTAATGATTTTCGTATGTGGGAAAACATTCATCAGATGGTCACCTCCACACTTGTAACAGGGTCCTAGTGCTGGTCTTGGTCCCATTTGATTCGTCCTTTGTGGATAGGATGGTCTTTGTCCTGTTAACCCTCCATGAGCTATGAACATCAATGTTCTTGCGTCCAAATTGTACCTCTCTTCATTAGAAGCACTTATAATTGTTGGTGTTCCAACATTCCCAATCATGCCCCATGGTTCTGGTTGTTTGGGTTCTTCTGGTGGGTAATACACAGCTGGAGACATGTGTGCACCAGATTCTTCATAATAGGCTTGAACAGGCACTAGGGCTTGTTCTTCCTGATTCTCTAAGGTTGGTGCCCACTGGTCTTGCTCCTGGTAAAGGTGGTTGTTGTCCCAATACCGGTTGCGGTCTTTCTATCCCCATAGGTCCTGGTACATTTCCCCTTGGGTATCGAGGTACTGGATGTACCTGAGGTGGTGCTAATTGAGCAGGAGGTGCATACTGACGCTCCCTTACATACCCTTTGTTGTAATAGCACTCCTCTGTTGGGTGGTTTGTCCATTTTTGTTCAATAGCACACCATTTCAGTGTTTTTGGCAATGGTTTTTGGTATGGTGCCATCCTTTTTAGAGCATCTTCTATCATTTGCTCTACATTTGGCATGGTTGTTGTTTGAACATTCTTTTTAGTGGTAGTCTCGCTCGCTACGGAGGAGGAGCTACTGGATGCAAAATCTGTATCCGCTGACACCTCTCCATAAACCGTACAGTTATCCACTAAGTACAATGCCTCTCTCGTTACTTGCTCGAAACTTGTACAAGCTTTCAAGTGCAAGTCCTTCTTGAGAGTGTCGTTTCTCAGTCCCTCAATAAAGAGAACAGATAGTCTGTCATCTTGTGGTCGTTCACGTACTGGACATCTCTCAATGTATTGTTTGAAGCGAAGTGAAGCTTCCTTCACTTTTTTGTGTTCTCTCTGTTTAAAAGCATATATTTGTGAGACCGTATTGTGCTTAATCCCTCGTTTTGAGAATTCCTCAGCAAACTCTCTTAGCAAATGGTCAATGTCCTGGAATCCCCCTATGTTCAATGGTTGAAACCATGTCAATGCCATACCTTCTAGAGTAAGACCAAATCCCTCGTATTGTGTATGGAAATCTGTTATCTGCTCAGCTCTTAAGACTTGCTTAAAGAGTGACACATGTGCATATGGATCTCCTGAACCACCATACTTCTTTGGCATACACTTGGCTACTTGAGATGGTCTCATACGTCTCTGGTCTGCTACCAATCTCATTGCTCCTGTGTCCCGGCTTAAGCTTTCTCTAGCATCATGGACTTCATGGGTTACCCTTGTCGGTTCCCCCGCCCTGAATCTACTACTAGGAGGTAAATGTGATGGTTCCGCTTCGAACCTTGGACCTGGAGTGGTATACGTGGGGATTGGAACTGCATTACCTCGATTCGTATCCATTGACTCTCTGGAATGTAATGATCCCATTGGTCCAAGCTTCGAGTACGGAGGTTGGCTGAAAGAGTCAGCAACCTGAGTTTTTTGTCCTCCTGTTGTCATTGGGTTTTGCACTCCATTTGTTGGTGCTGGTCTTTGTGAGCTAGAAGTAACATAATACTGATGTAGTGGTCCCCCAAAGTATGTATATCCTTCTAATTCTTTCTTGCCCATTGTTGAGTATTGCCTCCCATACTTGTCATAAGCGGCAATTTTCACTTCCGATCCCTCTGTGTAGGTAAAGACATAAAGTCTTTTTCGGTCTGTCAACTCTCCAGTGTAGGGTTCTTCACATCTATAATAGAGATCCTGCTCCCCATTATTATATTTGTATAGCCCCACATAGATGTTATCAGTGTTGATCCTTGTAGTTTCATTCTCTCTTCTTAACCTCGCATCAAGGAAGTTCATTATTGGTGCTTTCTCCTCAAGTTCTTCATCTACTTTGGCTTTGGTGCCCATCAATCCCCACTTGTCCACAATGTTAGGGTTTAGGACTACCAAGTACATGGTACCCTCGTCATCTAGATATCTATCTCCGCTATAGCTCACAGGCACTAAGTCCTTGAACTCACTAGGTCTCTCTTCTATCTTTACACAATAGCGGTCCATTCCATCTTTGTAGATCTTGGCACCTTGCTCATTGTCGTACTGGTATTTTATGAACAATAGCTTCATTGTGGCGGAAGGGTTTGATGATCCTGCTGCCATATTTTCTCTGTTGCTCAGGTTCAGGTGTTCCACGTGTTCGGTGAAAATCTCGTAAGATCTCTCCGAAGAAGTGTCAGAGATACTTCCTTCAAAGATCGGCTCTAATGGTTGCACCCAACTTTGGTTTACACTTCCCTCGGTTGATATGACACTTGCTGGTTCCCCTTGTTTTGGTTGGTTATTCTGGAGGTTCCTGCCCGATCTCAAATTCATCAATTCCCCTAAAGGACTTTAACTTTTCCGTCTTGGCGATTTGTTTTCCCCAAGTTTTTGTGGTCAGAATTGATCCAAACTGATTGATACTTTGTCAATTGTTTAATCTTGTCAGTTGGACAACTTCTGTTTCATCAAGTGAGAATTTTGTTGCAGTTATGCTGAAAAAGACATTATACGCGTATGATGTCTTTTTTCACAGATTTGGACTATTTTGGTTATGCTCACTCTCAGTAGCCCCCTTATGCTCTGTCCACTCACAAAATTTAGTTTGAACTCTGTTTGAGCAAGTTATGGCTAATTTAGGCTTTTCTTGGCAATTTTCCGCTTTTGACTTGTTTTGGGTCAATTGTGATCCAAATGGGATGAAACTTGAAATATAACCTCTAGACAACTATTACAATGGATCTGTGTTGGCAAAGTATCAAAATATGTCCAAAATTAGGTCAAAGACATCATACGCGTATGATGTCTTTTTCATCAATTTGGGTCAAAACTTGATATTTATGCTTCCTACAGTGCTTGTAACAATCTTGTCAGGTCAGATATCAAAAATAAGCAGTGGATGTTCCAAAAGACATTATACGCGTATGATGTCTTTTGTCCCAGATTTTGACTATTTTTGGTTTTAAGCCTTCTCCAATGTTTACAATTGAGTTTCAAGTGTTTTTGTCAGGTTTGAATGTAAAAACAAGATCTGAATCCAAACTTTCCTATTCTTTGCGTTTCTTGGACTCCGACTTGTCTTTTTGGGTTTCTTTGAGTGTTAATGCTCTTGTTTTAAGTTGAAATTAGGGTATAACCCCCTTTTTGAACACTCTGGTAAAGTCAAAATTTTTGTTTTGGTCTCTGTTTGGTCATTTAGACATCATACGCGTATGATGTCTAAAGTTGCAGATTTCCAGTTTTTTGGCACAGAATCCTTCCTAAAGCTTTCTCTAGTGCTCAGCAACTCACAGATACACAAAAAATTTCTCTGACTTTTGTTTATTGCAAGTTTCACTACTAACTCGACGGTTTAGTGATCTAACATGCAATCAACCATATCAAGCAAATACTCCAATGATTACTAGCTCTAGATCAGGATCAAATGAAGTCCTACCTAAGCTATCCCTAATCATAAAATGGGTTTGGTAATTGTGACTTTAAAGATATCCACTGTCACTCACGGACTAGCAAATTCTTCTTTTATCAACAACTACTCAACACCAACAAAACAACAAACAAATCTAAGCTAAACTAAAAATACTGTCAACACGGAAGACCCAGGAATACCCCACTTCCTAGTATCTCTCGAGATCTTCGGAGTCCACCACTCCTAGATCTTTTCTAACTAAAGTATACAAAGTAGTTTATACGACTCACCTCGTAGGATTAGTCTAAGGTCACCTACTTAGGGCTCTCGTCCCCGGCAGCGGCGCCAAATGTTAAGGCGGTTACGCCGCTAGAGGAAGCTAAATAGCGAGAACTCAACCAACAACAGAATTTGTCAGACGAGGACGGAGCTTGACCCGCAGGCGCATGGAAACAACTAGGTGGGTGTCAAATCACCTACTCGACCTTCTAATGACAATCACTACTAAGGAAATCAAATCTAAGTTCTAAAATACGCAAGTGACTGAAATCCGTACTACGAACGAATGCTATACGAAACAGGATCTAGAATCATTGAATCAATCTCAAACTCAAGGGGAAGTCTATGCACTAGGTAAGAACAACACCCTAAAGACTTGAACTGCAAAATCAACCTATAATCACTCCGTGCGATAAACGCGTATGAAGACAGGCCGAAAAATACAGGTGACCGAAACTTGACCCCGATGGTACTAATGTGTAGCTCTACTCGTTGTGGTTCTATAGATATGCTGCACGCTCTATTCCGACACACGAGTTGGAAGAAAACTCACACCGAAGCTCGTAGGAACTTACCACACATAGAAGCCGATAGCGCGCACTCTTGGTATCCGTGCGTAGCTCTCGCCGTTGCTAACACAATGGCGGTGTCGCTTCTCCAATGGCGGCTCCGTAGCTCGCGTAGCAAGTAGATAAGACTCTCTCTCTCTCTCTCTCTCTCTCTCTCTCTCTCTCTCTCTGTGACACAGTCACGGCGCTCAAAAACTCACTTTGATTAATAATCTGAATCCCCTTAGGTTACAAAAACTTTGGCTTATATACCTCAGCCTTGGAGGTGAGAACATCTCTAACTAATTACATCAGCAAGTGAAATTACTTCGGGATTACAAGCTGGAAACTCAATTGAGTCCCGTTACTTAATGAATGGCTCAATTCAAAATCAATGTCGGAAAGACATTTATTATAATCAATGGTTACAAAAATGATGAGTGTGAGCAAAAACGTGGGTGTGATCCTCTGCTGGCTCAACAGTGACACAAAGGTCTACACAACGAAGAAAATGTACCTAAGCTAAACTGTCCATGCAATGTGACACTTTGGTCTACACAGTCAGGGATAGGTTACTAACCTGTAGACTAACCCCAAAGTGTGAGACTATTCTCTATAACATTAGAGCTAGCAAAAAATAAAAAATTAATTATAAATGATAAAAACAATTAAGAAAAGGCGAATGATCACCTCAAGCAGCTCTCTAAGGGCTCTCTCAAGTGCTTTGACAAGTCAACATGCAATGTAATCTAACAATTCGTTCGAACTGTCAGTGCATTGCTTTTTTTAATATAAAATAGCAGTTCGATCGAAATATATTTTGATCGAACTATAGTGTATATAGATAAACGCATTTTATATAGGGATACAATGTTTAATTGCATTTTATATGTACAAAAATCATTATACGGGCATATAAATGCAACTTAGCCTGGAATCAACTCTATTTCAGGCAAGCAGAAACTTCAACGCTCTAAACCTCAAAACACTCTATATGTAAGACCACGACTTCCTTTCAACAACTACTCAACTCACCCTTTCCCACTTCGGAGGCCCACTCAGGTAAGTGCTCAATCGCCTGTGCGTAATTGTCAGCTTTCTCTATTTTCCAATGTGTGGAATAATATTGACATGCATCAAGAGGATTTGGAAATATTGACAAAGATAACTTACATTTCATTGAGGATAAACCTCATTAGGAACAAGTGTCCAGCCAATTTGGGGAAAAGGACGATCTTGCAAGTAATAAAAAAATGGGTAAACCTCATGAGAGTGATAGTTTGGGGGATGACCATGAAGTGTTTGTGGGCTTTGTTGAACTAGACAATTGGTTTAAGCACTTGTAGGAAAGAGTGGTTATTGGTCTTTGTCATGGGCTTAGGCCACCTGTAGAGGTCTTCAAACAATGGTTATCTCAAGAGTGGGAGGCCAAGAACTTATTCCCTTCCCAAGTTCAGTATCTTCCCAGTATCTACTATTTGTTCTTTTTTAATGATGTTGGCAATGCATTGCAAGTCATCAGCAAACGCCAATGGCTTATCAGGAACACGCCTTTGTATGTTTCCAAATGACATAAAGGTTTTGACCCTAAGGGCAAGAAGCCCTCTAAAGTGCTTGTTTGGATCGATTTTCTTGTTTTCCCTATAGAGCTCTTCCCCTGACTAAAGTAGGTAGAAGCTCAAGTTGGTAAAGTCTTGGGTCAAAAGCCTTCTAATGGAATCAACCCCAAATGGGATCCTCACTTGCTCATTGAGGTTAATATTTGATTCTCCTCTCAAAGATACCATCTTTTTGAAAGACCGATTGGGGCAGATTTTGTATGTGCAAAAAATTGTCTATAGGCAAGAAGATTCTTATGGGGTAGTTCTGAGGATATAAACGAAATCCCCAAAGTGTCTTGGTAGGTATGTTGCAAAGATAAAGAAGTGGGGGTCTTGGGCATTCTCAATATCCATCACCAACACAAGCAAATGGATTATAAGAGCATCTTCATCCTCATACTTTTGGGTAGTGCTTATAAAAATA
This sequence comes from Adiantum capillus-veneris, assembly GCF_014529385.1. Taxonomy (NCBI): domain Eukaryota; kingdom Viridiplantae; phylum Streptophyta; class Polypodiopsida; order Polypodiales; family Pteridaceae; genus Adiantum; species Adiantum capillus-veneris. The sequence goes on along the minus strand of NC_140931.1, from coordinate 99,375,144 downwards.
TATATGTCATGATTATTAATTTGTAACCTTATAAAAGTATTTTCCAACTTAAATTGGTCACTTAAGTTTAGGGAAAATAAAAAAATAACAAGTGAAATTGATTAAGTGCTAATGGACCAACCGGCCAAGTCTTGGAACCAAAAGGGAAAATGTCCATAAAAGAGCAAGGGTAATTGCTAACTATTTATCTCAATCATAGCTACTAGTCAAGGAAGGATAAATGTATCCTGGGCAGCCTTGATCAAAGGTACATGACAAAGGAGACGATCGAGAGAAATTATAGGAGTCTAAAAATAGAAAGTGAATGTGCTAAGCTCAAGTCATTAGAATAACTCTTCAAACTCCAAGTATGAAGTCTTGGAAGCCTTAGGGTGAAATTTTAACTTGCCACAAATTATTTAAGTTTAGCAGGTTTTGGGAGCAACTTGGCAACACCTCCAAAGCATTGTGCTAAGTTTTAAAGCCCAAAGGGTGAGTTTTATTTTTACCAAAGATTATCCTAATTTCACAGGTCTTGAAATTAGCAAGTAGGCTATAGCCCCCAGACAGCTTTAGAAGACTCCAAGGTTTGTGCAAAGGTCACCCGAGCTAATTAATAAAAGGATAAGTTTATGATTTTTATTAAAAGAAAGAAAAACGATGAATACTAAGGTTAGATCAACCCTTACTCATTTAGTAAGTTGACTCTAGTTTTGGTTTACTAAGCTTGACTAAGCCATATGTCCAAAGTAGCACACACTTGCTTTGAGTGAACTTAACAAGTGTGTGTGAGTGTGTGTGGTATCTCCACTTACCAAGAAGATTCCAAATCTCAGAGGAGGTGAGTTCTTTCATGAAAGGCATGCTAGGACAAGTGTGTGACATGCTTGAGCTGCATTATGAGGTGTTCCCACCTCATTGGTCAAGTATGAAGCATTCTAATTCAAGTCTAGTTGCACAATTGCACAAGCATATAAGGAGGGCCTTGTGGGGATTTTTGGCTCTTCTTGCTCCTCTCACAGACTCTCTCAAGTGCCCAAGTTGGCAAAGAAAGCTCTCTCTCTCTCTCTCTCTCTCACACACACACACACACACACACACACACACACACACACACACAGACAGACGGAATCGATGCTCAAGCTCTCTCTCTCTCTCTCTCTCTCTCTCTCTCTCTCTCATAGGAGCTCTAGAGACAGACTCTATGCTCAAGCTCTTGGCCATGGATATAGATTCAAGCCAATGAATCTCTATCTCTATTACTCTATTACTAAGCTTTGCTAAGAGCTTGCCCGTGAGCATGCGTATACGAAGAATCCATTATCATGCTTAAATAATACTTCTTTTTACTCTCATTGTCCTCGTTTACCGTAGTTCCTTTCTCCCCGCTTGGGTGTTTAGGGTTTCAGAAGGAGGTTTATACCATGGAATATTGAAGAACACCATCTTGTTGATTCAAGCAAGGCTTCACAAGAGCACAAACATATATTGTAACAAAGGTCTGGTTTGAGAGAATTATAACACAAGTCCTTTTGGAGGGGGGACCGGCTCCAAGAAAATTCGGTCCTCATTGAGTTGCCAATCTTAATTGGGTATTCTCTTTGAATTATGTGCATAATTATAGTGTTTTAATGTGTATTTGTGTAAAGAAATCAGCCCATCACAACCTATATTCTCCTTGCTATCTTTCTCTTAAGGAAAAAACTCTCCTTTCACAGTTAAATTTTGTTGAATCTAAAAGTAAGTGTTAGATTCTTTGAAATTGGTATCAGAACTGAGGTTTCTGTTTTTGTGCCTAAGAAGAGAGGTCCTTGAGTAATCTATGAATGGTTGGAGTTGTTCATTGCAATAGGGTAAGTGGGACTAAGATTTATTAACTTGGTTGGTATGCTTGTTTACACGGTATGGGGGACACCATCCGGATCTATGGTCTTGATAACGGAGTCTTTCGGGACTTGCCCACGGCTTAACCATTATTGAGCTATTAGACTCCCGATAGGAACTGATACCAACCTCGCACTATTAAACCCACTCCACTACTATTTGCAACAATTAACAATATTCTAAACAACGTGTGTAGTTACTTAAGTACTAATTTTCAAGGGATAAGAGGAGTGGTAGCCAAAGTTTTGGAAGTGCTAAGGAAAGAGTTAGCATACACATATAAGAAAATTTAATCATGGTCCAACATAATCAAGAGAATGTAATCAATATTGACAACTTAGATTTGGCTCATGGTATAACATTTTATGATGGTTGCAAAGTTGTCAACTATCTTGTTGACAAGTTGCAAGAAGCACTAGGAAACCCTATTTTGCAAGTAGAGGGTCAAAGCCAAATTCAAGCCCTTCAAGCTCAAGTTCCCCCAAGTGTCCAACTGAGAAATTCAAAAGAGGAATCTCTTTGGGTAATAAAGAGGAGATGCCGGAAGGACCTCCAAGGATAACTATTCAAGAAGAAGAAGTACGCCTAGTGAGAGGTATGAAAGTGACACTCTACCTACCTCTAAAAGTGATGATGCCCCAAGAAGATGAAGGGCATGGTGGTCACCTACTCCTCGCAAAAAGAAGAGGAATTCATCAAACACTCCCTCCCATGCTCATTCAAAAAAGAGAGAAAGAAATCCAAACAAGAGGAAGCAAAGAAAGCGGTCACCATCTTTTCCTTCTTCCTCCTCTTCCTCTTGATCATCATCACCATTTTTTGACACGGAGGATAGCGACTTGCCATCCAAGAGAGAATGTAGTCAAGGTGAAGCTCCAAAGACCTGGAGGATTTCTATTGCAAAGCAATTCCTTCCAAGTGATGACAAAGACAAAGTCCTTACGGAATGGCAAAGCTTGAATATGGCCCCATACAAGTCTATCCAAAAGTATGTGGATAATTTTTGGAAATTGCATCTCAAAGCTATTATCTACAAAAAGATAGACTTTGTGGAACAAAAGAAACAATTTTTTGCTAGCCTATCTCAGGAGATTGTTGGAATTAGGGTTGCAAAGAAACACACACAGCTTGGACAAGACGAAGGAAGCTCAAGGCACACAATAGAGAGTATGTTACTTAGTGTGCAATGGAAAGATAGATAGCCCTAGAGTGATGGGCATATATACGATGCACGGGGGAAAAAACCTCCTAAAGAGGGAAAAAATGCCCCGGCGGTCCTAGTGTGTTCACACACATCACTACCACATGTATATGGTAACAAATCCCCCCTGGAGTGATGCGGTGAACGAGAGCTAGCACATGAGTAAAGGGAAGTGCCATGCCCCGAGGACAAGATCAGTCCACAAAGGGGAGTAAGCCCAAAGCTCTGCGGAAAGCTTCAAGCTTCTCACGAGACAATGCCTTTGTGAAAAGATCTGCAAGGTTGTCCTATGTTGGCACATAAGCCAAGCTGATCTCTCCTGCTGAGAGCCTCTCCCTGACATAGTGGTAATGGACCTCAATGTGCTTTGTGCGAGCATGAAAAATTGGGTTCCTTGCAACTGCCAATGCGCTCTGACTGTTAGTGTAGATAGTGTTGGCAGTGTCCTGTCCAACACCCAAATCAGCCATAAGGCGTCTGAGCCATACACACTCAACCGTAGCTGTGAAGACTGCCCTGTACTTAGCCTCACAACTCGAAGTGGCCTAAGTAGGTTGCTTCTTGCTCAACCATGATATACATGAACTTCCAAGCATGAAACAAAAACCTGATGTGGACACTCGCGTGTCAAAACAACCAGCCCAATCCGAGTCCGAAAAAGCATGTAAGTCTGGTGGCAATGATCCCCCCTTGGGATAAAACAAGCCAAGATGTAAAGTGCCACTAAGGTAGCGGAAAATTCTCTTGACAGCCTGCCAATGCTTAGACCTTGGGCTATGCATAAATCTGCTGACCTGTGAGACTGCAAACTGAATATCCGGCCTCGTGTTGCATACATAAATGAGGCAGCCAACAACAGTTTGGTAAAGAGTGATATCAGCAGGATCGCCAGCATCATGTAGACTCAATTTCAAACCTGTATCCATGGGAGTGGCAATAGGTTTGCAATCCTCAAGTCCAAATTTACATAGCAATGTCTCTATGTAACTTTTCTGACACAAGGCAATACCACCATCACACTGCTTAAACTGTATGCCCAAATAATGATGCAACAGCCCCAAATCTTTCATCTTGAAAGTAGCATTCAAATCAGCCTTAAATTCAGCAATATGTCTCTCATTTGGTCCAGTGATCAGCAAATCATCAACATAAAGAACCACAATGAGAAGTACATCACCCTCACCCTTTACATACAATGTGCTTTCTGTTGGACTGTTACGAAAGCCTCGTTTAACCAAATAAGTGTCAGCTTTCTCATACCAAGCACGAGGAGATTGCTTCAACCCATACAAAGCCTTCTTACATCTGCACACTTTGTCCTCTTGTCCTTTTATGACAAAACCGCAAGGCTGCGTTACATAAACTTCCTCAAATATGTCACCATTCAAGAAAGCAGTAACAATGTCTGATTGATGTACATCCCAACCAAAATGAGCTGCCAATGCACATAGAAAACGTACAGTAGTCATACGACAAGTGGGAGCAAAAGTCTCTTCTTAATCTATGCCTTTTTGATGTGCATAACCCTTTGCAACAAGTCGAGCCTTATGGCGATCGATCTCACCATCCGGCTTGCGACAAGTCGAGCCTTATGGCGATCGATCTCACCATCCGGCTTGCGTTTCAACTTGTAAACCCACTTCGTACCAATGGCCTTTTTGCTAGAAGGCAAATCACATAACGTCCATGTGTCATTCTCTATAAGTGCATCATATTCTGATTGCATGGCAACCATCCAATTTTCTGAATTTTGTGCTTCATCAAAAGACAGAGGCTCCTCAACATCATGTAAGCTAGACATAGCCAAAGCATAACAATCTGATGCATAAGATGCATGGCGAGAGCCTGGACGAGTACGACTAGTCAAAGGTGCATCCAATTAACTGTCACGCAAAGTGTGCACCAGCCATTTTGGCATACCTCTAGCCTACTCATTTTCAGCCCTTTCCTCATCAAGTACATCATGTACATCTGCATAAGTAATAGGCTGATCTAAAACATTTTCAGAAACCCCCATAGGCTGTACATTTGCCTCATTGGAACTTACATTCGTATTTCCACCACTGAAAAGAGGCAACAAAGTGTCATAAATGTCCTGTGAGCTTACATTACTGTCTATAGTACATGACAGCAAGGGCTGAACAGAATCTTCCACAAACACTACATCCTGAGAAACCAGAATACGTTTTGTTTGCAGATGATACAACCTGACACCTGAAAAGTACATAAGTGGCACACATGATGGCCTCAAGCCAAAAAGAATGCGGCAAAGCTTGACTTTTGACCATATATCGTGCCATTTCCGTAAGTGACCTATTTTTCCTCTCAGCAACACCATTTTGCTGAGGTGTATAAGGCACTGTACATTGGTGTTTTATCCCACGACTAGCCAAAAATCCATTAAATTCATGAGACATATACTCCCCCCCTCGATCGGAATGGAGGGTGCCCATAGTACATGTCAATACATTTTCAGCCATAGCCAGAAATTGTTTGAAGCACATAAAAACTTCGGACTTCGCTTTAAGCGGAAATACCCATGCATGCCTGGAGTAATCATCAATGAAAGTCACGAAGTATAGGTAATTGCCCAAGGAACGGAGTTTGCATGGGCCCACAAACATCACTATGCACAAGCTGCAACCTGCATGTGGCCCGAACTGAACCATCCTTTGGAAACTTAGAACGCTGCATCTTACCCAAAATACAGCCTTCACAAACATGTTTGACAGGTGCTTCAAGAGGCGGCCAAGAAGCAACCATATCAGATTTCTGCAAATGCAGCAAACTGGCAAAATTCAGATGACCAAAACGTGCATGCCAAGTTTTTGCATCTGAAATAGCCCTTGAATCTGCAACAACATTTGCAAAATTTTGTCCACACTTGTCATACAAAGTGAGCTTATACAGCCCACGACACAAAAGCCCAGATGCAACAATTTCTTCACCAAAACTGAGATCATGAACTGTACGTCTGTCATCCACAATTTGACTACAAGTCCAAGTCTAGCAAGTGCGGATACAGACAAGAGATTCTTCTTGATCCCAGGTACATAAAGTGCATCAACAAGTGTAAAGGAACTGCCATTAGCAGCAGTGAGCACAATCTTTCCAACTCCCTGAACCGGATAAGAGGCGTTGTTGGCACAAGTGACTGAATTCCCATGAGGGACAGACTCAAGAGAGGTAAACAATTCACGATGCGAGGTAATGTGCTTTGTAGCACCACTGTCAAAATACCACACATGTGAATCTGCAGCAACTGACAAGCATGCATCATGGACAACAGGATTGTAAGTGCACTCTGCGCTAAATGCCCATTCTGCATCAACATTAGCAACACAGTCTCCTTTCATAGAAGACTCAACAATGGTAGCATTTGTAGTGGAACCAGCATTTGCTGTGGAAGCACCCTCTTTCTTCTTAGCCTCTTTGGCCTTCAACTTAGGACACGACTTGATCAAGTGATCATTGGCTTTACAATAATGGCAACGCATCTTCTTTTTTCCCTTATCACCAGAATTGCCAGACGAAGTGCTGCCAGCAGAAGCATTAGGAACAGAATTTTTGCCACTCGCAGTAGAACCATAAGAAGTGGCTACATTACTGTTACCACCCTTTCTTTGAGAAGCAATAAAAGCCCGTTCAGCTGCACGCTATCTAGTCTTGTTTTTTCTGGAAAGTGACTCTTGCAACAACAATGTGCATAATGCATTAAACTTGACAACTTCAGGATTTCCTTGGGTCATAAGTCTCCAAGTACTAGCAAAAGTCTGGTAGGAATCTGGTAAGGCATCAAGAATAGTCTGCACAAGGGAACTGTCTGAAATGACTTCACCTGCAGAAATAAGCTGCTTATTGATATCCTTGAAACTAGCAAGGAAAGTGTCCATATCATCTTCCTCATGCATAATCTTCGACTCCAGCTCTTTACGCAGCAAAGCAATTTTAGCCGCATTGCGGCTTGCATAAAGACCTGCTAAAATATCCCAAGCATGTTTTGCAGATTTTGCTGAACGGATGTGAGGAACAATGGTGCGCTTCACAGACAACGCAATCAATGCATGAGACTGCGCATCCTTAACATCCCAACGATTTCTACCGTAGGCAAAACAACTCTAACAGCTGCAATCCTTGCAGCAAGACCTGCAACATCCTCAACATCGCCTACATCCTCAGAACCAGGACGTACATCAATGCCCTGCACAATGTTCCAGACACCCTTTGACACAAGAACAAGTTGCATCATATAAGCCCACATAGGGTAGTTGTCCCCATCCAACCTCTCCTCAGCAACAAACATCTTGAACACATCCGTGTTGTTGTTGTCAGCCATGGTAAATGTTGTACCTGATGTGAAAACTGCCCGAAAATAGGAGAAACGGAGCGGGAACAACCTGTGCTATATAGCACAAACCGTAGAAGACTATAATGCACCTGTTATGCAGAAAACTGCACTGACAAAAATTCTGCACAAAATGACGAAATAGCATGTGCAGTACTGCCTGTAGTGGAAACGGAGGCCGAAATGAGCCCAAATCAAAATTCTGAGCAGATCAAGCTCTTTGAGCTATCCCAAAATTTTTGTCGACTTGTGAACGCTTGCCAAAGCTCACTGAAATCGGAGAAAGTGAGCAGGCGTGTGCTGGAGCAGTTGGCGACTAAGCCCGGGAGGACGTGACCTGCTCTGACACCAATTGTTGGAATTAGGGTTGCAGAGAAACACACACAGCTTAGAGAAGACGAAGGAAGCTCAAGCCACACAATAGAGAGTATGTTACTTAGTGTGCAATGGAAAGATAGATAGCCCTAGAGTGATGGGCGTATATACGATGCACGGGGGAAAAAACCTCCTAAAGAGGGAAAAAATGCCCCGGCGGTCCTAGTGTGTTCACACACATCACTACCACATGTATATGGTAACAGAGATGAGTGAGCATGTCAACTCGCAAAGACCTAAAGCTATTACGGAGGTCATACATCATAGTCACTTCTAGGATCCATTTGCAACAAGGGACTAAGAAGGACTCCAAGAAAACCAAAGTCAAGGAATCAATTGAGCCAAAGGGGAAGAATAATGCGATGTAGAATTCTCCCAAGGCTAAGAACAACAACAATGAAGGAAAGACAACATAATAAGGCTAAAAATGTAAAAATAAACTTTCCCCTGAAGAGGTTGAACGTTATCTTAAAGATAAAAAATGTTTCAAGTGTGGAAAGCAAGGTCGTGTTTCCCGGGCATGTCCCAAGAGAAATGAACGTAATGACCCCTCCTAGAGCCACCATGGTGGAAGCTCTAAAAGAGGAAGGTCATTGCAAAGGAGAACCACTCTCTTATGCATGGGGCAAAGTAAGAGAGCATGATGCTTTCATATTGTTTGACCCTGGCTCTACCCACAACTTCATTTCTGTTGAGCTAGCTACAAAGCTAGGAATTCATAACTTTGAGATGGGAGATGTGATACAAGGAGATGGTGCTTTCAATGGGAAAGAGGTCTCAGTCAATCCATTGATTAGGAACATAAGGATCCATGTGCAAAGCTATGTTGATAAAGAAGATTTCCTTATCTCTCCACTCAAGCATGAAGATGTTATCCTAGGGGCACCATGGTTTGATTGCATGGCTGCCACTATGAAGTTTCCAGAGAGAAAAGTCATCTTTTTCTATAGAGGCAAGGATTTTGCATTGGATTTAATAGTGCGGGCAACACTATACCTCTTGTACGTACTCAAACTTTAGACAAAGTAATGAAAATCTCTCTTTCTTGTTACATGGTTTTTGTGAAGGAGTCTAAGAAAAATGCATGTGTTCCTAGTGAAGTTAAAATGAAACTAAAGAGAAATTAGAACTTTCTAGTTTCCTAAATGAGTTTCAAGATGTGTTTACGGATGACATTCCTAGGGAACTACCTCCCAAAAGGGGACAAGATGATCATTCCATATAACTTCTACCTGGTAGCTCACCTCCTAATAAGCCTCCTTATTGAGTCTCACTGGCTCAGCAAGAAGAGATTATGAGGCAAGTGAATGAGCTCGTAGAAAAAGGGATGGTTGGACCTAGCTCATCTCCATTTTTTTCACCCGTTCTACTAGTACAAAATAAAGATGGTACTTATAGAATGTGTGTGGACTATCAGGCGCTTAATCGGATAACCATAAATAATAGATTTCATGTTCCCAAGATAGAAGAACTATTCAATAAGCTACAAGGTTCTATTTTCTTTAGTAGAATATATCTTAAAATTGGTTATCAGAAAATAAAAATAGTGCCTAAAGATATTCATAAGACGGTCTTTTGAACAACTTTTGGCCTATATGAATTCTTGGTATTCCGTTTTGGACTTACGAATGTGCTAGCTACATTTAATCAAATAATGGAAAGTCTCTTTAGACCTCATTTAATCTTCATGAGAGTGTTCTTTGACGACATTATTATCTACTTGAAGACTATTGAGGAACATATGCAACATCTTCATGTAATATTTCAAGTTTTGAGAGACAATAAGCTTTATATTAATCAAAAGAAAAGTGAGTCTTTCTTAAAAGAGATTCAGCATTTAGGTCATATTATCTCTCAAGAAGGGATCCCAATGGACCCTGCAAAGTTGGAGGGAATAGAAGAATGACATATACCAACAAAGCACAATGAATTGAGAAGCTTTATAGGAATGTGTGCATACTATAGATGCTTCATATAAAAATTCTCATGCATAGCAGGCCCATTGTATGATTTGATTAAAAAGAATATTGAATTTGTATGACTGTAAAAGAGAATAAAGCTTTTGAAATGTTAAAGGCAAAGCTTATCTCTTAATCCGTGCTAATATTACCAGACCTTTCAAAGCTTTTTGAGGTCCAGTGTGATGCTTATGGACAATGCCTTAGAGCTAATTTTCTTCAAGAAGGGCATGCCATAGCATACAAAAGTAGGAGATTGGATGATCAAAAAAAGAATCTAGGTATATATGAAAATATGTCTTACATTCCCTAGATGCATGGAAGCATTATCTCATAGGCACTCCATTTATTTTGTGCACATATCATCAAAGTCATAATTAATTTTTGATGCGATTTACATTAAGTGATAAGAAAATGAGCTGGGAAAATACTCTCTCGTTGAATGTTGTATTTATAGCTACTCACAATGATATATCCTCCTCTATGATAGATGAGTATGCTACGGATCCAAACTCCAAAGATGTAATGCCAACTGTTGCACTAGGGAAGAAAGAGGAACCATACAATGTGCAAGATGGTTATCTTCTCTATGGCAATAGGCTATGCATTATACATAATTTACATGAAAAGGTTATGTAAAAATCTGATGTTCCACGTTATGCGGGACATAGAGGGATTCAAACTAATCTCAAGGGAGTGGAAATGTACTTCTATTGGCAATGAAGGCAAACATATCAGACTATGTTGCCAAATGCATTGTATGTCAAAAGACAAAGTATGATAGAGGAAAGAAAGCTGGTTTACTTTAGCCATTGCCTATACTTGATTCCCCATGGGAAAATATATCCATGGACTTTATCTTTGGATTACCCAAGTCTATACATGGAAAAAAGGAATATGGATAATAAATATCAGTTTAGCAAGCAAGCGCATTTCATACCGGTCAAAAAGACTATTAAAGCACACCATATGGAAACCCTCTTTATCTCATAGGTCTTTAAGTACCAGGGATTATCAACATCCATAGTATTTGATAGAGATCCAAGAATGACCAGAAACATTTGGAAGGGTCCCTTTGAGAATTTGGGTACTAAGTGGAGATTCTCCTTTGCCTATCACCCACAAATGGATGGCCAAAGTGAGATAGCAAATTCAACCATCATTGATCTACTTAAAGCCTATGTTACAGAACTAGATAAAAAAGATCAATGGAAAAAAGTATTTACCCTTAGTAGAGTATGCGTACAATAACATTGTCCATGCTTCTACAAGAAAGGCACCCTTCAAAGTAATTGAAGGAAGACCAAAGAGCCCATTGATAGTCAAGACAGTTGGGAATATATTTGCTGCTGATGAGTATAGCAAAGATCTTAAAGAATCTTTTTTAAAGATCAAATAAGCTATATCTATCACACAGTAGAAGCCAAAGGCTGGTGCTGCTGATAAGCATAGACAATCCTTGACCTTCAAAACAAAGTGATTGGGTATTGCTCAAGTTTCCAAAAGCACACCTCAGACACAATACGGGCAAGGGAACACAAGGATGCCCAACGTATCACTAGAAATAATATGCTAAACTAGCAAAAAGATATTATGGCCCATTCCAAATTCTTAGTTAAGGTTACCAAGTACTTGGCTCATTCATAATGCTTTTCATGTGAGCCTCTTGAAACCTTCTAAGGGAGGGCCACCCAAAGAACCGGTAATTGAAGAACCACATGAGTTTTGAGGGTCAAGAAGATATTTTGCAACCAAAGAGCATTCTATGACATGAAGACAAGATTTTAGGAAGTGGTAAGACTATTCGATGGTATCTTGTCAAATTTAAAAATTATCCTTTTGAAGATGTAAGGTGGATACAAGACATTGAGATAATAGGATAATGTAAACATTGCAAATACTTACAATGACTCATGTCAAAGGTAAGAATCGTCTATGAAAAAAGTATATTTTATAAAGAATTTTTCTTGTTTTGACTCTAAGATTTCTTTTAAATGTTCAAAAGTTTTAAGTGTATGCATACCATAAATCAAGCTTGCGGTAGCTTAGTCTCTCTAGCAGCTAGTAGATCATGCCAATCTACTATGAAAGATGATTAGGACTAAGTAAAGACATGCTTGTGATAACTAAGCCTTCCAAGCACCAAGTGGAGTTAGTCACCACTATGGAAGAATGTTGATGGGTAAAAAGGGATCCTCTACCCAAAGCAACATGACTTGCTATGAATTTACTTTTCCTACCCCGTAGTCGAGGATGACTATACTTTCAAGGAAGAGGTAATGTCATGAATATTAAGTTCTAACCTTGTAAAAGTATTTTCCAAATTAAATTGTCCACTTAAGTTTAGGAAAATAAAAAGAGAACGAGTGAAATTGATTAAGTGCTAATGGACCAACCATTCCAGACTTGGGACCAAAAAAAAAAAGTCCATAAAAGAGCAAGGGTAATTGTTTACTAGTTAACTCAGTCATAGGTACTAGTCAAGGAAGGATAAATGTATCCCAGGCAACCTTGATCAAAAGTATAGGACAAAGGAGATGATTGAGACAAATTATAGGATTCTAAAAATAGAAAGTGCTTGTGCTAAGCTCAAGTCATTAGAATAACTCTTTAGACTCCAAGTATGAAGTCTGGGAAGCCTTAGGATCACACATTGTCTAAATTTAGTAGGTTTTGGGAGCAGCTTGGTAGCACCCCCAAAGCATTGTGCTAAGGTTTCACACAAAGTTTTAAAGCCCAAAGGGTGAGTTTTATTTTTATCAAAGATTATCCTAATTTAACATGTCCTAAATTAGCAAGTAGGTTGTAGCCCCGTGACAACTTCATAAGCCTCTAAGGTTTGTGCAAAGGTCTTGCATCCGAGCTAATTTATAAAAGGATAAGTTTATGATTTTTATCAAATGAAAGAGAGCTTCACGTCTTTTGATGCCTATGAGCCAACAACTGAACACGTAATGGATACTAGTCCAAGCATGGGCATTCACGCCACTTCATCTCTCACAAACCTTGCTTACATGAGAGATTATTGGGATGCAAAGAAGCGTCACCAAAGAAGCAAGGAAAGGGATCCCAACATCATTGGGAGAGCTTCAACATGAAATTCAAGGAAGAATATTTGCTCAGCAGTGGCCCGATGTTGGCGTAACCAAACACGAGGTCTTTTGGCTAGCAAGCAAAAGGAGCTCTTCCAGGAACTACTGCAACGTAATACATTTTCAAAGCTCTAGGTTGCCGATGTTGAATCTGGTCTTGTGTCTGGCATCCACAATATACTTACACGGCTCAAGGTCCCTCGTTTTGCAAATAAACTTTTCATTAAGAAAACCTCTTTGAGCATGGTTTTAAATACTACACGTGGCTCAACAGTGAATCAGTCTAAAATTGCAACACTATTAGGTGTTCATCATAAGAACATTGCAGCGACAACTTCTCGGATACACATCAAAGATAAGGATGAAGTGTTACCATTGTCTGCCTGTCAAAGATCGCTTTGTCGTGGGACCCATGTAAATTCTATAACAAGGGATATATGCCTTCTAGTCATCGAAGACTAGGGTCTCTCCTAATAAAAAGGACATTTGTAAATTCAGAATTGAAGAGAAGAGTGTTGTGAAATATTCAGTTCATTTTCTAGATGACTCTTAGGTACATCATATCATTTTTTGTTAATGTTGCCTCTTATTTGGGGGTTATGTATAGTGTGAATAGGTTTGAATTTGGTATTATGTAGCCATGTACATAGTTTCAAGGGGAGCAATTCTACCTCTTATGGCAATATGCTTTGAGGCTGAGGAAGGTAATAATCATTCCAAAGCTTTACAGAGGTCTAGGTATTGTTTGTTACATACCATACCCAATTGATATTTCAAAAAGACCAACTCACAATGCCAAAAGTTTCTCACCTGGGTACTTGTCAAAAGCTAGAACCAAATGATGAGGAACTTTGGTACCTCATCTAATGACCCTTCAAAACTTAGAGCTGTATAGTACCCATAGCATCAATCTTGGTATTTTAGGATGGCTTGATTACTATCCGCAAAGTAGCAAGTCTCTTGAACATGTATTATCATGTCTCTTTGTAGTATTCTTTGTTTGGTTATCTTAACTTTAGAGTGCCGAGAGTTCCCAACTTGGCACTTTACAATGCTGCTGCTAGTATTTGCACAGTACCAAGTCATTAAGACTTTGAAACTTTGGTACTTCATCAAATGATTCTTTGAAACTTAGAGGTGAACAACACCCAAAGCACCTGTTAAAGCCGTATTTAGTACTTTTCTTACCTTTAGTAAAGTGTTTATAGATTTAGGCGTTATTTAGTCATTTTGTAATGAAAAAGGGGGAAATCTCTTCAAATCAGGGATTGTGAGTTATCCCAAAGAGTTGTAACGTTTTGGCGTCTCGTATGAATGAAGAAGAAGATATTGAAGCCTTGTGCACTGTAGTTTCATGGTATTCTTTAGTAAACAATGTTCAATTATGGTGAAGTAGCCTGTGTATTTCTTGATTCTGTTTTGGTGCTGAATAGAATGACTTCCTGAATGCTGTGTGTATGTACTTGAAGTTGAAGTATGTAATTGGATTGGTACATTCCCATGACCCTAATAACACTTGGTGATCTTTGTTGGGGTCCCATTGCTGCAATAGCTCCTATGACCAACAAAATTATCAATCCGGAGGGATGAGCTACCCGGCTAGGGCATGGAAACACTCACACGGTTAGTGAGCTAATCGTGGAAACACAAATGGTTAACTCTACGAGGTGAGCTTCTCGGCCTATGGAGGAGCTAAGCCGCAATGAAGGGCAATCTTTATATCCACTTCTCTTCACCTCCAATCAACCCAATCACACACACTACAATTGCAAGACGCACACAACACTAATCCTATCATGCAACACACTAATGCCAAGCACACACACATAGATCTATTGAGCACCACACTCTAATCAAACCTACATGCACACACAAGCAAAAGAGGGCAATCACACAAGATTAGAGAGGGATTAACCACTAATTAGTTAAGATCTAGGTAATCTAAGCATCATAGGCAATCATAAGAAGTAAGAGAGAGGCATAGTGAGAGAGAATGAATCATTGATTAGTGTTAATCAAGTCTCATGAGCAAGAAGAAGCTCAAGGACTCCATAGCCACACACCTCAAGAGCTCTCACCAAAGAGTGCTCTCACAAATGACTTGAGAACCCTAATTTCTTTTACACATTGCCTTATATACCTAGGTTAAAAATATGCAATGTCCGGCCGCCCAAGGCCTTTAGGGTTCGCCACTTAATGAATCTGCTACCTAGGCACCCTAACTGACTTGTTTTAAACAACTTGGAACTCCCATTGATCTCGTAACACATTAACAATATTGCAATGGCTTGAAATAAATCGGAAATTTACAATATGTGACCATTTTGGGAAAACGTAGAAAATGTGTAACTCCAATCTTACTGCTTCTTCACTTGGATCTTCGATGTGCATTTGTACGTCTTCGGTCTTTAGCAGTTTCTGCTACCTGACGTTGACTCAATGAACATTCCCCCCTTCTTATTTTAGTGCCCGTCCTCGGGCACTGTTGAAAAGTGTCCGTGGAGGCTATGGAAGGTTTTTGATTGGTTGTTGATGGCCTGATTGTCTTCATTTGTATGCATACACAGAAATGCATGGGAAACAATATGTTGTGCAAGAAAGATTTTGAGGGGTTATTCAGAAAGATGGTGTAGCTATAAAAGCATATGACATGGCTTGGCAAGCTGGCGCCCCTTTCAGAATGGTTTTTGTTGACGAGGATATGTGCTCTGATCTTACTGTGCACTGTGCATGAGTGTTGGACTGTACGACACTCCACCAATTGTAAGTTAATCGACTTCGACTCTTATGCTCATCTCATCTAGCATGAGCAACATGACTTAGATATGCTCAACTCTTCCAGCTTGAGCGCAAGCCTAATAAGTATGACTCTTAACACAGAGTTTAATATGACTTGAAGATTTGGGACTAATGCTTTACTCATTTTATGGCTCAGCGACCCGACTCTGACTATGCCAAAGAGTGTTTTTTGCACCCTGGCGACTTGACTTTTTACATTCTTGAGCTTACTACAAACATTTCTTCAAGTAAAAGTAAGCTTGAGTCCTCAAAAAGAGGATTTGTGAAGGACCAAGTTGGCATTGAAGGTTTCTTTTGCCATACCTGTTTTATCATCTTTGAATCTGCATTCACATTGGTTGGGTTGTCCTTTTTTGACTGTGAAGACTCCATTATCTATTTGATTCTCCAAGTAGGCATGTTGATAGGAGTCTTTGATGTTGTTGTAGGCCTCTGTTCATTGTCGGCTTTTGGCTTTTGAATCGGAGCATTGGAAGACTTAGGAATCCAAATCTTTTGAGGACCTTTATACCTCCTTTGTTGTTTTTGTTGAGCTCTTGAGATCTTCATGCAGGTCTGGTGTAGCTGTAGTTGGTTTGCGATTGACTGGTAGCCAAATCTTTGTATACCCTGTGTAAAATTCTTGTCCAAGAGGATGATTCTTTGAGATCCATCTTTGTTCTGTATCCTCTTGAGAGTTGTGGTTGACTTTAGGAGCTTTTGATGTTGTTCTGTTGTATACCTGCTTCTTAGGTATCCTAGGATATTGTCGAGGTTGATACCTTGTGGGCCTTCTTTTTTGCGAGGGTCTTGACTTTACTTCATATGCCATAACCTGCGATTTTGGTACCCATACCTGTCTATTACCTCTATAGTACTCCTGTTCCTTTAAGCTCCATTGTGATGCTATCCATCGCATGTGTTTGTCTTTCTATGTTGATTTCCTATCTTTAATCCAAACTGGATCATTGACTTTGACTAAACTGCTCTGAACAAACACTTGCTTGAATTTTCTTTGCTTTCTTGAGTACTTTGGCTGATATACCTTTGCTTTTTTGGGTGTCTCCTTAGAGGTTTTAGTTGGCTAAGCAATTGATTTAAAGCTTTGAAAGCCTGACTTACTTGAAGAAGCTGATCCATGAGGGTTCTTTGATGTAGAGGCATATAATGTTCCACCTTCTTTGCTAGTTGGTGGAAGTTCCACTTTAGCTTTACCTTTGTTTGCAAGATTTGTCTTCTTTACCTCTGGTCTCGGTGGCATTCTATGCTCAATAGCTTTCGTGGTTTCTCTTTGCTCTGTTTGATCTGCACTTGCTATTGCCTGATTTGCATTAAGCTCTTTTGCAGTTCTGTTCAATGGAGATGAATCATCTTCAATAAGATCTTCCATTGGAATTGTGCTTGAGGACTTTGTGCTGTCGTCCGCGGGTGACCAATCTTGGTCTTCATTCTTGATTGTCTTTGATGACTCCATTATGTTTACATTCTGTATCTCTAACATATTCTTGGCCATTGGCATTCCCATTATGATGTCATCTAGCATATCTTTTGCTGTGATCACATAGAATTGAGCTATGATGGTCTGTAAACTTACTTCAATGGTGGTGGAGATGATTCCCCAACATTCTGCTTGTTTATCTCCTGATATGCTCACAAATTTAGGAGCATCTTCCAGTTGTGGTTGGCCACATCTTTTCCAAGTGCGAAAAGATATGAGGTTCTTGTCTAATTGAAAATCTAGCTTTACTTCACTCGACAGCTTTTCTTCGTTTTCACCAATGATGTTGCACTTGATATTCTCAGGATTTTTATCCAAATTGAATGCTTTTGCTGTGGCAGTGTCCTTTGGTTCAACTTTATTTGCACTTTTTTTTGCTTTGATCACCTGCTTCACTTGATGTCGACTCGTATGAATGTGATACTGCACTTTTTAGCAATTGTTGAGCATTGTCCTCTTGCATCTGAGTAACCTTTGATCTTAGAAGATCCACTATACTTTCTGGAAGAATCTGTCTCTTTGGAGGAGATTTTGGTGGTGACCTTTGTGTAGCTTTCTGGACTTTAGCTCCCATTACTGTTCTGAGAATGCATACTTGCTGATATTTAACACTACATGGATGGTAGGTATAAGTTAAAAAGGTGTTAAGTAGGACATGGAGAACAACGGATAGGTTCGTTGTTGACACCTGTAATATGTATTCAAGGCTAACACATCTGTTGTCTTGTTTATATGGATGTAGGTGAGGACTCTATCTTCACTTAGGATCCTTTTGGCTTCGCTGCTATCCATCATTGTAAAACCTGATCTCTTTCACTTTGAAATAAGTTGTTCTTGGCTATCTTATATACAAAATAATAGAATGATAACTCATTCTCACTATGATGTACAAAAATAATCAAAGATTGATTTATTTATGTGCTAATCATTGTCCTTTGTCTAAATCCAACTTCCTTTTGAACTATTATGTTCTTTTGTGTATAAGTCTAAAAACAACACCACACACAAAAACATTAAAACAAAAAGAAAAGTAGAGATGCACATACCTCTTTCATTTGCTTGTAGGAGTAGGTTAGGTTTAGGGTTTATGATTTTTTATTGTAAATTGAATGGTAGATTAGCTTAGGGCAATCATTGTAGAAGATGCAGTTTGTTTGTAAATGTTGGAATTAGGGTTGCAGAAGAACACACACAACTTGGAGAAGACGA
Source organism: Adiantum capillus-veneris (assembly GCF_014529385.1). Lineage (NCBI taxonomy): Eukaryota > Viridiplantae > Streptophyta > Polypodiopsida > Polypodiales > Pteridaceae > Adiantum > Adiantum capillus-veneris. The sequence continues at coordinate 99,356,825 of NC_140931.1, read as the reverse complement.
AGGAAGCTCAAGGCACACAATGAGAATGTTGTAGAATTAGGGTTGTAGGAAAACACACACAACTAAGACCAAGGAAGCTCAAGGCACACAACCGAGAGTGTTTTACTTAGTGTGCAATGGAAAGATAAATAGCCCTAGAATGATGGGCATATATACAATGCACGGGGGAAAAAACCTCCTAAAGAGGGAAAAAATGCCCTGACGGTCCTAAGTGTGTTCACACACATCACTACCACATGTATATGATAACAAATCCCCCTGGAGTGATGTGGTGAACGAGAGCTGGCACATAGAGTAAAGGGAAGTGCCATGCCTTGAGGAGATGATCAATCCATAAAGGGGAGTAAGCCCAATTTTTTGCGGAAAGCTTCGAACTTCTCACGAGACAATGCCTTTGTGAAAAGATCTGCAAGGTTGTCTTGTGTTGGCACATAAGCCAAGGTGATCTCTCCTGTTGAGAGCCTTTCCTTGACATAGTGGTAATGCACCTCAATGTGCTTTGTGCGAGCATGAAAAACTGGGTTCCTTGCCACTGAAGTCGCGGAGCGAAGCGAAGATTGACACACACACACACACACACACACACACAGATACATTGACAGCTTACACAATACGCAGAGAATCGTTTGAAGGGTTATCTCCCAAAAACCTTATTATCCACAAAAGTATATGTGAGTATATACAAAGAGTTAGTGATAAGTGAGTTAGGCGGCCGACCGGCCAAATCCGTATAAGAGGCCACTTGGGCTTTAATCCCAACAACCTCCCACTTAAAGTCCAATGTGGCACTTTAAGTAACTGTAAATCTATGAACATAAATGTACAAAGATTTACATGGCTGCCATCTATCGAATGCCCAATAACTCACGACAATGCACAAAGCCCTCTCCTGGAAGTCCCTTTGTGAGTAGATCAGCAGGATTGTCCTTGGTGTGGATCTTCAGCAGTTGTATCTACTTGTCTTCAAGTACTTCCCTAATGAAGTGATATTTCACATCAATATGCTTAGTCTTCGAATGGAACACTGGATTCTTTGCCAATTTTATAGCACTTTGACTATCACAATATAACTCTGGCATATCTACTTTGATTCCCAAGTCTGCTACCAATCTACCAAGCCAAATAGCTTCTTTGCATGCCTCATTTGCTGCAACATACTCAACTTCTATGGTAGACTGCGTAATACAATCTTGTAATGGAGATCGCCATGATATGGCACCTCCAGCCAATGTAAAGACATAGCATGATGTAGATCTTTTCTTAATTAAGTCTCCTGCATAATCCGAGTCAGTGTATCCTCTAACACTCAAATCCTGACTACCATAGCATATGCGCATACTCTTTGTATGTTTTAAGTATCTCATGATACCTTTCACTGTCTCCCAATGTTTCTCGCCGGGATTTGACATATATCTACTAACCACTCCCACTACAAATGCAATATCCGGACGTGTAGCAATCATTGCATACATCAAACTACCCACTGCAGACGCATATGGAATCTTATCCATTTCAGCCTTTTCTTCCTCACACATAGGACAATCTTGTTTGCTAAGTTTCACATATGGTGGCAATGGAACACTCAATGCCTTTCCCTTCTCCATATTGAAACGTTGCAAAACCTTGTCAATATACTCTGTTTGAGATAACCAAAAACTTCTTTGATGTGTCTCTCTCAATGCGCATACCAAGTATATCACTTGCCTCACCCATGTCTTTCATGTCAAACGATTTTGCCATCTTTGACTTCAAAGCTGAAATTTCTTCCAAGTGTTTGCCAACAATGAACATGTCATCCATATACAAAATAAGGATCAGCCAACTACCATCCTTAGCCTTCTTTGTATATAGACATTTGTAGCCTTGAGAAAGCATAAACTTGTGGAACTTATGGTACCATGCCCTCGGTGATTGTTTTAAGCCATAAAGACTCTTTAACAACTGGCATACCAAATCTTCCTTGCCTTTCTCAACAAACCCTTTTGGCTGCTGCATGTAAATTTCCACATCTAAATCACCATGCAAGAACGCTGTCTTGACATCCATTTGGTGCAACACCAAATCCAATATGGCAACCAATGCAAGAAAGCATCTCAATGTAGTCATCTTGACCACTCGAGAGAAGAATTCATCAAAGTCAATGCCTTGTTCTTGCCTAAAGCCCTTGGCAACAAGCCTTGCTTTGTACTTTGGCTGACTATCATGAGCGGTGATCTTATACCTGTAAACCCATTTACAAGGTAGAGCCTTTTTTCCCTGTGGTAATTTAACTAGCTTCCATGTCTGGTTTTTATGCAGAGCTGTCATCTCTAACTGCATGGCCAACTGCCATTTTTTCGAGTCAACCACTTGTAATGCTTCCTTGTAACAAGATGGTTCTCCGCAATCTGTGAGCATGACATAATTTAGAGATGGCACATAACGATTAGGTGGTTTGGAGACACGCTCAGAACGTCTCACCACAATTGATTCTGCCTCTCTAGCCACTATAGGCTGTTCTTGAGCCTGACCATGCTGTCTTGATGTGCTAGCACTAGGTCCATCTTCCCTGAAGACAACTCTTCTGATCTCCTCTGTCTTCTCTGGCTTAGCGTGAAACTTGGCTTCATTGAAATGCACATCATTGCTACGAATAACTTTTCGGGACTCGGGATCACAAAGCCGGTAACCCATCTCGCCCGATTCTCCGTAGCCAAGAAATATACACTTCTTGCTCTTTGGTTCTAACTTTTTCCTAAACTCCTTAGGAATATGGCTATAAGCTTCACAACCAAAGACTCTAAGATGCTTATACGAAGGTGCCTTGCCTATCCATAGCATCTCGGCCACTTCACTCTTATCCAGAACCCTACTAGGAGACCTGTTGATCAAATGGACTGTTGTAGCCAATGCTTCCGTCCAAAATCCATCAGGCAACTCAGCATTTGACAACATGCTTCTGACCTTCTCTTGTATGGTCCTATTCATCCGTTTTGCAACCCCATTCTGTGAAGGATTATATGGTGCAGTAAGTTCCCGCTTAATCCCTTTTGCTTCACAAAAGTCTTGAAAAGCTTTGGAAACATAATCTCCACCATTGTCAGTTCTCAAGCACTTCAGCTTCTGACCACTCTGATTCTCCACAAGTTGCAAGAATGTCTTAAAGACCTTGAGCACCTCATCCTTGTGCTTCAAGAAGTAAACCCATACTTTGCGAGAATAGTCATCTATGAATGTACAAAAGTATGCTGCTCCCCCTAGTGACAAACTAGCCATTGGTCCGCATAGATCAATGTCCACAAGAGCTAACCATTCGTCCCTACGGTTCCTCTTTGATCTGTGCAGTTCCTGTGTTTGCTTACCATAAACACAATTCTCACAAAACTTGAAATCTTGAAATGAAAAGCCAGGCAAATAACCATAATGAGAAAGTATTTCCATTCCTCTTTTTGACATATGTCCCGGTCTACGATGCCACAGTGACACACTTGGCTGCTCAATCACATTAATTACATGGTTTTTAACCTCTAAAACATGTAAAGTGTACAGAGTTCCTGACTTGCTGCCATGTGCTACAGTCATCGAACCTTTGGAGATCTTCCAAGCGCTCTTCCCAAAAACTGTCACATAACCCGCATCATCCAACTTCCCTATACTGATCAAGCTCTTTCGGATTGCTGGAACATGTCTGACATTCTTGAGCCATAAAGAAGAGCCATTCTGAAACTTCAACTGCACATCTCCCGCTCCAAGTATGTCACAAACCTGCTCATTGCCAAGTCTGACATAATCTTTAGTAGCCACATATGATGTAAACCACTTTTTGTGCAGAGAAACATGTAAAGATGCCCCTGAGTCGATAATCCAATCACTCATAGCATGTCCATCCTCTGCAGTCAAGAAAACAGAATCAAGATTGCTTGTGAGGAAGATGTCACCAGCTGCTATACCAGAATCACTATCTTAACCAGATCCTGTGACATTCACCTCTTCAATCTTCACTGAACTCTTCTTTTCATCTTGCTCATAACTCTTTGTTTTGCCTTTTTCTTGTTTCCACTTTGTACAATCTCGCTTCATGTGACCCTTCTTGACACAATGGTAGCATTCTATGTCATTCTTTGACTTCGAGTTACGAGACTTACATTGGTTTTGTCTATTGCCACTCCCATGGAAACAGGTTTGAAGTTGAGTCTACATGATGCTGGCGATCTTGCTGATGTCACTCTTTACCAAACTGCTGTTGGCTGCCTCATTTATGTATGCAACACGAGGCCGGATATTCAGTTTGCAGTCTCACAGGTCAGCAAATTTATGAATAGCCTAGGGTCTAAGTATTGGCAGGCTGTCAAGAGGATTTTCCGTTGCCTGAGTGGCACTTTACATCTTGTCTTGTTTTATCCCAAGGGGGGATCATTGCCGCCAGACTTACATGCTTTTTCAGACTCGGATTGGGCTGGTTGTTTTGACACGCGAGTGTCCACAAGTGGTTTTTGTTTCATGCTTGGCAGTTCATGTATATCATGGTTGAGCAAGAAGCAACCTACTGTGGCCACTTCGAGTTGTGAGGCTGAGTACAGGGCAGTCTTGACAGCTACGGTTGAGTGTGTGTGGCTCAGATGCCTTATGGCTGATTTGGGTGTTGGACAGGACACTGCCAACACTATCTACACTGACAGTCAGAGCGCATTGGCAGTTGCGAGGAACCCAGTTTTTCATGCTCGCACAAAGAACATTGAGGTGCATTACCACTATGTCAGTGAGAGGCTCTCAGCAGGAGAGATCAACTTGGCTTATGTGCCAACACAGGACAACCTTGCAGATCTTTTCACAAAGGCATTGTCTCGTGAGAAGCTTGAAGCTTTCCGCAAAGCTTTGGGCTTACTCCCCTTTGTGGACTGATCCTGTCCTCAAGGCATGGCACTTCCCTTTACTCATGTGCCAGCTCTCGTTCACCACATCACTCCAGGGGGGATTTGTTACCATATACATGTGGTAGTGATGTGTGTGAACACACTAGGACCGCCGGGGCATTTTTTCCCTCTTTAGGAGGTTTTTCCCCCCGTGCATTGGATATACGCCCATCACTCTAGGGCTATCTATCTTTCCATTGCACACTAAGTAACACACTCTCTATTGTGTGCCTTGAGCTTCCTTCGTCTTCTCCAAGCTGTGTGTGTTTCTCTGCAACCCTAATTCCAACAAAAAAAACCTCCTAAAGAGGGGAAAAATGCCCCGGCGGTCCTAAGTGTGTTCACACACATCACTATCACATGTATATGGCAACATTAGATCGACTTTCTTGTAGATTGAGCTTGCCTGAAACTTTTTTGATCACCTAGCTTGAAACTTGAAAAGAGGTTAAAGAAAGACATTGTGAAAAAAGATTAAAAAAACTAATGAAGTGTTAAGTAGAAAATAAATAAGTAGAAATAAGTAAGTAGAAATAAAAAATGTAAATAGACAAAAGAAAGAGTAGAATAGAAAAAGAGATAGAGTAGAAAAATACAAGTAAGGAGAGAAGGGAAAATGAGAGAGAGAGAGAGAGAGAGAGAGAGAGAGAGAGAGAGAGAGTAATTAAAAGAAGAAGTAAAAAGGTATAAATAGAGATATCTATTAGAGAGAGATAGAGTAGAGAAAGAAATAAAAAGTAATTTTAGAGTATAAAAAATAAAAAGTGGAGAAAGGAAGGAGAAAGTAGAAAGAGATAAAAATAGAAAGTAGATATATATAGAGAGAGATAGAGATAGAGGTAGAGAGAGAGGGAGAGTGTGTGTGTATATATATATATATATATATATATGAAAGGAAGTAGAAAGTAGAGAGAGATAAAAATAGAAAGTAGAGATAGATAGATAGATAGATAGATAGAGAGAGAGAGAGAGAGAGAGAGAGAGAGAGAGATTGTTGACAGGGTACTTATTTAGTTGAAGCAATGCGTCAGATTGTCGGATTTTGATTGTAAATTGGATCTGAATCGGATTTTAGTCTGTCGAACTTTAGTTGATCAGATATTCGGACTTGTTAAGTCGGATGTTCATGACAGTTAGAGCGGTTATAATAGAAGTAGTCGGGGGTAGAAAGGAATGGGGATGTAAGACGTTGGAGAGAAAAGGAGGTTTCTGATGTCTGAATCTTGTTTGTTTCATGTTCTTGCTCAGTCTGAAATGTTTGTTCAACATTCTGCAATGTTTTTGATCATGCATTGAGTGTTCTTTTCTTTGTGTGAAAGTATGTGTGAGAATGAAATCTTTGTGTTGATGAACCCCAACACATTTGGCGATCCTGCTGTATCTGATTCTTTTTGAGATAGCGTTTAGGGTCGTTTGTATCTTCATGAATGATGATGTATGTCAGAGGGACATAGACGGACATCTTGAGTGTATTACACAAGGGCGTGGGCCCAATCAGGCAATATTGATCCTTTTCAATATGGCCCAATCATAGAAGAACAGGGTGAAACATATGAGTCTGAATTACAGCCAGAAAACCAGGTAGGGGAGAGTTCAGGAGCACCCAAGGGTAGGCAGGTGGGACAATTTGTTGGAGCTTACTCTTGACAACAAGATCTACAAGAAGTAGAAGAAGACTCCACTTTGACCCATTACAGGTATCTACCAGGCAAAGATCTAGGAGAGTACCTCAGTCCCCTCCCATGGCTCAACCACCTCCTAACCCCAAGGTTAAGGCAACCAAGTTCAGAGGAAAGTCTGGTGAGGATGTTGATTGTCATGAGGGCCAATTTAAGACCAAGTGGCAAGCAAGTGGGCATCAGGCTGTATATGGAGATGATATAAAATTGCAGCAATTTGCAACAACATTGGAAGGCAAGGCCATGAGTTGGTTTAGCTAATATGGAACTGTACACTTTGCAACCTATGCTGCCCTCCGAGTAGCGTTCTTGCAAAGATTCCAAAAGGAGAAAACTCCGACTGATATTTTAAAGAAAATCAGAGATAGCAAACAAGGGAATATGTTGGTAGAAGATTATGCTCAGAAATTTAGAATTTTGGTGGACAGATTGCAGGGCAATGAAAGACCCACAGATGAGATGTTGGCAATTTATTTCTTGAAAGGTATAAGAAAGGGATTAAAGAATGTTGTGGCCAGCATTGACATTGTCGGTGGTTTCGATAATTTGGTCACAGCTACAACCAAAGTTGAAAAATGACTTGGTATGACCAAGACAAAAAACAGGAGCAAGGCTAGTTCTGAATCTGAGAATGAGTCTAATTCTGAATCTGAAGTTAATTCAGAGAGTGATTCCGAGGTGTCATCTGAAAGTGAGGCTGAAAGTAGCAAAGTAAAACATAAGAAGAAGAAGCAGGGCAGTTAAGTAGAAAAAGGATAAGAAGGAGAAAGGGGAGGATTTGATCAATCAATTGAAGAAAATTGGGTATTCCATAGTGGCTCCCAAGGAAAAGCAATATTGTCATATTTGTGAAAGGGAAGGACATAACACAGCTCAGTGTTGGTATAATCCCCACAATAGAGGTAGACCTACTCCTAATGCAAGAAGAGGGAGAAATGATGCTGAAACCAATCAAGTTGCTCCTTTCAGGGGGAGACCACCATTTCAGCAACCTCCTCGACCTCCACGACCACCTTGGAGAAATCAGGACAATAATCAAAGAAGACCACTAGGTATTATGCCGTGTGTGTATTGTGGTGCAGCAGACCATTGGGTTGGTATGAATTGTGTTTTATGGGTTAAACATCGAGAGGAGAGGGGAATACCAGTGGTACCCTATAATTAGGATAATCAGCAAGTTAACCCACAGCCTCAACAACAAAATCAACCACCCGTTCAAGCCAATGTTATTATCATTGATATTGCCGAACAACAACCAGCAAAGGTTTTATTGGAAGAAAATCGGAAGTAGCAAATTCAAGAGCATTGTGATGAATGGGCTGGTGATTGTACTCAAGCTAGGGAACATCAGGAAATAGATGTTATGGCGGTTACTAGGTCAAAGGGCAAAGGTCCTATTGACTAGAAGGAGCAAAAAGGAATCAGAGATCGAGTTCAAAAACAGGTTCAGAAGGACCAACAACATCAGAAGGTGCATCATACTCCCTCTAACATTGAAGAGGATATACTACAGAAGCAATCTGACACACCTTTAGAGATCAAGGAGGATAAGGATTGGTTTGAGGTATTAATAAACTCTCCCTTATAGCTTTTTTTGGATCAGTTATTATGTTTGGTTCCAGCTTTCAAAGACAAGCTGTTGAATAGATTGTTAGCCAAAGAATCTTCAGATCCGACAAAACATATGCTAGACATTGTTGTCAATAATGTTGATCCAACATATGTGGATTTTGTGGTTTCAATGATTAAGGTGGTATTTCAGAGTACTTTGTTTGAAGAAGTGTTACTAGATGGAGGATTTGGAGTCAACATATTGGCTAAGTCTATTTATCATAAGATGAAGTTAGGAAAATTGGAGCCAGCACCATTTCAGGTAAAGATGGCAGATCAGAGGAGAGTTCAACACTTGGGGATTCTGAGGCAACAAGTTATTTACATTGTAGGAATTAACTTTCAGGTGAATTTTGTTGTGTTGAAGATGGAGAAGGGTAAAACCTCCTATGATATGTTATTGGGAAGGCCTTGGTTCATATTGGCTAAAGTTAAGCAGGATTGGGGAGAGAATGAAGTTGTTATAAAAAAGGGAAAGCAGACAATTGCAATCCCTATGTTGGGGAGAAAGAATATTCCTTTCAAGGAATGACCATTGTATGCTTAGTCAATCAACTTGGCAGAAGAAGTGGCAGATGATGAAGAAGAAGCATTCTTGAGAGCCAATCCAACCATTGTACCAGTCTTTGAAGTTGATGTGGATGGTATCTTGCAAAAAGAAGAAGAGAAAGAGTTGGCAGATTCTGATCTGGTACCTGGACAGACAATTCAGGGATCCGACTTGGTGCAGTTGGTGGATTGGACTTTGATTCCTACTTCCAGGGAGGCAACAAGAGGAAAAGGAAGCAAGGGATTTGGCTGAGAAGATTTATAATAAAAGATTTGGAGCATCAGCTAGAGTCAAGTAAGATGAATTGAAGGACCTTAATTTGGGTACTGAAGAGGATCCTAAGATTGTCAAGGTCAGTATTCATGTGGATGGACAATTTTTGCATGAGTTGTTTCAGCTGTTAAAGGAGTATAAAGATGTTTTTGCCTGGGATTATTCTGAAGTGAAAGGTATAGATCCTGATTTACATTAGCATCATATTAATTTGAAGGAGGACGCAATTCCGATTTTGCAACAGAGATACACTATGAATCCAAATTTTGCAGAGCAGGTTAAACAGGAGATTGATAAGTTGTTAGTTGTTGGCTTCATTAAACCCATTCATGAGGATACATGGTTGTCACCAATCATTGTGGTTCCTAAGAAGAATGGAAAAATCCGAGTTTGTGTTGATTATAGAAAGTTGAATGCAGCCACTATTACTGATCCTTTTCCAATGCCATTTTGTGATGCTATATTGGATGCTATAGCAGGGAAGGAAATGTATAGCTTTTTGGATGGATTTTCAGGGTATAATCAGATTAAGGTGGCTGAAGAGGATCAACACAAAACAACCTTTATAACCGAGTGGGGTGCTTTTGCATCTACAATGATGAATTTTGGCCTCAAAAATGGACCACCATCATTCAACTTTACAACATATAAAACATTTGAACCATATTTGCAGGATTTCATGAGAGTCTTTGTGGATGATTTTTCTGTCTTTGGAAAGAAAGACCTTCATTTACAGCATCTGAAGTTGTGTTTTGAAAGGTGTCGACAATTCAGAATGTGTCTTAACCCTTTCAAGAGTGTTATTGCTGTTCGGAGTGGAGTACTTTTAGGTCATGTGGTTTCTTATGAAGGGATGTCTATTGATGAGAAGAAGATTGAAGTGATTAAAGCAGCAAAAGATCCAGAGAATGTTAAGGAAGTTAGCAGGTTTGTTGGTTAGGTAAAATGGCATGCTAGATATGTCAGATATTTAGCCAATGTTTGTATGCCTCTCACTCATTTAACAAAGAAGAATGTACCTTTTGTGTGGGCTGAACCTCAAGAGAACTCATTCCAAATGTTAAAGAAGTTGCTTTCTGTAGCACCAATATTACAACCTCTAGATTGGTCATTACCTTTTCATGTTTTTGGTGATGCATCGGATATGGACACTGGTGTTGTCCTTATGCAAGAAAAAGTTAGGGAATGGTCCCGACCTATTTATTATGCTAGCAGGGTGTTAACATCAGCTGAGAGGAACTATGTTGTAACAGAAAGGGAAGCTTTTGGTATGGTCTATGCTTTAAATAAATTCAGGCATTACTTGTTGAGCAACAGAGTTATTTTTCATGTGGACCATCAAGCATTGCTTTACTTGATTAAGAAGCCATTGCTAACAGGCAGATTAGCAAGATGGATGTTGTTGTTGCAGGAGTTTGATTTTGTAATTGTGCACACTCCTGGAAAAGAGCATGCCATAGCTGATTATTTAAGTAGAATTGATATAGGAGAGGAACCAACAGGGGTTTCCGATGATTTACCAGATGCTGATCTGTTTGAAGTTCAGAATCCAGTTTCTGAATCATGGTATGATCAAATTCTCATACTTTTGACAGATGGTACAATGCCGATCGGATTTTCAGGAGATCAGAGAAGGAAGTGTGCTTTAAAGAGTCGACCATTTTTTGTAATAGTAGGAGCATTGTATAGAAAAGGGATTAATCAAGTAATCCGACGGTGCATTCCAGACTTTGAACAAAGAGCTGTTTTATAGGAAGCTCATTCAGGAACAACTGGAGGACATTTTTCTGGTGACATTACAGGCAAAAAAGTTTTGCAAACTGGATTATGGTGGCCCACAGTGTTAAAAGATGCTCATGAGTATGCTAAAAGTTGTGTGATTTGTCAGAAGTTAGGTCATCGAGATGCCATAGATAGAATGACAGATCATCCTATTTTACCTTTGGAACCTTTTCAAAAGTGGGGTATGGACTTTGTGGGACCTGTGAAGCCTTCAACCAGTAGGGGATGTAGGTACATCTTGGTAGCTACTGATTATTGCACCAAGTGGGTTGAAGAAGTGGCTCTAAAAGACAATAAAGCTGGCAGCGTTGCCAGGTTTCTCTATCACAACATTATGACTCGATTTGGATGTCCTGTGGAGCTGGTCAGTGATATAGGCAGCCATTTTCTAAATGAGGTGATTGCTTAGTTAACCAAAACTCACATGATAATGCACAAGAAGTCCACAGCTTATCATCCTCAAGCTAATGGACAGGCTGAAAGTACAAACAAGACCCTGGTGAGGATATTGAAGAAAATTGTTTAGGACAATAAGAAGGATTGGGATCAGAAGCTTGATTCAGCACTATGGTCTTTTAGGATAGCTTTCAAGGTCACAATAGGAATGACTCCTTTTAAATTGGTTTATGGGTTGGAAGCTGTGGTTCCTATGGAATTTGTAGTTTCGAGTCTTCGAATCAGTGCTGATAAAATGAGTCCTAAGTTGTCAGTCAAGTACAGGAGTAAGTATTTGATGCAGCTGGAAGAAGACAGATTGATTAATTCATATATCTCTAAGGTGATTCAAAGAAGAAGAAAGGCTTGGGTAAGCATGAATGTTAAGTTTAAAGCTTTTCATGTGGGAGACTGGGTTATGTTGTATAACTCCAGATTGGGACCACATCCAGGCAAGCTCACTTTGAGATATATTGGTCCTTATAAAATTGTTCAAGACATGGGCCAGGGAACATTTATAGTTGCTGATGTTTTTGGCACAAGCGTTGAAAAACCTGTTAATGGGTTCATACTGAAAAAATTTCAAGGGAAACCACCTCATTTGGATTTGCCTTTAGCAGGATTGATTCTACCTACACAGTTTTCAAACTACGGTGTAGATAAATGGTATGGGATTTCTCAAATATTCCCAAAGAATGTGCTTCTGAAGAATATTGATTCTCACTATGTCATCCAGAGTGGTGCACCAACAGGTTACAAGGGTCAGAGTGTAAGGTTCCACAATTGGTTTAGTGCAGCATCTGCAGTTGGACTTTCTCACATCGGATGTGTCTGTCAGATCGGATTTCCTTGGATCGGAGTTAGCATAATAGCATAGTAATGAAGATGAAGAAGACGGCAAGCTTAAGCGTTGAAGCATGGCTCTTGGTTGAATTTGCATTCCATAGCCAAGAGTGTTGGTGTAGGCTCTCAACTTCTCAACAAGCTTTGAGAAGGAGATTGTAAAATTTAATGGCCTAGTCACTTGTGTGTAGCGGAAAATAACATGAACATAGTGAGCATTTCATTAGAATACGTTCCTAATGAGCATAACAAGAGTACTTGGGTGGAGAGAGCAACAAAAAGCATAACACCTAGTTAGATAGCATGAACAATACTTCAAAAGAGAGAGAAATTAAGCTATTGACAACATTTGAGGATCGGATTTACATGGAGCCGGTCCCCCCTCCAAAAGGCTTTGTATTATAGGTTTCCCCCATCAATGGAGACATTTTACAATACAATTCTTTGTAATGGAAATGGCCTATGAACTTTGAGAGTAGCAGAATTAGGAAATTAAATAAAACACTTTTGTGAGATTACTTTCTGAGCATTGTGGGTGAACTTAATTGATGGTAGCAACATAAACATGGTGCTTAGTTAACTTAGCATCAACGATACTTTTGCAAGAGAGAGAGTTTAGAGAACATGACTACAATTGAGGACCGGATGCATACGGAGCCAATCCCCCCTCCGATAGGCATTTGTATTATAGTTTCTCCCATCAAGAGAGACTTGGTACAATACAATCTTTGTGTTCCTTGTGACCTAGGTGATGCAATGAAGATGGAAAGTTTCATGCATCACAAGCATAACATAAACTTTGTAGAAAGCATTAACTATCCCAAGCCTCAGTCCCAAGGCCTCAAACACCTTCGAAGGTGGAGAGAGCTAGCGGGGAATGAGGGTAGGGAAGAGGAAAAAGAAACATTCCACAGGAGAAAGAAATAGTTCCTCACTTATCATCACTCTTCTTGCTAGCATACATAATAGCATAGTAATGAAGATGGAGAAGATGGCAAGCTTAAGCATTGAAGCATGGCTCTTGGTTACATTTGTATTCCATAGCCAAGAGTGTTGGTGTAGGCTCTTACTTCTCACAAGCTTGGAGAAGAAGGTGGAGTTCCTCTACTTTCACCAAGTGAGAATGATCCACAAAATGAGTGTGTGTGTGGTGTATAGCCCCCCAACACCCCCCTTGCTTTCTTGGGGCGAGTTCTAGCCTTTCCACATGCTTCAAGCTCATTGGACCCCTCTCCCCCTAGATAATCACATGCAGCATGCATTCAAGTACATGGGTAGTCTTTGGAAAAGTGTCCTCCTTACCCCTTAGAGAGAGAGAGCTTAAAAATATCTAGATATTTGTTGGATGGAACTAGAAGCTCATTGGACCCCTCTTTAGCCCAACCAATAGCATTCAAGCACACCATGTGGCTAAGCATAGGGAGAGTCTGACATGTGTCCCATGTGTCCCTTGAGAAAAGGGGTGCCCTTTGGATGAGTGGGAGGTTAAGTCAAAGGTTCCCCTAACTTTGGGACTTTCCCCCTCCTTTGTAGGGTCTCTTTTTTACTCAAGCACCTTACCCCCCATGCATGGGAAGCTTCTCAAGCACCTTCCTCATTAAGTTGGTAGGGTCTCTTTTTCAAGCACCTTACCCCCCATGCATGGAAAGCTTCTCAAGCACCTTCCTCATTAAGTATGATAAGCACCTCAAGTACCTTAGTCATCAACCATGACAAGCACCTCAAGCACCTTAGTCATCAAGCACGACGAGCACCTCAAGCACCTTATTCATTAAGCACCTCAAGCACCTTAGTCATCAAGCACGACAAGCACCTCAAGCTTAGGTCGGGTTCCCACCTCAAGCTCAGCCCTAGCTTGCCTAAGGTCAAAGAACTTTTAACACTAACCATTGGAGGTCTTTAATGAAGCTAACCCTAAGGTCTTTTAAGCTCAATTAGATGCACATTGCTCTTTGATAGACTACCTCCTTTTGGACCCCTATTGAGATGTAACCATCTCTCCTCTTGGCCCCCTGCTGAGGTACGTCTAGAAGCACTTTATTGCACATTGCTCTTTGATAGACTACCTCCTTTTGGACCCCTATTGAGATGTAACCATCTCTCCTCTTGGCCCCCTGCTAAGGTAAGTCTAGAAGCACTTATTGCACATTGCTCTTTGATAGACCATCTTCTTTTGGACCCCTATTGAGATGCAACCATCTCTCCTTTTGGTCCCGTGTTGAGATAGGTCTAGAAGCACATGCCTCTATTCTAACTCTTGTTCCCGTTTATTCTCCCACATTAAATGATCAGTTTAATATGAGAAAATCATTTGGTAAAGTTAGATATTATATTTTATGACATTACCTCTCTCTTGAAATCATAGTCGTCCTCGACTATGAGGTAGAGAAGATAAAGCTTAGTCATTAGTCCATGTTTCTTAGCGGGTAGAGGATCCCTTTTTACCCTACGACATCATTCCAAGATGGATGACTAGTCCATTTGGTGCTTGGGAGACGTAGCTACCGCAAGCATGTCTCCTCTTTAGTCCATATCATACTTCCAAAGTAGAGTGACAAGTTCTACTTGGTGTTTGGGAGACGTCATCACCACAAATATGATTATAAGCATGCATACTATTTAAATTTGTGCACAATAAAAAGAGAATTAGTCTTATAAGACAAAAACATTTTTCATTTAATATGCATTTTCATATGCTTACTCTAGTGAAGCATTGTAAGCATTGACAAGGTTCATATTATCCTCAAGCTAGGTTCCTTGTATCCATTTAGCATCTTTAAAAGGATAATTCTTTAACTTAATAAGATATCGTTAGATAATTTTACCGTTTCTTAATACCTTGTCTTCATGTCATAGGATGGACTTAGATTGAAGTACTTCTTCTTGATCTTCGATTTTTGGAGGGTTTGCAACTATTGCTTCTTTTGATGGCGCTTCTTTGTAAGGCTTATGTAGGTTCTCATGGAAAACATTGTGCATGAGCCAATGGTCAGGCAGCTTCAATTGATAAGCCATCTCATTCACTAGCTTAAGAATTTGAAGGACCATAGTATCTTTTTGCTAGTTTAGCATCATACTCTTGGTGGTCCATAGGACTCTTGCCCGTAGTATGCCTTAGATGTGCCTTGAGAAACTTTAGCAAGACCCAATCATTTTCCTTAAAGGCTAAGGCTCTTTTGTGCTTATTAGCAGCAACCCTTTTTGCCTTTCCTGTGAGATGGATATAACCCGTTTAATCTTTGGAAAAGATTCTTGTAGGTCTAGGCTATATTCATCAGCAGCGAAGATCTTCCCATGTACTTTAAGTAGTAAGGGACTTTTGGATCTTCCTTCTTTAACATCAAAAGGCACTTTCCCCATAGAAGTATGTACAATATCATTGTACGCATACTCTATAAGAGCTAGGTACTTCTATCATTGAGAACATTGATCTACTTCCATGACATAGGCTTTTAGTATATCAAGAATCGTTAGATTAGTTATTTCACTTTGGTCATCCGTTTGTGGATGATAGGTCGAAAGAGAAATTTAATCTACTTCCTAGATTCTCAAAGAGAGCCTTCTAGAACTTACTGGTCATTCTAAGATCTTTGTCTGACACTATGGGTGTTGGAAAGCCATTATGCTTGAAAATTTGATATCTGAAGAGGGTTGCTATTTCATTTAATAGTCTTTTTGACAGGCATAGAGTGTGTTTGCTTGTTAAGTCTGTCGATTGAAACAATTTAAGTTGCTTCCCTCGATCAAATTTCAACTTTTGGTATACCACGCATTTTGAAACATACTCTTGTATGTTTACTTTTCACGGTTTACCAACAGAAATACATTTCTACTCCTTGAAGAGTATATTATGGATTCCCTCTTTGCCCCGCATATGGAGAAGTATGGGATTCATACATGACTTTCTTATTGTATGGGTGAGTAACACATAGCCTATTGCCGTTCGGAAGATAACCATCCTTCAAGGTGAATGGTTCTTTTTTTCTTCTCTATTGAAAAGGTTGTAATTACGTACTTAAAGTTTCAGTCGAATGCTCATCTATCATAAAAGATAGATCATTGTGAGTTGCTATAGACACCACATTTACCCTTGGTCGTCGTGAAAGTGCATCGACCATTTGATTGTGCTTGTTAGCAATGTGAGCAATATGAAATTTAAATTGAAAAAGAAAATTTTCCCACCTCATTTGTTTATCGAAGAGCTTGGTTTTCGTCATGAAGTTCTTGAGACTTTGTGATCCATTTGTAGGATGAATGGAGTCCCGAAGAGATAGTGTTTCCACGTGTTTAGGGCATACAGAATAATTAGCAGCTCTTTTTTGTATTTGCCCAATGCTCACTTCTTGAAGTTGAGTCTTTGACTCTCATATGCTATGGCATGCCCTTCTTGAAGCAAAATAGCTCCAAGGCAACCTCAAATGCTTTGAGAGATCTAGTAGTGTGAGCACATGTTGAGAGATAAGCTTCTCAAAAGCTTCTTGCACTTTTGCAATCCATGAATACTTAACGTTCTTTTTTTTGTTAAGTCATGTAAGGGGCCTGCTGTTAGCGAGAATTTTTTCTATGAAGCATCTATAGTACGCACACATACCTATGAAGCTTCGTACCTCCTATAGATTCCTTGGAGTAGGTCATCCTTTTATTATCTCTAACTTTGTTGGATCCATATGGCATATCTTTAGAGATAATGTGACCTAAATATTGAATCTCTTGTAGGAAAAATTCAATTTTCTTTTGATTAATGAAAACCTTATTCTCTCTCACAACTTGAAAGATTACTTGGAGGTGTCCCTTGTACTCCTCAATGAGAATTTGAATGGCTTAAAGATTTTTGTCCATCATGAGTTTGAATGCGTCTGGAGAATTTGTCAGGCCAAAACTTGCAAATTATCAAAATAGATCTTCTACATGCGGCGCGGGAAATCTATTTTTGATAGTGATCTTATTTAGTGCTCTATAGTCGACACACATGTGATATGTGTCATCTTTCTTTTGCACTAAAAGCAATGGTGAACTAAATGGACAGGAGCTAGACCTCACTATCCCTTTTTCCACCAATTCATGCACTTCCTCATGATCTCCTCTTGTTGAGCTTGTGAAACTCGATAAGGAGGCTTGTTAGGCGGTGAGCTTCTTGGTAGGAGCTCAATTGCATGGTCATCATGCCTCATTTTAGAGGTATCTCACTAGGGATGTCATCAATGAAAACATCTTGGAATCCATTTAGGAAATTAGACAACTCTAATTCCTCTTGATTCCCTTTATTGTAGGAATATGGTGTTCCCCAACTCATTAGCATCTATATACATGCTCTCTTCCCTGTAGGTGAAATAGATTCTCCTTTAAGGAGCTTCATGTTGGAAGCCATGTGGTTAAATCACGGTTCCCCAACGATAATATTCTCATGTTTGCGAGGGGAGATGAAGAAATCCTTTTTGTCCACATAGCTTTGGACATGAAGCCTTAATTTTTCAATTAAGGAAGTAATTGAAACGTCTTGTCCCTTGATAGTTCCATTGACTTTCAATGCATCTTCCATCTCGTGGGCTTGTATGCCTAGCTTAGTGGTCAACTCCGTGGATATGAAGTTGTGAGTTGAACCAGGGTCAAACAAAATAAAGGCATCATGCTCTTCCATCTTTCCCCAAGCATAGGAAAGGAGAAATCCTTACCAAGGAGGGTAATTTGAGAAAGGATTTTGAATTGTGGGATGATTTCCCCTTAAGTGAATCCCTTGTGCAGTGGGTATTCTTACTGGAGGGTGCGTAAATCGAAGGCACCATCAATCACTTCTGCAGCTCTCGTACTTACCTTATGTGGACGCCTGATTTTTTCAAGTACACACCACCTTTGCCTTCACCTGCAGTGATGGTACGCGGGAAGCAAAGTAGCACCATGCAACCCGAGTTGGAGCACAAGGAGCCACCACGGCATTTGCGACGCAAGGGGAAAGCTGTGACTGTAGATGTAAGCAGCCCGAAAGAAGAAGAAGTTTCTGGAGATGAGGATACACCCGTGGGTACTCCTCGAAGTGCGGCCAAGATCCAGCGGCCAAGATCCAACAATCTCTGATGGAGCCTTTCACGGATTTTAAGGTGCAATTGGATTTGACAGTGGAAGCCAATCTTGCATGGCTGCAGACCACCGGATTGCAGGATTTTTCTATGCTACCATGGGATGATTGGAGGAATAATTACTATGCCAAGGCTCAGCTTGACATTCTTAGAAAAACAAAGGGTATGATTTCCAGTTATGTGTCTCTTAGCCCTGATTTGGTAGCTCAGGTATTTCAGTTGCCATCAAAAGGGAGTACCACTATCCCTTAGTGTTCTGAAATATTGTTGAAAGGGGAATTTGGTCCCACTGAAGGAGGTAGAAAGTACTACATGCTTAGGAATGTTAATTATATCAGAAGGGAGCAGTTGAAGTGGTATCTTGAAAGGTTGTGCTTTTTGATTAAGTTTGACTACATGTCCAAAGAGAATTATGGACCACTGTGCTTTGCCGAACAGGGAGGCAAAGTTAATTGGGCTAATTGACTGTTTGATAAGATTTCTGCTGAGGTGTATATGTCAAACAAAAGGAGAGTTCAGAACTGTACTAGACTTTCTGCATTTTTGGCAGCAATGTTTAGTTTTCCTTGCAAAGCCCCTAGTGCAATCAAGGATGCGGGTGATCAGCATTTTACTAGTGACTTGGGCAGAATGTTGGATATGCAGGAAAATCAGACTACAGGTCTGAAGTTGGACTTGCCAACAGATATTTTGGAGAACAAGCAACAGATGGCTTCTTTTAAGTTTCTGGTCAAAGTTGGATATTCAGAGGAGGAGCCTCTAAAGGCTGTGAAGAATTCACATATGGTTACTTCTATGCTAGATTTGGATATGCCTATCATGAGTCCTAAGGATAACGTGCAGCCAATCACTAAGTTGGGAAAGTTGTTCACTTTCTCAAAGAAAAGGAAAGTGGACACTGACATGTTCAAGGCACTCAGGCAGTTGGATTTTGATCCTGGTTACATGTCAAGGCTAAGGAAAAGGTGGACATTGATGATGTTGACATGGCTGTACAGATGTTGGCATAGGTTAAGAAGTTTGTTCAAAAACAACAATTGCAGATGGATAATCAAGTGCAGGCAATGTCCAAAACAGGGGCAGCTCATGTGTTATTACAGGACCAAGTTGATATGGTAAAAAATTTGACTTTGGAGATGGAAAATTTGAAGCTTCAGCATAAGGAGGAAATGCACACTGTTTTGGGGCAACATCAAGATGAATTGGCCAAGGTCAAACTGTCCTTAGGGTTGTTTAAAGAGTGGATTATGACTCTGGAAGGAAAAGTCGGCAATGAGTTAGAGCAGTTGGCTAACACAACTGTGGAATTGCAGGTTCAGAATTTGGTGCTTGAGCAAAGACTTCAGCCTTTGCTGGATATAGAGAAACATTCACACACGAGATCTCGACATAGCTTGAGTTTAGCCGTTGGTCACACACTTGCACATGATTATAGCCCGATTTGATCCACTGCTTGATTTTTAACCACGACTTAGGCCGAGAGACAATTGTTAGAGCTTGTTCACATTTAGTGACCCCATCTTAGCATTTCCTTAGCCCTTGATTTCTAGATTATGCACCCTAGCTAGTGCCCTTGAATATAGACCTCCTTGACACTAGATTTGACCTAGATTGATAGATTTTGGCTATCATGGATCTTGAGGCCGATTTGATAGACGATTGTGGGTTCATGGAGAGTTAGACGGATTTCCTATATACATACATGTAGACACTCAGAAAAGGTACATCCAGATTTAGTCGACAAACTATCAGACACATAGTTTCCAAATGCTTAGAGCCTGAGCACACCCCACCTTGCCAGATCACCTTCTTGATGGTTTTGGTACATCTTATAGACGCACGAAGGAGAAGATTCCATAGCATGTCACGTTAGCCCTTTGTGAGGATAGCCAGAAACCTTTGAGCTACCATAGACTATATCTTTGGACTTGTTTGAGACTGGACCATTGTATGTTGATGAGGATCGGAGGATGTACATGAGAAAGAAAGTTAGATTTGGAGAGTACCCTCCCTATGACACACCCTATGACACAGCGAGTGCTATCCCACCAGGTTCCTTGCGATGTACCTATAGGAGCGTTAACGATGAGGCTACCTATATGTTGTTGTGTGGACTACACTATTCCCCTTCTCTGAGTAGTGTTGTTGAGCCTATAGTAGAATCGATGACCATTCCCTCTACACATTTAGCACGACTTAGATCACCTCCAGGATTCACATCATCCAGACCATCTACAAGACAAACCTTTGATGAGATCATGGCAGAGGAGAGGACACATATGGATCGCGGGAGCCAAAGCCTTACTAGTGCACCACCACAGTTACCATGCACAAATACAACCACATCACAAGCTACCACGACTAGTACACATGCTAGAGAGGCTGTAGAGACCACATCACAGATTGTGAGCACACCTGACACAAAGGTTGCTAGATCACATAAATCACATACGATGGCGAGACATAGATCACCACCAAGAGACACCATGCAGGTACAACATGAGGATAGAGTTGCCACGACGAGTAGAGAGCACCATACTGAGCTTGTGCTACATTTCTTACGCTATAGAGGAGTCATGCCTTGGTTTGTTGACCTTGATGGACATTCCTACACTAAAGGCACCTTCTCAG
Organism: Adiantum capillus-veneris; assembly: GCF_014529385.1. Lineage (NCBI taxonomy): Eukaryota > Viridiplantae > Streptophyta > Polypodiopsida > Polypodiales > Pteridaceae > Adiantum > Adiantum capillus-veneris. The sequence goes on along the minus strand of NC_140931.1, from coordinate 99,336,055 downwards.
ATGACATTGATCCTTTGATACGGCAAGTAGTTAGAGTTCAGAGACATGAGCTTGGTTTGACTGGGCTCTTCACTGATGAGCTCAAGGCCACATACATATCCATGTCAATTACCCTTATGATGTTGTAAATAGAGCACATCTCGATGATTCTTTGGACACCTAGTTACATCCTAGGAGAGTGCAATTATGTAGATTGGAGCGCACATTGACTTATGTTGATGATTGTGGACGTAGATATCGACGAGAGCTGAGCACAAGACGTTTTGAGCCAGCCATGAGCCTTATGGTATATCTTATTGGAAATCCTTGCTATAGGATTTATAGGGACACGGATGGTACCATATATTTCTTGATGATGGGATTGCCCTATTCTCCACGGCATGAACATGATACTATAGTCATGACCACAGATAGTCCACAAACACTTGCTAGGAACACTTCCCCTACGAGGTCACCTCCCAAATCTCCGTCACATAGACAGATTTTGCCTTAGAGCACATTTGATTAGTTGAGATCTAGAATGATTGAGATGAAGGAGACGAATTCCCAGATTGGCGATAGGACGAGCACACCAAAGAGCACTACCATAGAGACACCTAGAGTGACTATTCCAGAGGTTGTTACTTGTTCCACAGAGGATATACATCCGAGTGAGATTGCTCCTATGCTAGAGACAAGACCTGAACTAGTATAGATAGATAGTGTGCCAGATTCTACACTTATTGATGATTCCAGTGCACCTATCATAGAGGTATATGTCCCAACAGAGCCTACACTTGAGAATATTGTTGTTTCACATGACCATGAGAGTGCTGACATTACGAATGAGTCATTAGAGATTAAGATACCTACAGATACAATAGAGACAGAGGTTGCCATTGAGATGCTCACAAGCATCCACGACCAGATTCAACGATGATTGAGCATTTAGATTCCCCATGAGAAACAAGGACATGTGAGGTACTTATAGACCATGCCTGTCACCACCCCCCTAGATTAGAGGTCACACCCGACGATTCCGATACCACTTTTCCTAGAGTGACTCCTACCACGACACTTGAGACACCCTGAGAGTATAGCCCACCTTAGAGGATCTTCATAAGAGTAGCACTACCTATGAACGACCTAGGACATATCATGTCTATAGCTCATCACAAAGAGCTTATTGTAGGGCCATTAGACACATTTACATGCCTCGCATGATGACACAAATTAGACCATCAGCTAGAGATGATAGACTCGTTTGGATTGAGAGCAATAGTACACATGATGATTTATCCTCGGGTTGGCTCACATCTAAAAAATCACTAGAGGCACATGGATTTTATAAAGGACATAGATAGATTTGGGTCCCTAGGCCACAGACCATAGCACATACTCATAGATCTCCTACACTTTCTTTGACCACACCCATGTTACGGAGATCTAGACCATGTTCACAACCTATAGAGGCCTACCCCACGACTAGTGCCGACACGAGCTAGACATTCACGACCACACGTGAGGCGAGCTCGACCTACATTCAATGAGATACTACGGACATCGAAGATTTGGTTACCGAAGAGCCGATCATTTATCACACCAAAGGCTGATGGGAGCCATAGCTCACCTGAGATTTTCATTGACCATGTTGTTGACTTAGATCTAGGAAAGAGTCAGCCCACATTGAGAGATCTTGAGCCACAGAGTTCATTGACCACACAGTCATAGGTTGATGTTATTTCTAGACCCATTAGTTGTGCTCCAGATTCTACCATCCATATGGAGCTAGGTGCTATCCAACCGATGACCATTAGGCAAAGAGCTAGGAGATTACAGGTTTTATTGTTTGGAGAGAGTTATCTTATCCCTCCTAGTTGCACTAGACCCTTGACTTGTGCAGATTGACCATGGTGCACTAGACACATGCACATATACTAGAGGCACTTTTTTTCCTTTGGGTTTTTTCCCTTTAGGCATCTAGGTATGAGACCTTAGTGCAAGAAAAATGAAATGAAAGACTTCCATTGAGCTTCAAGAAAAAAATTCAAGCTTTTGTTTAGAGTTGTGAGAGTTAGTTAGCTAATCAAAGCCGGAAGACACACTCAAGGAATCTTGCATTTAGATAATCTTCCTAACTTAATTAATGCTAGAGTGAGTGTTTTAACCCTTAATCATAGCTAATTAATTGAGAGGCTCACTCATAAATCCAAAACTCTTGATCGATTAATTAATTTCACTAAAGTGTGATTTATTTTTTCTTAACGGCAGTGTAACATTTCATAATTATTTGCATTTACTCATTTCCACATATGTTGTACATTCCCCTTATGCTTTATTGCCATTTGATTCAACTTGCTACCTTATCCACGTTTTTCTTTTGCAGGCACATCCTTCCTTGATCGTCTACCACGACATGGCTTTGTCAAGGACTACAAAGCTTAGCAAGGGGGGGAATGTTCGCAACGTCCAACACTAGCAGTCGTTTACCTCTTCTTCATGAGCATATTTTTTCATTTATTATGTGTAGGTTCACGAGCTCTTTACGAGGCTATTTGTTTTTAAAACCCTAGGCATATAAGTGAATTGTAGGTCATGTGAAAGGGGAGATATCATTTTGAGACAAAACCTAGAGTAGAGAGGAGGAAAAAGAAGGCTATGGAGGTGGAGGCTTGGAGCCACATGTACTCTCTTCACAAACCGGTTAAGCATGCAATGAAGGTGAGTCATATTGCTTCTCTCTTTGCTTTTTATTCAAGTTGTGTATTAGTGTCTTGATTTGTGCGTGTCAAGAACTAATCGTCCTCTAATTTCTTGACTGACTATTGTGTGTTTGATTATGGTGTTGTGTGTATCATTAGATTAGTGTATAGATTAGGATCCGTGCATGCATTGCCATAATTGTAACCCCATGAGCTTGGGTGAGCTTGTGATTAGGATGTGTCTACAAGCATTGGTAGGGAATGAAACGAAGAGCAATGTGTGATTAGCATGTGTGCAACACTAATCCCTTTCATTAGCTCTCTTATCTTTCTAATCTAGATGGACTCTCATTATTTTCTCACTCCATTCTTAGTCATTACTCTCACACACTCACCCATGTGTGATGCTTCCATGCGCTAGTCAGGTCACTACCATCCGCGGATTGATGATTTTGTTGATTCGTTGGAACTATGCTACAAAGGGAGCCAACATTCTTCCGTTGTACACTCTTAACGATTATCATCACTCCCTAGTTCCTTGAAACATTCCAAGGCTCCAAACAAGTGAAATGTTTCGAGCCTTAGAACATTTTGTTGATCAAGAAATGTTTTGTAGCTGAAACACCGTATTTTGTGGGTGAAATGTTTCGGCCTTGAACCATTTCGTAGTAAACATCTTATTTGATCTCAGCATACTATTAGGTTTCATGAAGCTACCTCTTGGACCATCTATTCCCACTTTCCCATCCCTTTCACCAGCTTCCCCACCCAACATTGCCAACACTTTTTCTAACTTTTAAGATCAAACAAATCCATTGAAAAGAGACCGCTACATCTCCTCACATGGAAAGGTAAGTATTTACATGAGTTGTCTCATAATACACTTTTCTTTTTGTGCCTCTTGTATACAAGGCACTACTTCCAAACTCTTAAACTCTGGTTTACAATAGCACTGCGAAACTACCACAATCATCATTATTACTAGCATGCTATCTTCAACACACATCAACACCACTAATCTTCACAATAAACATCGGGCATACATAGTCCAACATGCAAGACGCCTTAGAGAGACCCTACCCCCTTGGCTATGTTGGTGAATCTATAGAACTCTACAACACTTTATCACTTCAAACAATTGAACCCTAGTAGAGAGAGAGAGAGAGAGAGAGAGAGAGAGAGAGAGAGAGAGAGATTTTGGAGCGGCATGCCCCTTTACATAGTTGGTGGCCTTGAATTGCAACTGTGAGCGCCCCCGTTTGGATATTTCTTTATTAGTTTAACTCTTGTCATACAAGGAGCCGGAAGGTTGAAATCCAAAAGTTGGTGCTCATGCATTCATGCGGCATCAATTATTAAGTGATGCTATTATAGGCCTTGAGGACCCACAACGATAGCAAGCCTTCTCAAAAAGCCTCCCCCCCCCCCCCCCCCCTCTCGCCCCTCTCTCTGCTTTTCCCAACGCTTTTCTTCTCCCCCCTAAAAAGAGAGAAGAAAAACGCTTTTTTTAATGTTATTTTAAAATTCACCTTCAGAGGGGAAAAATTATGCACTATTCTAGAGAGTAAAAATTGCAGATTCCATGGAGAAAATTACAAATTTAAGTTTAGAATAAGAATCAATACGAGTAGAGGATTTCCGCTCTGACAAAAAGATTGGCATGTATCACTTTTCTAGAGGGGGAGAGAGAATCTAACGGATGCAATGAACAATGATCAATTGCATCGCAAAAACCCTAACCCTAAAGCCTCTCTCTCTCTCTCTCTCTCTCTCTCTCTCTCTCTCTCTAAAAACACTATCGTTAGTATTTGTTGCTTGCTTATTAACACTTTTGAGCAATTTAATTGCTCCAATGCTCACCCCATCCCTCCCTTGTGGCCACCTTAAAGGCGTGCATGTATACTACAGGTGACTTGCATGTGGGGTCTCTCTCACTACTCAAGGTTTGCACTTTAAAAACTTCTATGCCTTGGGTACCCAAGGTAAGAGCTTGTAAGTTTCCTACAACCGATGTGCTACAAGCATAAGCCCAACTTGCTTCCATTGTGGGTTACATCAAAGACTAATTGAGTAAGAAATTGAAAGAGACTTCTCCTCATCGAGTAAGAAAGGATCTGAAGCTCAAGCCTCCCCGGAAACGAACACAAGAAGTTTTGGACAGATTCTCACAATGATTCCCACATTATGACTTACCTCAACAGCCTGAGCTTCTTTGAGAGAGGCACGGTATACCTAGCTAGGTACGATTGGGGGCAAGGGACCGGTCCCTGCCCCCAATCGTACCTAGCTATGTATGCGGTGCCTCCCGAACAGAAGCTCGTGATGTTATGTACTGTATGAAAAACACTGAAAAAGGCTCCCTTTTCCTACATGAGAAAATTTCTAAATCTTCTTGTGGAAAGAAGAGTCTTCTTTTCAAGTTCACAAGGCTCCTTCCAGCACTCAAACTGCAAAGGCAAACCAAGTTGCTCCTACGAGACGGCCACCCGCTAATTCAACTTCCTCTAACAAAGGAAAGAAGGCAGTCAATTCTATTGCCCTCCTAGGAAGTAAGTATGGAAGAGGAAGGAGGGAGAGAGATGCCTTGGTATGCACAAGCAAATGGACAGATTTAAAAGAAAAGAACCGTGTTGCACGTTTGACAAAAGATGTCATAAGAATCAAAACCCTCGAGGTCTCATGCATGTGCACTGAACTCGGAAGGAAGCAATGACTTCACAACATATCCAGCAGATCAATTTCATTCATCCATTAGAGAAGCATTCGAAATGCACAACCCTACGAGGACTATTTCCTGCACAAGAAGACACTCAAGGTTTATGTGGTGTGTCTTGGATGAAACATCTTCATGCTCCTCAGAGCATCTTTCCGGGTCCTCTTGAAAATGTCTTTTACAGCTCTCTTTGCCTCTAACCATTCTTGCTCATAATTCTCTGATCTCATAAATGTACAACCCTTATCCACACCATTTTGATGGACATTGTGAGAGACCAGTCCGGGCTCAGGCCTCTCAGTCTTGTCACATTCTGCACTCCCTCGCAAGCCACCTTCTTGAGCGTCCTCACTTCCTAAACAGCCAAAACCGTCTGGTGATTGAAATTTCTTTAATGAGCTTGATTTTAATTTCCCAATATGAGCAGGCTCTAAGTGGTTGCTGGATTGATGAGGGGCCTTCAACAACGGGGAAGAGCCGGTCCCATCTATCCAGGCACTCACATCATTGCTCGAGTGCACATCAGTAGAGAGTTGCTCCATACTCCCGACTGGAAAATCCACATTACCCACTACGCTGCCCAAACTGAAAGCCACACGCCCAGTTTCGCCAACAAGAGACGTCCAGGAGGCCCTTTGCACCCAGCTTGTGTCACCTCTGTTCGACCCTCTCCCTTCTTCCACTACATCCCCCTTGCATTGCCCATCCGTTGATCTTTGTTCCAAGCTCACAATGCCTGATTCTGGATCAGATTTTACCTTCTTCTTCCTCGTTGAGTGATCTTGTTGCACATTTTGCTCACTTTCGTCTTTCACATTTCGGTGTTTCTTTTTTCTCTTTTTGGGCCTAAGATTGGGCACAGACTGCACTTCAGTGATCTCTGGTACATGTGGTAATGCCTCATTTCCATTAGCACACGCTACATCGTCAAAGGCGACCTTCCTCTTCAATGCTTTCTTTGACTTCTTTGCCAATCTGTCAGAACCTAATATCTTTGCTTTCACTGAATCTTCCATGACACACCTAATGCTGTTATAGCAATTTCAATATCACTGAAAGGGTAAACTGTATGATATTAAAAATACTGCAACATTATTGAGCCCATAATATAGATACAAATCATATGTGTGCACTTCTACAAGCAGAATCTATGCCTCTTTATTGCAGAATCTAAGTATAGCACCAGACAGGCAACACAAACACAACAAATGCACAATCACAAACGTACAAGGATATTTAATATATTCCTTTTAAATCCTCTTTTTTATATTTGGCACACCTTGCTAGAAGGCCCCAATCTATCCCAACCCAATGTAGAATACCATAAGCATATTATAACACAGACGAGAACATTTTTTCCAAAAACATGGCCCCAAGACATAGTCGAAAAGGAAACACATAACATCATGAATGATGCTCCAGTACAAGGTGAGATCTATAATGAGAACTACCAAAACGGAGATTTATAGCACCATTTGAAGTTGAATTGGGCTATGAAAGTCCAAAAAAAAAAACGATAATCTGAGTAGACGAGGGTAGGAAATACTGGAAGAAGCCTTTAACAACAGAACCAGATAGTTTTGATTTATGAAAATCCTACGTGATACAAGCTCTGAAGCATGAGTGTCCTGCAAAGAAGACACCTCCACTATCATCGCTTCATGCCAATGAGGTTGTGACATACCTCCTCTATGCCTCTGGCCATATCAATCCCATTTAACTGTAATATCCATGAATAACTCACACATGAGCTATGAATGTTTTTTAGCTTTTGGAAGCCTGTTTAACATCTGTGCAGGACCCCTTTTTCAAGATAATTATTTTCCCTAAATTTTAGGGGTGTGTGTGTGTGTGTGTGTGTGTGGTGGGAACCACATTCTTGATGAAGTCAACTTTCATCAAAGCTGCCGAGTGACTCACACAGTTATCCACTTGTCGTACGAGTCCTCACCAATCATCCAAGCTTGAAAGGATCCACTTGTCCTTAGCTTTTCCTGCGAAGGCCTACCTAAAGAAACCTCTTCACAAAGCGTAGCATTTGATAAGTGTAGAGACATCGCGCTTGTAATTAACGAGCCGCGAAGTACAAGAAACAAAAAGATATACATGCCCAATGAGGAGGTCCGATACGCTTTGCATATGTAAGAGGGTATTGGGGTAGAAGGTTGTCGAGTATCATTTGACATAGAAGGCAAAGTAGCTGAAGTCGAGGATGCAGAGTGTACTGATAAAGAATGAAGAGGGTGTAGAGGAAACAACAATGGCTGGAGGGGAGGTTAGTGCTAGCATGAGGCGAAGGAGAATCAGAGAGCTATAATGATCAAGAGTGGGAATCAATCCTTAACCTGGGATGAAGAAGCTACATTGAGACAACCGTGGGCAGGTACATGGCTTGTACCGGGAAAGGAACATCTACCTCAAATACGGCTGGGCACAGCCACAAAACAGCCTCACTCCCTAATATGCTCCTAGGGGATACTAGAGCCACCACCAGATAGAAGATGAAACTTCTTATACCCCCTTTCAGTTCCTGGCCAGGAAACCAATCCAAGGGAGCTGGCATTAAGGGAATATGTTGCCTATGGCAGCGATCAGCAGTGTTATCCAACGTAGAACAATTTGTTTGTCAGAATAAATAGTGGTTGTCTGTTGCGGAAAACCAATCTACAAAAGCAACCTCCGTAATTGTCACAAACGGGAGCGAATCAACAAGCTGAAAATAAATAATCTTTCGACTCAAAAGAGATGAGGGAGAAAATCAGCACAGTACTTGGGACCAAAAGATGGGCTGGTCCCCCCCTTAAAGAGAAGATTTATTAGGGAGAATCTTTTTACAAGCACAAGAACTCGAGTGACCCCTCCGTTCTAGTTCATCAAACTCGAAGTCAATTCCTTCCCTTGCGGGAAATTCCCGAGAGACGAGCTCTCAATTTGGTTTCCGTCTGTTCCCAAAGCATAAAGCTCTACAAACCGTCCCGATTATGTTCCTAGAATCTCTCAGCATAGGCTGACGCCTCCTTGCTCCTCTCCGTGATGGAGTACTTGCAAAAGCACAAACACGAAACAACAAAATTCACAATTGGTACCTATCGCTCCGAGTACGTGAAAGCGAATTCCGAGTACCGGCCTCTCTCAATCACTTGCAGAGACTTCCGCCGTGGGCATACTTCTTGCTGCAGAGACTTCCGCCGTGGGCATACTTCTTGCTGCTAGCACTGGTCCTTCTATGAAACTGAGAGAGAGAGAGAGAGAGAGAGAGAGAGAGAGAGAGAGAGAGAGAGGGTTGATTTTATAGGCTCCCGCACCCGCAGTGTTGTTCTCGTCCGTCGTACGTGACGTCCCGTCCCATCCGGTTTCGTCCCGTCTGGCAGTGGCGTCCGTTCCGTCCGGCCCGTTTTTAGTCCGTTTGACCGGTTTTAAAACCGTTGACTGCGCTTTTGTCTGTGAGGATTTTTACGTGACTTTTAGGCATAGGATACCTCCTAGGATCCCCCCCCTCACCTCCCACATGCCTTGAGCATTGCTTTGGATTCCATTAGCTCCTCTCTCTCGCTCTCCCTCTCACATTGCTTTGGATTCCATTAGCTCTCTCTCTCTCTCTCTCTCTCTCTCTCTCTCTCTCTCTCTCTCTCTCTCTCTCTTATCTAACTCTCTCTTGTGTTCAAGGGCAAGTGTCTACACTCTAAATCTATATAAGGATGCCCTCTTTCTCTTCTTCTCCATTATGTTCCAACTCAAGGCTCAAGCTCATGAGTCATTCTCAAGCTCTCAAGCTCTCCATTCCTCCCTCATAGCTCTCCATTGGCATTCCTCCATGAAGCTTTCCTCTTGAGTCTTCCTCTCTCACACCTCCTCTCTCCATTATCAAAAAATCTCAAGCTCTCCATTGCGTAACCCTCTCAAGTTTCAACTTTCAAGCTCTAAATCTCTCAACTTTCAAGTGTTCTATCATGCCTCCCCCTCTTCATGAAGTTTTTCAAAAGCATTGCCGTTCCTGTGAGAGAGTGGGGGACAAACGAAACGTTTGTAGGTGGACATGCAAGTATTGTCCCAAGATCATGACCTCCTCCTCCACTCGACTCATCATCCACTTGACGAAGATGGGAGGTGAAGCCGGTCCATGTCCCAATATACCCGACGACATTTTGGAAGAGTGCAAGAAGAAGTATCTCCCTTTGAAAAGGCGCAAGGTGGGATGAAGAGAGCCCAAGAGGAGATAGTGGCGCCCGACATTGATGTTACCGACTCGGAGGAGGATACAACTACAAGTGGCCGTTCTCCCTCTACCTCCATTGCAAGCGGTGACGCGACGGCAAGCTCAATGGCTACCAATAAGAAGAAGGCATCGGCAAGTGCTAGTGGCCGTCCTCCAAAGCAAGCAAGGCAAGCCTCTCTCTCGCAATCGGTGGGTTTGAGCTCCGGTCCATTGTCTTTTCTCAAAGAGAGACAAAGGCTTGCGGACATTGAGATTGCACGCACCATCATTGAGTGTAATCTTGCTTTCAACATCCTTCAACTAGAGCGGTGGAAGAGGATGGTGAAAGCTATTGCGGCCGTCGGTCCATGTGAGGGGTGGACGGGTCCATCCTATGCGGACATGCGCACCAAGAAGCTCGACGAAGAGCGGACAAGAATCGACAAATCCCTTGAGCCCGTGTGAGCCAGATGGGCAAAATATGGGTGCTCCATTCTCTCCGATGGGTGGAGTGATCGTAAGAAGAGGGGCATCATTAACATACTCGTGTCATGCCCTTTTGGCACCTACTTCTTGAGAGCGGTTGATGCAGGAGCAAGAGGCAAGAAGGTCATGGGAAAATTCCTCTACAAGCACATCAAGGCGGCAATAGAAGAGGTGAGAGTTTAAGTTGTCCCCTCTTCTTGTGCAATGTGTAGTATGTACTTACTACTTTTTGCCCTCTTGATAAGTGTTCTAAATTTTTCTCTCTTTAATGTAGGTCGGGCCCGAAAATGTGGTGCAAGTGATCACCGATAATGCATCCAATTGCACTAGCATGAGCCGACTACTTGAGGCCGAATACAAGAACATTGTATGGACCCCTTGTGCCTCCCATTGCCTCGATCTTCTCATGGAAGACATAGGAGAACTAGAATGGGTGAAGGCCATTCTCACCCAAGCCCTCACTATCGTCAACTTCATCAATGCTAAGGTGAGAGTACTTGCAATTTTTCGCACGTACTCCGACAAGGAGTTGAAGAAACCCTCGGCAACACGATTTGCCTCTATGTGGCGTCTTCTTGAGCGCCTCTACGATGTCCAAAACAAAGTGCAAAAAACCATGGTGTCCGATGAGTTCAATCAATGGTGTGATGGAGAGAACTCGACAACCTCACAAGAGGCAAAGGCCATCCAACGGCTTTCCCTCAAAGAAGAATTTTGGGAAGAGGTGAAGGGTCTTGTGGTAGCCATCTTGCCCTTCTACAAAGTGCTCCGAATGACCGACATGGAGGGATCTACCATAGGCCTTCTTCACCACTTCATGGATGAGGCATACAAGGAAATAGAGGCATCAACCATTCTTGATGGTCCACCCAATGGGACACGGTATGATGTATCTCCTTTGCTCTCCATTATCAAGTCGACAATATGTTTTTTGCTAATTTGCACTATGCCTCACCTCTCTCTCTCTCTCTTTTTGTAGTTATGTCTTTGAAGATTCCCCCAAGAAAGATGATATCCTCTTTCTTTTCCAAAAGAGATGGGATTTTATGAAGAGGCCCATTCACCACTTTGCGGCTCTCTTGCATCCGGCCTACAAGAAGCCGGATCTTTTCGCAAACCAAATGCTACAAGAAGAGAGCCGCAACTTCCTTCCCAAGGCCCTCTCGGAAGATCATCACGGTGCATTCCTTCAAGAGCTAATCAACTATGGAGACCAAAGAGGCATGGCTTTTACTTCCACCATATGTTGGAAGAGGGAGTCCTTGGTGAAGCCTCTTTTTTGGTGGGAGAGTTTCGGGTACCAATTACCTCACCTTCAAAGAGTTGCATTAAGGATTCTTGGACAAGTAAACCCTCTTAAGCCTCGGGCCTTGGCGCTCTCTCTCTCTCTCTCTCTCTCTCTCTCTCTCTCTCTCTCTCTCTCTCTCTCTCTCTCATGAATTATATTACATACATGATACTCACTATCTTTTGAATATAATATAGGATTGCTCATCCGGTGCATGCGAGCGAAATTGGTCCGCATACTCGCTTATCCACACCAAAATTCGCAACAAACTGTCAACAAAGCAATTGGAGCGGCTCATCTATTGTCGCTCCAATCTCCGAATGTTGCGCTCCATGCATGAGATGCCTATGGCTAGACAAGTAAACCCTCTTTCTACACACTTGCTTCTTGACTCATATGGGCTATGACTTTGCATTCCAATTCACATGTGCTAACTTTATCTTGAGTCTTGACTCTTTTGAACTTTTGTATAACTTGTCAAATAGGTCAATGTTGATGATTGCAAGCTCTCAATTGATACTCTCAAAAGCGTCAACAAAGAGCGTGATATGACGGAGGAGCAAATTTTCCGCGAGCTCTACTTGAAGCTAGAGGAGATTGACCGACGGGTTTCTCGCACACGATCACGCAAAAGGGTCATTGTGCGTGGAGTCCCTTCGGCTACAAGAGGTAGAGGTGCAAGAGCTTCCCATGCTCGTGGCCGTGGGCGTGAGATGGAGGCTACTACTCCTACAACCTATGTGCGGCGAGGCTCGGGAAGCGGCTCCATTGCGGCAGCCTCTGTTTTGGAGGATGTGCCTATTCGTAGATCCAACACTATGGACCCTAGAGAGCCGGAGTATGACGAGGAGGGAAATCTCCTTAGTGAGGGAGATTATGACACACCACAATCCGATTCATGTGAGGATGAAGATGACATCGATGAGCATAGCTCACAAGAGGAAGATGATGATGATGATGAGAGCGGAGAAAGCTCTTAGACTTTAGTGTCTCTCATATCTTTTTTGACCGTACTTCCACTTTTTGCACGATTGAGGCTTAAAAGGCCTACTTTTTTGTATCATCTCGATTATCAAATCTCAACTTAGCTTTTTGATTTATGACATATGTAATGCGAATCGCAGTTCATACCCATTGTGTCTCATTGTCTTGATTCTCAACTCTTGAGTGTCAGCACTTGGCACTTGCAAGTTGCATTCTTGTCCAATGTGATAATCAATTGTCTATTTGTCGTAAGTGTAAAATCTAGGGATAAGAATTGCATGTTTTTATTTTTGAACGTACGTAACCATGTCGTACGACATAAAATTTTCTAGTTCGATGAGTACCGTACGTCTTCGTACGTGGACAAAACGTACGTGACCGTATGAGACCACCCTGCGCACCCGACAGAAATATGCAGGGGTCCACAGCAACGCACACGAACAGTTAATAGACTCGAATAAACAGAATTTGACCGAGAGAAATAAGAAGATCAACACAGAATGTGGAACTTAAGCAAGTATATGATAGGAGTAAGCTACGCTCGCTGCTGCTGCCGCTTACCCTGCGCACCTTCTCTCCGCAACCCTGCACCCTCCTCCCCCCTCGCGTTGCGTGCCAGGCCTACAGCACGCTGTCCCAGCCAAGGCGTGTGCTGTTTTCAGCGTGGGCAACCCACCTTATCCACCCAACCCCCTCCTTGCGCTGCTTTCAGCAGCACGCCACCCCTCCTCTCCCACCTCGCGCTGCCCTTGGCAACCTGCCAGCCCTTCCCGCCTCGCGCTCCCTCGACTTGCTCACCCGCCTCCTTTGTTGTGGGCTGATTTGCAGCCTATTGGCGACGGAGTCCACACATTCGTCCCTCCTCGACAGCAGCAGACATAGAATGGCGGCCCCTGCTCCACCACAGAGACTCCTCAAAAGCCCCCTCTCCCGACCCTGCAGAGCCAACCCTTCGACTTGCTCTCTCGCTGGAAGAGCAAGCGAGCTTGATGGCCGAGGTGAAACGCTTGCAAGCCTCCTCGGTTATCTACAAGATTATTGGCACTCAACCCAACCGAGGCGAGGTTCGGGATTTACTTCAAGCCCGACTCCTCTCCGATATGGGCAAGGCAAGATCACCGATGTCAAGATCCTCGGGAGAGGGTATTATCAGATAGAGTTTGAGTCTCCAGAGATGACGGCCAAGGTGATATCGATGAGCCCGCTTGGTATCCGAGCAGGCTGCCGCTCGAGCTTTTACTTCAGACGATGGCATCACGGTTTCAACCCTACTACAGATGTGCTTGAGGAGGAGGCCAACTTGCCTATCTCGGTCTGCTTCCCAAACCTGGAGGGGCTTGCTTCCGAGTCCACATCCTCTTTCTAACAGCCCGAGGCAATGAGGCTCTGGATACAACAGTGGGTTTCTCCTTTCCGCTCTACGGTAGGGATCCTACAGAGTGGACCCTGTACACAGTTCTTGACTGGCTCTAGGTCCAGGCCACTAAGTTCTCACACCACAAAGGGGATCTAGGGGTGACAAACCTGGTACAAACACTTACGCATTTAGCCAAGTTCAGTGTGACGCCGCCGGATGTAGCAAGTTGCAAGCACATTGTGGTGCATTTGTTTGCTGATACTCACAGCCCCCCTTGCTATGTATGTGTACATGAGGATTCTTGGACAGGATGTAGCCTTATGGGCTGTACGCTCGGCTTGGGCCTAGGTGGGACAATCACTTCAGACGCCCTTGTCTAGAGGTCGCTCAGATGCAGATTACTCCCCATCCAAAATGGCCTCAAAGATAGCGAGATTGGCTGTTGCTGCAACATCCGTTTTTTCTCACAGACTCCACGAGGATCGTTTCATGGAATGTGCAGGGATTAGGAGAGCCCGAATTTCAGTGTCAGAGGGGTCGGTTGCGTCAAGAGCTTCAGCGATGCCTTGTGGGTGGTGAGATTGATATCCCTCTGCTATAGGAGCATCATCTGTGTGAGAGCCGCATTAGACGATGTGGTCATATTTTGCGTGGTCGCTATGAGACGTTTTGGTCAGCTACATTTGGACCTAGAAGTATCCAGGGAGGGGTATGTATGACAATTGCGGATTCTTGGCATCAGGCCATTGTGGACAAAGGTACTATTGTGCCAGGCAGAGCTCAGTGGATTACTATGCAGGTTCAGGATTGCCTCATGGGTTTCCTAAACATATATGCACCCAATGTGGCAAATGTACGAGCAGAGTTTTGGTCTCATGTTGTTGAGCCTTTGCCGCATGCAAAGTAGTGGTGTGTTGGGGGGGGACTTCAGCATGTTGGAGGACCCCTCTGACGGGATTGGAGGTGGCCATGCTACAATGCACAGGGCTGAGTTGGCAGCTTGGGAGTGGCTATGTATGACTATGAGGATTTTTTATGTTTGGCAGCACTCGGGTTTCGTGAGACCCCTAGACAACCTATCTTTCTCTCGCTCTGACCACAGGGTAGGAAGAGTGAATAACAAACCATCAAAGTCTCAAGTACTTCATGACGCAAACAAATCTTTTCGACAAACAAATGAGGTGGGCAAATTTTCTTCTATCTCGGATAGATCACTTCTACGCCAGTGACCACGGTTGTGACATGAAGGGATCTGTTTGCATCCTAACAGGGGCTATTTTTTCCGACTACGCGCCAGCGATTTTCACTGTGACAGATAGACAGAGGAGGGGGGTGCGATGCTACGCATCCCCGAGAGGATCTTGCTGGATCCAACACTTAGAGAGCTAGTGGAGGCACTTTGGACAGAGAATCTGGACACGCAGGACACCCCTGCTAGTAGAGTGGCCCCTAGACTAGTAGAGCTTAGTCGCTTCTTCCTTCAGGAGTCTGCAGCTCGCTTGGCTGCAGCCATGGAGGAGGAGAAGCATCTTCGACAGGGCATTGTCTCCTTACAAAGGATGCAAGAGCAGCATCCACACAGTCCATGGGTGGAGGAGCAGATGTAGCAGACTAGGCAGGAGGTGACTAGCATTGAGGAGTGGCGTCATGAGTTTGCCTTCCATCGACAGGCATCTCAGGGGACCCAGGTGGGTGACAGAGTTACTAGAAAGTTTTTTGAGACAGTGGAGCCATGCCATACGCACACCAGTGTTAGGAGACCTAATGGATCAGTTGCTTCAGAGCCTAAGGATATGTGTGCAGTTGCTACTGACTTCTACCACGATCTGTTATCAGCTGAGCCTCAGTTAAGCGTCGGATGCATGCAAAGAGCAGGTTTGGGCACAGATGCCTTGCCTTGTTACCGAGGAGATGCAACAAAGAGTTGAGCATCCCCTCCAGTTAGAGGAGCTCCATGAGGCCCTCAGAGCACTCACCCGTGGTAGTTTTCCAGGGGAGGATGGTTTGACTCCCAACTTTTTCTTGCAGTACTAGGACTTGCTTGGTTCAGATCTTTGCAGTGCATTCGAGTACGTTTTGCACACTGGCGAGATGCCTGACAGAGTGAGTGAGGACTTGATCTACCTGAATCCCAAGGAGGGCAGCTCCTTCGATGAGATCCGACAGCGGCGACCCATTACCATCCTCAACTCATCCTACAAAGTTCTAGCAAAGGCTCTAAGCTTGAGGATCCAGCCACTACTAGAGAGCATTATGTTTGATTTACACCACTCTGCTGCTTCACTCACGTCTAGGGCATACATGTACGGCTAGTGTGCCTCCGGGCTGGCCACCCTTTGCATATGCATTTTGATTGCATTGTCCGACCACCCACTTCTGGGCCGGCTGTCCACCTTGTTCGGGCGCCCTCATATATCTCATATTTCATTTATTTCTTGTTGGGTCGTGGGGGGGTTTTCCAAGCTTTGCCCTACCTCCCCTTGGACACCCCAAGTTAAGATTCTACTACGACACAACAGAGATTCACTTCAAAACACTTCACAAAGATGACACGGCCCGGCGTAGTTCTGTGCCCAGAGATACTGGCCCCAAAGACTGGCGCCCCTTTCGGTTTTTCTTTTTATATTAATTTGTGTTCAAAGTACAAAAGAGTTGGCGGATGCTCACTCTCAGACTCTACGTCCATATGCTCTAAGAAGTGAGGCCCAACCAACTTATTTATTGGTACAAGGGATGCCCCAAAAGCAGAGCCCCAAAATCATTAACTTAAAAAGCAATGGGCCCAAACCTGCCATAAAAATCAGCCAGCGTAATTTTCGTTGATCCGTACGGAATGCCACGACAACACTGTGAGCGTTTTCTGCGCCGAGAATCCCAGAGGTTTTGTACAATCTGCCACGTATCAGCCTGTCAGTGCATAATGCGGGCTGCTGCCACATTATCTGTTTGCAAGTGTGTCCGGGGGCCAGCCACGTCATCAGTTTGTGACATACCCCCCTCTTGAAAGAATTGTAATCGCCCTCGATTACGCCTGCAAAACAGACAGAGGCCATAAACTGTCTTAGTAGACACTGACTCTTAGTACCGACGCACTAGGCACTACACATCTAGCACATGTACCAATCGACGGTCACAAAGGTCTCATTAAGTCATTTGTATCTATGTGTTACGACCTTTCTTGCGGATACATGCGATGATAAAAGAGTGCTAACAACACAAGATCATCAATGGCACGTATTTATGGTATGCAATCGAGGACGTTTGCCATTTCAAAAGGGAGGTATGTCACGAGGACGTGGCAATTGTTAACTATGTCACGAGGACGTGGCAATTGCTAACCTTAGTTGTTGGTTTCTTTCCAATGATTTTTGTTTAATTTTCGAGACCCTCTTTTTGAAGTTACAAATGGTCGAACATTGTATGGCCAATGTGAACGGTAGTTTCACCTGCAGACGGGAAGTTGTTCGGTACTGGAACTCGTATAGTAAAAGGATGTCTAGGCTCAATTCAAGATCATGTAGGGCCCCCCGTCCCACTTAGCAAGTTGGTGGGTACTAGAAAGTGAACTCAATAAAGGCACAGTGCCAAGGTGGGGTCACCAAAAGAAAATACCCGACAGTTGGGCTACATTGCATTTTTGGATGCGGTCCCAGTGGGGATAGATGGTCAAACGACCAATGGGAGTCCAACGGAAGCATCCCCTAAAATTTAGGGAACTGCTATTTTGGACCATGAAATCTGTTCGCGTCATTACCTCCGGAATGACAAGGGGAACATTTTAGAACTCTACTGCAAAGACAACTGAGCAACCAGTCAGGAGATTTTTAAGCGGCAACCCCAAAACGGAAAATTGCTTGTAAACGTGTCAAGTGGCACATTTTCATTAACTTTCCTCATGCAGCAAGACGTAGCGCTGAATTTCTAGCTGAGAGAGCTCATTTGCAAGTTTTTGTCACAGGTTAAGAGCTATTGACTGCAAGCTTTCCCTCTCATGTACAGTATAGTGCAAGAAGTCATGTCACGTGACACATCCCAACCCTATGTGTCCATGGACAAGCTACACCATAGCAGGGTTCCCGTCAGTCAAGTCAAGTTAGATTAGAAGTGATCTGGCACTTTTGTGAGTCTATTCGTAGACCGTGCATGCCCAGTCACTTAGCATAGATGCATATCCTCCGGTTGCACACCGCAGAAGCATAAGCATTTCCATCAGATTCCATTAGAGTCAGTTTGGAAATTTTTCAAGTGACTTTATCCCATTTTCCCTATTTTTGACATTTTTCACTTATTTATTAAGTGACTTTTGTTGGGTAGCCAGTAGGGCAAATTGGGTAAGTTAATATATAAGAAAACCGAAGTTAGCACTCCACAGCGGAAGAGGCAGCAGGAGCTTCCCGCTCAACAGGCACCTTCTCAGCAATACCCCCCCCCCCCCCCCCCCCCCCCCCTCAGCAGTAGACCCTTGCCATCTCCCATCCCCTTGGCGTTTCCCACAGAAGCACCCATCGCCTTGAAGTCTCCCCTTCCTGGCGATAATTTCCCTGCAGATCAGCCCCCACAAGCCAACATTTTTGAAGCAAATCAGCATAGCGTTTTTGGACTTGTAGACCACCAGCAGTTGCAGCGTTTTTGCTCAGCTTGCCTGGCGTTTTATCAACAATAACAGACCTGCTGGTCCAGCGTTTTCTCAGCCATGGAAGCAATCTAAAAACGCAGCCAAAGGGAGCAGATCTCAGCGTTTTCATTTTCAGCAATCAGCGTTTTTTATCAACAGTTTCAGCAGGGATAAAAACGAAGTTTTTCAGCAGATGAACAGTAGCAGATCAGCCCCAGATTGGTTGCAGATGTTCCTTCATTTTCAGCCATAAAAACGCAGTCAAAACAGTCATTTTCAGCCACCTAAACAGTTCCGAATTTCAGCAGTTAGAAGACCACAGATTTCAGCCATCAAGTCGTCGTCGTCATCGGCCTAGTCCCATTGCATCAGTCCATTGCATACGCATTGTACACCTTTGTGCAATCAAAGTAGACCACTCTCGCCGACGAGAGTGGGGCCTTCGGAGGAGGGTTTTACAACCTCTCGGGTGTCGTATCTCTTCTCTCTCCTTCTCTCAGTCTCATTCACTTGCACGCACAGTGTCCACTCACTTTGTGTTGTGATCATAGCACTCTCCATAAGACGGAAAGCTCTCTCTTTCCAGAAAGCTCTCTCTTTCCCTATGAACTAAAAGGAACCTTGAGCAATAAAGATCATTAATCTTGAGAAAATACAACATTCATTCCGCTGCACCTAACATTGGTATCAGAGCTTTGGCAGAGTTCTGCATTACTCAAGGGAAGAACCACAAGAATTTATTTTGCTTGTTGCGGTCGCACGAACCCAAGTTCGCTTGGGCGTGTTGATTCCTAATCGTGTTTGTAGAAGAGTGACAGGAATCCCAGGAAAGAAGGGCTTCTCCAGCCTCCCCTTGTGTCTCTTTTCACTCATTGAGAGCGGACCGTGCACTTAGCGGCCGGCCAATCGACGTGAGGTGGGAAAAAGCAACCTTGGTGTGAGCGCAAGGCCGCCAAGGGGTGCGCCCGCAGAAAAGGGTAGAACGCGATTTGCAAGCCGATTATTTGACGACGCTCCATCTCTTGTCTCTCCGCCTAAGTAGGCCGAGGCGGACCATACTCTCTGCCTGAATCTTCGTTGTGATCCCAGCCCGCATCTCCAGATGCAGAGGGAGTCGACTAATCCTTGCAAGAAGCCATAGGTGCCGCGGAAAAAAAAAAATTGGGGATCGAATTTCCCGTAGAAGAGAAATCGACCGTGCTCTCATACCACTGTAACAGACTTGGATACTCCAAGTCAAGAATCAATCACGACAGCACCAAATAACCACTTCAAACAATTCACAGATCACAATAGATTTTACACTGGCCCAGCGGAGTTCCGTGCCTAGAGATATTGGCCCCAAAGATTGGCGCCCCTTTCGGTATTTCTTTTTGTATTAATCAATCTTCAAAGTACAAGAGAGCAGTTAGGGTTTCACTCTCAGACTCTGCGTCCAGATGCTCTGAGAAATGAATGCCCAAACCACTTATTTAAAGTTACAAGGGATGCCCAAAAACAGAGCCCCAAAAGCTTGAAAGCAAAAGCTCTTTTCTCTCTCTCACAGAGAGCTTCTGAAAGCAAAAGCAAATTCTCTCTCTCTCTCAATGAGAGCCGATAAAAAGCAAGTTCTCTTTTTTCCAAATCATAGCAAAAAGCTAAGATTTGCGTCGCCGAAAATTTCCACAAAAAAAAAAGCTTTTTTAACCTCCGCGATTCCGAAAATTAGGGTTTTTGGCAAAAATTAGGATTTGCAAGAATTTTTAGGGTTTCTGGCAAAAATTAGGGTTTCTGCTGTTCGCCACGTCATCACTTTGTGACATACCCCCCTCTTGAAAGCATTGTAATCGACCGCGATTGCACCTGCAAAACCGACAAAAGCCATAAACCGTCTTAGCAGACACTGACTGTTAGTACCTACGTACTAGGAACACACATCTAGCACATGTACAAAATAGACAGTCCCATCACACGACATCAAAGGACATCACTAGACATCACAGGACATCACATGACATTCAACATTCATTAGGATCTTAGACAATGATTTATCGGCAATGTAGCTAGCAATCACATCTAGGTCCAATCGGGACCTCATCGATGTCCGATTGACTAACCCCTATTGCAACCATGTCTATTCGAGATCAATCAGACCAAAATGCTGCAGTCATTTCGGCTATCAGTTCCTGCACTCAAAAGAAGTGAAGAAACAAATCAGTATCATTATCAGGAATTCCATTTCATAAAGTCATCCAACAGAATACTGTCAGCTATCAGTATCCATGAAGCTCAAAGAGACATAAGTGACTTTAGTATCAAAATCGAGGCATCTGATGACAAAGAAGCAGAGTGACTCCCCTCTTGTGCATCCCACTGCACGAGATCTCCGGCCAAGCTAAATTCTGGGTTCCGTTTGGAGTAGACTATGCTAAACCAAACCATCGAGGTAAAGTTTCACAATCCGAGGAGTATCTGCTACGTCCTCCTCCTCCATCCACTTCGCATCAAATGGAGGAAAGTTCTTGAAGTTAACCAAGAAGCGCCTTCGGACTTTACCTTTCTTCGTATCATTATGTGCCAAAATCTGTTCAGGAACAAGGATCTCCTTGTTTTCTTCCAATTCGGGTTGCTCATCAGGCTCCCCATCATCAGGCACATCACCCTTAATAGGTTTCAAGAGACTCCCATGCAATGCATTGTGAATCCTCCAAGTATCTGGCAGTTTCAATCAGAAGGAGACATCATTTATCTTGTCAGTGATCTGGAAAGGTCCGTAGTATCGCATACTAAGCTTTGGAAAAAGCCTCTCCTTTCCCTTTTTCTTTCGTAGGCATGCCTTCTCAAAACGTAAGAGCACCCAATCATCCTCCTTCAATTTCAAATCGCAACGATGGCGATCCGCTGCCTTTTTCTGTCGTTCTTGAGACTCCTGCAAAGTCTCGCGAACCTTGGCAAAAGCCGTATCCAAATCTCGCGAATATTCATCCGCTTCAAATATCTAATCTTTCGTGCTCAGGAAGGATGGAACCTTCGCAGCACTTTCAACAATCTCACATGGCGTCTTCCCCGTCGAAGAGTATATCGTGTTATTGTAGGAAAATTCCACCAAAGGTAAGTTCTTTTCCCATTGAGTCTTCTGATCCGAGATACAAGACTTCAATAAATCTAAAACCACTGAATTGGCAATCTCAGATTGCCCGTCAGTCTGCAAATGGAACGATGACGAGAACTGCAACCGCGTGCATGTTCTCCCAAATTGCCTTCCAAAACAAACTCATAAATCTGAGGTCTCTGTCGGAGACAATCGTCTCAGATGTGCCATGTAATCGGAAAATCATCGTGATCATTCTGTGTTCTCGGGAGATCAAAAATGAAATCCATTTCAATACTTTTCCAAGGACGGGTGGGTATGGGTAAAGGCTTGAACAATCCCTGTGCCTTATGCCTGTCAAAATTGACCTTCTGGCATACTAAGCAATTGCGCACAAACTCTTCCATATCCTTTTTAAGTCTCGGCCCAAAGAAGTATCTCTCTACCTCTTTCATGGTGGTAGCAATGCCGTGGTGACCCGTAAAAGGTGCACAGTGGCATTAAGCCATACCCTTTTCCCTCAACGGCTGTGTAACGCACAACATAGTCTTTTTCATCAAGTAGCCTTCCCGAAGGGAGTATCCAGCTAATGTCTCCCCATCCCGTATCCGTGTGAAAATATCTGCAAAATTTGTATCTGTGGCATACTGATCGACCATATCCTCGAAGCTCCTATGATGTATCGCGGAAATAGCCAGAACCAACGGTTTCTGAGACAAAGCATCTGCCACCACATTCTTCTGTCCCTGCACATGGACAATCTGGAAGTGGAACTGTGACAAGATGTTCACCCACCGCATTTGCTTTTCCGAAAGCTGCTTCTGTGACAAGAAGTAGCGCAAACTCTGATGGTCTGTAAAGACACTAAAATCCACTCCGAGTAGGTAATGCCGCCACTGAGTAAGAGCATGGATAACCACCAAAAGCTCTTTCTCATAAATTTGTGCTGTCATCTCCGCCCTAGAGAACAAACGGCTCTCATAAGCTATGACATGGCCTTCTTGCATCAAGACCGCACCCAGACTACGACCACAAGCATCACAAAATACTTCAAATGACTTTTGCAAGTCCGGCAAAGTCAACTCTGGTCCTATAGTCAATCTCTTGTTCAATATCTGAAAGGCAGTCACCTCTGTGGATCCCCACGAGAAAGGGACTCCTTTCTGTATCAAGGTATGCAAAGGGGAAGCAACCTCTGCAAACTTTCGTATGAACCGCTTGTAGTACGAACACAGTCCCAAGAAGCCTCTAACTTCATGGACATTCCTCAAGTCGGGCCAATGACGGATAGTCTCTATCGTGGCCGGGTCCATTTGCACTCCTACAATGTGTCCCAAAAAAGTGTATCTCTGGTAGGAATAATTCACTTTTCTTTGCATTAATCACTAACGTGTGATCTCGTAATGCCTGAAAGACTTGAAGCAAATGATCTCTGTGTTTTGCCTCATTCTTGGAGAAAACAATGATGTCGTCAAAGAAAGTGCCAACAAATAGCCTGTACTCTCGAAAAATCCTGTCCATCATCCGATTAAATGTCGCAGGAGCATTGGTTAAGCCAAAAGGCATCACCAAAAACTCAAATAACCCAAAAGTCGTCCAAAAAGCTGTCTTGTAGACATCTCCTGGCGCTATCCTGATCTGATGATATCCACTCTTCAAGTCAATCCTGCTAAAGCACGAGGCTCCCTGTAACCTGTCGAGTATATCATCGATCCTAGGAATCGGAAATCTGTTCTTGATGGTGATTTTGTTGAGAGCTCTATAATCAATGCACATTCTCCAAGATCCGTCTTTCTTCAAATCCAACAACAGTGGAGAGCAATACGGTGAAGTACTAGGCTGGACAAGACCCTTTTCTAAGAGGTCTCTCACTTGCTTCATAATCTTTTCATTCTGTACTCGGCTCACACGGTAAGGTGGCCGATTCGGTGGCGTGCTTCCAGGTATCAGATCAATGGTTTGATCTTCAGGCTCTCTAAAAAGCAATCGGCATGAGTGTGGAGAAAAATCTTGGCGTTCTTTTGATCAGGTCAAAACATATTCAACCTTTATCGATCGTTCGGTTCTCTCCCAAAAGAATGAGTAAGAAACTGAAGTTCATCAAGTACAATCTCTAAGCCCTTCATTTATCAAAGTCGCTTTCTCGGCCCGGTAGTCAACCACGGCGTAGTTCTTGTGGTACCAAGGGATCCTGAGTAGAACGTCACTCGCGTGCCCTCAACACCCCTGTCATTGCAAACGAAGTTTGTCAATGCTCGGTGTAATGGCAACATCCCATCCGGGTGCCAGTCGAACTACCTCCACCTGTGGCATCAGTCTGTCGAGCATAATTCCAAATCGAGCCGCCAATTCCAAGTGAAAAGAAGTTGGCCTTGGCTCCTTCAAAAGAGCTTCCTGATCCTTCACTTTGCCCCAAAAAGCGGCAAAGTTTGTACTTTCATTCATTTGATTCGGTGCAAGTCCCACGCCATGTGGTACCAGTTCTGCTTTTCTATCTGCCTTTTCTGCCACGTTCCTCAACTACTGTCGAACTCTCAGGCCTGTCTTCGTTCTTATCATTCTGTTCTTTCTGTGCCTTTTTAGGGCACTTCGCGGAGATATGTCCATGTTCCCCGCATCCAAAGCACTTACCCTCTCTGATGAAGCGAGCTCTCTCCTCAAGAGTAAGCTTGGGTCGTGCATCCTTTTTCTCTGGTTTGCTCTTTTTCTTTCTGCTTTCAATCCCAGAAGTCTGTTCGGCTCGTTGTGTCATGGCCTCATCTGTGGGGTAGGTCAGACTACCAGAGTGAATGGCAAAGCCCCGCTTCGCATGACTCATCAACTCCTGAATAGAAACTGACTTCTGATCCAAGCAGTGATCTCGAATCTCTGTAGGTAGACCCAAGGTAAACCGCTCAATCTGTTCTCTGAACGATATCTTCTTGCATGAAGAGGCGGGTAGAAAAGAGCTCCAAAATCTTTCACAGTAAGAATTCACTGTATCGCTCTTGGTCATCCGGAGATGGTTCCAAGCAGCTCGTATATCTCGCTCAAACTCTTGAGTCAACTAAGAAGAAATAAAAAGCCTCTTGAATTTCAGCAATGTAACTAGCACACTCTTGCTTAATAGAAGCGTGGACCACCAAGTGCGAGCGTTCCCCTTAAAATAAGAGGGAACTCTCCGAATCTTGGAGTGCTCTGAATAGCATCCTCCCGCGAAAGCAATGTCAAACTGTTGTATAAAAGACAAAGCCTTGGAAGCATCTGAGTATCCTGAAAAGTATCAAACTTGATCGAGTGGCCACCTTCCTTAAACTCTCCGACTTTCTTGCTTTTTATCTTCGAGAAAGTCATGATGGTTAGCTTTGTAAAAATTCTTCTTGTTCGCATAAAAGTTTTCGTCATCGGAATCTGTGTCACGAGGACGTGGCAGTTATTAACCATGTCACAGAGATGTGGCAACTGCTAACCTTGGTTGTTGGTTTCTTTCCAATGGGGTTTATTTTATTTGTTTAAGACCCTCTTTTTGAAGTAGCAAACGGTCGGACACTGTATGGCCAATGTGAACGGTAGATTCACCCGCAGACGGGAAGTGGTCGGCACTGGAATTCGTATGGTAAGAGGATGTCTAGGCTCAGAGCAAGATCATATAGGTCCCCCCGTCGCACTTAGCAAGTTGGTGGATGCTAGGAAGTGAACTCAATTAAGGCGTAAAGTCAAGGTGGGACTTCCAACAAAAAGTATGCGACAGTTGGGCCACATTGCATTTTTGGATGCGGTCCCAATGAGGATAGATGGTCAGAAGACCAGTGGGAGCCCAACGGAAGCATCTCCTAAAATTTAGGGAACTGCTATTTTGGGCCGTGAAATGTGTTCGCGTCATTACCTTCGGTATGACTAGGGGAACACTTTATAACTCTGCCTCGAAGTCAACTGACGCGTCGGTTGGGATATTTTTAAGCGGCGAACCCGAAACAGGAAAATGCTTGTAAATGCGCCAAGTGTCACATTTTCAGGGACTTGCCTCTTCCAGAAAAATGGGCGCTGATTTTTAAGCTGGGAGAAGCCTCATTTGCAACCTGTCACAGGTTAAGAGCTATGGAGTGCTTTCTTTCCCTCTCATGTACAGTGTGGTGCTAGGAGTGATGTCCTGCACACTACACACTGCTCTCTCTCTCCCCTACGTGCAGTTATGTGATGCCCCACAAGAGGGCTACTCATTTGACTGATGTACAGATGTGTGGGTTCATGCTTTTGTGCTGAGGCAAGAGCCTCCTTGAGCAGGAACAGGGGTAGCTAACTGCTGCTCCAAAGCAGGCACTGGTGAGGGTCATAACCTCACCGAACAGGTGCAAAATCAGCGCTGTGTATGCGCTGTAAATTCACTGTTTTTCAGCCGTACGGACGCCAGGATCACTGGGAATCGTGCCCCACTGGCAAAGGACAGTTAGGGGACTGTTTGGGGCTGAAAACAGGGCAAAAACTAGTAAATACAGCGTGCTGAATTTACTGTTTTTGGACAGGAATCAGAGGGTATACGCCAGTGCAAGCGAGTTCCAGCAGGGGAATTGGTTTCGCTCAAGTTTTGGGGCTGTTATGCTGCCGAAATTTGGCCAAATCAAATGGTATCTAGGTGGATACACGTGAAGGATTCCCAGGACCTTACCTTGTAATTTACCCTCCTAAAGAATAAAGAAATACCGAAAGGGGCGCCAATTTTGGGGCCTACAGGTTGTCGGCGTCTGCTCGGAGCATTCTAGCTTCCGAGCCGTGTGTGAGTTGAAGTGTTAATTCCCATTACAGGTTCTCTTTGCAAAGTGCTCCGTGTGTGTGTTTAAAGTAAAGAATTTCGGGTGAAAGCCAACGCCTACCGCCCTACGGGCCGGTTTCATGGTTCCATTGCCGGGATATCAATCACTTTTTCCTCAAAGAGTGAGCCTGGATTGTTCAAGGTAAAGACACACATTGCAAGAACGCGGGGATTAC
This sequence comes from Adiantum capillus-veneris, assembly GCF_014529385.1. Taxonomy (NCBI): domain Eukaryota; kingdom Viridiplantae; phylum Streptophyta; class Polypodiopsida; order Polypodiales; family Pteridaceae; genus Adiantum; species Adiantum capillus-veneris. The sequence goes on along the minus strand of NC_140931.1, from coordinate 99,309,701 downwards.
ACTATGACCGACAAGGGGAAGGGAATTATGGAAGAGGGTTCCTCTCCAAAGGACATGCAGGAGATTCCTATGGTTTTTGAGATTGGCGAGAGCTCACGGCCACGTCAGTCTGTACCTCCTGTCAACGTGAGTGTCCCTCCAGTAGTACAGGGCTTTATGACAGGGCAACTCGAGGATGATGCGTTTAAGACTCAGTTAGTTGCCGCGGTGAATGTCTTTTCGCAGCTGGTGCAGAATCCGAGGTTTATGGAATTCTTGCAAGCGCCACCAGTGCAACATCAAAATAGGCAACCTACGCCGCGTACGGAGCTTGTTGAAGCTCAAGCCCAGGTACTTCATGAGGCGCAGGAGGAAAGGGAACACTCGCATGTTGCGGAGTCGGGGGCTCCAAAGCAGGTTCCTCCCGTGCTTGAACAGGAGGCTAGAACGCCTATTCCACAGGTTATGCCAGTTCAGCCCGCCACCTTTCAGAGCCAGCATGCTGTCTTGAATGGACAGGGAGCTGGATACCAGGCTATGCACTCAGTTTTTCCACCACCCACGGTACATCCTGGGTATTTCGGGGGTGGATCAGTGTTCCAAAGTATGGCTGGTTATGCGTCTGGAAGTCAGCCGTACATGCCAGGAACAGTGTTCGGGGGTATGCAAGGCATCATGCCAAACCCCATGTATGGTACTATCGGCATGCAGCAAGGTTTCCACGGCAACCAGGGCCAGTTTGGGGTGCCACAGGGTCATTTTGGCATGGCTGGTTTTTCTGGACAGCAGCCAGATATCGCACCTCTGACGCAAAATGTGAATGGCCAACACGTGCCGATCATGCCTAGTACAGTGCCCATGTTGCAGACCATTCCGTATGACAACTTGGGGGCACTAGAGAAGCCGAAGGCTTACAAAGAAGGTGGTGCAGCAGTAAAGTTCAGTACCTTCAGTGGTTTCGAGGACAAGACAAAGGCACTCACTTTCCTCCAGCAGTTTGATACAGCTTATGCGGGAGGGAATTTTACAGAGGCCTCGAAGGTCAGGAAAGCTGCCACTTTCTAAAAGGACAATGCGCTTACCTGGTGGACGACATTGTTAATGCAAGGACAGGCACCCGCCACTTGGGTTTACTTCAAGCAAATGTTTGCATCTGCTTGGCTATCAAATGAATTTGAAGCCGATGTCTTGACACATTGGCACCAGCTTACGACAGCTTCGTGCAAGAGCTTGCTGGAGTACAATAGGAGGTTTTGTAAAGCATTACTCTCAGTGACCTCCTACAGATTTGTGCCACTGACAGAGCAGATAGAGAAGTATTGTTGTGGGTTGCCTAAAGGGCTTCGCGATTACTGTACAAAGAATAGAGTGGCTACCCTTACTCAGCTTATGGAAGTTGCGAACACTGGTCTTGCCCTGTTGAAAGGAGAGGACAATGGATTTCCGAGCAGTGATAAAGGAGGGCAGCAAAAGAAAAATTCAGCGAAGAAGCCCTTTGTGAAGACGGCTCCTGATGCGTCACAGGGGTCTGAACAGGCCACCAAAGACAAGGATTCAGCTGGGACTTCTGGAGCGCAGGCAAAGAAACAGAAAAGGAAGCCTTTTGTGCGCAAGTCGCTCGAGGAAAAGAAGGTCCTAATGGCTGAGAACAAATGCTTTATATGCGAGCAGCCTGGTCACTTTTCTATCAATTGTCCACAAAGGAAAAGGCAAGCTGACTCAGAGGATAAAGAAGACCAGAAAGGCAAGAAGCCTAAACCCACGGCAGGTTTAGTGCCAGACATGGTGGGTGACAGGCCCAGCACAGATGCCAGTGAGTTATGCAGGGCATGGGGTAAAGTTAGGGATCAGACGGCACTCATCTTCTTTGATCCAGGTGCCAAAGCCAACTTTATCTCACCAGAGTTAGCTATGAAGCTCGGCATCAAAGCTGAAGAGATGGGGTACACCGCAGAGGCAGGGTTGGCATGTCCTGGCCACTCAGAGTGTGTTACTCCCATCATTGGAAAACTGCGTTTGCATATTCAGTCGTATGTGGACACTGAAGAGTTCTACATCATGCCGCTGGAAGGTTGTGACGCCTTGTTGGGGATCCCGTGGATGTTCCGAGTGCATGGAGTCTTGGATGCCTACAACAAAAAGATCACTGTACAGCATAGGGGCAAAACTTACATCTTGGATGTAAAGCTTAAAGGAGAGTCAGTCCCTATTGTATCTGCTTCTGCTATCACTTCTGTAATAAAGAATCATCTTTCTGTGTACTTGATTTTTGCACGTGATGTCTCAGATAGTGATCAGTCAAATTTATCTGTGTTAGATAAAGAAAGGTCAGCATTTTTGCAAAAGTTTAGTGACTGTTTTTCTGATTCATTACCGTCGCAATTGCCGCCAGAGAGACCTGAGGACCATCGGATAGATTTGGTGCCAGGGTGTAGCCCACCAAATAGACCTCCCTACAGGGTTAGTGCGGCGCAGCAGAAAGAGATTATGGGCCAGGTTGAGTTATTAGAGAAGGGGCTGATTCAGCCTAGTTCTTCACCCTTTTGCTCCCCAGTGCTCCTAGTGCAGAAGAAGGATGGCTTATGGCGCATGTGTATTGATTACCGTGCGTTGAATAAGAATACCATCAAGAATAGGTTTCCTATTCCTCGCATTGATGATATTCTCGATCGTTTAGAGGGTGCTGCAATTTTCAGCAGGATAGACCTGAAGAGTGGGTACCATCAGATTCGTATAAGCCCAGAGGATGTGCACCAGACTGCGTTTAGAACGACATTTGGTCTTTATGAGTTTCTAGTGATGCCGTTTGGGCTAACAAATGCTCCAGCCACGATCAACAGAATGATGGACCGGATTTTCCGCTCGCATCAACAGTTTGTTGGAACATTCTTCGATGACATGATTGTGTATTCGAAGAATGAAGAGGAGCATAGGCGTCACTTGACCATTGTGTTCGAAGAGCTGCGCAGTCACAGGTTACTTGTCAATCCTAAGAAAAGTGAATTCTTCCTTGAAGAGATCCACTTTCTGGGCCACATAGTCTCAAAGGATGGTGTTAGAATGGATCCCGCAAAGGTCGAAGCTATCAAGACATGGCCAGACTTGAAGACTGTGCACGATGTCAGAAGCTTCTTAGGATTGTGTTCCTACTATAGAAGGTTTATCAGAAATTTTGCAGAGATAGCATCGCCTCTTCACGCATTGCAAAAGAAAGAGGTCACTTTCAGATGGACCCAAAAAGAGATTTCAGCTTTTAGTCTCTTAAAGGAAAAGTTGACTTCAGATCCAGTTATTGTTCTGCCAGATCTCAGGAAGTCATTTGTGGTCCAGTGTGACGCGTGTGGCAGTAGCATCGGAGCAGTGCTAATGCAAGATGGACGGGTAGTAGCCTATGAAAGCCGAATTTTGCAAGGGCCAGAGAGGACTATGCAAGTCTATGAGAAAGAGCTCTTGGCCGTGATTCATGCGCTTTCTAGCTGGAAGCACTACCTCTTAGGTGCTGATTTTGTTGTCCAAACAGATCATCAGACCTTGCGATACTTCTTGACACAGTCAAAGTTATCCGAAAAGCATATGCGATGGGCAAACATTCTTTCCATGTTCCACTTCCAGATTATGCATGTGGAAGGCAAGAAGAATGTTGTGGCTGATGCGTTATCAAGAAAGCCACAAATTTCAGCTGTGTCAATTCCTTATCATCATGAGTTAGATGACATGAAGGAACAGTATATTGCTAATGAAGATTTTGCAAGGATCTTTGAACAGTTACAAGAGGGGCAACATCACGAGCACTACCTCCTCAGAGATGGTTTTATGATGATGCATGGCAGACTTTGTGTCACTAGGCCACTGCGACATAAGGTCATGGAAGAGAGTCATGTCCCACCGTATGCAGGGCATCGTGGCATTGATGCAACAGTTAAAGCGGTAGAGACGTTCTTCTATTGGCCTACCTTGAGGAGAGATGTGGATGCCTTTGTGCGAGCATGCATAGTTTGCCAAAAGGTCAAGTTTGACAGGCAAAAGGCACCAGGGTTGTTACAACCACTGCCGATTCCGGATAAGCCATGGGAAAGCATTGCTATGGACTTTATCTTTGATCTTCCAAGGACACCAACAGGGAATGATGGTATATGGACCATTATCTGCAGGTTCAGCAAGCAGGCCCATTTTATCCCTGTCAGGAAGAAGATAAAATCTGATCAGATGGCACGCTTGTTCATGTACAATGTGTTTAAGTACCATGGTATGCCACAATCGATTATCAGTGATCGTGATCCTCGCATGACCAGTTTGTTCTGGAGAGGATTGTTTGAGAACATGGGTACTACGCTCAAGTTCTCGTCTTCGTTTCATCCACAAACTGATGGACAGTCAGAAGAGGCCAATTCTACTGTCTTAGATCTGCTGAAATGCTATGTGTCAGATAATAAGGGCAAGTGGGAACAGTATTTGCCTATGCTTGAGTATGCGTACAATAATACGGTGCATTCGTCTACTGGCAAAGCACCTTTTGAGATTGTTGAAGGCGGCAAAAAGGTTCCCCCCATTTTGCACACAAAGGACAAGATCTTTGAGACAGATCGATATGTTGAAAACATGGATGAGATGTATAAGAAGATTAAAGTTGCCTTAACTCAGCATGCGTTACTATGGGCCTTTTCAAGTGCTTGACAAGATCAGCGATGTGGCTTACAGGCTGAAATTGCCTGATGCATGGAAGATTCATAATGCGTTTCATGTGAGTCCTTCTAAGACCCTTCGGGGTGATATGCCAGTTGAGGATCAGCCAGAAGTTGAAAGAACTTGATGAGATCTTGGTACCTGAGCAAGTTTGGCACATAAGGACAGAAAAGTTAAAGACAAGTTGCAAGACGCTATTTGGTGAAGTTTCAAGAACTATCCACCTATGGATGCAAAGTGGATGGAAGAGCATGAACTGTCAAGAGTCACCAAATATATTGCAGGCTTTACCTTGAAGCCTTTGGGTCCCAGCCCACTTATGCCCCAACCCAACGTGTGCAAAGGAGGGGGAATGATAGAGCTAGTACATCAAATGTACATATGAATTCAGTGCCATAGATGGAAATGGCAAAAGTATGAAGGCCTCATAAAGTCATTTGTATCTATGTATGTTACGACCTTTCTATGCGGATACATGCGATGATAAAAGAGTGTAATAGCACAAGATCATCAGTGGCGTGTATTTATGGTATGCAATCGAGGACGTTTGCGATTTCAAGAGGGGGTATGTCACGAGGACGTGGCAGTTATTAACCATGTCACAGAGATGTGGCAACTGCTAACCTTGGTTGTTGGTTTCTTTCCCAATGGGGTTTATTTTTATTTGTTTAAGACCTCTTTTTGAAGTAGCAAACGGTCGGACATTGTATGGCCAATGTGAACGGTAGATTCACGCCGCAGACGGGAAGAGTGGTCGGCACTGGAATTCGTATGGTAAGAGGAAGTCTAGGCTCAGAGCAAGATCATATAGGTCCCCCCGTCGCACTTAGCAAGTTGGTGGATGCTAGGAAGTAACTCAATTAAGGCGTAAAGTCAAGGTGGGACTTCCAACAAAAAGTATGCGACAGTTGGGCCACATTGCATTTTTGGATGCGTTCCCAATGAGGATAGATGGTCAGAAGACCAGTGGGAGCCCAACGGAAGCATCTCCTAAAATTTAGGGAACTGCTATTTTGGGCCGTGAAATGTGTTCGCGTCATTACCTTCGGTATGACTAGGGGAACAATTTATAACTCTGCCGCGAAGTCAACTGACGCGTCGTTGGGATATTTTAAGCGGCGAACCCCGAAAAACGGGAAAATGCTTGTAAATGCGCCCAGCACATTTTCAGGACTTGCCTCTTCCAGAAAAATGGGCGCTGATTTTAAGCTGGGAGAAGCCTCATTTGCAACCGGTCACAGGTTAAGAGCTATGGAGTGCTTTCTTTCCCTCTCATGTACAGTGTGGTGCTAGGAGTGATGCCCTGCACACTACACACTGCTCTCTCTCTCCCCTACGTGCAGTTATGTGATGCCCCACAAGAGGGCTACTCATTTGACTGATGTACAGATGTGTGGGTTCATGCTTTTGTGCTGAGGCAAGAGCCTCCTTGAGCAGGCACAAGGGTAGCTAACTGCTGCTCCAAAGCAGGCACTGGTGAGGGTCATAACCTCACCGAACAGGTGCAAAATCAGCGCTGTGTATGCGCTGTAAATTCACTGTTTTTCAGCCGTACAGACGCCAAGATCATTGGGAATCGTGCCCCACTGGCAAAGGACAGTTAGGGGACTGTTTGGGGCTGAAAACAGGGCAAAAACTAGTAAATACAGCGTGCTGAATTTACTGTTTTTGGACAGGAATCAGAGGGTATACGCCAGTGCAAGCGAGTTCCAGCAGGGGAATTGGTTTCGCGCAAGTTTTGGGGCTGTTATGCTACCGAAATTTGGCCAAATCAAATGGTATCTAGGTGGATACACGTGAAGGATTCCCAGGACCTTACCTTGTAATTTACCCTCCTAAAGAATAAAGAAATACCGAAAGGGGCGCCAATTTTGGGGCCTACAGGTTGTCGGCGTCTGCTCGGAGCATTCTAGCTTCCGAGCCGTGTGTGAGTTGAAGTGTTAATTCCCATTACAGGTTCTCTTTGCAAAGTGCTCCGTGTGTGTGTTTAAAGTAAAGAATTTCGGGTGAAAGCCAACGCCTACCGCCCTACGGGCCGGTTTCAATCTGAACTGTTCGTAGACGGGCCCTCTGTAGAAGTGTCACTCACTGGGCGAGACTTAGACTTCCTTGCCTTTTGCTTGCCCTTTCCGAAGCGTTGTTTCTTACTTCGCTTTTTTTGCTTTTCCTGTCTTCTTCGCTCGAGTCTGAAGAGCTAGAAGAACTGTCAGAAGAAGAAGAAGAAGAAGGATTGGGTACTCCTTCAAATCGAACACGCTTCTTCTGTTTCTTTGCCCTGTCGAATGTCGACCGACGACCCAAATATCCCGGGAAGTCAGTGCCTTTCTTCTGCTTTTTGCCGTGCTTTTTGTCTTTCTTTTGCACTTCAAAAAGTTGAGCAATCCGTGCATCAACCACGTTCTCCACGTCCTTCTCCGTATATTTCTTGGAGACAGAAGGTTTCTTGAGAGCAGGTTTCGGGAGTGGTGTTGTGGTTCTCTGCCACTCCGTCTGTACCTCTTCCAAAGAGGTCTGGTTCATATATTTTGCCATCTTCGGGTCCTTGGCAAAATTGAGCATCATCTTCGTTGCATCGCCAATTAATTGACGACGCTCCATCTCTTGTCTCTCCGCCTAAGTAGGCCGAGGCGGACCATACTCTCTGCCTGAATCTTCGTTGTGATCCCAGCCCGCATCTCCAGATGCAGAGGGAGTCGACTAATCCTTGCAAGAAGCCATAGGTGCCGCGGAAAAAAAAAATTGGGGATCGGATTTCCCGTAGAAGAGAAATCGGCCGTGCTCAGATACCACTGTAACAGACTTGGACACTCCAAGTCAAGAATCAATCATGACAGCACCAAATAACCACTTCAAACAATTCACATATCACAATAGATTTTACACTGGCCCAGCGGAGTTCCGTGCCTAGAGATATTGGCCCCAAAGACTGGCGCCCCTTTCAGTATTTCTTTTTGTATTAATCAATCTTCAAAGTACAAGAGAGCGGTTAGGGTTTCACTCTCAGACTCTGCGTCCAGATGCTCTGAGAAGTGAATGCCCAAACCACTTATTTAAAGTTACAAGGGATGCCCAAAAGCAGAGCCCCAAAAGCTTGAAAGCAAAAGCTCTTTTCTCTCTCTCACAGAGAGCTTCTGAAAGCAAAAGCAAATTCTATCTCTCTCAATGAGAGCCAGTAAAAAGCAAGTTCTCTTTTTCCCAAATCATAGCAAAACGCTGAGATTTGCGTCGCCGAAAATTTGCAAAAAAAAAATTTAGAGCCCCAAAAGTTTGAAAGCAAAAGCTCTTTTCTCTCTCTCACAGAGAGCTTCTGAAAGCAAAAGCAAATTCTCTCTCTCTCAATGAGAGCCAGTAAAAAGCAAGTTCTCTTTTTCCCAAATCATAGCAAAAAGCTGAGATTTGCGTCGCTGAAAATTTGCAATTTTTTTTATTTTTTTATTTTGCTTTTTCACCTTCGCGATTTTCGGAAATTAGGGTTTTTGGCAAAAATTAGGGTTTGCAAGAATTTTTAGGGTTTCTCGCAAAAATTAGGGTTTCTGTTGTCCGCCACGTCATCACTTTGTGACGGAATGGATACTTCGCTTGGCAGTGATGAGCATGAGAGAGGAGAAGAAGAATTTTCCCCCCAGGGAGGTTTTACCAACCCTTCCCCATCTACGACAACGATTGCACTAACTCCTATGGAGGAGTTGGACCAAGAAAGAAAAGCCTACGAAGAAGACATGGCAGCCATCGAGCGTAAGTACCAAGAAAGAAGGGCAGCCATAGCGCGTGAGAGCGAACAAGCACGCTTGGAAGCCAAAGCAAGAGAAGTAGAATTTCATCGCAAGACCAAAGCACAAATGCAAGAGTTATTGCAACTCTTTTCTCAAGCTCAGGCACAGATGCAATAGAATCGGGAAAAGGAGACTCTCTCAGTCTCTTCTTCTCCAAAGCATGATACACAGGATTTGCATGATTGTGTGAAGCATGATGATGATTTCATTGACCATGATAAGCATGATGATTTGGATGACAAAGATAAGCATGATGATTTGGATGCCAATGACAAGCATGATGATTTGCATGATCAAGAGGTGATTTCTCACAAGCATGATGAGTTGCATAAAGAAGAAGTGATTATTCAAAAGGATGATGTATTAGTGGATGCTTTTTCTAGCGAAGCTAACCTCGTTGTAGATTCGATCAATCACGAAGATCCGATCTTGGCTTTCGAGTCGAGGTCCAAAGAACCCCCACAGGACGATTCGATCATTCAAGACGAACCGATCTTGGCTCTCGAGCCTTGGTCCAAAGAACCATCACAGGAAGTATTGTGTGTTCGCATGATTGATACGCACGCATTGTTCGAGTGTTTCATTCGTGAAGGTTTCTTGTATTTTAGTCAGCATCGTTATGTAATCCCTTTTCCTAGGCATGACATATTGTATGTTGAGCACGTTTCTATCATGGATGAGCACGAATGTATGCGTATTTTTCGTAAAAAGCTAAAAAGTTTGTATGTAAGGAAGTCACATTCCATGTCTCTTCCTTGGCATGACACAGTTTCCGAACGAGCACATAATAGTATGAGCACCAGGCATGGGCATTTCCATTGTGATTTGCCACAGTTGATTGATTTCGATCAAACAGAAAAGATTAGATCGCATTGTTTGCATGTATTTGATGAACGGTTTGTCACTCCGCCTATATGTTCATCGACATTGCATACACAGTCTTTAGAGAAGACAATATTTTTTTCCTTCACTTTACATGGAAAAAGTATGTTCATGGTTTTGTGTTGGAGATGGTTTCATGAATTTTCAACCATGGAGATTCTTGAAGACGAAAGAAGCAAGTCTCTAAACGAAGTTGACGAAGAAAGGAAGGAATCTTTGAAGACTCTGTGTCGCTTTCGACGCGGCCCAAAGAAGAAGGCATTGCAGACCTTCATGAAGTTCAAGTACCGCCCGGACCACACACCAGAGTGGGCCAGCGAAGAATCCCTTCCAGGATACCGGATGCTATTGGCGATCTCCCTCGACGTCAGTAGGTTCGGTACCAGTACCTCACTTTGAAAAGGAGGGGATGTCACATGACACATCCCAACCCTATGTGTCCGTGGACAAGCTACACCATAGCAGGGTTCCCGTCAGTCACGTCAAGTTAGATTAGAAGTGATCTGGCACTTTTGTGAGTCTATTCGTAGATCGTGCATGCCCAGTCACTTAGCATAGATGCATATCCTCCGGTTGCACACCGCAGAAGCATAAGCATTTCCATCAGATTCCATTAGAGTCAGTTTGGAAATTTTTCAAGTGACTTTATCCCATTTTCCCTATTTTTGACATTTTTCACTTATTTATTCAGTGACTTTTGTTGGGTAGTCAGTAGGGCAAATTGGGTAAGTTAATATATAAGAAAACCGAAGTTAGCACTCCACAGCGAAAGAGGCAGCAGGAGATTCCCGCTCAACAGGCAACTTCTCAGCAGTACCCCCCCCCCCCTCAGCAATAGACCCTCGCCATCTCCCATCCCCTTGGCGTTTCCCACAGAAGCACCCATCGCCTTGAAGTCTCCCCTTCCTGGCGATAATTTCCCTGTAGATCAGCCCCCACAAGCCAACGTTTTTGAAGCAAATCAGCATAGCGTTTTTGGACTTGTAGACCACCAGCAGTTGCAGCGTTTTTGCTCAGCTTGCCTGGCGTTTTATCAACAATAACAGACCTGCTGGTCCAGCGTTTTCTCAGCCATGGAAGCAATCTAAAAACGCAGCCAAAGGGAGCAGATCTCAGCGTTTTCATTTTCAGCAATCAGTGTTTTTTATCAACAGTTTCAGCAGGGATAAAAACGCAGTTTTTCAGCAGATGAACAGTAGCAGATCAGCCCCAGATTGGTTGCAGATGTTCCTTCATTTTCAGCCATAAAAACGCAATCAAAACAGTCATTTTCAGCCACCTAAACAGTTCCGAATTTCAGCAATTAGAAGACCACAGATTTCAGCCATCAAGTCGTCGTCGTCGTCACCTTCGTCGTCATCCGCCTAGTCCCATTGCATCAGTCCATTGCATACGCATTGTACACCTTTGTGCAATCAAAGTAGACCACTCTCGCCGACGAGAGTGGGGCCTTCGGAGGAGGGTTTTACAACCTCTCGGGTGTCGTATCTCTTCTCTCTCCTTCTCTCAGTCTCATTCACTTGCACGCACAGTGTCCACTCACTTTGTGTTGTGATCATAGCACTCTCCATAAGACGGAAAGCTCTCTCTTTCCCTAAGAACTAAAAGGAACCTTGAGCAATAAAGATCACTAATCTTGAGAAAATACAACATTCATTCCGCTGCACCTAACAAGTCATGTCCTGCCACCTTACCCTACTCTCTCTCTCTCTCTCTCTCTCTCTCTCTCTCTCTCTCTCTCTCTCTCTCTCTTACGTGCAGTAATGTGATACCCCTCAAGAGGGCTCTTCATTTGACTCGTGTACAGCTGTGTGGTCATAAGCGTTTTTGTTGAGGCAAGAGCCTCTCTGAGCATGAATAGTAGTAGTTAACTATTACTCCAAAAGCACGCACCGGTGAGGGTGATAACCTCACCGTACAGGTGCGTTTTCAAGGCTGGTTATACGTTGAATTTGGACTGTTTTTCAGGCATACGGATGCAAGAACCATGGGGAACAGTGCCCCACTGTTAGAGGACAGTTCAAGGACTATTTAGGGCTGAAAACAGGGCAAAAACCAATAAATACAGCGTGCTGAATTTACTGTTTTTGGGCAGAAAACAGAGGGTTTATGTCAATGGAAGTGAGTTCCAGTAGGGGAATTGGATTCGGGCAAGTTTTGGGGCTGTTATGCTGCCGAAATTTTGCAAGAATAGGTGGTATCAAGCTGGATACAAGTAAAGAAATTCCCAGGACTCTTCTTTGTAATTTACCCTCTTAAAGATTAAAGAAATACTGAAAGGGGCGCCAATTTTGGGGACTACAGATTGTTGGCGTCTGCTCGGAGCATTGTAGCTTCCGAGCCGTGTGTGTGCTTTAAGTGTTAATTCCCGTTAGCAGGTTACCTTGGCAAAGTTCTCTCTGTGTGAAAATCTAAAGTAAAGTAAAGAATTTCGGGTGAAAGCCAAGTCTACTGTCACGAGGACGTGGCAACTGTTAACTATGTTACAAGGACGTGGCAATTGCTAACCTTAGTTGTTGGTTTCTTTCCAATGATTTTTGTTTGATTTTTGAGACCCTCTTTTTGAAGTTGCAAATGGTCGGACATTGTATGGCCAATGTGAACAGAAGTTTCACCCGCAGACAAGAAGTTGGTCGGCACTGTAATTCGTGTAGTAAGATGTAGGTCCCCCGTCGCACTTAGCAAGTTGGTGGATACTAGGAAGTGAACTCAATAAAGGCATAGTGCCAAGGTGGGGTCACAGAGGGCAAGTACCCGGCAGTTGGGCCACATTGCATTTTTGGATGCGGTCCCAATAGGGATAGATGGTCAAATGACCAGTGGGAGTTCAACGGAAGCATCCCCTAAAATTTAGGGAACTGCTATTTTGGACCATGAAATTTGTTCGTGTCATTACTTCCGGAATGACAAGGGGAACATTAGAACTCTACTGCAAAGTCAACTGGACAACCAGTTGGAAGATTTTTAAGCGGCAACCCCAAAACAGGAAATTGCTTGTAAACATGCCAAGTGGCACCTTCTGGTGCACTTTCCTCTTGCAGAAAACTGGGCGCTCGATTTCTAGCTGAGAGAGAGCTCATTTGCAAGCTTTCACAAGTTAAGAGCTATTGACTGCAAGCTTTCCCTCTCATGTACAGTGTGGTGCAAGAAGTCATGTCCTGCACACTTCACACTTCACACTGCTCTCTCTCTCTCTCTCTCTCTCTCTCTCTCTCTCTCTCTCTCTCTCTCTCTCTCTCTCTCTCTCCCCTGTGTGCAGTAATGTGATGCCCCACAAGAGGGTTCTTCATTTGACTACTCCAAAAGCAGGCACCGGTGAGGGTGATAACCTCACCATACAAGTGCATTTTCTGTGCTGAATTTTGACTGTTTTTCAGCCATACGGATGCCAGAACCATTGGGAACAGTGCCCCACTATTGGAGGACAGTTCAGGGACTGTTCACGGCTGAAAACAGGGCAAAACCCAGCAAATAAAGCGTGCTGAATTAACTGTTTTTGGGCAGAAATTAGAGGGTTTATGTCAGTGGAAGCAAGTTCCAGCAAAGGAATTGGTTTTGGGCAAGTTTTGGGGTTGTTATGCTGCCGAAATTTTGCCAAAGTAGGTGGTATCTAGTTGGATATAGGTAACGAATTCCCAGGACTCTTCTTGTAATTTACCCTCTTGAACTATAAAGAAATACAAAAAGGGGCGCCAATTTTGGGGCCTACAAGTTGCTCGGGGCATTCTAGCGTCCGAGCCGTGTGTGTGCTTAAGTGTTAATTCCCGTCACAGGTTACTTTTCCAGAGTGCTCTCTGTGTGTGTCTAAAGTACAGAATTTCGGGCGAAAGCCAAAGCCTACCGCCCCACGAGCCAGTTTCATCTACCTCCCTACGGGCTGGTTTCACCAACCCGCAGACACTAGCCGTACAAGGAAGTGCCCTAGACCTGTGTGAAGCAACAAAGTGGTGTAAATCTAACACGCCCTCTCAACACCTGAACAAACCGCGTGAAGCCGAAGATGTGAGGCAAATGATGAAGATGTCTGCTGCGATGTCCACTGAAGGACAATACTCCGGCGAACTCCGCGAGTCTAGGGTGTCCCGACCGCCATAAAATCTCCATGGTAAAGTGTCGTCACAAGCAATGTAGCAAACTCTTGTACTCAGCAAATACAAGGTGAAGATATTGTATGAAGGTCCCGAACTGAGTGTGAAAACAACTCCTTGTCGTAAAAGAAGTGCCAATAGATCTGCAAGTGTCCTGCCCAATAGGATTTGTGGTGTCTGTAGTCAAAACGTCAGGAGAAAATGGGTAAGCCTAGGAACCGTCGTGAAAATGACCGGAAGCCTGTCAATGCATGAACCTGTAGCCCAGTGTGGTGAGGTGGCTAAGTTGTGTAAAACTCCAAGAAGGCCGGATGTAGCAATCTGCGTCGTAAAGCCAGACTAAACAGTCCGCATTGTAGAGGCTACCGTAAGCTACAGCAATCGTTGATAGACCGCACAGACGACCACCTGATGGTGTCCCGTTAGTAGGTAGGGTAATCCAAGATGAGGGGAAAGCTAGACTCAACAGTCTGCGTTGTGAAGGGTCTCTGAGAAGAGGTGTTGTCAGACCAAGTCGTCTGCACCGTGATCATCCTGTATGAAGAAGGGAAGCCACACTGAGAAGTCTACGCTGTGAAGATCCTTTGAGAAGAGGAAAGGCTAGACCAATCTGTCTGCGCCGTCTTGCCTGTATCTCCTGCCTCCGGTGTGAACCGTAACAGAATCCACGCCACCAAATTGCATCTCAATGTGGCTCTCAATGTGAATGAGCTAGGAGTGGCCTACTGCCCAGGTCGGGCTGCTAAGGTTTCCATGGAAAGCATTTCAGAATACCCCACTCTGCCACAAGTTGCACTCCGAACGAAGATGTCAGAAACCATATAACTTCGAGCAAAAATTTTCTTGAAATCTTGCCAAGTCCTTGGAGTGTGCGGGCTTGGTAGCTATAGACTTCCACCACTGCATGGCACTGCCTTTGAGAAAAACAGCAGCTTGAAACAAATCTTGGATCCTTCTCTTGCAAAAAATAAGAAAATAGTCCAATTAGCAACACAGTCTTGTTTAAGAGAAGAGTGGACCACCAAGTGCGAGCATTCCCCTTATAGCAAGAGGCAGCTCTGTGAATCTTGGAGTGCTCTGAGTAGCGTCCTCCCGCGAAAGCGATGTCAAACTGTTGTATAAAAGACAAAGCCTTCGAAGCATCCGAGTATCCTGAGAAAGTGTCAAATTTAATTGACTGTCCACCTTCCTTAAACTCTCGGACTTTCTTGCTTTTATCTTCCAGAAAGTCATACTAGTTGGCTTTATAAAAATTCTTCTTGTTCGCATAAAAGTTTCCGTCATCAGAATCTGAGCTATCTGTAGACGAGTCCTCAGTAGAACTATCAGTCTCTGAGCGAGATTTAGACTTCTTTGTATTTCTCTTGCCCTTTCCGAAGCATTGCTTCTTGCTTCGCTTTTTACCTTTTCTGTCTTCTTCGCTCGAATCGGAGGAGCTCGAAGAACTGTCAAAAGAAGAAGAAGAAGAAGAACTGGGTACTCCTTCAAATCGAACACGCTTCTTTTGTTTCTTTGCTTTGTCAAATGTCGACCGACGACCCAAATATCCCGGGAAGTCAGTGCCTTTCTTCTGCTTTTTGCCTTCTTTTGCACGTCAAAAAGCTGAGCAATCCTTGCATCAACCACGTTCTCCAATTCCTTCTCCGTATATTTCTTGGAGGCAGAAGGTTTCTTGAGAGCGGGTTTCGGGAGTGGTGTTGTGGTTCTTTGCCACTCCATCTGTACCTCTTCCAAAGAGGTCTGGTTCATATATTTTTCCATCTTCAGGTCCTTGGCAAAATTGAGCATCATCTTTGTTGCATCATCAATCAATTGACAACGCTCCATCTCTTGTCTCTCCGCCTGAGTAGGCCGAGGCGGGCCATACTCTCTGCCTGAATCTTCGTTGTGATCCCAGCCCGCATCTCCAGATGCAGAGGGAGTCGATTGATCCTTGCGTGAAGCCATAGGTGCCGCGCAAAAAAAATTTGGGGATCGGATTTCTCGTAGAAGAGAAATCGGCCGTGCTCTGATACCACTGTAACAGACTTGGACACTCCAAGTCAAGAATCAATCGCGACAACACCAAATAACCACTTCAAAACAATTCACAGATCACAATAGATTTACACTGGCCCGGCGGAGTTTCGTGCCTAGAGATATTGGCCCCAAAGACCGGCGCCCCTTTCGGTATTTCTTTTTGTATTAATCAATCTTCAAAGTGCAAGAGAGCGGTTAGGGTTTCACTCTCAGACTCTGCGTCCAGATGCTCTGAGAAGTGAGACCCTCACCACTTATTTAAAGGTTACAAGGGATGCCCAAAAGCAGAGCCCCAAAAGCTTGAAAGCAAAAGCAGATTCTCTCTCTCTCTCAATGAGAGCCAGTAAAAAGCAAGTTCTCTTTTCCCAAAAATTAGGGTTTTTGGCAAAAATTAGGGTTTGCAAGAATTTTAGGGTTTCTGGCAGAAATTAGGGTTTTTGTTGTCCGCCACGTCATCACTTTGTGACAGACAAGGGTGGCCGTGAACTTTCACCACGCTCGAACACTAAAGGAGGAACAGCCTCTCCTTCCTGTGAAGAGGAACCATCTTCCCTCGCGTAAATCGTTCTGTCACACTAAAGTTAACAGTGTAAAGACTGGGTGAAGCTAAAGTCTACCATCCTACACGCCGGTTTCATGGTTCCATTGCCCAGATAGAATCACTTTTTTTACAAAGTGTGAGCCTTGGTTGGTTTGCGGCGAAGACAGAGATGACATGAACTTGGAATTACACGTACGACAGCCACGTCAGCAGATTCTACGATTTAATTTTAACGTCCCCAAGCCTCCTCGTCCTTTGGCCATAAGTTGGGGCAACTTAAATATGGTGTGTGTGTGTCCGGGGGCTTGCCACGTCACCAGTTTGTGACAGCATCAAAATTGGCCAAAAACCTAAACCTACAACAAAATTACAGCAAGATGTATATCTTTGTTTTGCGCTCTGATCCGCGAGCCTATCACTCGTGTGGGTACTAGGTAGCCCTCGAGCTCCCGCACCTGTAAGTTCACTTGTCCTTTGAATTAGACGAGATTCCTCGTGGGAAATCCCTCTCAATTGTCCCGTATAAGCACCCGAGGCCTTCTCGAGGCTCCCCTGGCATTATCTTGCAGCTTAGGAGCGAAACCCTAAACCTGCAAAAAAAACACAGCAGGCTGTAATTACCTGTTTCACATCATTTTAAGCAAAGGAAACATGTCTAGGCGTGTCTCAGAAGCTCCCGCACGCAATGGGACAGTTCCCCTATAAAATGGATGAGCTTTCACGCGAGAAAACTCTTCGTTTTTGCATTCCTTCGCGAAGCAATTGTGCATACTTGTAGGGGATTAGCAATTAGCTAATCCGATTCCTATACAAAAGGCTCTTGCCTTCGCAAACGTGCATAAAACCCCCAAAACTATACATGGTTATCTAAGAAGCCCAACTAGAGAGGCATTACCATATGTGCAAAGGGGAGAGAAAGATGCGCAAGAGAAAATTATCGCGCTACATGAGACAAGGGATAAGGCAAGCTTTCCATTAAAGCTGTAACAAACTTGGACACCCCAAGTCAAGATTTTGCCGCGACACAGCAAAGATTCACTTCAAATTTACTGACAGAACAAAAGAGAGGAGACACAACCCAACGTAGTTCCGTGCCAAGAGGTATTGGCTGTCACCAGCGTGTGACTACTATCTATCCTTTTTGTTGATTTCTTTCTTATTATCTATTTACTTTCACTTTTTGGAAACACCCCTCGGGAAATCTAACTGCCCTGCATTGCATAGCTAGTGTGGAACTGTCCAGAGGGAGTCCAGGCCTGAGGGCAAGAGAGCATACTCTGCCGTGAAGTCAACTGGGCAACCGGTTGGGAGATTTTTAGGCGGCAACCCCGAAACGGGAAAATGCTTGTAAATGTGCCACGTGGCACATTCTGGTGCACTTGCCTCATGCAACAAGAAGTGGCGCTGAATTTAGGAGTGGGAGAGCCTCATTTTCAGATTTGTCACAGGTTAAGAGCTATGGAGTGCTTGCTTTCCCTCCTATGTACAATGCGGTGCCAGGAGTGATGCCCTGCACGCTACGCATTGCCCTCTCTCTCCCCTTTGGCAGTATGTTATGCCCCTCTAGTGGGCTTTTCATTTGACCAATGTACACTTGTGTGGGTTCATGCGCGATTGCCGAGGCAAGAGCCTCTTGCACAGGTACTAGATTAGCTAGCGGCTAATCCCCCCGCAGGTACAGGTGAATTCGGAGAGGTTTCACGCCAGAAATCTCGTCCGATTCAAAGGGCAAGTAGCCCTACAGGTGCGGGAGCTCGAGGACTTGCTACGGATGCGACCGGCACGCGAAACGGAGCCCGAAACAGTGAATTACAGGCTGCTGTGTATTTTTGCAGGTTTAGGGTTTTGGCCCTAAACGGACCCTAATACCCCCAGGAGGTTCGGGGACGCAAGGGGACGGACCGCTGTACAGGTGATCTGGCACATTTTCCGGGCTGAAAACAGAGAATTCAACGTGCTGCAGATTCTCGCCAGGTTTTGTAAAGTGCCCGTATGCGTCGGGAAGGTCAGTCAATGCGTGGGAATACTGACTGTGAAGGGTCCTAGTACATTTATGCTGCCGAAATCAGGCCGGAACAGTTGAAATTCAGCCAAGTTTGTGCGGGGCAGCTTGTAGGGATCCATAGCGTTTATTCCCTCTTTTGAACAAAAAAGAAATACCGAAAGGGGCGCCTAAGTTAGGGGCCAATCTGGTGTCGGTCTTCTCATACAGGTGCATTCTAGCATCTATATCCCATTCCCCTCTCTTGTGTCACTATAGTGCAGGTAAAATAGACGACTAATAATGGGTGAAAGCTAAATCAAGGTTTAAAGTAAAGTCTACCGCCCTTTTTGGATTGTACAGGCCGGTTACATTGGCCCATCGACGGGATTAAATCACTTTTTCCCATAGAAGTGAGCCTTGGTCAGTTTTGGGCTTGAAGACACAGGGGATCATAGACCAGACACAGGGAATTGCAATTATGGCTGACAGACCAGATGATGTGACTGAAGAGGTTTCCTCTTCACAGGGTCAACAGACACATGAAGTGGGTGAGTCCTCAAGACCACCACAGACAGATGATGATATATTCACGACCCAGTTGGCTACTGCTGTGGCTATGTTCACACAAGTAATGCAGAACCCGAGGTTTTTAGCCTTTCTGCAACCTCCTGTTTCGTCTCAGCAAGTTCGGTCACTGGATCATATTCAAAAGCCTGTTAAGGCTCGAGTATGGGTGATTCATACCGCACAGTCAATGGAAACACCTGTACACTTGACGGAGAACATGCAGTCTCCACAACCTATGCCTAAGGTGCAAGAACAGGTGGCTGAGATGCCAGTCTTTCAAGCTGTACCAGTTCAGCCCGCCACCTTTCAGCAGCCTATAGCTGGTTCTAATGGGCAGGGAAGCAACTTACAGGCTATGCAACAAGTCTTCCCACCACCTTCAGTACACCCTGGCTATTTTGGAGGTGGATCGGTATTCCAGAGCATGGCTGGTCATGCACTTGGAAATCAGTTTTATACGCCAGGAACAGTGTTTGGGGGTGCTCAAACGATGATGCCTAACCCCATGTACAGTGTCATGGGTATGCAACCAGGGTTTCAGAGCTTTCAGGGCCAATTTGGGATGCCACAGGCAAATTTTGGTATGGCTGGAATTACAAATCAGCAGCCAAATATGGCATTTCTAGGTCAAGCTGATAGCGGCCAAGGAACACAGATGAACCCTAATAGTGTTCCCATGTTTCAGTCACTACCATATGACAATTTAACGCCGCTGGAGAGGCCAACTCCGTACAAAGAAGGTGGCAAAGGTGTGTCATTCACGACCTTTACAGGATTTGATGACAGGAAGAAGGCTCTCTCATTCCTCCAGCAGTTTGACAAGGCCTATGTAGGGGGAAACTTTACAGAGGCTTCAAAGGTCCGCAAGGCAGCCACTTTCTTGACAGGGAATGCGGGACAACGGTGGACAACTTTATTGCTTCAAGGGCAAGCTCCGTCCACATGGATTTACTTCAAGCATATTTTTGCAGCAGCATGGTTATCTGATGACTTTGAAGTAGATGTCATGACAGAATGGCACCAGCTAAATGCTGCCACTTGCAGAAATCTGGATGATTACAATCGGAAGTTTTGGAAAGCTCTACTTCCAGTAACTTCCTATAGGTTTGTGCCATTGACAGAACAGATTGAAAAATACTGTTGTGGCCTACCTAAAGGATTGAGAAAGTATTGTACGAAGACAAAAGTCACTACTTTGACGCAGCTCATCGAGGTAGCAAACACTGGCAATGGTTTGCTCAAGGGAGAAGATTGTGAATTTAACACTGGCGTCAAGGCAGGATCAGGCAAGAAAAATTCAGCCAAGAAGCACGTTCCCAATGAGACTCCTAAAGGGACTCAGGAGTCAGCCAACGCAGGGAAAGACAAAGCTACGGCTGAATCAGAAAAAGGACCAGCAAAGAAATGGAAAAGACGTTTTCCTCGCAAGTCAGAAGAGCAAAAGAAGGTCCTGAGGACAGAGAACAAATGCTTTATATGTGAGCAGCCTGGCCACATTGCTTACAACTATCCTACAAAGAAAAGGCCAGCTGATTCTGATGACAAGGAGGACAGGAAAGGAAAGAAGCCCATGGCCGGTCTAGTGCCAGATATGGTGGGCGACAAGCCAAATTCTGATGCAAGTGAGCTTTGCAGAGCGTGGGGAAAGGTCAGGGATCAAACAGTGCTTATCTTCTTTGATCCACGTGCCAAAGCCAACTTCATTTCCCCAGAATTGGCTTCAAAGTTGGGAATCAGACCTGAAGAGATGGGGTATATAGCAGAGGCAGGTTTGGCATGTCCTGGCCATACAGAGGCTGTGACACCCATCATTGGAAAGTTGCGTCTACATATCCAGTCCTATGTAGATGCTGAAGAATTTTACATCATGCCACTGGACGGATGTGATGTGTTGCTAGGTATTCCTTGGTTGTTTCGTGTACAGGGAATCATGGATGCCTACAACAAAAAGATCACTGTACAGAGCAGGGGAAAGACTCATATTCTAGATGTAAAGCTTAAAGGGGAGTCTATTCCCACTGTATCAGCTTCTGCTATTACTTCTGTAATGAAAAAGCATCTTTCTGCGTACTTGGTTTTTGCACGTGAAGTGTCAGATTGTGATGAATCGAATTTATTTGTGCTAGATAAAGAAAGGTCAATGTTTTTACAACAGTATAGTGACTGTTTTTCCGATTCATTACCGTCTCAATTACCGCCAGAGAGACCCGAGGACCATGCGATAGATTTGGTGCCAGGCAGTAGCCCACCAAATAAGCCTCCGTACAGGGTTAGTGCGGCTCAGCAGAAAGAGATAATGGGCCAAGTACAGGAGCTGTTAGAAAAGGGGCTGATTCAGCCCAGTTCATCTCCATTCTGTTCTCCAGTGTTGTTGGTGCAAAAAAAGGATGGCTCATGGCGTATGTGCATCGACTACCGTGCACTGAACAAGAATACCATCAAGAATAGGTTCCCTATACCTAGAATTGATGATATTATGGACAAATTAGAAGGAGCAGCTATGTTTAGCAGGATAGATCTAAAGAGTGGGTACCATCAGATTCGCATTAGATCAGAGGATGTGCACAAGACCGCTTTTAGAACGACGTTTGGCCTTTACGAATTTTTAGTGATGCCCTTTGGTCTCACAAATGCTCCTGCTACATTCAATAGGATGATGGACAGAATTTTCCGTCCACATCAGCAGTTTGTTGGTACATTCTTTGATGACATGATAGTCTACTCAAAGAATGAAGAGGAGCATAGGCATCACTTGGCCATTGTGTTCAAAGAGCTACGCAGTCATAGGTTGCTCATCAATGCAAAGAAAAGTGAGTTTTTTCTGGAAGAGATTCACTTTCTGGGACACATTGTCTCAAAGGATGGTGTCAGAATGGATCCTGCAAGAGTTGAAGCGATCAAGTCATGGCCAAATTTGAAGACGGTGCATGATGTCCGAAGCTTTTTGGGACTATGCTCCTATTACAGAAGGTTTATCCGAAATTTCGCTGAGATTGCTTCACCTTTACATGCTCTCCAAAAGAAGGCAGTCACCTTTAGATGGACACAAAAAGAGATTTCAGCTTTTAATCTCTTAAAGGAAAAGATGACTTCAGATCCAATCATTGTGTTGCCAGATCTTAGGAAGTCATTTGTTGTCCAGTGTGATGCCTGCGGTAGTAGCATTGGTGCAGTGCTAATGCAAGATGGCAGGGTAGTAGCCTATGAGAGCAGAATTTTGCAAGGGCCAGAGATGACCATGCAGGTCTATAAGAAAGAGTTACTGGCTGTGATTCATGCGCTCTTAAGTTGGCTAGGTGCAGATTTCGTTGTCCAAACGGATCATCAGACCTTGCGATACTTCTTAACACAAACAAAGTTATTTGAGAAGCATATGCGATGGGCAAATATCTTGTCCATGTTCCATTTTCAGATTGTGCATGTGGAAGGCAAGAAGAACGTTGTGGCTGATGCCTTGTCAAGGAAGCCACAAATTTCCGCTGTGTCGATTCCTTATCATCATGAACTTGATGATATGAGAGAACAGTATGCAAATGATAAAGATTTTGCAAGGGTCTTCGAGCAACTAATGGATGGACAACGTCATGAACACTATCTTCTTAAAGACGGGTTCATGATGATGCATGGCAGATTGTGTCACAAAGCCATTGCGACGCAAAGTTATGGAAGAGAGTCATGTCCCACCGTATGCAGGGCATCGTGGTATCGATGCTACACTTAAAGCGGTTGAGACATTCTTCTATTGGCCTACATTGAGAAGGGATGTGGATGCCTTTGTGCGAGAATGCCTAATATGCCAAAAGGTCAAGTTTGACAGGCAAAAGGCACCAGGGTTATTGCAACCACTACCTATTCCAGATAAACCATGGGAAAGTATTGCTATGGATTTTATCTTTGATCTTCCGAGAACGCAGACAGGAAACGATGGTATTTGGACCATTATTTGCAGATTCAGCAAACAAGCTCATTTTATTCCTGTCAGGAAGAAGATAAAACCAGATCAGATGGCACGCTTGTTTATGAGCAATATTTTCAAGTATCATGGCATGCCACAGTCGATTGTTAGCGATCGTGATCCACGCACGACAAGTTTGTTCTAGAGAGGCTTGTTTGAGAATATGGGCACCACGCTCAAATTCTCTTCGTCATTTCATCCTCAAACAGATGGGCAGTCAGAAGAGGAAATTCTACTGTCCTAGATCTGTTATAGTGCTATGTGTCAGAGCATAAAGGAAAGTGGGAGCAGTATTTGCCATTGGTGGAGTATGCATACAATAATACAGTGCATTCATCAACTGGCAAGGCACCCTTTGAGATAGTTGAAGGTGGCAAGAAAGTTCCTCCCATACTGCATACAAAGGACAAGATATTTGAAGCAGATAAGTATGTTAAGGACATGGATGAAATGTACAAGAAGGTCAAAGTGGCCTTAGAAAGGACTCAGGCAAAGCAAAAGAAAGCAGCTGATCGTCACCGTCGTGAAGTGGTATATTCACTTGGTGATTGGGTGCTTTTACGCTTTGAAAAGGCAAGGTTAAAGAAGATGAAGGGCAAGGAAAGACTGTTTCCAAAGCTCAGCATGCGTTACTATGGGCCTTTTCAAGTGTGCGACATAATCAGTGATGTTGCATATAGGCTGAAATTGCCTGACAGTTGGAAGATTCACAATGCGTTTCATGTGAGTCTTCTCAGACCCTATGTGGGTGATGTGCCAGAAGATATGCCAGCTGAAGATCAGCCGGAAGTCGAGGAACTTGACGAGATCTTGGTCCCTGAACAGATTTTGGCACACAAAGAAAGGAAAGTGAAAGGCAAGGTTGCTAGGCGTTACTTGGTAAAGTTCAGAAACTATCCACCAATGGATGCTAAGTGGATGGAAGAAGGTGAACTTGCAGAGTCACCAACTGTGTTATCACTTTACCTGGAAGCCTTCGATTTGCAACCTACCTTGACCCCTTGAGTTTCAAAGCTAAATGGATTGTCAGTGTGACAATGGCTTCTGAAACAAATGATGTACATGGTAATTAAAGTGAGCTCAAATCAAATACCTGTTACATGAATGTTAGAGCTGTACAGATTGTCAGTTTGACAATTGCTCTTATGGAATGTCCAAAAGTTTGGTTAGTGCTATAGAAGTGAGTATTTCTTGTCAGTTTGTCAAGGATACAGTGATTGCTTCTATTAAAGAGTACATGTGTAACTGCATTCTTAAACTGTCGGTTTGGGTATGCTCGAAAGTGTTACGGGATCCAACGTGTACTATAAGACAGTGGCAAAATGTGCAGCTACCATTTTGTCATTGGAAAGTTAGTGACTCAAAGCAATGGCAGAGTGCGAAGCTACCACTATGTCATTGGGACAAGGTTCACACGCAAGCAATACATGAGTCGACGAGGTGTTGAATACACCAGGGTTGACAATGAGCATGTATGTGTCGTACATGAGTCGACAAGTGTTGAATACATCAGTGTTGACTAGGAGCATGTACAACATAGATTCAAACGAGGACGTTTGAGATTTCAGGAGGGGGGTATGTCACCAGCGTGTGACTACTATCTATCCTTTTCGTTGATTTCTTTCTTATTATCTATTTACTTTCACTTTTTGGAAACACCCCTCGCGAAATCTAACTGCCCTGCATTGCATAGCTAGTGTGGAACTGTCCAGAGGGAGTCCAGGCCTGAGGGCAAGAGAGCACTAAGGTTGGACAAGGACTATGGTTAGCCAAGTGGGGTCATTGACTAGCCAAAGTGGAATCCTTTGTTACACAGGCTACATTTCAGTTCTGGATGTGGCCGCAGTGTACAAAGAGGGTCGGATGACCTAGAAAGATACAATGGCAACATCTCCTAAAATTTAGGGAACTGCTATTTTGGGACCTAAAAATGTGTTGACGTCATTACCTCCGGAATGACAAGGAGAACATTTTCTTACTCTGCCGTGAAGTCAACTGGGCAACCGGTTGGGAGATTTTTAGGCGGCAACCCCGAAACGGGAAAATGCTTGTAAATGTGCCAAGTGGCACATTCTGGTGCACTTACCTCATGCAACAAGAAGTGGCGCTGAATTTAGGAGTGGGAGAGCCTCATTTTCAGATTTGTCACAGGTTAAGAGCTATGGAGTGCTTGCTTTCCCTCCTATGTACAGTGCGGTGCCAGGAGTGATGCCCTGCACGCTACGCATTGCCCTCTCTCTCCCCTTTGGCAGTATGTTATGCCCCTCTAGTGGGCTTTTCATTTGACCAATGTACACTTGTGTGGGTTCATGCGCGATTGCCGAGGCAAGAGCCTCTTGCACAGGTACTGGATTAGCTAGCGGCTAATCCCCCTGCAGGTACAGGTGAATTCGGAGAGGTTTCACGCCAGAAATCTCGTCCGATTCAAAGGGCAAGTAGCCCTACAGGTGCGGGAGCTCGAGGACTTGCTACGGATGCGACCGGCACGCGAAACGGAGCCCGAAACAGTGAATTACAGGCTGCTGTGTATTTTTGCAGGTTTAGGGTTTTGGCCCTAAACGGACCCTAATACCCCCAGGAGGTTCGGGGACGCAAGGGGACGGACCGCTGTACAGGTGATCTGGCACATTTTCCGGGCTGAAAACAGAGAATTCAACGTGCTGCAGATTCTCGCCAGGTTTTGTAAAGTGCCCGTATGCGTCGGGAAGGTCAGTCAATGCGTGGGAATACTGACTGTGAAGGGTCCTAGTACAGTTATGCTGCCGAAATCAGGCCGGAACAGTTGAAATTCAGCCAAGTTTGTGCGGGGCAGCTTGTAGGGATCCACAGCGTTTATTCCCTCTTTTGAACAATAAAGAAATACCGAAAGGGGCGCCTAAGTTAGGGGCCAATCTGGTGTCACTCTTCTCATACAGGTGCATTCTAGCATCTATATCCCATTCCCCTCTCTTGTGTCACTATAGTGCAGGTAAAATAGACGACTAATAATGGGTGAAAGCTAAATCAAGGTTTAAAGTAAAGTCTACCGCCCTTTTTGGATTGTACAGGCCGGTTACATTGGCCCCAAAGACTGGCGCCCCTTTCGGTATTTATTTTTATATTAATCTGTGTGCAAAGTACAACTGAGCCCGCGGGTGCTTGCTCTCAGACTGTGCGTCCAGATGCTCTCAGAAGTGAGCCCCTAGGGTCACTTATAAAGATTACAAGGGATGCTAAAAGCAGAGCCCCAAAAGCTTTCAAAATCAAAAGCAACTTGTTCTAAAAGGTGCCAACAAAAATCAGCCAACGCAATTTACAGATTTCCGTACAAATTTGCCACGTCAACATGTCAACGCAAAAAGCAGAATTCCGTACTGCTGCCACGTCAACTTGTCAGCGCGAAAAGCGGGCGTCCGTACAGTGCCATGTCAACAGTCCGTACATGTTGCCACGTCAGGAGTCCGTACATCGCCACATCAACCGTCAACGCAAATCACGAGCTTCCATACAAGCCAGTCAACGTGTGTATGAGTGTCCGGACACTACCACATCATCAGATTGTGACATACCCCCAAGAATTGTAATCGCCCTTGATTACGCCTGCAAAACAGATAGAGGCCATAAATTGTCTTAGTAGACACTGACTATTAGTACCGACGCACTAGACACGACACATCTAGTACTTGTACAAAACGACAGTCACATCACAAGACATCACTCGATATCACATGACAAATCACAAAAAAATTCATTCCAAATCTCAGACCATGACCATCGGCAACGTATTTAGTAATCGCATCTAGATCCATTCCGAACCTCACTTATGCCCGATTAACTAATCCTTATTGCAATCATCTATACTACAGATAATGGGGGAGGGAATTCCGGCTCCCCCCCTGCCACGTGGCTGAAGCTGCTTAGTCCGGCGACCTTGCGGCCTGCACAGGAAATAGCCGAGTGTGTTCTTTGCAGCTCGATGCTCGCGTGTAGAGAGAGAGAGAGAGAGAGAGAGAGAGAGAGAGAAGGCAACTTCCAGGCCTGTGTGACGTGACAGAGTAGACAGGGAGCGAGACAACTTGGTCTGGTGGTCCCTGGAAGAGAGAGAGAGAGAGAGAGAGAGAGAGAGAGAGAGAGAGAGAGAGAGAGAGAGTAGGGCCTGGAGCTGGACTGGAGCCCTGGACTTGAAATCCACGCACAGTGCGCGTAGGGCCCAAGCGAATTCAATGAGCAGCGGCACTGCGGCACAGGATAGAGAGAGAGAGAGAGAGAGAGAGAGAGAGATCCTGAGTCCGGCCCCCCCTTCCACGTGTCCACTGTCGATATTTCCTTTGCCTGACCAGTGTGCCCTGCACGAAGTAAAACAGCACGAACACATGCACACACACAGAGAGAGAGAGAGAGAGAGAGAGAGAGAGAGAGAGGTGTTTCCCGGCGCAGGGTCAATTATCTATCCTGTTGCCATGTCAATCTTCCGTTACTCTCTCACACACTCGCTCTTCACTGCAAGATGTAGACAATAGACTTTATCTTGGGCAGTGAGGCATGCCCGCTACCTATTTGAACTTCAAACCTCTTCCTTAGGCCTCCACGCTCCTTCAACTCCTGAGTCCGAATATTATTCCAAGGCTCGCAGGATGATCAGAGAGAGAGAGAGAGAGAAGCCAACGATGGCCAGCAACGCAGGGAGAGTGCTTCAGCAAGGAGCCACAATAATGCAGCAGGAAGTTCCATAGTGAGAGCCAACGATGTGTGTGTGTGCGCTAATGAGTGTGTAGCTTTGTATGCTTTTTTATGATGGCTCCTTTTATGATAGCTTTTGTCTTCAGATAATTAACATGTTCTATGTTTGCAGTGTGCAGAACTATGGAGTGGTTGGAACTGTAGAAGATGGAGTGGTTGAGGGGAAGGACTTGCAGTGTGCAGACCGGGTGTACGTACCAACTTCGAAACGATCCTACCTAGAGAAAAACTCAAAACTCAAAGCTTGAAGCGTCAGCCGGGGCGCTCTCTCTTCCCTTCCTCTCCAAGCACCAATCTGATATTTGAAAGAGGGCAAAATGGCTACTCTCTCTCTTTTTCTCACACCACAAGCGCACACACACACAATGTATAAGTAACCTAGCCCCTCTACATACCAGGACACGATTTCCTTCTCTCTCTCTCTCTCTCTCTCTCTCTCTCTCTCTCTCTCTCTCTCTCTCTCTCTCTCTCTCTCTCTCTCTCTCTCTCTCTCTCTCTCTCTCTCTCGTGGGTACGGCTAGAGCTCACCCACGAGAGAGGGCTATACATTGCCATATGCTACTTTTCACCACATGGATCACGATATGCTATCCAGGACCCCTACTCTCGACTGTCGGAGGACATTTCTCACTACACATCACTCGGGGAAGTCCTCCTCATGGGGGACTTCAACGGGAGGACACAGAGCCGACAGTGTGAGATCTATGATATGGAGCAGCCGGAGATCATGAGGGCACTTGATGCAGAGGACATGGGGGTGAGTAGAGTGTCTGCAGATGGGGGACAGGACAACACTGGATATGGCAGACACCTTCTTGAGCTTGGCAGCAGGCACCATCTCGTAATTTATAACGGGATGGCGAGGTGGCCAGATTCTGCGGGATTCACTTGCTTCCCACACAGTGGCGGAGAGAGCACAGTAGACTACTTGTTGGGCTCTACCCAGACAGCAGAGCTTATACACTCCTTCAGCGTTGCACGCACACCGATAGGGGCGGATCATACTTATCTCACATTCTCCCTTTTTGCTACACAGCTTGCTGAATCCCCCGCCTCCCCCCCTCACACTTACACTACCATTTCTTTCACTCATGAGCTCACTCCTGTTTATATACATCACCTGCATGAGCACCTTATACACTTAGACCCCACAGCACCTCTGGACACACTCACCACACACATTACATCCATCTTACACGAGTCAGCCACTCAAAGTTTCCCACATCGCATACACACACACCCTCCACGCACTGGCACTATGCCACAAAACAGGTGGTACGACGACGAATGTCAAGATCTACACAGACACCTACATATACTGGAGATCAGAGGGGAGATTACACATCGCCGGGCTCAGCGCAAGATGCAGACACTTACCCGTCGTCAAAGACGGGAGTGGGAGGAGCACCAGTATTGGGACATCTATCATTTACTCATGAGCAAGAATAGTGCTGAGGCATGGCGTCGGATCAGACCTCCCAGGCCATCCACTCCTATTCAGGACCCAGCGACATGGCACAGATATGCCGAGAGCTTATACGAGATCCCAGGACAGCCACCCATACCTACGCCATCGGCTACCCGACCCACATCATCTACTTTCTTCACCACCCACATGGTGAAGAAAGCTATATCCCACCTACAGCATGGGAGGGCTAGAGATCAGGCAGGCCTACAGGCAGAGCATCTTATATATGGCTGTGATGCATTCGCACCACTCATTGCCCACCTCTTCAACCGCGCGCTTTCAGAGGGATTCCCAGAGTCGTGGACAGTGCACACCATCGTGCCTATCCACAAATCTGGGGATGACATGGATCCTAGCACATATCGCACTATCATGATTGGTCCAATACTGGCCAAACTATATGGCGCGGTTTTAGAGGAGGAGCTCAGTTCTCTAGCAGAGGGAGAGGGCATGAGGACACCAGGACAGGTAGGCTTCCGCCGAGCTTTCTCTACTATTGATCATATCTTCACCCTTCGTTGTCTGATCGACCAGACACGGGTGAGGAAGAGGAGATTATATTGCTGCTTCGTTGACTTCCGCAAAGCATTTGACACAGTACCTAGAGAGAGACTTTTCCGATGTCCGGCTGCGCTTGGGATTGGAGAGGAGATGGCATGGGGGATCTATGCATTGTATGAGCATGTATCTGGCAGAGTGAGATGCCCGGGTGGATTATCTGACACCCTTGTGAGCACCATTGGTGTGAAACAAGGTTGCCCCCTATCACCTACACTCTTTGGTCTATACATTGACGAGATTGTAGACTTCATCTTGCACAGGGGTGGAGAGGGTGTGGATATTGCAGGGACTACTGTACACATACTCTTATATGCAGATGATATTGTCCTGGTGTCAGAGACGGCAGAGGGACTACAACTACATTTGCAGGCCCTGGATGATTTCTGCTCACAGAGAGGACTCACGGTGAACCTTGGCAAGACCAAGGTTCTCATATTTCATACATCGGCTCAGATTCGCCGACAGAGTAGATTTACAATAGCTAGAGGGGATATAGAGGTGACAGGCTCATATGTATATCTGGGGGTTACATTCACCGCAGCATCAGGGACCTTCTCCATGACACAGGCAGCCAGAGATAGACTTACCAGAGGATACGCATCACTAGCTCTGATGGAGAGACAGTGCCACCAGGCCCACTTCCAGGAGCCCCGGAGGAAGGGGTGGCTCTTTGACACACTGGTCACACCTGCACTCATGTATGCCTCGACCATTTGGGGATCGGGACTGACAGACTCAGTATGGACACAGATAGAGAGGCCACATATTATTATGATCTCCAGGATGATTCGCAGCAAGCCATCAGTTCCACACGACATTATTAGAGCTGAGCTGGCTGCACCACCGATGTTGGTAGAGGCACTCTTTCAGACTGTTTGCCTTCTTCGCAGATTCAAAGATATGGATCCAGATAGGATCTCTCATAGAGCCTTCATTGCATCTAGAGAGATGGCACAGGCAGGGGACACTAGCTCATGGTATGCCCAGACAAGAGATTGGCTAGCTCAGCACGGTTTTGATATCGATAGACTACCACCACTCCAGTATGACACCCAGGCCCCGACCTATACCCTCTCACGCTCTGAGCGGAATAGGGTCATCAGACAGGAGATATGGCATACATATATTCAAAGGACATGGCGCAGGCCCACAGACACCCTACCTCCTAAAATGCTATATTACTATGAGCATTTTCTGAGGTTCTCAGAGCAGGGATTCATTGAGATTCCATTATACATGCAAGAGTACATGCCACACCGACTTCGGATCAACATTGGCCAGCTACGAGTGTCATCACATCAGCTAGAGATTGAGAGTGGCAGAGCCAAAGGCATACCACGAGAGGAGCGTACATGCCGGATTTGCCAGACGGAGGTGGAGAGTGAGGAGCATTTTGTCATGAGATGCCCAGCATATACAGAGCTGAGAGAGAGAGATGGCATTGGAGACTCATTACAACAGCATATGATAGGCCGAGAGCAGAGGAGGTTTGGCCAGTTCCTGGTTGCGGCTTTAGAGGTTCGAGAGCAGTTGTTACAGCCACGCCAGAGTCAGGATAGCAGGACACAGACTACCATCACACAGTTTTTCCGACGAGCAGGGCCAAACCCCCCCACACTACCTACACAGAGTAGAGGGCTTACCCTTCTGCAGGCAGAGTCTCAGAGGGCACGTCGGAGACCGAGGCTCCCAGGATACAGGACACATAGGTGTCACCAGAGGGAGATCTCGAGGATACTAACCTTACACCATCAGTATCTAGAACAGAGTCATGTACCAGCACCAGGAGATCCAGCATTCCAGAGATACCTGAGCAGGCCACCACCGATGTACCACATTCTCTACCCTACATATGTTGCTTGTTTTTAGATACCCTCCCTATCATCTCATGGTGGTATCACCTTGCAGCCCCTAGTTGAGCCTGATGATGCGTGAGCACACCTCGACACGAGGACCCACACTATACATTGTACACCACATGCACCACCCTACCACACCCTTTTGCATAGTATAGGCTCATTTCAGTTTGTACCCTTTTTTTATTTTCCGATGCCTAGAGCATCAACACACGTATATGATATTGTCTCATAGGTCGAGTTCGGCCTTTCGAAGACGTTAATAAAGCTTTCTTTCTTTCTTTCTTTCTCTCTCTCTCTCTTTTGCATAGTATAGGCTCATTTCAGTTTGTACCCTTTTTTTATTTTCCGATGCCTAGAGCAACAACACATGTATATGATATTGTCTCATAGGTCGAGTTCGGCCTTTCGAAGACGTTAATAAAGCTCTCTCTCTCTCTCTCTCTCTCTCTCTCTCTCTCTCTCTCTCTCTCTCCTCTCTCTCTCTCTCTCTCTCTCTCTCTCTCTCTCTCTCTCTCTCTCTCCTCTCTCTCTCTCTCTCTCTCTCTCTCTCTCTCTCCTCTCTCTCTCTCTCTCTCTCTCTCTCTCTCCTCTCTCTCCTCTCTCTCTCTCTCTCTCTCTCTCTCTCTCTCTCTCTCTCTCTCTCTTCTCTCTCTCTCTCTCTCTCTCTCTCTTCTCTCTCTCTCTCTCTCTCTCTCTCTCTCTCTCTCTCTCTCTCTCTCTCTCTCTCTCTCTCTCTCTCTCTCTCTCTCTCTCTCTCTCTTCTCTCTCTCTCTCTCTCTCTCTCTCTTCTCTCTCTCTCTCTCTCTCTCTCTCTCTCTCTCTCTCTCTCTCTCTCTCTCTCCTCTCTCCTCTCTCTCTCTCTCTCCTCTCTTCTCTCTCTCTCTCTCTCTCTCTCTCTCTCTCTCTCTCTCTCTCTCTCTCTCTCTCTCTCTCTCTCTCTCTCTCTCTCTCTCTCTCTCTCTCTCTCTCTCTCTCTCTCTCTCTCTCTCTCTCTCTCTCTCTCTCTCTCTCTCTCAATTCAATTTTTGCACTCATGGGTGCTACGTGGCCATGCTCAACCTGCACAAACGGGAGCGAGAATGGGTTGCTCTTTCTCTTCGATCTGTACATGTGGGAGAATGACCCTCTCTCTTTGCACAAATCTGTATTGGTTTCTCTATGCACCCGCGTGCAAGCCCGCGAGTGATAGAGTGGAAACCAAGCTGTGTAGGTAGAGACGAATTCCTCAGAAAGCCTTCCTTGGCCCAAAAATGTGTTGCACTCTCAATCTCATTGTGAAATTCTTTGCAAAAGACTTTGATTTTTTAAACTATGACAAGTGGATTAAGTGTGTGTGTGTGTGTGTGTGTGTGAGAGAGAGAGAGAGAGAGGAGAGAGAGAGAGAGAGAGAGAGAGAGATGGTCGTGTACATGCTGCCAGATAGAGCATGCCAACTTCTGTGCACTACATGTAGCATGCATTGTTTTCTTAGAGAATAGGCTTGCCTCCAGCTGCAAACCAAGTACTGTAGTAGAGTATGCATTGCAAAGGAACATTTGCATCCCAATGAGTAGTGTTATAGCTCTCATTGTGAACGGCTTTCATAATAGCAACTAGAAAGTTACACCACTTTATAAGTGTTGGTGAGCTATGGTATGCCATGTTCTACCTGTCTTTTATTGCCGACCAGCTCCTCAATCGTGCAGCTAACTTGACGCATTGCCACTGACACGTGGAATAGCACCCCTTGCCACAACTATATGCAACTAGGCTATGAGGGTCGA
Source organism: Adiantum capillus-veneris (assembly GCF_014529385.1). Classification (NCBI taxonomy): domain Eukaryota; kingdom Viridiplantae; phylum Streptophyta; class Polypodiopsida; order Polypodiales; family Pteridaceae; genus Adiantum; species Adiantum capillus-veneris. The sequence goes on along the minus strand of NC_140931.1, from coordinate 99,276,860 downwards.
GTTATAGATTTATAACTCGGTTGGAAGAGGCAACCTTGAAGTTTGAATCGCACGTGATAAGGGGGCCTAGAATTTGAGAGACCGAGCCCACCAGTGCTAATGCACCTACTGCACCATGTTTCTCCCTTGCCTGTTCGCGATCGACTTTTCACTGCGGTCAATTGCCACGGCTTGGTGTCCTTCGTCTCACACTAACGCTCCTCTATAGTCATCTGTCACCTGCGCTGCCCTGTTTCCACCACATGTGCTCGAAAAAAACCTAGGTTTATTGTATTCCCACCTACAAATTTTGAAATTTACCTCTAAATTTTAGATATAAAAGATGAGAACCTACAAAATTTTGAAAAAAATTAGTGTAATTTGGTGTGAAAACCTTCAAATTTTGTCAATTTACCTCTGTTGTTTCACATATGTAGGTTTGCCAAGTTTTTGGAAAAATGTTTTTTGCGAGCACTGCGGTGACCACAAGCTTCACCATCCTTGAATAAAGTCACTCAACATTGGCTCCTCTTCTGGCTGCTCACGCCACTGTAGTGGTGGCCTTTCTCCATCATTCGACTTTGAGAGCAAGTTGTGTCCAATCCTAGCTTCCTACCTTGCAGAGCACAACAATTTTTTGAAGATTTTTTGGGTTAGAGAATTCCATGTAATGCAAGACATGTCAAACATGGACAAGGAAAAGAAGCTCAAGGTTGGGGCAAGTTGGCAAGTGGAGAGCACAAGTTTCTAGAGACCTAATTCCAATTGTAAGTAAAATCTCCACGACTTCACTTACTAGAAGGAATGTCTCCCAACGTGGATATTATCGAACAAAAGTGGTGCTACCTCTAAACGGAAACTTCTACAAGGGAAGGATGTTGTTTTAGGAATATCCCCCCCTCCTACAAAGACACTCCCAATCCCCTTGGATATTTGTTGCAAGTAGCTGAGTCCGACCATTGTACCCTACCAGCTCGACAACACAAGCAAGTAGATTAGCTTGCTCCACACACACACACACACACACACACACACACACACACAGGCTGTCGAAGGCAGCCGGCCCTGGGACACATGGCAGATAATTGTGCTTTCTCTGGTGCTTCCAAGCGAGTGCACCCTACGCTCGATACACGAAACAACGAACAGAAAGATAATGACAAGCTTAGGCCTTGAGTGCACACACACACACACACACACACACACACACACACACGTAGAGAGAGAGAGAGAGAGAGAACTTTTTTTGATTTGGTTTATGAAATTTGCGAGGGAACAAGAGCTTTGAGGGTAAGAGGGACCATGCCACCGCCGAAGGCGGTGGCGCGCGCGCGCGCGCGTGTGTGTGTGTGTGTGTGTGAGAGAGATAGATAGATAGATAGATTGTATTATCGTCCACTGAGGTCGGATATGACCCATGGGACCAAAAACAAGCATTACAAATGGTTCCGACTAAGCAGAAAGATGATGATGACGATACATATCAGTTAAGGACTGAGGGTCCATTGGGAGGGTAAAAAGAAATGGAAATGGGGAAAACAAAAAACTAGGGAGGGTCAGCTGTGGAGTAAACTAATTTAGGGTTTCGGAATTCTTGGATGATGGCTTTACCACCTCGATAAACTGCCCATTTACCTTGTTTGCGGGCTTCATGTACCTTCTTGAGCTCATTTGGTTTGGTTTTGAGTTGGTTTGTGGTTAATTCTTCGGTGATCCAAAACGTTGTTCCCTTGAGGAGACGGGATTGGCGTAGTAGCTTTTTTCGTTCTTCTTTGTCCTTGAAGGTGAGAATACAATGTTCGGGTGGTACATGCTTGGGTGTGTCATTGATCCAGGAAATGGTTTCAAGCTCGATGTTGACAGGTTGAAGAATGTTATTGAGTTTGGCGATTGCCTCTTCGAGAGTGTCCTCGCTTGTGCACCAAGGTGCGTGAAGTCCTCCAATCCTGACCTTAAGACCAAGGGATTCTTGTAGTTTGCATTCTTGTAAAACTGCTTCTATCTTGGTGTCGATCTTCTCGTGTGTCGCTTCATGAGCTTCTTTCACTGCTTTGACGGTTTCGGTAAGGGACGCTTCAACACCTTGAGCTTTTGCAATTAGATCTTGGCTCTCTATCTTCGTCTCCTCTAACTTAAGCAAGCGTTGTTTGAGTTGCGCATTCTCTTCAATAAGTTCCTGAATCTGAGCTTCAAGAGCAGTAATCCTTGCTTCTTGACGAGTGGCGGGATCCTTCTTAGGCGCAGCTACCACCGCAAGGAAACTCTTGCGTGTGCTGGTCGTTGGTGTGCTGAAGGAGGCCATTAGATCCTTGGAATTTCTTGACTCTGTTGTGTGAGCAGTTCCGACTATGAGAACCAATGCTGTTCTTGACTGTTGTTGCCCGGTTATGGGAACCGAGTTTAAGCTTGGTTAATAGTGCTTAAAGGAGAGTAAGCAAGCAGAGAAAGCGTTTTTTCAACTCGTCGAAACGTGCAGAAACACAAAAACGAGGACACTCCCTGTAACTCGAGAGAATGGGGCTACAACTTGTGTTCTGCTGGCAATGGAGAAACGTAGTAGCTTCTCATCTCTGCAGCTCGAGAAGACGACGATGCTGCCGATTGACAGACGTAGAAATCTGCTGGCTTCTGTTGGCTGTGGCGGGACAGACCAAGAGGACCTTGAAACTGCTGGCGGGGGCGGGACAGGGCTGAGCTGAGGGATGCAGAGGCCCCCCCCAGAGGGATGCCCCTCGCCCCAGGGGAAGGCTTGCTTGCAGGCTTAGGCTTAGGCGGCTAGGGTTTCAGAGAGAGAGAGAGAGAGAGAGAGAGAGCGGGAGTAGCAGACGATGGTGAGCTCTATGCTAGAACTGCTAGAGAGAGAGAGAGAGAGAGAGAGAGGGGGGGGGGGGGGGGGGGGGGGGGGGGGGGGCTGCGAAGAGGCAACTGCAAAGCAGTTCGCAGTTCTGTGATAGCGAAGACATCAGCACCTATATAGACTCTATTTAAGAATAGTTATCTATTCAAATGTCCATTTATCTATACTAATAGATAATGGGGGAGGGAATTCCGGCTCCCCCCCCCCCCCCCGCCACGTGGCGCGTTCTCTTTGATCCGGCCTGTGTACATTTCAGCTCTGGCTACACTGCGAACTGAGAGAGACGGAGAGAGAGAGAGAGAGAGAGAGAGAGAGAGAGAGGTTGCATGTTTCAGGAGTAGGGTATCGAGCAGGTACAACTCCAACTACACAGAGACACACGGTGGCACGTGCGAACTAAGAAAGAGAGAGAGAGAGAGAGAGAGAGAGAGAGAGAGAGAGAGAGAGAGAGAGAGAGAGAGAGAGATGTTGACTGTTCAGCGTGACACGCAGGCAATAGCACAGGCCCGAGAGAGCGAGAGAGAGAGAGAGGGAGCAAGACTCCTCTCTGTGTCGCAATGTTCAGGAAAAATGTCTCATCTTAATATCATGCCGGAGTAGCACCAAAGATCATTCAACAGAGCCCCGATGTAGTGAAAGAGTTGTCATCTGCAAGGCTGAAATGCGCTTGAATTAGAATCTGCAGAGGCTCTATCAGAGCGAAGGAAGAAGAATCCTAATGGAGCTTCGAACAAGAAGGAGAGCCCCACACCTGACGATAGGCCATGCCGCCGCCGAAGGCGGCGCCGTTTTACTAGTGTCTATAGAGATTTATGAGACCGAAATGCTGCAGTCATTTCATCTTTCAGCTCCTACACTCAAACAAGTCAAGTACAAATCAATCGTATTCATTTTCGGGAATTCCTGTCATAAAGTCATACAGCAGAATACTACTCAGCCCATTAGTATCCCTAAAACCCAAAGGGGACATCAGTGACCTTATTCAAAAATCGGGGTAATTTGTTGACAAAAGAGCGGAGTAACTCCCCTCTTGTGCAAACCCGCTGCACTAGATTCACCCTCGCTGAATTCGAGGTTCTATCGGAGTAGACTATGCTAAACCGAATGATTCAAGGTAAAGTTCCAAAATCTAAGTATCTGCTAGGTCCTCCTCCTCCATCCACTTCGCATCCAATACAGGATAGTTCTTGAATTTAACCAAGAACCGCCTAATCACTTTACCTTTTATCTTTCTATCTTTGTTCGCCAAAATATGTTATGGAACGAGTATCTCCTCACTTTCCTCCACTTCGGGTTGCTCATCAAGCTCCCCATCAACTAGCACATCGCCTTTAAAAGACTTCAATAGACTCACATGGAATGCATTGTGACCTTCCAAGTATCCGGCAAATTGAGTCTAAAGGAGACATCATTTATCTTTTCTTTTATCTGGAAAGGGCCATAATACCTCATCTAAGCTTTGGAAATAGCCGCTCCTTTCCTTTTCGTTTTCTTAAGCGTGCCTTCTCAATACGTAAGAGCACCCAATCGTCTTCCTTTAATTTCAAATCTCGTCGATGTCGATCTGCTGCCTTCTTATGTCGTTCTTGAGATTTCGCTAAAGCCTCCCGAACCTTGGCAAAAGCAGTGTCCAAGTCCCTCGTGTATTGGTCGGCTTCAAAAATCTTATCTTTAGTGCTAAGGAAGGGTGGAACCTTCGAAGCACTTTCAATGATCTCAAATGGCACCTTCCCCGTCTAAGAGTGGATCGTCTTATTGTAGGCAAATTCCACCAAGGGCATAAAAAATTCCCACCATTGAGTCATCTAATCAGAAATGTAAGACTTCTATAAATCCAGTATAACTGAATTTGCAATCTCACATTGCCCATCTATCTGCGGGTGGAATGATGACGAGAATTGCAACCGTGTGTCAATGTTCTCCCAAATAGCCCTCCAAAACAAACTCGTGAATCGGGGATCTTTGTCGGAGACTATTGTCTCAAGCATGCCATATAGTCGGAAAATCTGTGAAATGAACAGTCTCGCTAAATGATCCGGCTTGACTGTTTTCTTCACTAAAATGAAGTGAGCTTGCTTGCTAAATATGTCGATGACAATCCAAATGCCATCATGCCCACTCTGTGTCTTCAGAAGATCAAAAACAAAATCCATTGCAATACTTTCCCAAGAGGGTGGGAATGGGTAAAGATTGTAGTAATCCTTGTGCCTTATGACTGTCAAACTTGACCTTCTGACATACTAAACAACTGCGAACAAATTCGTCCACGTCTTTCTTGAGTCTCGGCCAAAAGAAGTAGTAACGCTCCACACCTTTCAAGGTGGTGTTGATGTCACGATTACCCGTAAAAGGTGGACAATGGCACTCAGTCAAAACCTTTTCCCTCAACGGCTGTGTGACCCACAACATCGTTTTCTTGATCAAATAGACATCTCGTATGGAATATCACGCTACTACCTCCCCATTTTGTATTCGAGTGAATACATCGGAAAAATCCGGATCCGAGGCGTACTAATCGACCATGTCCTTGAAGCTTCTATGATGAATCACGAAAATAGCCAAGACTAGGGGCTTCCGAGACAATGCATCTGCCACCGAGTTTTTTTGTCCCTGAACATGGACAATCTGGAAGTGAAACTGTGACAAGATGTTAGCCCACTGCATCTGCTTTTCCAAAAGCTGCTTCTGTCACAAGAAGTAGTGTAGACTCTAATGATCAATAAAGACCATGAAATCGGCTCCGTGTAGGCACTGAGTAAGAGCATGGATCACTACCAAAAGCTCTTTCTTATAAATCTGTGTTGTCAATTCTGCCCTTGAAAACAATCAGCTTTCATGGCCTTCTTGCATTGAGACCGCTCCCAGACTACGACCACAAGCATCACAATATCCTTCAAATGACTTTTGCAAGTCCGGCAAAGTCAACCGGCAAAGTCAACACTGGTCCAGTAGTCAGTTTTTCTTTAAGTGTTTGAAAGGCAGTCACCTCTGTCGATCCCCACAGGGACTCCTTTCTGAGTCAATATGTGCAAAGGGGAAGCTAGCTTTGCAAACTTCCGAATGAACCTCCAATAGCAAGAACACAAGTCCAAAAAGCTTCTAACTTCATGAACATTCTTTAAGTCGGGCCAATCGTTGCGGATAGTCACTTTTGGCCGGATCCATTAGTACCCTTTCTGTTCAGACGATGTGTCCCAAGAAATGTATCTCAAGCAAGAAAAACTAGCTCTTTTTCACATTTATAAGCAATTTATGCTTCCTCGATGTCTCAAAAACCCACAAATGATCGGTATTCTCTAAAAATCCAAAAAGTCGTCCTGAAAGCTGTCTTATAGACGTCTCCAAGAGCAATACAAATCTGATGATAATCACTCTTCATATCAATTTGGCAAGTAGAACCCCGAAGTCTGTCGAGTATATCATCGATCCTCATAATGTGGAAATCTGTTCCGGTTCATTGTTTCTTTATCTTGGCCTCGGCTGGCTCTATAAGGTGGCCGGTTCGGTGGTGTACAGCCACGAATCAATCATGTGATCTTCATGACGACGTAAAGGAGGTAACTCGCTTTGTACGCCTTCAGAGAAACAGTCAGTCTCTATTTCAAAAAATCTAGTTCGTTTTCGAGGTCAAACATATTCGACCTTCAATCAGCGTTCAGTTCTCCCAAGAAAAAATCAGGTAAAGAAACTAAATTTCATAAGTACAATCTCTTTGCTTTTATTTATGTCACCCACGTGCACATCTAACCCTATGTGTACGTGGACAAGCTGTACGTGGACAAGCTACTTCATGACAAGGGTTCAGTTAGCTTAGTTTAGGAAGTGTTCGGGCACTTTTGTGAGTCTATTCGCAGACCGTGCATGTCCAGGCACTTAGAGTAGATGCATATCCTCTGGTTGCTCACAACATGATCATCAGATTACCATTAGAACCCATAAGGAGCATTTTTACAGTCCACAGACCTATTTTCCCAATTTTAGCCATTTTTCACTTATTATTAATAAGCGACTTTGTTGGGAAACTGGGTAGGGCAATTTAGCCAAGCCAATATATAAAAAACCTAGCGCTAGTAGTATCTGGCAGAAGAGGCAGCAGGGACCAGGCGTCCGACGATGCACCTTTTCAGCAAGACTCCCCGGCAAGCAACCTAGCGTTTTCAGCCAACAGGGACCAGTGTTTTCAGCAGATCAACCCTTGCGTTTTTGCAAGCAGCAGATCAAGCCTAGCGTTTTTGCAAGTTGCAGTCCATGCTAGCGTTTTGCAGATTCCCGACAACAAGACCATCCCTAGCATCAACGTTTTCAGTTTTCAGCATCTAGACACCGAGAACAAGTCCCAAACCTCAAAATCTCACCTCGCAGCAGATCCTCGTCGCACGGTCAGATCAGCCAGCGTTTGCTGATTCAGCCCGCTATTCGCAGATTTCAGCATCTGCGTTTTCAACGCATCGTCGTCGCCGTCGTCGCCGACATAGAGTCAGAATTCAGCAAATACAAGATTTGCAGATTTCAGCCCCTAGCGTTTTCAGATTTCAGCCCGTCTCGTCATCGCCGACATCGTCAGCAAGTCCATTGCATTTAGACCATTGTACAAGATTTGTGCAATCAATAGCATAGACCTCTCTCGCCATAGAGAGTGGAACCCTTGGAGGAGGGTTTGACAACATTCTGGTGTTGTATTCTTCTCTCTCTATCTCTAAGTCTCAGAACCTTCATTCACAGTGTTTATCCACTTTGTTTGTGATCATTTGCACTCTCTCACTAAAGGAACGGAAGGCTCTCCCTTCCGTAAGTAAAAGGAACCCTTGAGCACAATTCGGAGCACTCATCTTGAACAAAGTTCAAATCTTCCGCTGCACCTTATAATATGTCAAAGTCGCTTTCTTACCCCGATAGTCAACCACGGCGTTGTTCGTGTGGTACCAAGGGATTCCTTGGAGGATATCACACCCTTCCCAAGGCATGATATAACAGTCCTCGTGCCCTAAACACTACTGACTGTGCAAACGAAGTTTGCCGATGATAGATGTAATGGCAACATATCATCCAGGTGCCGGTAGAACTACCTCCGCGTGTGGCCTCAGCCTGTCGGGCGTAATTCCAAGTCGAGCCACCAATTCAAGTGAAAAGAAGTTGGCCTTGGCTCGCCTTGGCTCCTACATCAAAGAAAATGAGGGCTTCCTGATCTTGCACCTTGCCCCGAGTGCGGCAAAGTTTTGTACTTTCGTTCATCTGATTCAAGTCGGGCCCCATGCAATGTGGTACCGATCCTGCTTTCATCTTTCCTTTTCTTCCACACTCGGCTACTGCTCTGTAACTCTCAAGTTTATCTTCTATTGGTCCTTTGGTTCACAGTCATTTCAAGAGTTCTTGTTCATCTCGTTCTGCGAGTACAATTTCTGCTTTTCTGCACTCGTATATCCTTTCGGCTTTCCTCCCTACATGAGAGGAGAAGCAATGGCCACACGTCATCTCGAGTAAATCGTATCAATCGGATAATTCTTCGGGTGTTTCACCAATCTCGGGTACCTGGAGTACTTAATCAATTTGTTCACACATTCTTCATTCTTTTCTTCAGTTCCCGCACCGGATTTTCAATTCTTTGCCTTCCCACTGAGAGATGTCATCTCTATCAGATTCTTCACGAGAACCCATGTGTAATCTGGAATTCTTTATGGCTTTATGCCCTGTAAGACAGAGCGATGAAGACGGGAGCGTGCCCAATGCGCAATGTATGAAGGGTGGGAGTGGCTAATAAGTCCAAGGTCATGCCACGAAGATTCTTTGACAAAAACTATGCGCGCTACAAAAAGGATCAGATCCTCTGTAGAAGAAGAATCTTTCTGTGCTCTGATACCACTATAACAAACTTGGGACACCCCAAGTCAAGATTCTACCGCGACACAATAGAGATTCACTTCAAATTTACTAACAAAACAAAAGAGAGGCGACACGGCCCGGCGTAGTTCCGTGCCAAGAGGTATTGGCCCCAAAGACTGGCACCCCTTTCGGTATTTATTTTTATATTGATCTGTGTGCAAAGTACAACTGAGCCCGCGGGTGCTCGCTCTCAGACTGTGCGTCCAGATGCTCTCAAAGTGAGCCCCTAGGGTCACTTATAAAGATTACAAGGGAAGCTAAAAGCAGAGCCCCAAAAGCTTTCAAAATCAAAAGCAACTTGTTCTAAAAGCTGTCATAAAAAATCAGCCAACGCAATTTACAGATTTCTGTACAGTTTAGCCACGTCAGCATGTCAACGCAAAAAACGGAATTCCGTACTGCTGCCACGGCAGCCTGCCAACACGAAAAGCGGACGTCCGTATAGTGCCACGTCAGCAATCCGTGCATGTTGCCACGTCAACAGTCCGTACATCGCCACGTCAGCAACCAATGCGAATCACGGGCTTTCGTACAAGCCAGTCAGCGTGTATATCAGTGTTTGGGCACTGCCACGTCATCAGTTTGTGACAAAAGTTGTGATCATCTCCACCCACTATTCACACACACACTGTGTTAAATCAGCCCCAGCCTCAATTTTGGGCGCCCCCTCTTGGGATGAGAGTCTTTGGGTGTGAGTTGACTTGCAAGTTGCTCTTCTACTGCCATGTGTCCAGTTTGCTCTTTTTGGTTTAATTCCTAGTACCCACCAACTTATAAAGTCCAGCCGCGGGGCCTAAATGTGTCATGTGCACATCTAACCCTATGTGCATGTGGACAAGTTGTTCCTACTTCTAGGGTTTAGGTAGCCTAGGAAGTGTTTTGGCAACCTTGTGAGCCTATACACAAGCCGTGGATGTCCAGGCACTTAAGAGTAGCTGCATACCCTCTGATTGCACACCTAGAAGGAGCATTTTTTACCATAAGAACCAACTGCATATGAATCATTTCTTATAAGGTCATTTTATTATAAGTGACTTTTTATAAAAAAAAATCCAAATTGTGGGGCCGGAATTGCATTGCTCCACCCAAGTTGGGGGACCTATATAGGCAGCCATGGGGCACATGGGAGAAGCAAAAGACAAATAGAGCACAGGCATCCGTAGGCTCTCAAGCGTTTTCTCAGCAAATGCAAAGTGAGAACGTCTCTCCAAATGAGATCAACTATGCTTTGCTCTTGAAGGCTATGCTTCTCTCTCTCTCTCTCTCTCTCTCTCTCTCTCTCTCTCTCTCTCTCTCTCTCTCAAACCATATAGAGCCATTGGGGGCTATTGAAACTTGAAAAAAAAAAAAAAACTACTTGGCACTGCCTTCGTTGACATGTATGCCAAAAGTGGTGCACTTCAAAAAGCACAAAAATTGATGGAGGAAATGCTTGTTTGAGACGTCGTCTCTTGGAGTGCATCCATTTTCGAATATGCCCAACAGAGGATGAGAAAGCTTTGGGTTGTTTTCAGTAGATGCAAAATGAGGACATCCCTCAAGTTGAAATCACCTATACTTGCATTTTGAAGGCGTGTAACACTATGCAAGACATTGATATGTTCAAAAGAAGTGACAATGATATTTGTTCATCAGGGGCTATTGAGGGAAAACATGATGCTTGGCAATGCCTTGGTCAACATGTATTGAGGAGCTGCTTGTGCGAAATATCATCACTTGGAATGCACTGATTTCTAGCTATGTAGTATGCCTGATAAGGGCAAGGCCACAAAGCCAGGGCTGTTTTCAACGAATTGCGAAGTGAGAGCATCTCTCCACCTATGCTTTGGTCTTGAATGCCAAGGTTGTACCAGTTCGTACATATTGAACCGTATTGTCCAGTATGTCCGTACTGATTCGTACAATACACGGATTGATCGTACTGTACGACAGCTTTTTTCGGAAAAAAAAATGAGTGATTTGGGCGTCCGAATGCGAGCGACCAACATATCAATTGAACTTTTGCACCTAGGGCTCTGAAAATTGTCGTACGCTCTGAACGCTTTTCTCTACGTGGCCGTTCTGAGAACTTCTCTGCAATGCAACAATAATACTTACAAGTTACTGACAGTGTGTGTGCAGGTTCAGAATCAGGTAAGTGAGCATCCTCTCTCTCTCTCTCTCTCTCTCTCTCTCTCTCTCTCTCTCTCTCTCTCTTGCTACACACATACTGTGAGCATTGAGCAAATTGTTTTCCTTTAAGTAGGATCCATCATGCCGAAACCAACTAATCCCCTGTGGAGGAAGCACACCAGTGGAGATTAAGTAATCATTAATGTGTCCACGAGTAGTTTCCATGATATACATTTTCAAAATCTCTAATGAGAAATGGATTTTTTTTTAAATGTTCTCTCATTTACTTGTTTTTTACAAAAGGTAAGTATTTTAACGTACATAAAAAATTTATCCATACGAAACGACGTACAATACATACACATACGTACCGTACATTACGTATGGTACCACCTTGGCTATGCGCTAACCTCACATACTTGTTTCCTCTCTCTCTCTCTCTCTTTCTCAACATGGAGAAGGCCAAGTTTTTTGTAGATGCAAACCGAGGGAATCTCTCCAGTTGCAATCACCTATGCTTGCATCTTGAAGGTGTGTGACACTATACAAGACTCCAATATGTGCAAAAGAATTCAATGATATTGCTAATGAGGGACTATTGGGCTGTTTTTAGCATATGCAAAGTGAGGACGTCTTTCCAAATGAAATCACCTATGTTTTGGTCTTGAAGCTGAGATACTCTCTCTCTCTCTCTCTCTCTCTCTCTCTCTCTCTCTCTCTTATCAAATTCACAATGACGTAACTCTCTGCCTTTAGAAGACGTTAGTATAACATTTCATTTCATTAGTGCTTGGTGCTACCTTGGTCCTTGGTCGACGTCCATGCCAGATGTGGTGTACGGATATGCTCAAAAGAGACAGGGCCAAGAAACCTTAGGTTGTTTTCAGTAGATGCTTTCTCTCTCTCTCTCACCGTTGAGGGGAGGGTTTACCTGTAATGGCCAAGGGAACTTCTTCACCTCCAAAGCAATGTCCAAGCGAACTTCCTTCTTCAGCTCCAAGGACGTCCAACGGCAGCGCAGTAGCTTCAACTTCGAGAAATTGTGCAACTCCTGGCGATGTGCAGTAGCAACACCCTAGAGAGAGAGAGAGAGAGAGAGAGAGAGAGAGAGAGAGAGAGAGAGGCTAACAACATTCAGCCGGCGAAGAGGGATAGGAGAGAGAGAGAGAGAGAGAGAGAGGCAAATAGAAATCCCTTGCCCTCCACTCCTCCTTTAGGAACGCTCCATTAGCTCAAGAGAAAGGAGAGTTTGGCTGAGATGACGAACCCCTAATGTGCGAGCTTTGCGCAGGGATGGTAGGATGTGGGCTCTGAGAGGGAAGGTACCATTTTCCACTTCGCAAGGGCTTGCCTGGTTCGTACACAGCGTATGCTTAGGTTTTGGTTGCGCAACCTGAAATACAGGTCTTGCTCGCCCCTTGCCTGCCGTGACATCCACCTGCTGTCCGCAAGCTCTGTTGGCAACTTCCCTCTCGCGGCCTCCTGGGCCTACATGATATTCTGGACTGAGGCTCGAAGCTCTGCGCTGAGACCCTTTTGCCTTTGCCTTAATAATAACCAAGTTGTCCTTTCAAAATAATCGTTGTTTCTGCGCCGTGCTCATTTAGCCTCTGCCATACCAAAGCCTTTGATTGGAATTTATTAAAGGCCTGGTTTTTTTTTTTTTTTTTGTTAATAGAGAGTAGAACTTTGAAATTATAACACACACATCCAACCCCCCCTAGGTGGAGGCAACCCGACTCTTAAGGTGAGTCATCCCAACCGGGTTAGGGTGGCCAATCTATCATTTGGACTAGGGGAACAATCCTTAAGGGCTACATGTCATACGAGCTGTCAAGTGGGTTTGAACCCAAGACCTTTTACACAAGGGGCTCTTGCTCTACCAACTGAGCTAGCTCTCGTTGACTGATTTTTGGCTTAAGAGTTTTAAAACATGGTTGCTCCTAGGTTCTTGCGATTAACCAAGTCTCTCGACAATGGAACTCGAGATTGTCAAATTTTCAAAGACGGCAGGTAAAATATCCGAGAGCTGGAGCTAGTCATGCCAATGTATGAAGGCGATGACTCGGTCTTGAGATCGCTGGATGATGCGACAATGTCGAGCCCCAATTCGCCAAAAGCTTCACCCACGAAAAAGGACAAAACTATCTCGATCGAAAAAGTTCCCTTGGAGGAAACAAGCGAGAAAATGGCCTCAGCTCAAGGGTTCAAATTCGAGGTAAAAACCCTCAAAGACGGGGTCCCTCAGGGTCCCATCTGTACGAACGGGAATAAAGCGGCGACTGCATCTGCAACTCATAGGCCAAGCATCTCGTTTGCTAGCATACTCAAGGGGCCTAACTATAAGGATTCTGAAAAAGGCTCATCAGAAGGGATGTCGGGGGAAGGGGATATCGGAAAATTGCAAAATACAAGAGCTAGACTTCAGCAAGAGCTCATGGAAGTCAACAAAATGATTGAGGCCGGCCCTAACAACAACAAAAGAACGTGCTCCCAAACAGATCACACTGGGTTGGTTGAAGACGGGTTGGCAGATCGGGCCTATGCTGCTTTAAGAAAGTCTTTGCCACAACAGGTGAAGGTTGTCGAGGTTATTACTATAGCGATTCCACGAACACTTATCAAAAAACAGTTAGCCATGCAAGCTCAGCTAACGCTGGTTTTTGGGTTCAGTGGAAGAATTCCGAACAGGTTTGAGATTATTCAATGGCTTCAGAGCCCTCAAATTCTTGGTCACACAGAGGAGCAGTTGAAAGTACTTTTTACCGAGCTAAAGGGTTTTGTTCAGTGAGATTCAAAGAGGCCTCCGATGTGGAAAAGATCTCGACAAAGGGCCCCTAGTGTTTAATAGGACTACGGTCTGTGTGGTGCCTTGGGAGCCAGTGTTCGACTTAGTTGATTCTCTACAAGGGTTTCATCCGGTCTGGGTTGAGTTTGTGGGTCTGCCTAGCTGGCTGTGGGATAATCTCAGGATGCTCGCTAGTCAACTGGGCACTCCTTTATTTATACCTAGCAAGAGAGGGTTTGGCAAAACCTCAAACAGGGTTTGTATAGGCTGGGATGTATCTAAAGCGCCACCTAAGAGCATGGTAATCAATGTCGGAGCTAGGCTTGTTACAATTCCGCTCAACTTTGGAACATACTTTGGAGCATGTTTTGAATGCAACAACTTTGGACACTTTGCCAAGGATTGCCCCTTGAAGTCTAATGGTACTGCAGCTCCGACAGCACAGGCCACCAGTGAATGAAAACCCAGATGGAAGGGCTAGAGAAGCAAGGAGGTAGTAACGAAGGAGCAATTGCAAAGAAGGATAAAGAAGGTATGATGGATGTAAAAATACAGGAAAAGACTGTGGAGGAATCGATTCCCATACAACGAACCTCCGAAGGTGCATGCAATAATAATAAGATCATTATTCCCGCTCCTACCCCGAAATTTATGACAGTGACAACAGGGACGGCTATGCAAGTCGCTGGTCTGAAAAGATCCAAAAGGGTGAAGGCAATGACGAGAGACTCCAAAGTACTTCACATCGTGAGAACACTTGAGGTGAAAGGCTCTAGTCCGTCCTCCACCCCACTGAAAGGAGGGGGGTTCACTATCCCACTGCACAATCCATTTGCAGCACTACAAGAAAGGAAATCCCCAGACCGCGAACCTCCGGATTCTCATGACACGAAGGAGGGGGGGGGGAGGGATGATTCGGGCGCTGAAGAATTCGTTCCTCTTTCCCAATGAACCCTTCACTAATGATGGAATCTCTCACTATCCAATCTTGGAACGTAAACGGGTTGAAAACCCGTAAGAAGAGTACCCTATTCTAGGAGGAAATTAAAAAGGAGAAGGCAATCAACTGTTGGGCCATCCGGGAACACCACTTAGATGCCCATAGCAAGAGAAAGTAGGCGCTAGGAAAGAAACTAGTATTCTATGGAGAAGGAAGTAACGGTTTCAGTGGCGTTCTCAACATTGTGGACAGAGAATTGGAGCCGAAGTTGATTCTAAACCACCCATCCGGCAGAATCCTGGGGATTAGAATCATATGGGAAGGGCATCCCTTCACCATTATGAATGTGTACGACCCTTGCAATGCAAAAGACAGAGCTAAACTTTGGATGCATCTTAGAGATACTCCTATTGAAGGTGAGTGGTTGTTGGTTGGCGACTTCAATATGGTAGAAAAGAGCATGGATAGAACAGGATCCTCCAGTATGTTGGCTAGCTCATAAAGGTCTAAATGGCAAAGTTTGTGCGAAAAATGGGCGATGATCGACTTATGGGAAATCGGCCCATGGAACAGCACGCCTGGGTTCACATACACAAGCCTCCAGTATGCCCGCACTGCCTCCAGGCTGGACAAATGCTATTGCTCACACAAAGCTGACTGGATTTCGTCATTGATAGAGATGAAGTTAGCTCCAACAAAAAGCCTTTCGTCATTGATAGAGATGAAGTTAGTTCCAACAAAAAGCCTTTCAGATCACATACCTCTGCACATTAATTTTAAGAAGAATACAGGTGAGGAGCAGACCCCAAGAGGTGGGAAAAAACTGTTAGTAACAGAGGCACACCTATTCAAAGACCCTCTTTAACCAAGAAATCACTAGGTAAGCTCAAAAAAGATGTCGACCTCAACAAACACAATGTGTGGGACCTCTTTGCTCGGAGCATCCAGAAAGCAGTCAAAACCTCGGGCGCCAGAATCGAGAAAGTTAGGGAGGCACACCTTCTGCATCTTACAACGGAGGTACAGTTGCTTACTTCCAAAAAAGCCAAGGGGCTGGCTACTGAGGATGAGCACAAACGATGGCTCGAAGCCAAATCTAACCTTGCTGAGGAGCAGGTAGAAGATATCAAAAAGGGAAGGCTTCTCTCCAGGGAGACTGACCTTCAACCTGAAGCCTCTAATCAAGCGCATTTCTTTAGGGCTTTAAAAATCAAGAAGAGCCGAGGCCATGTTCGCTTGCTCGATGATGAGAAAGGGACAATAGTTCATGACCAGGATGAGATGGCTGGTATGATGCTGAGCTATCTTAGTCAGATCATTGGACGGCCAGAGATCCAGCCCCAAGAAGTGGAAGAATCCAGAGGATCCTTACTTCAGAGTGTCAAGAAGAAGATTCCCCACTCAGAAGCTAATTTATTAGAAAGGGAATTTTCCAAAGACGAATGTTCACTAGCATTGCAAGCCCTTGGCAACGAAAAGTCCCCTGGTTGGGATGGCATGACAGTGGAATTCTTTAGAGAATTCTGGGACGATCTCAAGGTCCCAATCACAAGGCTGGCCAATAAAGCCATTGTCGAAGGGTCGTTGGAGATAAGTGTAAAGAGAGGGCTTATCAAACCCATCCCCAAACAGATCTGTTGTTCTCAACTAAAACATTGGCGCCCTATAATGATGATGTCGGTGGCCTACAAAATTATTGCTAAAGCTATAGCCCTCAGACTAGCCCCCTTACTAACCAAGATCATCTCTCCCCATCAGCATGGGTTCATCAAAGGAAGGTCCATTTACGATAACATCTTGGCAGCAATGGTGGGGATCGAGTATGCAACTGTCACAAAGCAAGAGTGTGTACTGTTACAGTTGGATTTGGATAAGGCTTATGACAGAATAACATGGACATATATAGAAGCTGTCATGGAAGCTTTGGGCTTTGGGCCGCACCTTTGTCATCTGGTAAGTGTATTGGGAGCTCGAAGCCAGTCAGAGCTCATATTCAACGATAGAATTGTGGGCTTTTTTGAGTTCAAAAGGTCTATTAAGCATGGATGCCCTCTGGCCCCCTTGCTGTTCGCCATAGGATCACATCCTTTAATTACAAATCTCAAAGCTAGTGCGGAACGAGGGGCGCTGCACGGCCTGGCTTTGCCAAGAAACAACCAACTCCTAGCAAAACTTTTTGCAGACGATTCTCTCCTCTTTTTGAAGGAGTGCCCCCAGGTCATCAGGAAAGCTCTGGAGATTGTACAAATATTCTCAGTAGCTTCGGGGTCCCAGTGTAATATAGAGAAGTCAAGGTTGATCTCCCTATCGTAAAATGATTCATTTGACCCTTCTGATTGGTCGGGGGAGATTGTCACAAAAGGGAATATCTTCAGACATCTGGGAGCCCCCTTGGGGGTGGATGTAACTCACAAACAAATATTTGAGTGGGTGCTTGAAAAAATCAAAACAAAAATGAGTAGGTGGGAGTATGTTCTTCTCCCATTCCCAAGTTGGATAAAAGTGATAAATGCCTTTATGCTTCCTTATATTGCCTTCACTAGCCCGCTTCTCAAGATGGCTAAGTGTCACTGGAAAGAGTTCTTAAAATCGGTGAAAAGGTTTTTATGGAAAAACAACACGAAATCCTCAAGGCCATGGCAATGGGCCTGTTGGGAATCTGTTGCTCGGTTGGGGAATTAAGGAGGCCTCGGAATCCTGAACCCTATGGCCCATGCAGAAGCTTGCTGCGCCAAATTTGTTGTGTCCTTGGCTAAACAGGATCAAGTTTGGGTTGTCATGATCAAATATATGATAGAAGCAACTCAACTTGGATCGAAGGGTGGAAAGTGGAGAGGGGTGGAGGTTCATGACACGCTCTTAGCCTCAACATGGACCACCCTAAGACTGGGGGGTAGCTCAGGAGAATTGGTAAGAAAATGCAAAAGAGTAGCAGGAGTCTTAAAGTGGGGGGGAAAAACCAGGTACTTCAAGAACTACATTTTGCATTGGTCCCCTTGGCTCTCCAAAGTTGTAGATCCGCCACAAATTCCCTATTGGATAGAGACAACCAGGAAGCTTAATAATAAGGGTCTAAATCGACTAGGGCACTTCTAGGACAGTGACAATAAGAGTTGGAAAACCGTTGATCTTCTGGTTACACAGTTCCAACTGAATAGCTTGGAGGTCTTGCTGGTCCACAAAGTGAGGAAAGAGCTTGACAATTTAGTGATGCCTATATGTGAGTCGGAGTTTGACTGGAACGCCTGGAAATGGCCAGGAAGTAGGGCCCGGAGGTAGTCTCTTAGGGAAACCCCATCCTAAAGACATTTACCATACAATGATGCAAAAGAAGAATTGGTCTAGCCCCCTTAACAAGATATGGAAAAAACAATGGCTGGAGGAAAGGTGGGAGCAAGTAATGGAGATCATCTGGAAGCCAAAAGTTTTGCAATACGTGAAGGTATTTTTATGGAAGGTAATTTGGGGTGCTCTACCGATGGGGGGTGAAGATTCAAAAAAGAGGGATTGGGTCAGATCGATGCTTAGGGTGCAAGTTGGCTAGTGAAGATTTGGCCCACCTCTTCATGGATTGCCCAACTATCAAAGGCCTCGCAGGGAAAATATCCAAGTGGATCCAAAGAACATGGAGGATTGGTTTTTACAAGACTGATCTATTACTTGGAGAGAAGAAGTCAGGGGGTGGGTCTTGCCATCCTCATTAGCACTCAAATCGTCAGGTACTTCTTCTTGCATAATGTATGGCAGACAAGGAGCCGTCGTGTGTTTGAAGGAGGTCTTGAGGTGGCAAGCTTCGCAGAAATTATACAAGAAAGCAAAGTGCTAATTTGGATGCTCGGGCACAAGCAACAGTCGGAGGATTGGTCTAGGACTACTTGTACCTTGTTGACAGCAGAGGGTATGCTTAGGATGGGGGAAAATCTTGGCTATCGGTAATTAAAAGTTCTCAAAAAGAACATGATAATGGACCTTATGTATCAAGGATAAGGGGGCAAGTTGGTTGGGATGCTGCCCTAATAGCCGATGTAATTATGGTCCCTGATGATGTCATGGCTCAACACGAGCATGATAAGACATTATAATTCTATGGGTTGATTAATATAATTCACTCACAATTGTGGGTTTTGCAAAAAAAAAAAAAAAGGAACGCTCCATTAGCTTGTGCCACGTGGCACATGGCAGTACAAGGAGCATTAGTAAAGGAGGCTAACAACATTCAGCCAAGCGAAGAGGGATAGCAGGGGAGGAGGGGGTGCGATCATCAATGGCAAAGACATGAACATCGGAGTGAGAGGGGGAAAGAACGTTTGGGGGGGGGGGGGGGGAGAGAGAGAGAGAGAGAGAGAGAGAGAGAGAGAGAGAGAGAGAGAGAGAGAGAGAGAGAGATCAGTTGGTTGTTGCTGGTGTCGGAGTTGAACCGGTTGCTCGAGCCAAAACTGCAGACAAGACAGAGAGAGATAGAGTTGTTGCGCGTTGTCCGCGCTGAACTACTGAAAATGTTACTTGGTAAGCCCTCTCTCTCTCTCTCTCCATCTCTCCACACAACACACAGCATGGTAGTGAGAAAACATTTGAGGTGACAATAGAATTGGAAGCCACATCCTCAATCATGTCATACGTTTGAGTGAGAAAACGTGAGGGAGAAGTCCCGCGAAGGCTCTCCATGGTCTGGGGAAGCGGAGCTGGAGATGCAACAGGACAAGGAGGAGTTGAAACTCTGTGTGAAAAGCACAGAGTTTGCACTGCCATACAAAGCTTGACCTGCTGACATTGCAAACACAATACGTTTGAGTGAGAGAACGTGGGGGAGTAGTCTCGCGAAGGCTCTCCATGGGCTGGGGAAGCGGAGCTGGACGAGGAGCATTTGAAACTCTATGTAAAGGGCACAAAGTTTAATGCACCATCATGCAAAGTTTGAACTGCTGACATCGCAAATGCAAGCAACAAAGCTCCTTTGGATGACATGGAAATTGCATCATAAGGGAGGGCCTCGGCTATGAGTGACACTGGATTGTTCGAGTCCTTGGCCAGAATCATTGTACCATCTACGTCTTCAAAAAGGGGGAAACGAAGAATCGGGAGTGACGGGGACGTGTAAGGCGTTTGTTTTCTTCATGGCTAGATTGCAAAGGAAGAAAGCGACATGAGAAAGGGAAAGGCTTTGTCAGATCAAAGCGCAGCATAGCATTCAAGACTAAGCAATAATAAGCATGCACAGACAGATAGAGGGTGATAATCTTTTTGGCAACTTGAACTCTCGACTTCTAAAGTTCCGAAGTGCTTTTTTTTTTGGGAAAAATTACCCTCTAATTTGTGGAAATTCTCAAAATACCCCTCAATTTTCAAAAATTCCCAAAATACCCCCAACATTTTGTCATAAATTCCCAAAATGCCCTTCAAATTTTCCAAATTTCCCAAAATACCCATGATTGTGAGATTATATATTTCTAAAAATAAAAAAAGTTGTAGCTTTTCACAAGAAGACTGATTTTCAATCAATACAAGATGCTAAAAGTAGAATTTGAGTTGGTTATATAGGTTTTGGAGATTAATTGCTTCATTATTTTTAGACATAATTGCCTTTTTTCTAGGTAATTTGTGACAAATTAGTGCTAAGCACTCAAAAACGGATCTCAATGGTCAAACAGGAATAAAGATTAGAAAATCTTGAACAATCCAACGAAAATAGATACAAGGATATTTTGGGATTTTTTGAAAATTGAGGGGTATTTTGGGAATTTCCACAAATTAGAGGGGTATTTTGGTAATTTTCCCTTTTTTTCTTTCTAAAATAAGTTCCGAAGTGCTTGAGCCTTAATGCAACCGCAATCATTGATGGTGCAGGACAGGGCCAATTATTATCAGTGGCATGAGGCAAGGCCGCCAGGTTATTAATTGTGATGCGGTCCTCCCCATCCTCTCTCTCTCTCTCTCTCTCTCTCTCTCTCTCTCCCCCCCCCCCCCCCCCCCGAGCTGGCAAGTTAAAATAATGCACCACGCCTCACTCTCAATTGCATGGGTATGGTGAACCTTATCCAAAGATGTCACCTACGATTTGTACACCACCTTCTCACTCCTTACACTGTGCTTTGCACACCTCCCTCTTACTCTTACCACCTTCTCCCAGGAAGATAAGGGTGAATTCTAGAAAAGCCCATTTAAGGTGATAATGGACTCCTTTGCTGTGCTTTTTCGTTGATGGTATTCGTGTCCTCTTTCTTGCACCACCGTCACTTAGCCTTGCCGCTTACATGTCACTTGGCCACCATTCGTTAGTCATGTGTACAATGGTGATGGGTCGAGGGATGGAGATGGTGAAGCTATAACTAGCATATTCTTCACTGCAACAGTGGCGTCACCTTTCCTCTCTTGCATGTTGAATACTCCACCCACCTTTGACACTCCTCCCTTCGCCCTCCATCCCTTCCCACGTTTATCTCCCGCCTCCTATTAGTGCGAAGAGCAATCGGTGTACATTGGTGTTGTTGAGTCTCTATTGTGGTGTAATTCAATTGGCTGCACAGCCAGCAAAAGTTGTGACTTGGGTAGCTTATTGGGTGTGGGATACCCAAAAAGCATTAGTTGTGAAAGGTGGGCAAGGCCATGGAGCTGTGAAACAGGTTTGAGGCCAAGGTGTTGGTGTCAGCAAAGCGCAAGGGAAGAGGACATAACAAGGAATGTTGGAGTTGACTGGAAAATTTGCACGCTTGGATACCTCAATAATACAGATTTGCAGGCTTGGGCTGACGCTTAGACAGATTGAGGAATTATCGTAAGATACCTCAATAATACAGGGAGTGTGGGCCTCTCTATTTTCTCGAAATTGACTTGAGTCGGTTGACTTTAGTCAGAGGGTCTTACGAGGAAAATGCTCTCTCTCTCTCTCTCTCTCTCTCTCTCTCTCTCTCTCTCTCTCTCTCTCTCTCTCTCTCTCTCTCTCTCTCTCTCTCTCTCTGTGGCCCTATCGCCTGCGCTATTCCACTGCTTGGAAGAAGACTCACTCTTCTAATGATTACATGCCTCCTTTGCTTTCGATCTCCGAATCTCTTGCTATGTGCCATAGGCTATTGCACGACTCTCAGATTGATTGCATTTTGCTCGCTTATTACCTCCTTCCCTTGACCACCCCCCAGAATATTGCAAGATCGTGGCATCTCCTAGCCTCTTCATGTTCCTCTCTCTCTCTCTCTCTCTCTCTCTCTCTCTCTCTCTCTCTCTCTCTCTCTCTGTGTGTGTGGCCATGTCGCCTACGCTATTCCACTGCTTGGAAGAAGACCCACTCTTCTAATGATTACATGCCTCCTTTTCTATGCACCATAGTCTATTGCATGACTGTCAAGCCAAGATTGTGCTTGCTAATTTGCAAGACGAAACAATGAACAAGACCATGTTTTTGGCCATAGCATATCAATGAAAGGTGGGTGCTACGTCTCTAGGATAGAGAGAGAACACTGCAAGTGAATGCAGGTCACATGAGGAGCTCTAGGGGAGAAGGAAAGTGTGCAGGAGATTACTCCATCTAGAGGGTGAGCAAACCAGGAGGTTGCATGGAAAGGGAGGTCGCCATTTTCCATAAGGAAAGGAGGTGTCATCGATTGCATGAAAAAGCTGGAGTTGGTAGGGGTTAAAGAGGCCAAAAAGCAGAGAAGGGGGGCTCCTCGGGTTGTGCAAAGCCACTAGAGAGTTGGAAGTGGGTAAGACAGAGGAGTCCGAGTAGAGGGCGCCACCCTTTGGGGGTCTAGGAAGGTTGTGCAGGGCTACACGATGTAGAGGGTCGAGACCTAGAGGTGAGGTAGAGAGCAAGGAGCTTCGAAATTTGCATGTGGAAGGGGCTGCCTAACCAGAGAAGAGAAACGCGCTAGCTGGAATTGAGGCATCGTGAGCATTGAATGGCATGGCAAGAGCAAGAGATTGGAGATGGAGGACATGCTTGGAAATTGCAATAGAGAGGAGGTGATGCTACTCATCTATATCTGTTATGAACACAACTCCTTATCCTTTATGGCCAATGGTAAACATGTGCTTTTGCTTGGTGAGAAAAATATACCATATGCACCTCTTATATGTACAACCGAGCTTTCTATTTTGCAGAAATCAGATTTAATAGATGAAGTCTTTTTGTGTTACTGCTTGTCTCCAAGTCTTGTGAATTCTCAAGAGCAAAGTGCAGTGAATTCTAGTAATGGTATGCAAAGTGCAATGAATTCTAATGATAAGCAAAGTGTTAATAAATCTAACAAGCAAAGTACTCTCAATTTAAATTATATTGAGCAACGTACAACTGTTGTAAAACAAACATTACTGGAATTACAAGATTCTCCATCCCGGCATAACTCTAGTTTACTTTCTCCTTTTGCATGGAAAAAGCTCACTCACTTACTCAAGGAGTATAGTGATGTATTCTCTAGTGATTTACCGTCAGGTTTACCCCCTACACGTGATGTGCAACATGGCACAGATATCCTGCAAGGCACTAAATCGGTGAGTAAACCACCTTACTGTATGAGTGTTGAAGAAGCGAAGGAGGTCGAGAGTAAGCTAGCTGACTACCTCGCCCGTGGTTTCATTAGACCTAGCACTTCACCTTGGGCATCACCAATTCTATTGGTAAAAAAAAAAAATGGTACTATGCGCATGTGCGTAGATTATCGCGGATTAAACGCCATAACCATCAAGAACAAGTATCCTCTGCCTCGAGTGGATGAGTTGTTTGATCAACTCCATGGGGCAAGATACTACACAAAGATAGATCTTCGTTTAGGATACCACCAGGTGTGTATCCTTTTGCAAGATATCTCCAAGACTGCCTTTAGAACACGATTCGGGCATTTTGAATTTTTGGTTATGCCTTTTGGCTTAACCAATGCTCCAGCTACATTTATGACACTCCAGCTACATTTATGTCTTACGTCCCTATCTTGAAAAATTTGTTGTGGTTTTCCTTGATGACATTCTCATTTACAGTAAGACTGGAGATGAGCACATAGAACACTTAAGATTAGTGTTCGAACAGCTACGAGCTCACGCTCTGTGTGCTAAGAAAAGCAAGTGCGATTTCTTTAAAACAGAGATACATTACCTCGGTCATGTGATCTCTTATTCTGGCATCAAGATGGACACTGACAAGGTCGCTGCCATTCTTCGATGGCCACATCCCAACACGGTTGAGGAAATTCAAATATTCTTAGGCATGGCTAGATTTTATCGACAATATATCCGTGATTATGCCAAAATCACTGTTCCTATGACGGATCAACTTAAAGAAAAAGGTAAGACCTTTTCTTGGGAAGAAGCCCAAAAATGCAGTTTTGAACAGCTCAAGGTAGCTATAGCCACTACTCCCATTTTTGGGCTTCTTGGGAAGAAGCCCAAAAATGCAGTTTTGAACAGCTCAAGGTAGCTATAGCCACTACTCCCATTTTAGCAATTGTTGATGCACTTAAGTTGTTTGTGGTAGAGATTGATGCTAGTGATAAAGAAATTGGTGCAGTGCTTCTCCAGGAGGGAAGACCTATAGCCTTTGAAAGTAAAAAGTTACATAGAGCTCAACATAATTATTCTGTCTATGAGAGAGAGCTCTATGCCATAATTCACACTTTACGAAAGTGGAGACATTATTTATATGGTGCCGAGTTTGAAGTAGTTTTTGACCATGAGAGTATCAAATGGTTTACTACTCAAACGGACTTGAAGGGCCGTAAAGCTAGATGGGCAGAAATCCTTAAAGATTATGACTGTAAGCTACGATATCACAAGGGGCGATATAATGTAGTAGCGGATGCACTAAGTTGGATGCCTCAAATTAATTCACTTGCTTTCACATAAATAAAGAGTGGATTTTTGGAGTCACTACGTGGCAAGTGTGCACAAGATCAATCATATGCTAAAGTGTGGAGTGTAGTTTTAAAAAGGGATCGCTCACACTCACATGTCTCTGTACAGCCAAATCAACATGTCTCTGCACGCGCAGATAAAAACTCCAACACACAGAGCTCCACCCCTACTCAGGAAGAGCTTAAGCGATGGAAGATTTTTTCCATTGATGATGGCTACTTACTCCACAAGGGTAGAGTATCTGTGCCAAAGGACTCAGACACTAGGTGCCAAATCTTATTTGAGTGTCACGATAGTCCAAGTGCTGGTCATCCAGGTATTCGTAAGATGTATACCTTAGTTCGACGACAATTTTATTGGTCGGGCTTACATCATGATTTTCAAGAGTACGTACTAAACTGCCAACAATGCCAAGTTAATAAGGCAGAGTGCTTGAAGGTAGGTTGCCTTTTACATCCTTTAGAGATTCCACAAGGTAAGTGGGAGAGTATCTCTATGGATTTTGTAGTAAGATTACCTACTACAAATTGTGGCCATGATGCCATATGGGTAATTGTAGACCGTCTCACAAAGATGGGTCAATTCATTCGCACTGAGACTACGATTAAGACATCGGAATTAGCATGGCTATTTGTAGAGCATATATATAGACTCTACGGTCTTCCAGCTTGTATCATTAGTGACAGAGATTGAAAGTTCAATAATCACTTCTAGAGAGCCGTGTTTCAAAAATTGGAAACTAAATTTAATCTAAGTACGACTGATTATCCAGAAACAAATGGTCAAACCGAAAGAGTTAATCAAGTGCTAGAGGATACGTTAGCAAGAAGCAAACCAATTGGGAAGACTACTTACCTATATTGGAATTTTCTTATAACAGTTCAAAGCATGTGACTACAGGGTTTAGTCCATTTATGCTTTTATATGGATTTCAACCTAGATCCATATCATGATGTTCAAAGTAAAGGACTACAAGCAAAAGATTTTCTCCAAGACCGTTTTGACATGCTTCGAGTTGTTAGACAAAATGTTCAGATATAAGAATTCTCAAGATTGATATAAGAAGTACAATCTTAAGCAAGCTCAAAATCGATATAAGAAGTATGCAGATGAGCATCGTAGTCTTGCTACTTTCGAAGAAGGAGACAAGGTTTTCCTCAAGGTTCCGAAGCATTCAGAAAGTCTAAAGACGGGAAAAGTTGATAAACTTTCAACATGCTATTGTGGACTGTTTACCATTCTCAAATGTATAGGTCAAGTGGCCTATAAGTTAGCTCTTCCAGAGCACTCACGAGTTCCTCCTATTTTTCATGTTAGCCGTTTACAAAAACAGCTAGGATAGAATGATAATATCATTGACACATGTGTGTTAGTTGACCTCATCGAACCACCAAGCATCCCTCATGAGCCCAAAAAGATTTTGGATTCTCATGAGCTTCGCACTAGACATCATGTCAGACGACAAGTGTTGGTAAAATGGCTAGATAGACTTGAAGAAGGTTCTGAATGGGAGAAAGTCTCTGCACTTAAGAAACGTTTTCCTACGTTCGTTTTTGAGGATGAAAATGATTCTCAGAGGGGGGGGGGGGGGGGGGGGGTAATGTAAGGACATGGATCCTACGGTCAAGGCCACCGGCACGACTGGAAAATGTGTACGCTAGGGGGAGGCTATAAGATAGCACAGTTGGGTGGAGACTAGCACACACATTACCACCGCCCTTTTAGTGAGTGCCGAGACCCAAGAGCTTGGAGGGTCGACAAGAGGCGAACAGGCAATCGAAGGCTTGATGGAAAGAGAGAGAGAGAGAGAGAGAGAGAGAGAGAGAGAGAGAGAGAGAGGTGCTATGTATTGCTACTTTAGGAGTGCACGTGAAAGCATAGATGTAAAAAGCCAACACTGTGATTTAGGATATGTAATTGATGTATTGCAGGTTGCAGGAGCTGGGTTTGGAAAAGGAATGGGGAGATACTACAGACCACGTGCTAGAAATGATGCATCTCCTTCTTGATCTTTTGCAAGCTCCTGATCCTGACATCTTAGAGAGCTTTTTGGGGAAGTTGTTCGTGGCTTTCAATCTCACTAAAATGTATCCCCATGGATATTTTGGGCAAGCTAATGTCTTAGGATTGCTGGACACAGGTGGCCAGGTAGACATATGACGTTACTATTGAAATTTAGC
Organism: Adiantum capillus-veneris; assembly: GCF_014529385.1. Classification (NCBI taxonomy): domain Eukaryota; kingdom Viridiplantae; phylum Streptophyta; class Polypodiopsida; order Polypodiales; family Pteridaceae; genus Adiantum; species Adiantum capillus-veneris. The sequence goes on along the minus strand of NC_140931.1, from coordinate 99,250,290 downwards.
CTATGGCGGTGGTGAACCCTCTTACAACAATGTTGATGACCATGCAGATTGTTTATATCTTGGACCAAGAGAGAGCACTTGAAAATGAAATTGTGAGCAACATTAAAAAGCGGGGGCTACAAATAATCCCTCAAATCCTGGTGGTAAGTATTATCGGTATACCCTTCATCTTAGTTCTAGACCTCTTGAATGGTTCGATCTTTTTAACGAACTTACATGTCTTCTAAGGTGACTCACCTGATATCTGAAGCCAGAGCGACAACTTGCAACCACCGTATTGAGAAGATTAGTGGAAGCTACAAATGTGAAGGTGCAATTGGGAGTTGAAATGAGGCTGGGCTCGAAACATGAGATTCATGGCTTTCAATTAGGATCTGTGTGTGTGTGTGTGTGTAACATGCCAAGTGCATATTACCTTGCAAGGATCTCTTTCTCTATCTCTATTGAGCAAGATGTAGAGCTCTCGCTCTCTCTCTCTCTCTCTCTCTCTCTCTCTCTCTCCACCTAGCTTGGAAGCTACTCTACAACTTTTGGTTATGAAAACATAAGCTACCCCATGGAATTCATCTACCTCTCCTACATATTCCAATGCCCAAGTCTACATTTTGATATCAACGTACTTCTTGCAAGAATGTAAGAGAGATGGCAAAGTTTGCATCCCATGTGACAACTCTCATTGTCTTCACCTAGGGCCCAAAAGGATGATGGGAGAATAGTGTGCATACTTAGAGAGGTTAGGGGCTTCATACCCTCCTTTCTTGAAGATACCTATGGGTGATCTTGAAGAATGCATTAAGATACCAAGCATTGGGCAATAAGGGTGAAATAGTGCATATTTAACAAAAGTCACATGATATGTGCTCTTTTGATAGGATGTGTGTCACCCATGTTGCCACAAGTTGTAGTAGAATTTAGCAAGAGAAATTAATCATTGGTACATCCGTAATAAAATTTAAAATGCCACCCAAGTCTATGTGCGCGTGTATGTGTGTGGGTGTGTGGAGGCCACTGAGAGAGAGAGAGAGAGAGAGAGAGAGAGAGAGAGAGGAGAGAGGTAGTGTGGTGAGGGATGCCAACAAGGGAGAGATAGAGAGAATGTGATGTGTGTCTTATGGAGATATGTGAGGATAAACACACACACACACACACA